>NW_026575035.1:2117742-3317742 GCF_905146905.1 Nyctereutes procyonoides | reverse complement strand
AGGTGGGGTGCAGCTGGTCTGGCTAATAGGGGAACTAGGTGAGTGTGGAGCCTTTCCCACTGAGTATAGGGCATATCTAGCAGAAACAGAGGAACTCACAGTTAAGTCTTTGGGGCTCTGTGATATTCCAAGATGTCAAGGAAGCACATGATACTTTAGTCTAGGAATACAGTGACAGTTTGGTATAGAAGTAAAGGTGGTAAAATTAATGAGAAGTGAGTGGATGCTGAATGAATTTTGAAGGTAGAGCCAACAAGAATTGTGGAGCAATTGGATGTAGAATTTGAAAAAGAGGAGTCAAGAATGACAGTAAGGTGGCTGACTATAAGCAAATGGAAGGATAAAATGCCAATTACTGAAATGAAAAAAAAAACTGTAGTAGTAGTAGATTATGGTATATACATACACTTGAATACTTTGCAGTCATAAACATAAATTATTTATGTACTTATATGGAAATATCTCAAAATGTAGTAAATAAAAAGGCAAGGCACATGGTCTCCAATATAACTTAGGATTTGTTTTTTTCTTAAGGAGAGAAAAATAGGATTTGCATTGGTTTGTATATGCATTTAAAAAAATATAAAGTCTGTAGAAAACAAAATTAAGTAATGACAAGTGTTACCTTGTGGAGGGAGAGAATAGAAACTAATTGAGTGGACGTTGGGCGCAAAAAAAGGAATATTCACTATATTTTCATAATTTCTGATGTGAATGCATTTTAAGATAAAAATAAATGCTTAAAAATATATAGGCAAAAATTTTGTTGAAAAAATGAGTCTAGCTGGAAATCCAGTTATAATCCCAGTTATAGTATATCCATATACTACTGTCTCTTGAAGAAAGAAGTAGGAGGAGCAGGAGGGGGAAGGAGAAGAGAAAGAGAAGGTGAAGAGTGAAGAAGAAGAGAAGGAGGAAATAAAGGAAAAAGAAAGAAAAGGAAGGAGAAGAAAACGGAGCAGGGCGAGAAAAATGATAATTATAATTAAAATAATAAATAATTATAAAAACCTAAAGCTAAGGAAAAAAGGCATAAACTCACTACTAAATTATAAATATGGCCACCCATTAATTATTGCTAAGAAAAAAAAGGCATGTATTACATGAAGTGTTGGCAAATGTTTAACAAACCATTTTACAGTGGGAATTGTAGTTCTGTGGCTCTGATTTTAATATTTGCCAATTTTGTTGATGTAAATATTTTCATTACGGCTGATTTCAAGCTACTGACATGACCTTATTCCTTTTCTCTCTTCCTTTGTGTGTATGGACACAAGTTTCAGATATTTTCCACTTTCTTTCTTTCTGAATAACTTATTTATTTATTTATTTATTTATTTATTTATTTATTTATTTATTTATTTGAGAGAGAGTGCAGGGCAGTGGACAGAAGGAGAAGGAGAGAAAGTCTCAAGCAAACTCGGGTAGGGCTCAATTCCAGGACCCTGAGATCATAACCAAGAGTCAGACACAACAAATGGAGCCACCCAGTCACCCCTGAAGAACTTTTAAAAAAATTTCTTGCCAGGCAGATCGACTGGTCACAAATTCCCCCAATTTTTGTTTGTCTGTGAAAGTTATTATTTCTCCTTCACTTTTGTAAGACAATTTTTCTGGATACAGAATTTTAGGTTGGTGTTTTTTTTTTTTCTCTCAACGCTAAATATTCTGTTCCAAACTGTTCTTGCTTACATGGTTTTGGAATAAAAGTTCAATGTAGTTCTTACATTATACTTCCACAGCTTAGGTGTTTTTCCCTCTTTCTTCTTTTAAGATTTTTACCTGTCCTTAATTTTTGCAGTTTGAATATGATATGCTTAGGTGTACATTTTTCTCTATTTACTCTTCTTGTTCTGAGTTTCCTGGACCTATGATTTGGTATCTGTAATCAATGTTGGGAAATTCTCAGTCATTATTACTTCAAACATCTCTTCCATTTCCTTCTTTCCTTACTATCTGGTATTCCCGTCACATACATGTCATACCTTTTGTAATCATCCCACAGTTCTTGGATATTCTGTTCTTTTTTTTTCATTATTTTTCCTCTTTGCATTTAAATAGTTGTGCTATTGTAGTTGTGAAGCCTTTGGTTTTCAAGACTACCATAGAGTTATGAAAAAAATGGGAGGGAGAGTAGAGCAAATTAAAGTCCTACATGTCTTGTTGTCAAGATTCAACCATTGTTCTTTAATGATCATTTCCTGGATTGTTGAAAGACTGAAGTTAATTTCTAGGGTTCTAAAAATGTTGATTTTGACAGTTTTGTCAGTGCTGCCATTACTTCTGGAGAGGAACAGATATTTGGAGGTTTTTACCGGGGCATTCCAGAAGTCAAGCTGCCCCTGCTTTTTTTTTTTTTTTTTTTCCATACCAGTTATCAGTTGAATGTTATTCAAACTCTTGTCTGAAGTGAAATTACTGGGGATCCCTGGGTGGCGCAGCGGTTTGGTGCCTGCCTTTGGCCCAGGGCGCGATCCTGGAGACCTGGGATCGAATCCCACGTCAGGCTCCCGGTGCATGGAGCCTGCTTCTCCCTCTGCCTGTGTCTCTGCCTCTCTCTCTCTCTCTCTGTGACTATCATAAATAAATAAAAAAAAAAAAAGATGAAGTGAAATTACTGATTTTTTGTTTATTGTCACTAATTAATTCTAATTAGAGTTGCCATCTTCCAGTAGAATTTAAGCTACAGGAAGAGGGGCACTATCTTGTTTATTCTTCCATCCATCAAGAATCGTAAAGGATTTGAGATTTTATTCTATCTGACATCTTGCAAGTTAGCTTGCCACAGTTTCGTGGAGGTTACCAGAAGACACAAGATTCCTGGTTCAAAAACATTGGATTCTATTACTCACTCCACAGGAAGGATAAACCCATACACACATCAATTCTCTGTGCCTCTCAAATTGCACACATGCAGTGTGGACCTAGTAGGTAATGTGTATACAATGAGTTTGTATCACATATAAAGAACATCAAGATTAAAAAATAAATCTTCTGGATGGAGGCATTATTTATCTTCCAAGGCTATTTGCTATACAAACAGTTTTTGAAAGACCATCTGGGACAAAACCTGTTAGTACCTCTCTGTTCACAAGATACACAGAAACAGAAGAAACCTATGAAGAATTATCTCTCAGTATCATTCCGGGCCTAAAATCATGTCTGACACATGATAAATATGCAATAAACAAATGTTTAATAAAACCTCCAGGAATTTCTATTTTCATCAATATATTCTATTTCCACAAATAAGAAAAAATATATATTCTTAAATCTTGAATATATGGAAAGTCTTTAAAAAGAACTTCCTTAGTCACTTTGGACTGCTATAACAAAGTACCATAAACTGGGTGGTTTCTAAACAATAGAAATTTATTTCTCACTGCTCTGGGGGCTACGAGTCCAAGATCATGGTGTCAGCATGGGGTTCCTGACAGGAGCCCTGTACTAGGTTGCATACTGACAATTCCCTTTGTGTCCTCACTTGGCAAAGAGATCCAGGTAGCTCTCTGGTCTCTTCTTATAAAGGCACTAATTCTATTCATGAGGACTCCATCCCCATGACCTAATTAGCTCACAAAGGCCATATCTCCAATACATTTGGGGATTAGATTTCAACATGCAAATTCTGGGGGAGACACAAACATTCAATCCATAACAAAAACCTAAGAATAAAAACTTTTGTGAGATTTGCTACAGTAGAATAGTAAATGGAAATTATAAACTCTTGTTTTCTCATTGGCAAACAGAAATGACAACTGGTACATTTAACTTTTGATCTCTTTCAGAGTTCAATCTTCTCTCCTATTCCTTTCTTGCCTCACTCTGAAAAGGAAAAACTACTATGTTTGATCAAGGCAAGAACATCTGGTTAAACCATGCAGGTAAGGTCTTGGCATGGCTGTCATTTGCAATTCCCAAATCCTAGAAAAGGAGAGAAATAAGGAAGCCTAGAATACACTTTTTTGTAGGTAAATGGGCAAATATCTGGCTTGCTTACTGCTTCTATTTCACCTTATCCCTTTCCCTCTCTCAACTTCTCCTTTCCCTCCCTTCTCTCTCCCCCTCACCTTTCTCTTTCCTACGTTCTCCTTAACCCCAAGGACATTATATGTGTGTGCACACACACACATAGACATACACAAACACACACTTCTTTCATTGTGTTGTTCTCACCTCCAGGAACATGTTGACAGTTCCTCAACTTGAAAAGAGTAATTAATATTCAATATTAAGTTTTGGCTTTGGGGTAGAAGTAGGCAGAGTGGACCTTTTGACTAGCCTTTTTCTAGGGCCTCTACACCAAAAGCCTCAAGGCAAAAGAGATCCATACACCATTCCAGTCATGTTCACTGGCATTCTTTCTCAAGACTTTGAACCATACACTTCCAAAAGTGGCCTTGCTTTGTCTTCTGGAAGACATAGCTAGGTAAGAACAGAATCTAATTTTCAGGAACCCCAATTCTGCGCGATACCCAGCACACACTAATTTCTTTTTAAGTAGAACTACAGAAGAGATTGCATCTCAGTCATTTTATATTCTACCTCATGATTTTTAAACAAATAGAAAATGCTGTAGAAGCTATTTGCATAATTTAATCACATGCCAAACATATATGGTATCCTTTTTTCTATGTCTACTGAGTTTTATCTTCAAGGATATCATTCCATTTTCAGTTACAAATTACTTTATATGTATGTATTATACTGCCTTTCTTTGATATGTTTAAGTCATATAATTTTAGTTTATTTTGTTTTGTCATTGAAATGGATTCATTTTGTGTTATTGTGAGAAATATACTTAATCTGTGGATCATTTACATGTCTCCAGGATAGCTAGCAACTCTATCGTTTGAACAGTTTGTCTCACTTATAGTTTTTATTTTTTTATCATAAACGTTTAAATTACTTTATTTAACTCTTACTGGGATTTCTTCTTTTCCCCTGTGAATGGACTTCCCAGCTTAGTAATATACTTTGGACTAATTCTAACCTCACAACCTTATTTCTTCACAATTACACACACTTTCAATGTTTCACACAAATGATTTATTACATATATTCATAAGTTTATAATTAATTTTAAAGAAGCTGCTTCTTGGGATCCCTGGGTGGCGCAGCGGTTTGGCGCCTGCCTTTGGCTCAGGGCGCGATCCTGGAGACCCGGAATCGAATCCCATATCGGGCTCCCGGTGCATGGAGCCTGCTTCTCCCTCTGCCTGTGTCTCTGCCTCTCTCTCTCTCTCTGTGTGACTATCATAAATAAATAAATTTTTAAAAATTAAAAAAAAAAGAAGCTGCTTCTTGTCTTAAAAGTGCCCAAAATATCAAAATAAATCACCATATGCCTCATATTTTACAGTTTTATTCCTCCTGACTTTGACCTTTTATTCAAATATATATATATATATATATATATATGTATATATATATATATATATATATATATATATCTCAAACTCCTTAACCAAATTCTTGTACTATAAGAAATTATTAATGATAAAATAAATAATTTAAAAAAGCAAATTAAAAAAGAGATTTTTTTTTTTTTTTTTGCTGCTACTCTTCTTTTGTGGTAGGGTTTTTTTTTTCTGTTCTTCCAGAGAAGATTAAAATATTCCAAATAACTCATGCTTGCCTCCACTTCGAAAAACATTTTTTGCAAGTAATAGAATATCATTAATTCTAAATTGAATTTCTGATCTTAATAACTCATTCCACCACAGTTTCCAGATAAAATAGCCCTGAAAAATATTAAAGAAGCAATTGCAGGGGCGCCTGGGTGGCTCAGTGGTTTAGCGCCTGCTTTCAGCCCAGGGTATGATCCCAGAGTCCCAGGATCGAGTCCCACATCAGGCTCCCTGCATGAGCCTGTTTCTCCCTCTGCCTGTGTCTCTGCCTCTCTCTCTCTCTCTCTCTCTCTCTCTCTGTGTGTGTGTGTGTGTCTTATGAATAAATAAATAAAACCTTAAAAAAAAGCAATTTCTTTCTTAGCCAGCTTAGGTACTTTACTGCGGGTATTTTAAATCATTTTCACTTGAGTCTATATTATAAATATTCTCATTTTTCAGGTGAGGAAATCGAGACTTAGACTATGACCCTTGTGGTAGCTAAACCAGAAATTAAACTCAAGTCTTTCAATTTCCAAAAATATCAATATATCATGCCAAAAATTTCTGTGTATCTCAATTTGGACCAAAGTCAAAAGGGCACTCAAACAACTGTTTTTTGAGGTCTAGTTTTTTTTTTGTTTCTGAAAATATGTATATATACTTCTTGTTCTGTTTTACTTCAATTATCTTTTTCACTTTTAAAAGTTACCAAAGATAGCAAAGGTGAAAAACAATGAAAAAAAAAAAGGATATTACTTCTAAAAGCTCCTCAAATAAAAGTATTACTTGTAGCTTGCAAAGAATTTTCACTGGTGACAGATCTTGTGCCTTCTTTCTATTCAGGGAGTGCTGGTGTTGGTTTGTCTCACCTTCTGTTGCATTTCATCCATGATTAAAATCATGATGAAATTGTGATAGGGCTCACTACTGTGACTCTTTCCACCTTAGTCCAAATCAGTAAGCACTGCATTTTCTTTTCAAAATAAGTTACTAGGTGAAAGATATAATTTTACTTTTCAGATCAAAAGCCATGCTAAAAAGAATCAATCTGTGGGGTGTTTTACTGAGCATCCAAACCCTTGGAGTTTTTCTGCCACTTGCTTTGTGCCTTTCTTCACATTTCCTTGTATTTCAAATTTCCTTCCTAGATCTTTTATAGTTTATAATATGTCCCAGGAGCAGGTTTAAATGACAGGCCTCATGGAATATTTTTTAAGATCTAAAGAGTGGAAGAAGGAATACTTTCCAGAGGGGAAAAAAAAAGTATTTACTTGGAAGGAGAAATTCTCTAAAGAACATATCTACCATGCATACTTCTATTTTTTGGTATTCCTTTAGCACCACTGCATAGACTTTCCAGGCCACATTAAGTGGTGAAAGGAGACTTCGGGAAAAAGCAAAGGAGCAGAGCAGGATGATTTTAAGATGGAGAAGAAAAAGAAGAAACTACATAAAAGCAGTATGACATTCCTGTTAAGTATGAAAAGAGACCCCAACCCAGTAGATATAATACAGATGTTAACAATGGGGACCTTAGGTGGGTCAGCCCTCAGGCACCAAATGCTCTAGTAAAAAAATATATATATTCAAAGAGAAGAGAACCCTTTCTTCTGAGGAAAGAAGGTTTCTTTTTTTAAAAAATGCACACTCCCTGGAATAAAATATGACTGAAAATGTGATGATCTGATTAAGCCTCCAAGTATAGCTTTAGTCCATAAAGTTTCCTAAAATGTTGAGTTTATTCTAATTATCACCCAAAGTGAATCTAACAGTACCTTAACCTTTTAACAGAATATTTACTGAGTACTTGCAACACTGGTAGATAAAGACATTGTTCACAAGGAGTTTACAATGCAGTAAGAAAAATAAACTATAAAATATGTCTCATGGATAATTGACAGCCAGGTTTTAAGAGAACATACAGAAAGAGAATTTAACCTCAAATGGAAATCATGAAAAGCCAGAGATTCAATGTTTATTTTGAAATTTAAATGATGAAGATGTATTAGACAAGGATTAAATCGTTAAAGAATCATTCAAATTGATGGCACAGCCTGGAGAAAGCTCAGGGGTAAGAGAGAGCATTTAAAAAACTCAAGTTGGGGACCCTGGGTGGCTCAGTTAGTTTAGTGTTAGACTTTTGATTTCAGCTGAGGTCATAATCTCAGGTTCATGATCTCAGGGTCGTGACATTGAGCCCCCGAGCAGGCTCTGCGCTGAGTGTGGAACCTGCTTAAGATTCTTTCTCTCCCTCTTCCTCTGCCTCTCCCACCATGCACATGCTACTCTCTCTCTCTCTCTCTCTCAAAAAAAAAAAAAAGTTAAATAAATAATAAAAAATTCAGGGCTATTGAGTATTGCTGAAAATTTATGGAAGAAGGAAATGGTGGGGATAGAGGCACTGGATGAGGGTGGAGTAGTAAACAGATCACAGTACTTGAGGGCTTTTTTCACAAAATTAAAGAAAAAATATCAAAGGGCTTAGTCAAGCGAAGTTTAAGTAGCAATGAAGAGAATGAATAAGAGAAATGATATTGGAATCAGGGAGAAAGTGAATGGGGCTATTACATCGAAGGAAAATTTAAAGGTTATGACAATGGACACAGAAGAGTGAACAAATGTATATATGGTATAATTATAACAGGAATTTTGGGAGGATTGTTTGAGGTGGAGTTTAAGGAAGGAGAGAAGGGCAAAGAATGACTCTAAGGTTCTTGTTTGGTCAATTGAGGTTCAAGTGATGCCATTTACTAAAATAGGAAACACAAGGTGAAATAATTGGTTTGAGAATAAACATAAAGAGTCTGAGTTCTTTTTTACATTGTCTTTAAGGTACATGGGAGAATCCAAAAGGAAATATTCACTAGGCAATTTTATATTTGTACCTACATGCAGAAGAAAGGGGCATCTGGGTGGCTTAGTGGTTGAGCATCTGCCTTCGGCTCAGGTCATGATCCTGGGCTCATGGGATCTAGTCCCGCATCAGGTTCCTCGCAGGAAGCCTGCTTCTCCCTCTGCCTATGTCTCTGCCTCTCTCTCTCTGGCACTTGGCGGGATGAGCACTGGGTGTTTTGCTATATGTTGGCAAATTAAACTCCAATAAAAAAATTTTAAATGAAGTATACTATTTAGTATACATGTTCCTGGATATCCCTTCATTCCTGCTGAAACAGAAACTGTGAAGATTAAATTTAATAAGTCATTCAGATAATTCTTATACAATGAGCCTAAAATTGATCTATCTCTTGAGATGATCAACATGAGAAACTATCATTGTAGTTCTCAAAATTAGAGAAGACACCCCAATTAGCCCCGTTTTGTCAAAGAAAAAATATGAGCAGTTACTTCAAGCATTCAAACTTTGATTAGAATTTGCATTTTAAGTAGAAAAAAAGTTAAGGAAAACTTTCCAAGATAAAATGGATCACATATTTTCGCCAGATGTCCTTCCTTAGGAAAAATAAATGTGAAAGAATTGCAACATTGTCTAACCTGGAAAACAAAATACAGAAATTTTCAAACCAATAAGCCATGTGCCTCGTACAGCTCTGATTTACTATTTATTAAGCCTTACACAACAATCTCTATTTTAGAACATTCATAAGTAACCCATTTTGTAGGAAACACCAATCATTCCTGATAGGAAATACAAGATCTCCTTATACTTTTATTCCAACTTACCTTTTACACTTTATTTTCTGCCATTTGACAACTTATACTCCATATCCCAGTTTTCAAAAAAAAATCTCTTTTGCAATCCCTTAAACATGCTGTGTTTGTTCTCACATCCAAGAAGTTCCTTCTGCCTTATGCCCTTGACCTTTTCTCTATCTGGATAATTTCCAACATTCAAAACCTATTCAGAGACTTCCTCATTGTTGACAACCTCTTCAATATCCTCAAGTAGGGTTTTTGTTCCAAGTTCTGTTTTTGTAAAGTTACACTTTTATGATCTATTTACTAGCATATTTCCATTCAATTTGTAATGAGTCACTTACATATCTCTCACACTGTCCATTTTGGGGGGCTTTATTTTTTCTTTTGCTTCTGGCCCACAAAAACAGTGCTTGCCACATAGTAGGTGCTCAAAAATGTTGGTTAATCCAATGAAGACATCTACCAGCTCCAATATTTTGTGAATCTTTCATTTAAAATGACTTCATATTACCTTTTCTTTTCTAACTTAATTTCTCAACTGTGAGCCCAAAACACAGTCAGTGGCCTACAAAGTTAATGCTCTCACTGGATCTCATGTATATAGTCATCACCCTTATAATTTTATATGGTATACAATTGTTGGATATGTTCTTAAAAATAAATCAATACCTATTGGGAAAACTTCCAGAAGCTCTTCATTGCTGGTTGCATCCGTTTCTATCTTTTCTACCTGATTTTTCAAATACCCTCTGTCTTACTTACTCTATTTAGAATAGCCTTTTCTACGTTTGGCTTCATCTTCGATTGTATTCACATTGCCATCTGCACTTAACCCACAGAACCAGGTATATTCCAGTGTCTCATTCTAGGTTCCTCACTAGAGGTCAAAAAAGGTAAGAACTACCATGATAAAATATTAAGTGGATAGATAGATGACAGAACTTATTTCATAGCCCTGGGAAAATGACTACTTGGGACAAAATAATTCTGGGAACCAAAGGGATCAGCCCAGTCAGCTTTGTTTCCTGCAGACTCAAATCAATGCCTTGTCTTTATCTAAGCTCTGATTACATTTAGAAAAAAGTGCTACAAATATAGTGAAGGAGCAGGGTCACTGCGATGTCTGGGTCCTTTGTATAGCACTTGGGAGCGCAGTAAACTTTGGCCAATGTTTGTTGATTGATGACTCAATAGCTCTGGTTAAGCCTCACCATCAGAAGTCCAGACTTTTTAACAAGCTTCTCAAAGCTTTCATTCCCAAAGAAGAAACTAAAGAAAACCAGATGACAATAATTTCAAATTGTAAAATGTTCTGGTTGTCAAATTTAAACAGGAATATCCTGTGCAACAGAGAGGCTGGCTGGTGCCAATTTCACATTTTGTTCTTTGGTGTCTGGACAAAGCCTGCTCTGCCAGTGAGCTGACAGGTCGAGAGCATTCCAGGTTCCAAAGGCACAAGAGAACATTCTACTTTTCATAATGTTCCTACATTACATAGGGAAAGGAGTATATTCACAATGAAAAGAGTTATGATTAATCATCAATAGAAAGATTCTTCCATTTTCTGGCTGCCCACATTAGAGTTTGGTTTAGTCAACACTTCTTATAACATAGATCATGTATTGAAATGATAAAACTATCACCTAATATGGCCAGAGAGATTAAGGGAGTTGGCCCAGCTGACCACAAGAAACACCTTTAATTCAAAACCTACAACATGGCCATAGTAACCATGATCAAGGAACTTTACAGCACATCAAGGATTCAAAAAGCATATTAATCCACCTTCAGCAACACTACCAATTTAAAAGAATGATTAACCTTTTCTCCCACTTGATTCAACCTGGCATATGTATTATACCACTCTAAATGCTAGCAGACTCTATGCTTATGGCTTCCATTAGGTAGCATTTAGTATCCATGAAAACTCTCTTCAAGCAGTAATTACTTTTGAGACCATAAACATTTCAGATGGAAAAAGAAAAATGGCACAAGTAAGGAGAACTAGGAAAAATAAGAAAATACCCCAAAATATAAGTGTGTTGATTCAAAAAGGTAATTTAAAGACTATTTAAATGATACTAGATGAGCATTTGCTCTGTTTATGCTTTAAATAAAGTACTCTGTTCTACTTGTAGGTGTTGTTTAATATCTAACATATGTTAAAAAGCATTTTGCTCAAATGATTCATTTATTCTGGTATTCTAAGCACCTCACTGGATAAACAGCATAAGCAAAGGGAAGTCATGGGGTATAACAGACCCTGTAAAGACTAGTATCCATCCGTTATTGTTTTTGAGACTTAGTCTCCTCCTCTATGCAATATCATAAAACTTCCTATAGATAGAACACTAGAAACACAGAAGATACACAAGATTATAGATTTTTTTAAAAGTAAGTATGCAATACTACTCTTCAAACATCTTTCAGTAAAACAAATGCATTTTATTTGCAATGAGGCTTTCTTGTAAATTCTGCACTTATGGAGAATAGTACATTTAGTGAACACTATATTTGTTTGCCTTCCTGTCTTCCTCTACTGGCAATATTCAGGTGGGGTTAGTTTTACCTCTAGCAGTTACCCCTGTGTGATTTGCATTTCAGAACTTACAAAAAGATTTTTTTGCTCTTTTTTCCCATTCATGCCCATTCTATGTGAAATGCTGCGATCCACTGTTAAAATGCAAAGATCTCTCGAAAAACAAGAATTAAAATGTCCATCACTGCCAGTTCTAGAATGAATATATCAGAGGCTAAATTATAAGTGATGAAGCCAGAGTTGGAACCCATATCTAACTTCAGAACCATAAATCTAGCTACTCCATGCTGCTTCACTGGAACTCAGTTCAAGGCTGACACTGGAGAGGAGGATCCTGATCAAGAAGGGACAGTAAATGAAGGGCAGGATTTAATTACTTAATAATTAGCAAAAGAATTACTATGATGTTTTTACAGAACAAATATAAGATGGTGCTCAAACAACACCCCTCAAAGTGGCACAGCAACATAATGGAATCCTTTTGAACTGCAATGTTTCCTAAACCACACCATACAATTCTTCCCATGCAGCCTGGAAAGTCAAAAGAGAAAAGGGATACTAATCTGTGTCACACTGCCATTAGATGCAGATCTAATGTTAATAATGTTTTAGTTCATGGACTGAGAAGTTTCTCCAAAGAAAGAATGAGTTCTATCCTCAAGTATACATCACTATGAAATAATCAAGGAGCCAAGGATGGTGGTATTAATTATTCTAGGCACAGGGATTTGTTCTGAAAAGGAAGTGGCAATCAGAAAGAGAAGTGTCCAATGATTAGCTAACAAAACTGTTTCAGAAATAAATTTTTAAATCTATGTTTAGGTTAATTGCTAGATAGAGCTTAATTAATTTTATTAATTTAAGGGAAATTTGTGTATGCTCCTGGAACCAAGAAGTATTTTACTAGACACCTATCCAAGAGTTACTTTTTCCTCAAATGGCCACCATATAGGTAGTCATTTCTGACATCAAAAAGTAACAATAAGTATTTTTAGAAAACTAATATGAAAGAAAAACTTACCATTTTATGATAAAATTTGTTGTAGCTGATTCTTGATCTCATAAGCATGTATTAACTTCCTGAATTTGGGACTGAATCCTGCCGTTAGAAAATATTCCTTGAAAGACAGCACTGAAAATCTTCTATCTTTTAATCTTTAATATAAAAACTGTATGTTGTTTAAAAATCAATAAAAATGTTGGTATTGACTACAAAATTATTTTCCTAGTAGTGGAAATGAGGAAAATGCAACTTCTATTTTGTTATATTTCTACAAAAAGAGAAAGCTCTTTTCCACAGACTCTCATCAATGTACTGTGAAGAGAAACATTTGTAGTTGTCTCATGGTTTAGTGGTGACAAACTTGCACTTTTTTATCTGCCTGTATTGTGGAAAATGGGGCACATTTTACCATCCTGTGGTAGTAAAAGAAAAAAGAAAACCTATCCTCACTAATACTACGCTTTAACTAGCTCAGTTAATGGGCTTCAGGCACTCCAAACAGTAGCAATTTAAAAATAACTTTAAATTTTACACATTTCTTCCAGTAGGATGAAAAGACAAGATATGTTAACATTGATTTTATTATTTAGGCAAATACAGAGTTAGATTATTCCCTGCCAAAGCAGAAATCAACCCCTTACAGAGAATAAATGCTAATTAAAACAGTAAGCATATTTTATTAAGTATATTTGTTTCTTTCCTGAGCACTTTGGCTGCACAAGCTCTACACACAGTTTCCAGAGTGACCATCAGTGTTTTAAAAGAATGCCAAGGCAGTACTGTGTCCAATTAGTGGGGCACAGAGACCAGTCAGATGCTGATGCATTTCACAAAGGAGGTGGTGGTGAGAGGCAAATACAATTAGGGGATATTATCTCTGTCCTGTGTGCTTTACAAAACAGTATCTTCTCCTGACTCCTCTATCTATTCCTTGACTAACATTGCTTAATATTTGTAAGCTTTATAAGTTTTAATAAGAAAAAACTGAAAATGCCCAGGAAAAAGGTAAAACCACTTCAACATAGAAAGGTCTCCCTGTTCCAGGGAGAGGACCTAGAGTTTTTTTTGTTTTTTTTTTTTAATTTATTTATTTATGATAGTCACAGAGAGAGAGAAAGAAAGAGGCAGAGACACAGACAGAGGGAGAAGCAGGCTCCATGCACCAGGAGCCCGATGTGGGATTCGATCCCAGGTCTCCAGGTTCACGCCCTGGGCCAAAAGCAGGCACCAAACCGCTGCACCACCCAGGGATCCCAGGACCTAGAGTTTTACCAGGGAATATCCAACTCCTGAAATAACTGCATGAACATAAATGCTTCCAAAATTTGCCCAAGTTCTCACTGACCAAGCTATAAGTAATTTTTATAATTATTCCTTAAGATTATAGCAGATAAAAGTTTCAGTTATACACTAAAAATATTTAACACTTGTTTACCTTTCTTATTTATAGCCTTCCTTGTCCCAGGTAACAGCCAACAGTAGCAGTAATAGATATCCAGACCTTAAGAGGCCAGAACTGCAATGGTGCATTGAGTATAGAAGGAAGGTAAGAACCATAATGGTTGTTATATATTCATAAAGTGAATCATAATCCAAGGAAAAGTTTTTCCCAAAAATAAGCTGGCAGCAAATAGTTGCTCCTATTAATAACCTCAGGAAACAACTTTGAAGTTATCAGCAGCCATTGCTTCTGAAGCAACCAATAGCTCTATAGCTATTAGTTTACTTAGGTTAAATTATTTTAGAGTAACTTATATTAGAATTTAATACAACTGTTCACAAACTAGAAACAGGTGGTTTTCTTTTTTTTTTTTTAGATTTTAGTTATTTATTCATGAGAGAGACAGAGAGAAAGGCAGAGACACAGGCAAAGGGAGAAGCAGGCTACCCATGGAGAGCCTGATGTGGGACTCAATCCCAGGACCCCAGGATCATGACCTGAGCCAAAGGCAGATGCTCAACCACTGAGCCACTGAGGTATCCCAACTGTAAACAGTTTTGTAGAGTAATGTGCATCATCTTTCCTTAAATAAAAAGCTTTTCTAGGCCCAATATCACTGTTTTTATATTGCATAAATAGTGAATTACTGTGGAATATCTGGTAAACCTGATAAGAAACCCCAGATGTCACCACTTTGTTGTGTAAAATTTAATATGGCCAACACTGTTGACCTTTATCAGGAGCAATATTGATGGGCTGATCCATGGGGTGTGACCCTCAGGTTCACCAAGGATAATGTGAAGATCAAGGAGCAAACATGGACTTCTATACACAAATTCCACTACAAAAAATGCCTAAGTCAACTTTTGTTATTGAATTTAATAACCCTTTAGGAAACAGTGGGAATCCTATCTTAAGTTTTAGAGGAGGAAAGATATTATTTAAACTATAATGAAATGTGATTCTTAATACCTGTTAATTGTACTGGGCATATAAGATTTCCCTTGGGGAGAAATTTGACAGATTTTACATAGGGAATTATTTTCTGTGGCATTTTTGTGGTTCACTAGATAAAAGTGATATCAATATTTCTTTGAAAAAATAAAGGAACAAATTTATAGAGAGTAAGTCATAATTTATTCTAAAAATGAGCCAAGTCAAGAGAACATAAGAATTGAAGAGAAAGAAGAGTGAGGGACTTTCATGACACAATTGTGACCTTTCTTCTGGTGTCAGAAAATGATATAACTACTTTTATCCCAATGGATTTTACAAACACACCAGAATCTTCAGGTTTTTGTAAGCTTTGATTATTGCTTCTTACCCCCATCCATACCAACTCTCACACATTCACATATTTTTTATTATCTGCCTTCAGATATAATTTATATATTATATATTTTATATAATAAAATAATATAATATATTTATATATTTAATTTATATAATTATTGCAGTAGGTTGTTAGACTATTGACCCCAATGCATCATGTCTCACTATTTTCTCATCCTATGTAGTTCCCTCTCACACTGACCTGGGCTTGGTCATGTGACTTGCTTTTGCCCTGTTGCATATCAAGAGCTAGAATGCCTGTGCCTTAAGCTTGTTCTCATGGAAACGTGCCATGTGTAGAAGCCTAGCCAACCTAATGGAGATACCTGGCCAGGCTAAAACCCAGCACCAACGACCAGACATGTGAAAATAATTAGCCCCAGTCAAATAACCAAATGATGACATCCTCATGAGTGACCTCAAGTGAGAGCAACATGGATGGAAAGCATCCATCCAGTGGATCTCAGCCCAAATTGCTGATTCAGAAATTGTGAGGAGACAAAATGCTTGCTGTTTTAAACCGCCAAGTTTAGGATTGGTTCATTGCACAGCAATAGCTACAACCATTTTCACTGTTAGATTATCATCCTATTTTATACTATATTTCCCCTCAAATGTTCCCAAATGCTATAAAATAGATAACAACTGATAGAGCCTTAACATGTTTCCTCTCTCCTCTCTCTCTCTCTATAAACACACACACATTTATACAGTTGACTCCTGAACAATGTGGGAGTTAGGAGTGTCAACCCTCTGTACAGCTGAAAATCCATTTATAAATTTGGACTCCAAAAAACTTAACCAATAATAATGTTGAAAAAATGTTTCACCAATAAGTCAATTAACATATAATTTGTATGTGACTACATATATATAACATACTGTATTCTTATAATAAAGTAAGCTAGAGAAAAGAAAATGTGAAAAAAAAAATAAGAGAAGGGATGTCTGAGTGGCATAGTTGGTTAAGTATCCAACTCTTGGTTTTGTCTGAGGTAGAGATCTCAGGATCCTGGGATCCAGCCCCACATCAGACTCTGTGATCAGCGTGGAGTCTGCTTGGGATTCTCTCTCCCTTCTCCTTCTGCCCTTCCTCCCTTCTCTAATATAAATGAACAAATCTTAAGAAAATGTTTTTTAAAAAATCAGAAGAGAAAATATATTTATAGTACTGTGCCATATTGAAAAAAAACAAGGTGTAAGTGGACCTGTGCAGTTCAAACCCATGTTGTTCAAAGACCAACTAAGACTGTGTGTATACACACTTCAAAAATAATTTTAATAAAATCAACTTTTACTTTCTCACAAAATTATTTTTTTCAGTTACCTAAAGAAGTAGTGCAGAATTGTACTAAGCTCATAAATTTGAAGGTCCTGAAAATGTTTTACTACTTGCATTCAAGTCTTAGTGTGCTTTATGTGGGCACTCATCTTTGCAATATGATTCCAGGAAATTTGATATTTCATTTTAAAATTTTGGCCTAAAGAGTCCTAGGATATTTTACCCAAGAAAAATAATACATTAATCCACTTTTGGCCAGGAAGCTCATGGTTTCCTTTATTCTCTAAATTCTCTATCAGTGAAGAAGACAATGTAGAGTATAAGTCTGCCATGATTGGGAGTCTGGCAGTACAGAAAAAGCCTCCAAACTTAAGCATTATCCAATTATCTCAGTATACTACAGTGGGGAGCTATGTAGAACTTGAAGCCTAGAAAAGGAGAAAGATACAATATAGTTATGATTAGGGTAGTAACTCCTTAATTTCGTTTTAAATATGAATGGCAGAGGATTCTGGGGAAATGATAGTAGCTTCAGAGAGATTTTTAGATCTGAATAGCCTATCCCTTCCCTAAAGACACATGCTAAAAAAGAAAAAGCATCTAGTATAGCAAGACCACAAACTCACAGACAGCATCTATGATAAATGCACACATGAACTGCAACAGACAACCAGGTAGGTACAAATCAACAAGAGCAAAAAGACCTACATATGGTATCTAAAAGTATGTGGAAAGAAAATGAAGGGGGAAAAAAGGTGATTTTATCTTTCAGGAGGGCCAGAGATTCCTATGAGGGGCATCAAAACTCACAGAGAAAACAAGCAGAAACCAGGAGTGGACATTGCAGGCTTCAATTTGTAAATGAGTGCAAGAACTTTGAGATATTCTGAGGATGCCAGAGTATTCTGGGGCTTATGAATCCTTGATACTTATCAAACCAAAGCACCCTTCTAGAACAAATTCCCAGGTTCAACAGGGTGAAAAGAGGAGAACCTGAGAAATGAAAATTAGAGGACTGAGGAGGAAAATTTTAGAATTTTTAAGGTCATTTTTTAAAATCATGTCATGAAGATGGGGAGAACAGGAGTTCTCCTAGAACTAGAAAGATGAAGCTAGAAAATATGTCCTGACCTATGTTTCTCTCCTAAAATGGAAATTTATTTCATTTAAAAATGAAGAAGAGAAATCTATTCCAGTCAAATCCCACAAAAAGTAGGGGTGGGGCAGGAATAAGGATAAGAAAATCCCAGCAGACCCTGAAAGCACAGAAAGATACACTCACAAAACAAATAAAATTTGTTGCCTGATGCTTTTTAGAAAGTAAAAGGAACTTAAAAAGTGATAGAAACTGGCTTTTTAAAAACATAAAAAGACAATTACAAAAACCCAGAAATGAAGTGATTGGAGAATAGAGAGATTTGAAAAAGTGAAAGAACGCAACAAATAATTTATTTGAAAAAAAATAATTTCTTGGGTGAAGATTAAACTAGAAGGAACACAAGTTTGAATAAACACAACAGTTAATATCTCCTTGGAGAAATGGGTGATTTCAGATCCAGCACAGGAAATAAACAAGATGTTCCTGTTACATCTTGTCATATCAAAGAGTTGGGAAGACTATCAAAGACTACTGTGGACGTGTTAAAAGGACTCAGGAGCCAACCTGAATATGGTCCATAGACTTAACAGGGCATAATCTGTGCACTGATAATCAGAAAACATTAATGAAAACAATAACGAGGAAATAAAATATCTAATTGGTCATCTTCAGATCTGGAGTCTTTTCTTGTTTCTTTTCTTTTTTGGTAAAATTGGTAAACAAAACAAATGAAACATTTGTCCTGTCTTTTCTAATTAAACTGTGACCCAGGACAACCAAATAGTTGAAATGAATATTCCAGGTAGTAAGTGAAGAATAACAATATAATTAGTAGAATATCACCACTTGGTACACATAATAAATTAATAAGTCTACGCATTGGGGATCCCTGGGTGGCGCAGCGGTTTAGCGCCTGCCTTTGGCCCAGGGCGCGATCCTGGAGACCCGGGATGGAATCCCACGTCGGGCTCCCGGTGCATGGAGCCTGCATTCTCCCTCTGCCTGTGTCTCTGCCCCTCTCTCTCTCTCTCTCTCTCTCTCTCTCTCTCTCTGACTATCATAAATAAATTAAAAATTTTTTTAAAAAAGTCTACGCATTGATAATTGATGGTCACATCACAATAAGACAAATAGATACTTTATAACTCATTTTAGAATTAATCAACATCACCTATGAAGTAGACTTGCCAAAAAGTCAAATCTGAATTTTTTCAATCCTCTAGAACCATCAATTGACAGTAAATACATGGGTCAAAGGAACATGATAAAAGTATAAGCCTGAAGGGTATGCAACTGGCATAATGCAGACAGTTGGGGACTCTGCAGGATGAATGCTTTGGATTCACTGGCAAATAAATAATTTCAAGAAAATATGAATAAACGGAGTTTTTTTAAACCTATAATTTAAAAGAAGTTGTGTCAGGATCATTAATAAAAGAAATAATGGTCATTAAAATTAAAAAATACATTTATGGGACAATCAAGGAAATGTGAACTGACTGGCTATTTATTAATACCAAGGAACTATTGTTATTTTGGGATGTGTGATGATGTCATTATAGTTGGGCTTAAAAAGGGCAGTTCTTACATTTTAGAAATAGATATATTAAAATTTTTACTGAGAAAATAATATCTGGAATTTGTTTCAAAATTGCTGACAATTACAATGATGGGAATAGGGGAGGAATACAGAAAATAGCCAGCATTTAATATTTGATGAGATTAGTTGATGAACGGATTTCCACTTGTTTCTTTCTACTTGTGTAGATGTCTGAAATTCTCCATACTAATTTTTTTTTATAAATGTAGATAGATCAAAATTAATTCTACTGAGTGCTCAGAAGGGCAAAAGCTATTCTTAACTCAGGATCCTTCTTCTCTGGCCAAGAATCCTTTTTTTTTTAATATTTTATTTATTTATTCATGAGTAACAGAGAGAGGCAGAGACACAGGCGGCGGGAGAAGCAGGCTCCATGCAGGGACTCCGATGTGGGACTCGATCCCGGGGCTCCAGGATCACGCCCTGGGCTGAAGGCGGCGCTGAAGCACTGAGCCACCCGGGCTGCCCTCTGGCCAAGAATTCTAATCATAATTCTGCGCTACCGGTTCAAGGCTAGAACTCTGGCACCAGATTGCTCTGAGGTCTTTGATGATAAAATCTACAAGAATAATAAAAAGGTTTCTTCAGTCTTATCCAAAAGACAACAAAGCCAGATAACCAGCCAGAGTAAAGGCTGTTCCCAGGTCTGGGACAGGTGAAATAGTATCGATAATATGACAAAAAAAAAAAATTATATTCTTCCAAAAACCAGTTGTAACTATTGTGTATACTTTGCAGCAAAATTTCTTTTCTGGGGCAGCCAGGGTGGCTCAGCAATTTAGCGCCTGCCTTTGGCCTAGGGCGTGATCCTGGAGACCTGGAATCGAGTCCCACGTCGGGCTCCTTCCATGGAGCCTGCTTCTCCCTCTGCCTGTGTCTCTGCGCCTCTCTCTCTCTCTCTCTCTCTCTCTCTCTGTGTGTGTGTGTGTGTGTCTCATGAATAAATGAATAAAATCTTTAAAAAAATAAATTTATTGGGATCCCTGGGTGGCGCAGCGGTTTGGCGCCTGCCTTTGGCCCAGGGCGCGATCTGGAGACTCCGGGTCGAATCCCACGTCAGGCTCCCGGTGCATGGAGCCTGCTTCTCCCTCTGCCTGTGTCTCTGCCTCTCTCTCTCTCTCTCTCTCTCTCTCTCTCTCTCTCTCTCTCTCTGTGTGTGTGTGTGTGTGACTATCATAAAATAAATTTAAAAAAAAATTTAAAAAAAATAAATTTATTTTCTGTATTTTCAATATTAAATTAAACCAACTACTTAGGTAGCACTTGAATCAGTATATACTGAAAACCTAGAAATAATAATTCAGACTGAAATGATACTAAATCTGTTTTAGCCATTGTAGTATATTCTCCAGTCTTATTTGTTCTGTCTTTATTGCCATGAAAAGGTGTAAGGAGACCTGCAAATCATTAATGCCAGGATTTGAAATGGTTTATTTTACCTTGCTTCCTCCATACTCAACTCATTTGCAGGAACCTCTGCTGTCAGACTCATTTATTTATTTAATATCTCATATTATTGCATATGCCACATCTTTCCAAATAAACCACAGGCTCCTTTAAGAGCAGCTACCAGTATTATAAACACTGAATTTACTTTTGGTTTCTCCATCCTCAACACCAGTACTTTCAAAAATCTGTATTAGTTAGTAGGTGTTTGAGCATAAAAAATGATAGAAACAATGCACATCGAAAGCTCTCACCCCATGCAGTTTTCCAAAGTGGAGACGTCTCCTGGCCCAGCCAAGTGGAAGAGCCCCGTAGGGGCAGGAGTCCCCAGGCCTTGAGGCTAAAAGGGGTGGTGGCAGGGGACCTAAAGCTGCCAGCACCGAGTATGACTCCTGTTGTCTGTTTTGTCTATTCCAATAAAGCAGAGTTTGACACACACACACACACACACACACACACACACACACAAAATTACAGAAACAGCTCAATTCTAACTAAATACTACTACTACTACTACTACTACTACTACTACTATTACTACTACTACTACTAAAATACATTAAAGTATAAGTAGGAGAATGAAGATAGGACTGGAAGTCCCAGGCTACAAAGTGAATTATCCCTTTGGCCAACGTATTGATTGTAAACAGGTATTTGTGAACTGGTCACCATTTAAATTCATAACTAAGTGAAGGGTCATAATGACTTTTATTATCAAAAAAAGAATTTTTTAAAAAAAGAATATTTTTATATCTTAACATTTTAGCTCAACTTACTTGTAGTTTTAATGGAAATAGATAAGATACAAAGTATTCATTCCTAAATAATCCATTCCCTATTTTTTCTTATAAAAAAAAAAATCAGTGAGGGATCCCTGGGTGGCTCAGCAGTTTAGCGCCTGCCTTTGGCCCGGGGTGCGATCCTGGAGACCCGGGATCGAATCCCACGTCGGGCTCCTGATGCGTGGAGCCTGCTTCTCCCTCTGCCTATGTCTCTGCCACTCTCTCTGTGTCTCTCATGAATAAATAAATAAAATCTTAAAAAAAAAATCAGAAATGAACCTGCTGCCTGACCTTTGAATTTCTGCTGAGACATTAGTTAGATACTTTGTCTCTTTCAAGTTTCCTAGCCCCCTCTCTGGTTTCAGGAATGGTGATTCCAGATAAATACAGTGGGTACCAATGGTGTGGTTAAAAGGGCAATTTAGTCTACTGTTGCAGCCAAGTTAGTCACAGAATAAACAAGCTGTTTCACACAATTGTTAATTTCTTCAAGGGCTTTGTTTAGAGGGGTCTCAGCTTAAAGCAAGATGCCCTGTTAGCAGATTGAAATAACTCTATGGAAATCGAATTGCACATATATGAGGTGTCTCTGAAACCTTTTATTCAATCTTAGATGCAGAATTTTACTATTTCTTCGGGCTTGGAAAAATATATTCAGGGAAAAAAGGAGGAAAGAAAATGTTATAATTCTCCATGCCTCTACACCCCCTTGCATCTTATTTTCCCCCTATTGATCACAAAATGATATTCTGTAGGAAGGTATTTTTAATTAGTAGGTCAAATATTTAAAAGTGTTAGATGTCTATACTTATGAAAATTTCTGAAATATAGTTACCTTTCCAGCACTTTCTAAGAAAGCAAATGTACAGCTTTATTTTTTAAGACTCAAGTTTTATGAACATTAATTACTTTACTATATTGAAACCCAAGCTTGTTTTTAGGAGTCCTTTGAGACATTCCAAGCTATTTATTCCCATACTAAAAGGTACTTCTTTCTCTTGTACTTTTTTCTTGTATGTTTCATGCTACAGTTAGTTATATCCTACTGAGGCTGCTTCATTCCATTGTTTGATTTGAGGTTCTGAAGGTGAGATTGCATATATTTAGCCTTTTAAAGAATAACTAGAATGGGTTTTATGGTGACCATTTGCCTTCGGATGCCTCCTTTTCCATTTATTCTCATTTCATATCTATGATACGATATCTAAAAATTGATATGCGAACTAGTTATTTGATTTATTTGACTCATTCAAACCAACTACTCTCAAAATATGGCCTTTCTGCCTACAGGGTGTAGCCTAATTGACAGCCAGAATCTATTGCTACCACTGGGGATTTTTTTCCCATTGTAAATAGCACCTAGATTTTGTCTGTTGTTACCTTAGTCATTTGTAGGAACTGCTGAGTTTCCATAATTATACTGTTCCTTAATGGATGAATGAATCAAGAAGACGTGATATATATGTATATATTATTATGAACATTATTCAGTTATTTAAAGAAAAAGGAAATCCTGCCACTTGTGGAAACATTAAGGGCATTATGCTAAGTGAAATAAGTCAGAGAAGGACCAATACTGTATGACCTCACTTAGTTGTGGAATTCCATATAAGCCGAACTCAGAGAATAGAACAGTGGTTGCCAGTGGCAGGGGTGGAGGAGATGAGATTTTGGTCAAAAAGTATAAATGTCTACTTATAAGAAGAATGAATTCTGGAGACGTAATGTACACCCTGGTGACTTTAGTTAACAATATTGTATAGTTGAAAGTTACTAACTCTTAAATGTTCCCATCACACACACAAAGTAATTAGGTGAGGTACTACTAGATTTGTTAACTCACCTTATTGTAGTAATCATTTTGCAACACATGCATGTATCAAATCATCACATTGCACATTTTAAATTTACACAGTATTATATGTCAATTACATTTCTATAAAGCGGGGGAGAAAAGGAGTCACCTGGAGCTGGAAGAGGCTGGTGGAGGAAAGCCACTGCCCTGAGCAATACCAAGGTGGGCAGGGAACTACGGGTGTGTGCCAGCATTGCTAGGCAGGCTCTGTTCCCATTTGCAGGGAGAGGGTGGGAGCAGCACAGCTGTGATCCTTGTTGTTCATTCTAGGTAGCCTCAGGCAGCTTTTCAAAGTTAGATTGCTGAAAACCAATAAATGAAATTATAAGAGCAGCATAAATGCCTTTACTCTGCTTATGATCCTCTTGGCAACTTTTTCCATCTAAATGCTGCTCTCCGCAGTCTCGAATCAGGAAAATTAATATAGAACAGAAGTTTCCAAACTTTTAATCATAAATCCTTCTACCAAAAGAAAAGTTGAAATTTTATGACCACTAGTAAATAAAACATCTTTGAGATTTGTAATATTTATCAAGAGAACATCAAACAGTTACCCACTATGTGCCCAGGAAAAATAAAAACAAGACACACATAAAAACGAAACATAGATTTTGTTCCAGTATTATTCTTCCCTTTGACTTCACTGTAAGAGTTTTTGGTGTCTGTGTAAGAGAATAAACAGACAATGACAGAATGCAGAATCTCTCTTTCCACATTTTGTGACTACAAGGTTCGAACTAGAATTGCTCAATAACTTTGTACTCTGATTTAAGGGAATATAAATGACCTACTTATCCTTAAGTACCTTTTATGTGGAAGCCAGAGGTGCCCTGCAAATGGCTTAAGGTACAATATATTTACTTACACTGTAAAAGTCGTGTCTGTTTAACAAATGAGTACAGATTTTCACCAAAGTACCTATACCCCTACATAGCTCAGAGGAAAACTCTGAGGGAAAGAGAAACTATATGGGCAAAATTTCAAAGTTCTATTGCCTGGACATGGGATATTGATGGACTTGTAAAATTTACAGAAGTAGGTAGGGAGACCCTGGGCATTTAGTAAATATATCAGCAAAGGATGGTGGAAAATAAGACTTTTCCCTGACCAGGGGATAAATTAGGTAGGTGAAGTTTGTCTTTTTATGTTCTTTTCCTTCTCATATACCAGTGTTCTTTCCTGTCCAAGGAGACCTATACATGTACGTAGCACACACACATGCATGTACACATACATAGAATCCCCAGTCTGTTCGGTTGAGATTCAGCTATACTCACTAAGAAGACTGTATAATACCCTATATTTTACAGACTTCAAATATACTTACATTTTAATAGTAAACACTGCCTTAAAACCTTTTCTGACAAGGGAGGCTATTTCTAATACTGAAGGTTGACAGTTGACAGAGAAAATTTAGGGAGCACAGAGACATGTCTGACCCCCTCCCCACTCAGCATCTTCTACACCCTTGGAGAAAATTCATATTGCAGGCTACAATCCTTTCTGCTAAGTTAAAATCAAGCTTTACTAACAACACAAATTTATACAAGTTCCTTAACATATATTAGGCACTCAACATATATTTTATTTGTTGAAGGAGACGTGCTCGCTTCAGCAGCACATATATATTTGTTGAAGAGGGAAGATATGAATGAGGGAATCATCTGAAACTACAGGGTACAACATTTAAGTCAATATAAATATAAATATTTAAATTTAAGGTAAATTTAAATTATAATTCAAAATTATTTGCGGATTTTATTTTTAAAAGAATCTCCTGGAAAGGCCAACTCTTAATTTAACTCTATATTTTCAGGAAAGACATTTGGTCTAAATGAAGAGAATCTTTAATTATTGTTCTGTAATTCCAAAGCAAACAAGGATTCATTATTTTCTTTTCATGAAATAACATTATTTGACAAGAAGAGAATATTTCATATTTTAAGCCAATGATCAAATTATTGACCTCCTTAATCACTTTCAACAGTTTTGAATGTTTTCCATTATCTACTCTTTAGCTTGTACCTGAGGAATTGAATTAACTATTTAGTTTCTCGAAAATAAGGGCACCCGATCTCTAAATAGGCAGTTCGCAGAGCCCACCACCAGAGGGCAATAAAGAAGCTGAATCTTGAAACTGTAGAGTGAAATAGTGGGAATTTAAATAAAAGCAACATTTCACAGTCTGCTTTTCTGACCAATGTAATATATATAATACCTTAATGGACTATATGTACATGTATTCTGAAAAATCAGCAGCACACTTCACTGGTCAATTTCTATGAGAAGGGGAATGTAATTTGAGTTTAGAAAAACAGTGTACTTACATTTTAAAATTCTACCCCTACAGAATCTACTCACTGCTGAAAAATTGTAGGAATAATAGCTTTCTGTGACTCAATGGCCAGTCTACCATTATCAGGAGTAAAATTTATTTTCCTGTGATGCTCAAATGCACAGAAAGAATGCATATCGAGGAAAATGGATAAACTCGGAGTGACATAACAAAAATAAATAATACTTCAGAATGGAAAATGTATAAGATCTAGAAGAAACAGTTTTCTCTGTACTAGTGTGGCTATATGCATAGTTTCTAAGAAACATACAAATCACTTATAGGAAATATTTTTAGCTAGGAGAGGATTAACATCGACGGAGAGAAGACAGCTGGCTTTTAAAACATTTTCATTTATCTGCTTATCTATTTGTATGTTTGTTTGTAAAAGTTTGGAATATGAAGAAAGATTGAATTTAAGACCAGTATCCCAAAAGAACAAAGGAATTGAGGACTATATTGGAGCCCAGTCAACGTTTGACTATTTTGTAAAAGTCCAACTGTGAATAGTCAATACTGTGAAATACAGCCAAATCATTTGAACTATAAGCATTCTCTCTAAAAATGATCCTAAGACATCAACCTTAATTTATATGGTAAGAAAGTAGCACAAAATATATTGTGCTACTTGTTATGCTTTCTTTAGAGAAAGAATACAGATTCTGGATCAAATAAAATATGTCAGTAAGCCTCATGGATATAAAATATCCTGATTTCTATCATTTAGAACATGCCTCTAGAAGAGGAAAACTGGATGACAATTTTCCCAGATTTCACATTTTATGCATACTTGTTAGATAAGACACATCTCTAGTAGTAAAATATATTGTTACAGATTATTCTTGGATGTTCTCTAACATAATCTCAAGGAGTTCCTCTTTTCTTCACCAATATGTATGGGGAAATGGAGGTGTGTATGAGTTGGAGGAACTATAAATAAAAAGTAATGATCAATACTTTGTAAAAATAGAAACTTCTATTTAAATAGTCTTCCCATCAAACAACACTTAATACAAGTTCTTAAAGCCTGGATTAACAAATATTTTGAAGTTTGTAAATTGGTCATAATTCATATGATTAACTCATATGATTTTTCTCTGTCAAAATTTGAGTGGTATAACTTTATATGAATATACTTTCAACTATGAATTACAGTTCTGTGGAGACGATAACTGTATTTAGTAGAAGTTCAATAGAATTTAATTGGATATATCACTGACTAAAAGAATATATATAAGAAGAACAAGACAGTTTTAAACTACACTAAATTATAACAATTTTCACATTTAAAAGTACATTCAATATGAAATTTTTGAAATTCATAAAACCTATGGTTTGAAATTATTGATGTATTTTTGAGGACTTACATATTATTAATGATAAATATAAAAATCTTCAAAGAAATTTTAGGATTCCAGATTATTTTTTTAGTAATTATAGGAAAATAGTGTTGTCATCACAGATGTGCCTTTATAGGGCTAATAAGTCATGATAACTTTATTGCTTAAGTTTCAGCTAGATCTTCTATAGAGGAAAATTTCAGTATTTTCCTACCTATTTTTGCTATTTTTTTCCTTTATATGTTTAACCATAAGTAACAGAAACTCCTGGAAGTTGCGGAAGCTGAGTAAAGAAAGTAAGACCAAGTGAGGGAACAATGAATCACAATGACACACAGAAATGTGGAGACTGAGGACCAGAAAGGAGGGTGGTTATTTTGGTCTGATATAAAGCCTAATTTTTTAGACTCCAAAGTGTAATTCTAAAAGATTCATTTTCCTGTCGAATGGGCATTTATTTACACTGAGTCTCATCAATTCTAAGTTAAAAATAAGTAAAATTTAATGTGAGGTATGAGAAACAGCCTCTGCCTCCTCCTTTGGTGGGATAGGGGTAGCACTTCAGTAGAGTCTTGCTCATACAGTCACAACAAAAATCAGACTCTTGCAGCCCTCTCTTAATGGGTTATTAGGGTATACATACACCTAAATACTCATCTGGGGACTAACCTCCCAATAAAAATGTGATCCATCAGTTCTTTTAAACTATATTCCTAAGATGAATCACACACACACAATTTAAACATACTTTCTGACCACAAAGATACTTTTAGAAAAAAAAATTTCTTCTGCTATTTGAAATAACATACTTAACGCTGCTAATCTTTTTTTTTAAGATTTATTTATTTATTTATGCATGCATGAGAGAGATAGAGAGAGGCAGAGACACAGGCAGAGGGAGAAGCAGGCTCCATGCAGGGATCCTGAGGTGGGACTCCATCCAAGGGCTCCAGGATCACGCCCTGGGCTGAAGGCAGTCCTAAACTGCTGAGCCACCCAGACTGCCCAACACTGCTAATCTTAATTCCATCTTCAATTTTTAAATATTCTCCATTCATATCTAATGAGATTTTCGTTTAGCAAATTTTTTGTATATTTTTATACAAACTTTTACTTTGCTTAGGCTTGATGATTGCCACATTTATGATATACACAGACACTTAGCTTTCTGTGTATATATAATTAAAATATTCCCTGCCTCTCTAATAATATTGTAGAACTCCTCTCACTATGGTCAAACAGGAGGCAAAGTTTTTTGAAACATTTTTTTGCAAAAATTCACTCAACTATTTTACAATTAAGTAGTATGAAACATTTAAAAGCATCTAAATTCTACATTCATACACAACTGATAGTTTGCCTAGTAAACAGTTTTAGATTGAAAATTATTTTTTTTTCAGAATTTTGAAGGAATTAGTCATTTTCGTTTGGTTTCAAGTAGTGCCACTGAGAAGTCCAATACCATTCAACACTCTCGATTTTTTTTATTTTTCTTATTTTCTTAAAGATTTTTATTTATTTATTCATGAGAGATACAGAGAGAGAGAGAGAGAGAGAGAGAGAGAGAGAGAGACAGGCAGAGGGAGAAGCAGGCTCTATGCAGGGAGCTCGTCGTGGGACTGGATCCTCGGTCTCCAGGATCAGGCCCTGGGCTGAAAGCGGCGCTAAACCTTTGAGCCACCCGGGCTGCCCACTATTGATTCTTTTAATGATGACACTGTCTTTCCTTCTTCTTCTGGACAACAGTCCAGATTCTCTTAGGACATTCCATTTATCCCCAAAGTTCTGACATTCCACAATAATATCCAATGATATAACATTTTTGATTCTTTGCACTTAGTTCTCATTGTATTCTTCAGATCTGGAAATCCACTCATTGTATTTATGCAACATTTTCTTCTACTATTTCTTTGATAATTTCTCACTAGCTTTTTCCTGTTTTTCCTTTCTGGAACTGACAGCAGTTGGAATGTTGTGCCACTGATATTGAGGCTCTAATTGACTTTTCCCCCTATTTCTATCTTTCTTTTGTAGTTGTTCTGTTTTCTGAGAGATTTCCTCAGTTATATCTTCTAAGCCTCTTAATAATGTTTTATTTATCGTGTCATGATGCTTTCAAAGATCTCTCTCTTGTTGCTTTGAAACACAGCATTAGACTCATGGTTTGTTAAAGCTTTTCAGACAATACTAATTCGGTATTTAAAATTTCTTAACTTTTAATTATTCTTTGTCTATTTTTACTTTGTTTTCCCTTTGTTTGTATCTATTATATTAGATGCTTCTGCAAATGCATTTTAAACTCGATCGTCAGGATGCCTGGGTGTCTCAGTGGTTAAGCAACTGCCTTCGGCTCAGGGCGTGATCCTGCAGTCCCAGGATCCAGTCCCACATCAGGCTCCCTGCATGGAGCCTGCTTCTCCCTCTGCCTATGTCTCTGCCTCTCTCTGTGTATGTCTCTCATGAATAAAGAAAGAAAGAAAATCTTTTAAAAAAAATAAAAAATAAATCCAATCATCTATTCATTTTTAAGAATAAAGTATTAAAAGCTGACTGGAAAATCTGTGAACATAAAAGGACATTTCTGTTGCTTGTCAATGGCTGAGCTACAGAGTCATGAACAGGTTAGGACAGGTTAAGCACATTTCATTGTGCTTAATCCATATCAGTGGATCCTTTCTCCTTGGACATTGAATTTCCCCATAAAGGAATTTGTCCATTTACCTGCATGAAGACCTCTCCATAGAAATTTCCATGCTTCTGCTGGAACAGCAAGAGAGTCACATGGTTGTTTGGGGATGGGAAATGTGAAAGTGGGTATATCTACTTCTTAGACAAATTTTCGAATAATCTCCCAATTTTGAGGTTTACTATGTATGTCTGTTTTAAAGTACTTCCAATTCCTGAATCTTATCAATGTTTTAGGGGCAAATCAGTTTAATTCTTATTGTCTTCTTCCTTGAGTGATCTTTGCAAAGTGGAGAAAATCTAAATTTAAATCACATTAATTCATCCATCTCCCAAAATTTTATTATCTGTTATAATCTCCTCACTAATAATCCTTGCTCTTCTGAGCTCGTACCATTCATATTAATGTTATCTTCCCATAGTTATTAAGCTATGGACTTATTCACTGAATTCTAGGACACGTATACTTAGCAAAAGTGAAGATTGGTTTTTATCAGTATTTTCTTCCTTATCATAGGTCTATTGAAAGAACCCTGAAAAGCATCATGTTCCACGTGGAGTTTGAAAACATTAATGGATAAAATTTTTCCAAAATAAATTTAAAAATTAAGATGGTAGATATAAATACCTTAGATTCTGATTATGACTCTAACTTACACTGGAAAATTTTAATCACTCAGTGCCCTAAGTTTCCTTTTCTAGAAACTGGGGATAACAATAGTATCTGATTCATGCGGTTACAGTGAGACTTAAATAAGTTTACATATGTAAAATACTCAGAAGAGTGGTACAGTTTCACGCAGCATTTCAGTGTGCGATTGCTCTTCCTGAACTCTCCCAGACTTAAAATTTCCCTCAATTTTTGTACTGTTATTTAGATCTTTTTGTCTAACTCCTCTACCTTTTAAGAGTATCTGGGATCAACCAAGTATTGTTATGTTGTGTAATTAAAGTATTTCTAATCCTTATTATTTCTTTTTTTTTCCATGAGTTACATAGGAGTATATCGTTTAATTTCCACATATTCGTGAGTTTCACAAATTTATTTCTGGTAAGGATTTCTAATTTCATTCCATTGTTCCCTGTGAGCATAATCTATATTGTTTACATTCTTCTAAATGTATTGTAATCTATTTTATGGCCTAGCATATGGTCTATCCTGCATAATGTTTCACATGCACTTGAAAGGAATGTAAGTTCTGATGCTCCTGGGTGGAATGCTCTATAGACATCTCTTAGTTCTGGTTGGTTAATATTGTTCAAGTTTTCTATTTTCTTGTTCATTTTTTATCTAATTGTTCTGTTATTGAAAAAAGGGTATTAAAGTATTCAAATATTATTTTAGAACTGTCCATTTCTTCTTTCAGTTGTGCCCAATTTTGCTTCAGGTATTTTGAGGTTCTGTTGTTAGGTGCATATATGTTTATAATTATTATATGTTCTTGATGAAATTATCATTTTTTAAAAGATTTATTTATTTAATTTAGAGAGAGAAACAGAGAAAAAAAGAGAGAGCTTGAGCAGGGGGAGGGGCAGAAGGAGACCTCAGACTCCCTACTAAGCACAGCAGAGCCTGACACAGGACTCCATCCCAGGACCCTGAGATCATGACCTGAGCCAAAATCAAGAGTTAGCCACTTAACTGACTGAGCCACTCAGGCATCCTTGGAATGACTGCTTTATTATTATATATATTTTTAAAGATTTTATTTATTTATTCATGATAGTCACACAGAGATAGAGAGAGGCAGAGACACAGGCAGAGGGAGAAGCAGGCTCCATGCAGGGAGCCCAACGTGGGATTCGATCCCGGGTCTCCAGGATCGCGCCCTGGGCCAACGGCAGGCGCTAAACCGCTGCACCACCTAGGGATCCCCTGTTTTATTATTATAATGTCTCTTTGTCTCTAGTAAAAATTTTGAACTTAAAATATATTTTTCAAGGCACCTAGATGGTTCAGTAAGTTACACATCTGATTTCAGCTCAGGTCATTATCTTAGGGTCTTGGAATCAAGCTACATATCCTGCTCTACATGTAGCAGGGTGTCATCTGCTTCTCCCTCTCCCTCTCCTTGTGCCCATCCCACCACTTGCTCTTTCTCTCTTTCAGATAAATAAATAAATAAATAAATAAATAAATAAATAAATAAATATTTTGAAAATACTCTTTTTCCTGATACTTGCTTAGCAGTCCAGTTTGGTTTGGTTACTGGTTTTCTGGTATACCTGCTTCAATCACTTTGTATTTTACCTACATATAAGTGTGTCACCTTATAGAGAGCATATGTTTGGATCATTTTTTAAAATTCACCCTGCAAATTTCTACTCCAAATTTTTATTCTAGTCTCTGCTTGATTAATACTATAGAACTCTATATTAGATCTAATTTTCCTTCAGAATATTGAGCATATGAGTTTACCAATCTACCTTCTGGCATTGCTGTTGAGAATTCTGAATCAATACTGATTCTTACTAATACATATGTGTGTATTTTTATTTATCTGTCTTTTTGTGAGCAATTAGAACTATATATTTGTTCTTAAGTGTTGTTCTTAATTTCACAGTAATATGTGTAGTTTAATCCATTATGTTTGGTGCATAGTAGGTCCTTTCCATAAAGAAATTTATGTTCTTATCTTGGGAAATCCACTTGAATGATTCCTCCTTCTATCTTCCACTGTTCCATCCTTCTGTAATTCATATTATTCAGATATTGCATCTCTCTAATGGGCTTTCCAATTTTCTCTCCTGCTTTCCATCTATTTGTCTTTGTTCTATTTCTTATAGACTTTACACATTTATCTTCCAGACCTTCTATTTCTTTATGTTTCTTCTCTAGTGTGTTCATAATGTTTTTATAAATAAGTTGAAGAGTTGAAATAGGAATAGTACTAGAAGTACTAGTATATATGACAAAGGTTTAGGAAGTATAATACACATTCATCTTTGTTTCTTTAGATTCCATGAATAATGCTTAGTACCCAACAGACTCTCAATGAATTGGTCATGAAATGAGTGAATGAATGAATGAATGAATGAATGAATAATAAAGCTTAGATTCTTGTCCCAAAAATATATTTCCTTCCTACATCATCATCATCATGGTATGCCCTCTATTGGTCTCAGTTTCTAGCTAGCAGTTTAAGACTACATTTTCTCTCTGCCACTGACAACTCTAACATTAGCTGATTCTACTAATATAACTAATCTGGACTTTTTTGTTAAATGCACATTTTTTAATCCCTGGGACTATCCTCTGATGATGAATATAATCGTATAACACACACATACAAATTTTAGTTAACTGAAATTTTAAATTATCTCATATATAGAACTTACTATACAGGTTAAGTAAAAGAATTGAACTCTCTCGTACTTGAAATCCACAAAAATCCACCTCAGTTTATTATGTTTTTGCTATATCTTAACTATTTAATTCTGGAAAATAAACCAAGACTGCAATTTGGTAAACTGAGTTCTTCCTTGAACAAATTTCAGAATTATTTCTTGCGTTATGTATCATACAGAGATCCATCCACATTGATTCATTAAAATGTGAAATGGTTGCATACAATTCTAGTCATTGAGCAAGGGTCACATGAAGAATTTTCTTGTGACATGGAACAGTGCAAAAGGTTTGTATATCTTGATACTGATTAAAAGGAAGCTATCAAGCTTTATCACACAGGCAATTCATATTTTAAAAAATAGTTTCAAAGTAAGCCTTCCAAATTCTAAACATCTATATACCTCTAAATCAGCCAGGCAACAGCCAGATCTTTTAAAGCCTTTGACTATGTTTGCCAATCCACTAGCTTAAAAAGCATGCTTTTCATTCCTCTTTTTAAATAAAAGCAGCCTTGTCTGCACTGATTTCATCATCTCCATTGAAAATGTTTATCTGCCAAATGAAAAAGAAGAGTACAAATTAGAAACACTGATACATCTTCTGACATTATTCATTTAGAAGCTAGTTCTCAAGTTGTCGTTACATTTACCACATAAAAATTAGAAATGATTTGTTTGGAGACCTACAGCTATTTCTAGGCCCGAGATGTTTGGACAACTGTAGATAAAGTTTCATTATCAGACTGAACTAAATATGCTATAATTATATATAAATCAGGACGATTTTTGTTCCATGAACTTAAGTTATTAATCTACTCAGGCCAAGCAGCAGGATACCATCATTCTCCAAAATTATACAAGTGTTTTTCTCAGCCAAAAATGTAAAAAGTGATGTTTGAAAATTAAGGTCAAAGATTGGTTGGACAATACTCATGTTTCTATTATCTGATTGTTTCCATCTTTCTTCTGGTCTATGAAACCCAGGCTAGCCTTGTACTTCCACAAAACCTTATGTTTCCTTATGTTTCATTAGCATTCATCACACTTAAAATTATTAGTTACGCACCTATTTTTTTCTAATAAATATTAGCCCAAGGGTCTCTACTGTCTTATTCTGTATGTCTGATAATACCATATTAGGTATCAATATTTGTTGAATGAATTAACTAAAGACAAATGAATGAAGGAAAGGAAATCTAACTTATCAGGCTGACAGTTGATTTAGGGAATGGAAGTTGGAAAGTTTGAATGATTCTGTGTTTTACAAAATTTTTACATGATGATAGTTTTTTAAAACTTTGATATGCAAAATGTTATATGCATGGAGTTAACAAATAGTAAAAAAAGAATGATGGCATAGCTGAAAATCTACATTTTCAGCTACATAAGCCCTAGGGAAAGTAAGAAACCAAAAGAAATTTATATTCTGTACTTAAATATTTAAGAAATAGGATTTAAGAATTCATCAGTGTACTGACTTATTATTATTTCTACACTAATTAGCATCATAATTGATTCAAATGGCATATGAGATGCAGACCTCTCAGAATATTCACTATGTTAATCAAACAAAAAATTGCACTGATATATGAGTTTGCTCTTCTAGTATATCAAAATTTTATACTTAGGCAAAGATGACATTTTTAAGAACTTATCTTTCAGTATAGGAAATTTTTGCTAATTTTGCATTTTGTGTTCTTATTAAAGCAATCTTCTGATTTTTTTTCACATGTTAAGATATTTTGTGTATGAAAGATATGTAATGTTTCCCTGTAGATCTACAAACATGACCAGAATGCTACATAGCAGTGCTTTGTATATAATCTAAAAAAATGTCCTTATGTGCAACAGCAGAGACCAATGATTCATGAAATTGCTCTCAATGTTGGGTATATTCCTTCTTATAGAACTAATAGTTTACACAAGGCATTTTCATTCCAATTTTGAATACAAATATAAGCTCTACTCGGTATGTCAGCATTTACATTAAAATGAATTTCTTACTCATGGGAAAAGCTTTAATTAAGTGTATTTAGAAGTTCGGAAATCAGCAGTACATCATGGTGAACAATTTAAATGTGACTTTGCCTACTTGGGCTAGAATAAAACAAGAAACAAAAGAGCAAAACAAAAACAAGGGAGAAGTCTTTCTTTTGCCTACCGACAAAACTATTCCTTTTTCTGCATCTATACAAGTATACTTAGCTTCTTTTCTCTGGAACAGAAGGAATGGCCATTTCCTATCATAGGCTATTGCTCTGTTTGTGCTCAGGACCCCATCACAGTTTACCACTCAAGACTCCACTTTTGAAACTATCCCCGTTTGTCCTATATCATCAGTTATTTCCTTAAACTTGATTTTTCTCCAAAATACATGTTTACCTTAAAATCTTTCATTTTATTTTTTAAATATATATTTAATATAAATTAAACCCCTTTAACTTAAAATTCTGTCCATAAACTGTCCATGTCTCTTGAAACAATTACTGTAAGATACATGAAAATGATTTCATTATCTCCTAAGGAAGTTTTCCTTAATTAACCAAGAGTCTCTATTACCTTGTTTCATGTCTCATTGTTAATTCCTTTATTTTACCAATCACAATCTGCACTTACTATATTTATTTATTTTGTTAACTTGTTAATTTAGTCTTTTTCCTCTAAGTAGCATATAGGCTCTTTGAGGCAGATCCCTTAATTCTTTTTCATCACTGTATCTTGAGCTCCTAGACCTGATCAGAACATAGTGGTTATTTAATGTGTATTTATTGAATGAATGAGAGACCTATCCAAATCCCTTTGAAAAAATGAAGAGTTTCAACCCTAAGTAATGATGCAAATGAGGAAAATGTCTTACTGCCACTTGCATTTCTCTATCGTTCCTCCCTTATTTCTCCACATAGTACCGACTGCTTTTTGCTTTGTCACTGTAATATTATTCCCAGTATTTGCTCTCTAGACAGACCTCATTCTCCAAAATAATAACTCATTTCAAAAGTCATTCAATTCAAATAGCCCATGTACCTTTAGATAAGCAGTAAGAGAAAGCCAGTTGTTTAATTTAATTAATTTATATTAGGTAAAAAACTATGATTTGTATTTTCTCCCTGTCAGCTTTATCAAGTGCATCTTAGATTGTTCAAAGGAGCAACCATATTGTAGCTGTGGTTGGCAGGAAACTAGGCTCTTTCTGATTCTCCAAACATCTTTACTAATTCCTAAGGGAATCTGTGCAACTCTTCCCCAAACAACTTTGACCATTTCTTGCACTATCTTGTAATATTAACCCTGGGCATAGTTATCTATTTTCTTAAACTACTTTCATCATTTTACCTTCTCTTCCTGCTTTTCTTATCTCTATTAATGGGAATATCATCTACCTTTATCATATATGACAATCATCAATATGACTTTATTGCTCAAGGTACAAAAAGGTTATCACCTTCTCTGACCTCCTACATATTTAGTGACCAAATGCTCTCAGTGCTATCTGGAAAATAACATGAAATCCATCAATTTATCTTATTTATATTCCTATTTGTTCCATCGTAGTTGAGGACCTTGTACCACCTCTAGGGTAAGCCTTCCTCCACACAGCTCCTTGTCCACACAGCTAGAATGATCTTGCTAAAATGCAAACTTTTCAGACCATTTCCAGTTACAACAGGAAAACAATCTCTTCAAGATCTAGTCCTTGCCTTCCTTTCCAAACTTAACTCTCAACTTTTCCATATGGAGCACATGATAATTTCAAGTGAAACATTAGCATTTATTGGGAACTTACTCCATTCCAGGTGGTATGCTAAATATTTCATCTGGATAATATCATTTATTTCTTATGATAACACACTACGAAAAAAGTACTATCACCATAATTAATGTTAAAATCAATAAAGTAAGGCCTAGAGAGGTTAAAGAATTGTCCCATGCAACTGAAAGGAGCCAGGATTCAAATAAAGCCTAGACTACCTCTAGAGCTCACAGTCTATTTTTTTATTTAATCTTTAATTGAAATATATATGTTATGTGTAAGTTTATAAGGAATTGTTTTCATGCATTTATATATTAAGTACGATTGCCATTTTAGCTTTAGCTAGAACCTCTATCATATCACATAATTATCATTTTCTAATGGCCACACTACAACACCTTGTTGTTTCCCCATTTAAAAAAAAATGACTGTTGTCTTTAATCTCTGTCATCATTGCTGTGCAAAAAACTGAGGCATGGGGTGCCTAGCAGGCTCAGTGGGGTAAGTGGCTGACTCTTGATTTTTTTCAGCCCAGGTCATGATCTTGAGATCATGGGATCGAGCCCTGTGTCAGACTCTGAACTGAGCACACAATCAGCTTCAGATTCTTTTTCCCGCTGCCCCTCCCCTGCTTGCTCTCTCAATTAATTAATAAAATCTTTTAAAAAACAACAGCAACAACAAAAAATCCCTGGGGCTCAGTGGGGCACTTGGGTGACTTAGTTAAGTGCTGACTCTAAATTTCGACTCAGGTCATGATCTCAGGGTCTTGGAATCAAGCCCCATGTCAGGCTCTGTGCTGAGCGAGGAGTCTGCTTAGGATTCTCTCCCTCTGTCCCTCCTTCCACTCTCGCTCTCTCTCAAATAAATAAATAAATCTTTGAAAAACAACAATGAGGCTTAGAGAGATTAGATAAATTACCCAAAATTGCAGAATAGTAAAATTATAGAGTGACCCTGAACCCAGACTATTCTGAATTCACCCCTGCTCTGCTTCTGCCCTTGGACTGTCTGGTCCCTAAAATGAGATGGAGAGCTCCATAGACACTGTCTTCTAACATATTCTTGATCATTGACTACAATCAGAGGACTTTATTAAATGCCTTGGGCTATACATGGCAATGTTCAAAAAAGGAAAGATGTTAGAGGAGAATGCTATTTCGTTCTCTCCAAATTCCACCCATGAATAGTTTAAAGTCAGTTTGTGAGAACATCAAATCTATGCTATTTTCTTTTGAACTATGAGGATAAAACATTAATTTGTTTGAACTAAAGCGTGTGATTAAAGCATGAAATTCTTTCCAGTCATGACTTTGAGAAAGGCTTGAAATGAATTGTAGTCTTCATACCACAGTGCATTAATGCATTCATCTCAAGGGCCCATAGATGGGAATGTTTCAATGGCTCAAGTGCACCCATGAGTGGTTATCCAGACTGCATGTAGATTCAGAAACAGCTTCTGTTTTTAGTGAAGACCAGAAGAGGTACTGAAATTCCATGGAACATTGTCATTATAAGTCATATTTGGCAAATATTGTCATATGTAACACAAACTACAACTATAAATGCTTTTACTTTTTCCCCTTGAAGGCATAAAGTATCAGAAAATATTTTAGACTTTCCTTATTCTGAAATAGAAGTAAACACAGCTAAACGTATCTGTAGGCTATAAAATTAGCATACATATTTTTTTCTATTGTTGATCAGACACCACAAAAACCAAATAAACAATAACAAAACTATGGGATAGTTCTAATACAGGAGCCACATAAATAATCAGTTCATTTTGAAAGTAAATTTATTACAAATAGCTATGAATCACAAAAATCCTTTGGCACAATAAATAAAATATAATTTTACATTGTCTAAATAGCCTCTATTTTGGTAGAAAGACAAGTTTAGCTATTGTAACTGATATGATGCACAGACTTTTATTCTATAAATATTTAGGCTCTGACAGTCAAAGTGTGTAACTGAGAAGAGCAGAGCCCAGTGCAGATGATGAACACCGGCCCCTGAATAAACGAGAAGACATAAATGTAAGCATGGCGGTTCTTTTATTGCACTATGCTTTGTTTACTTTTAGACACTGTGTATCAATAAAGCCACAGGTGTCCAATCTCCCACTAGGTTGTCACCAGAGAGTTTATCTTTTTGGCTTTCCAGTTTCTACAAAAACATTATTCAAAGGATGAACCCATTTCAGTTTTATTAACTAGGAAGTAATTTAATATGAACAATTTGAATAATTCCTTCTGAAAATATATTTTTATGACAAATCTGTTGCTTGGAGTCTTAGGGTCTGATAAATGACAATCTAAACAGTTATTACTCACTGCAAAATGGTCAAAGACAAGGTTTAGCTGTATCAAACTAAAGCCTTCCTTACTTCAACAATTCTCCCATTAAAGGCCCAAACACAATCATGCCAATTCTAGAGGCAGAACATGTGAACAGAGCAATCTGTTTAAAATAGTATTCCTGCTGAGAAAACACAAGAAGACAGGGGAAAAAATCTCTACTTGAAGGAAAAGGCAAATAGCAAAAATAATGAGCTTTCAAGTTAGAGACAGAGCAACTCTCTTCAAAGATGATATAGACAACTATTTATATACAGCATTGATGAAATATAATTCAGAATAAAACATTCAATAAAAGTCATAATTACTGCAATCTTTGTTAGTAGTAATTTTTAAAAACCTTCTTTTTCAAACTAAAATCCCAGAATCTCTCTTTACTGATAAATGGATGGCATGTTGTGTTTCACAGTCGTTTTTTTGTAATTGCATTATTAAACTAATATAATTTTTAAAAATCAGAGTAAATGCAAACTGAAATCACTAGGTTGAATGGGAGGTGTGTTGGCAAGCCACTTTCATTTTGAATGACACTGGATCTGATACTTTCTTTGTTCCTTCATTTATGGCATAGGTTGATTCTGTCAAGGACAGTGCTCTTTCTCTCACAGCTCCACATTTCCACAATTCAACATATTCCAAGATAGATGAGATCATAGGTCATGTGCATAACATCACTACTATCACCAGCCTTTCTTCTGCAGCTTTATATACAACTTAATGTAGGCCTCCTGAGGAAGGGAACAAGGACGATCTGTTTATGCTTACTGTTCCACCTCCAATGCTTATATAGTACCTGGTACATGTAAAGTGCTGAATACATATTTGTTGAATGAACAAATGAATGAGTAAATACTATTGCAAGTTGGTAATATCTATTTTCAAATGAAAATCTCCATAATGACAGCAATGGCAAACTCTTATGTATCAGTATTGTGCTAAATGCTGTGCACCCCAACACTGAGGTAGGTAAGATTATTTTCCTTTTACAAATAGGAAAAAGAGGTTTATAGAGTTCAAGACACATGTGAATGATCTACCGCTAAAGCCAAGTTTCTACTGATGTTGGAAAGCTCATATATCAACTTAAATAGGTTTGGCTGAAAGTAACAGAAAACTTCATAGTGATAGTGGTTTAAATCCATGTTTGCTATCTAGATGTGCTCTACAAAGTTTTTAGGAGCCAGGACTCCTTTCAGTTCACTGTTCTAACATACTTCGGTTGTGGCCCTTATTCTCATAAGGCAATATCTCTCTTCCAGGGAGCAAGATGGAGGAGGAATTAAAGAAGTAAGGAATACATGACAACTCTGTCTTAAGGAAGGCATCTGGAAGCTGACACCTTTGTTTATATCTCGCTGACCAGAATGCAGTTACTGTTATGGGTTGAATTGTGTCCCTCAAAGTTCATATGTTGAAATCCTAATACTCGTTACCTTAGAATATGACCTTATTTAGAAATAGGGCCATTGAAGATTCAATTAATAAAGATGATGTCCTACTAGAGTAGGATGGGCCCATGATCCAATATGACTGATGTCCTTATAAAAAGAATGCCAGCAAAGACACAGACATGAACACAGGGAGAACATTAGATGAAGATTAGAATTAAGCTGCCGTAAGCCACAGAGCTACCACATGCTAGGAGAGACCCCTGGAACAGACCATTAGGGGCTCATTTGGTGGGGACATGTCGCTGCTGACATCTTCATCTCAGATCTCTAGCCTCTATAACCATGAGACAATAAATTTCTGCTTTTTCAGCCACTTGGTTTTGTAGTACTTTGTTAAGCCCTAGCAAATCAGTACAGTAACCTTTCAGGTGGTCTGGCAAAGTTTAGTTTTTTGACTCTATGTTTAGCTAAATTTTTGAAAAAGAGGGAAAATAACTATTTCAGGACAATAGGCAGTCTCTGCTAAACTGTACTACTCTCTGAGAGATGGTCTCAATATTCATTATTTCACCGAATCACTATTAATTGTGAAAAGTGTACTAGTACATTATACTTTAAACCACTTAGAAAGAAAAAATGTTAATTTGATTATGATAGGTCACCTATAATAAGGTACATTCTTATTTTAGAGTTGTGAAATATAAAAAAAGAAATGGAAATCTTAGAATCAATAAAATATAGTAAATAAACTATACACATTTAGTTATAACAATAAGCACAGAACAGAAATAGTTTACATGAGCTGTAATATAATATTTTACACTCTAGCTTATATAAAACAAGATGACTTATCTTACTGCAAGATTAAAAAAAGGATACACAACTTAATCAGATACAAAGATTATAAAAATGTCGATATAAATATTGATATAGATATAAATATATAAAAATAAACCTCTTCTTTGATTAAACTTGTTCAAAATGCTTCCACTGTATTAGGGGAATGCAATATCAGTGGTTTCATATATTCTCTTTAAGTCAAAGTAATATTCAAAGTTATATTTATCCTTGAAAAATAGTTTTTGAACAAATTGATGCCCCTTTCCCTACCAAATAAGAAAATAATAATACTGCCTTAATTGGGGATAATAAAAAGAGAATCTAATAAGTAAGATTATAAAAATGGTAAAATCATCAAATGCAGTTATAATTAATTTCCTGTCTAAAAATATTGTTCGCTTTTATTTGCCTTTTTTCCATGAAACTCAGTCCCATTTACTTGAATTATTCTTCTCATTATGTATTGGCTAAACTTCTTTAGAAGAAGCAACTGGGATTTTTCTCTTTAGTCCCAAAGGAAAGTTTTAATTGCATGTTGCCATGACAAGTTGAATTATTAAGATACATATTACTAGATAATTCTACAACTTTCTAATTTTAGAGGGTCTTATCAAGGAAGCCACTTTCTTTAGATGTAGCCAAGATCTTAAAAATGCAAAGCATCTGTCTCACAATTAGCAAGGAACAATGTAAGGATCAGTTCACTTGCTTAACCAGGGCCAGAAAAAGGAAACCAGGATTCCCACTGTGCAAGCTTTGATGATTCTACATTTGTGAACTCATAACTGAGCTTAATTCAGCAACTGACCTGTGAAAGAGCATCAGTTATTAACATTAATATTAATAACTATTATATATAGAGTGTCTCCCTGTAGTATTACAGGATATAACAAAAACAATTTGAGATTCAATTACATCAATAAACAGCTAAAACATTAGAAAAGACATTAGCTAACACAAAGACAAAAATGCTTACAGTATAAAGCGGGCATTTGTAAGGCAAAGAGCAGGGCTTCTCATAAGGATTGCTGTATATCATACCTTCAAGCAATATCTCTAGGCAGACATTTTTGGGGAGGAAGTAGGTAGAATTTAGTGGTGATAGTAATTTCAGTAAAGGAAGAGGACAGGGAACAGTCAAATGTACTTAGCAAAATGGAGGTGCTAAGTAATTCATACTTTCCCTAGATTAGTACCTATTCAATTGTACTTTGTCCCCATAATCATCTATATGCTTGATTTATCTATGCTCTAGATCAGGAGTTGGCATGCTTTTTTAATGAAGGGTAAAGGGGATCCCTGGGTGGCTTAGTGGTTTAGTGCCTGCCTTTGGCCTAGGGTGTGATCCTGGAATCCTGGGATAGAGTCCCACAACAGGCTCCTGCATGGAGCCTGCTTCTCCCTCTGCCTGTGTCTCTGCCTGTCTCTCTCTGTGTGTCTCTCATGAATAAATAAATAAAATTTTAAAAATAATAAATAAATAAAGGAAGGGTAAATATTTTGGGCTTTACTGGACACTCTCACAGCTACTCAATTCTGCCATTTTGTGGTGAAAGAACCATAGATAACACACAAATAAATAAATAAATGTGGCTATCTTCCAATAAAACTGTATTTATGAACACTGAAATTTGAATTTCATGTAAATTTCATATCCAACAGAGTATTATTTTTTTTTAATCTCAACCATTTAAACTGTAAAAATCTTTCTTATCACATACCATACAAAAATATGTGGCAGGTCAGATTTGGTTCACAGACTATATAGTTTGTCAACTTGTGTTCTAGATTATGAGTTTTCTAAGGTGGGGCATCTCTAAACTCATCTATAGCATCCCTCCAGTACCTAATACATTGACTTATACTTAATAGATGCTCTATAAGTACTTGTCAAAGTGAATACTGCATTGTAGAGATACATTGTAGTGAATGAAAACAAAATGTAAAACACATTCATCCTTTTGTCTGTCTCCTCAGAATGTCTCTTTTTTAAAAGATTTTACTTATTTATTCATGAGAGACACAGAGAGAGAGGCAGAGCCAGAGGTAGAGGGGGAAACAGGCTCCATGCAGGAAGCCGGATGTCAGACTCGATCCCGGGACTCCAGGATCATGCCCTGGGCCAAAGGCAGGTGCTAAACCTCTGCGCCACCCAGGAGTCCCTCCTCAGAATATCTTTAAGCAGGTTCCCCCTATTATTCTCATTCACAGTGTCCTGTTCTTTTCCATTAGGTAGTTATCACAATAGTTAATTATACATTTTTTGTGTTTTCATGTTTATTACTATATTAATTTCTATTACTAGTGTGATGAATTACCACAAATTTAGTGGCTTAAAGTAACACATACTGGCTATCTCACAGTTTCTGTAGGTCAGCAGTTTGATGTGGTTTGGCGGAGTCTCTACTTACACAAGGCCAAAATCAAGGTATCTGCAGGACTGTGTTCCTTTCTAGAAGAATCTGCTTTTAGACTCATAGAAGCTTAGACTCACGGTAGAACTCAGTTCCAGGATGTAGCAGGATTGAGGTTCCCATTTTCCTGATGACCATTTTTCTCAGCTTCTAAAGTCCATTGCATTCCTTGACTCATGCCCTCTACTTTCAAAGTCTGTAGCTACAGATCAAGTCCTTCTTCTTCTGCTCTCCATCTCTCTATGGCTTTAAGCAGGAAAGATTCTCTGCTTTTAATGGTTCATGTGATTAGATTGGTCCCACTCATATAACCTAGAGTAATCTCCCTGAGTCAAGTTCAATAACCTTAATTACTTCTGCAAAGTCCCTTTGCCATGTAATGTAACATAGATTTCAGGAATCAGGGCAGAGACACCTTGGGAAGAGGCTTTATTTAACATACCACATTTACCATCTCATTAGGCTGTAAGTTCCATGGGCAAAAGCTCTATGTCACATATATATGTGACATATATATATATACCAAAGCTTGACACATTTGTCAAATACACAGTAACTGCTCAATAAGTATTTCTGGAATAAAGAATGAATGAATGAGTGTGTAAACCTAGGGTTAAGTAGAATATTCTAACCTACAGTTTAACATCTAGGAGTCTTCAGTGAATCTATAGGACAGTGATTAAGAAAAGCACAGACTTTGACTTAGGAAGACATGGATTCAAGTTGGTAATTTATGGTTACTTATTAACTGAGTAGCCTCCAGGGACCTTTACCTAGAACCTCCGTGCTACACATTTTCATATGAAAAATGAGAATTCAAAATCCTTCCCTAAGAAATCTGCTGAGGATTAAATATGCATGTATGTATGTATTTCCTAGATAGCACAATGCATAGCTCATAGTTAGCACTCATTTTATTATAGCTATTTTGAATGTTAAAGGTATTTTTTTTAATGTTAAAGGTATTTTGAAGTCTTGGTAGTTGATGGGATTAATTTAAGTGGGAAGTACTAGAATAGAGAAAATGAGAAAGAAATGGGAGTAGGAGAAGGGAAGGAGAAGGGAAGGGGGGGGGAGGAGAGAATGACCTCAGGGCAGAACATTACCATCCATTCATATTTAAGAAAGAAATAATTGAAGAGAAATAAGACTCAGTGGCTAGTAGTATTAAGGAGGGCTTTTGTTGTATTGAACACTGGGTGTTTTGTGTAAATGATGAATCACTAAATTCTGTTCCTAAAACAAATATTACACTACATGTTAACTAACTAGAATTTAAATAAAAATTTGAAAAAGAAAAGAAAAAAGAATCAATGGTTGAAGAAACAAGAGAAAAAGAGGAACACTGTTGGAAATAAAAGTGGGAGAAGGTTCTCTCTCTTTTTTTTTTCTGAACAATTTTGTTTATTTATTTGAGAGACAAAGAGTATGAGCAGGGGGAAAAGGCAGAGGAAAAGAGAGAAATAGGCTCCACACTGAGCAGGGAGCCCAACATGGGGCTCGATATCAGGACCCCAAAATCATGACCCAAGCAGAAGGCAGACACTTAACCAACTAAGCCACCCAGGTGTCCCAGAAGGTTTTGAAAGATAGAGTAATTAACAATTTCAAATACACCAATAATAACACATAATTTAAAGCTGAAGTGTAATATTACATTATTGGATAAAGAGGTCAATGATGATTCTGTAAAGGTTTGGTGAAATGGAAGGAGAAAAAGGAAAAAATGAGAAAGGAGAAGACAGAATGAGAAAGTGTGGTCTATTCTTTCCAGAAACTTGAAGAAATAAGAGAGATGATCAGTACCCGGGAGAAAGGGTTTTGGTCAAAAGAGTTGATGTAGAGGGGAATTTTGGCTGTGTATGTGTGATTTTAATACCCTCACTCATTCCTTACAATGGCTATTAAATTCCTTACCTCTTCTCATGCCCCTGTCCCTCTCACCTTCCCCCGTCATGCTCAGAAAAGAAGCTCACCCATTTCTTGCAGCATATAGGAACCATCAAGCAGGCACATTCTCAACTTCTCAATATAATCTCCTTCCCATATATCAGCCCCCACCCCAAAGTCTTATTCTTCTGTTCTGCTATCATAATGGAAATAATAAACCTTCCCAATGCCAGAATAATTCTTCTACTTTTTCTTTGAATCTCTACCCTACTTGCCTCTTTGCTATGATTTTGAATTAGCTCCTTTGTTCCTCAATTTCCTCTATGGAAAAGTGGAAGCAAAATCTCACTATTTTTTTGTAGATTAAACAAAATAAGCAGGTAAAAATGCTCAATACAATGCCTGCCATATAGTAGGCAATCAAAAATCTTTTCTCTTGTGCTTCTACTCAAATGCCTCTCACCTGGTTTATTCCTTCTTCTGTTGTGCTTTCTCCCTTAAGGTCTCATCCTCCCCTTGCATAGTCAATTATTACATTTTTTTACATAAACCAGTTTCTGTTCTCCCAATATCTAAAGTTTATGAATTCTTTTCCATTTCTTGTTCAGTACATGCCCGTCATTCTTTCATCTCTTCTTAGCTACCTCTGCAGTTCTATTCTAATCTCCCCACCTCTTTTCTACCCCCACCTCTGCTCACATCCTTATTATAACAGCAGACCTAAGCATCTAACTTATGAACCCTGCTATTCTTGGCCTCTCTACTTCATATAGCCTCCCCCTTTTTTTTCAAGATTTTAGTTATTTATTCATGAGAGACACACACAGAGAGAGAGAGAAAGGCAGAGACACAGGCAGAGGGAGAAGCAGGCTCCACGCAGGGAGCCCGAAGTGGGACTCGATCCCAGGACTCCAGGATCATGCCCTGGGCCGAAGGTAGCGCTAAACCACTGAGCCACCCGGGCTACCCATATAGTCTCCTTCTTATCTCATCTCCTTACTCTTTGACTTGACATTTTATAAGCCTCAGATGAAATGCCAACAATTAGATCTAAGTCTCATGAGGATAATGACATTATCTGTCTTGTCCACTAGGACCTTAAAATTTGTTTCAAACCTGAATATTGAGGGAATAAATTAATGTATATGTCCTTGCCTTCAGTGTCCTCTGCCAAAGTCATTGAACTGCTTCACCTAACTGCCTATCAAATTTGTGTCTTTAAAACTTTTGTTTCAGGCCCATTTATCTAACTGTCTTGAATGTCTCACAGACATCTCAAATTTGACATGTCAAAACTAAATTCAGAAACGTTACTTCCACGTCCCACCTATTTCTCCTCCAGTACCCCTTAATGCATGCAATCATCACTAATCTAGCTGTTCTAACCATAGAGTTTGGAGTCATCATTTACTCATCTTACTCATTCCCCCCAACCAATTCTTCACCAAATCTACTGACTTTACTCTATATATCTCTTGGCTCTGTCCACTTCTTTTCATTTCCATTGCTAACATCTAGTCAAACAATCACTTTATCTAACCAGGACTACTACAATAGTCTCTCTACTGGTCTCCTCATACACATGCCTAAGTCCTGTACAATCTATTCTCCACACAGTCATGAGAATAAATTTTTAATGTAGATTTAATCATATCACTCCCTTGTTCAAAATGTTGGAATAAAATACTAAACTTGGCCTATCAGGCTGAATGTGACTTAGTTCCTGCCTATATCACCAGCTTAATGTTTTCCACTCTGCTTAGCATCTGCATTCTCACCACTTTCTCTAAAGTCCCCACATCTTCCTACTTTGAGATCCCAATGAGTAAGTTCTTTCACTTATGCTTCTGAGGTCAGCTAGCTGCCTACCAGCTCGTTGGTTTAGCGGGCTGCTTGGTTGTTAGCTGGGTACTTCAGGTCTCCTCCATATGGCCTCTCAATATCTTGCAGGCTATCCTAGGCTTGTTCTATCACAAAGACAGAACCCAAAATAAGAAAACAAGTTACAAGATGATCCCAGATTCAAGGAGTGGAGAAATAGATTATTGCTAGATGGGAGAAGCTGCAAAATCCTGTTGCAAAGGGCAAGGAAGACCATTATCTGGGTACCTCAATACAATCTATCACAACAGCCAAATCTCAGAAAAGAGAAGTTAGTTTTGGGTTTTGTTTTGTTTTGTACCTTTAGTCTAAAGTATAGGATGAATGCAAATATAAATATTTGAGTATTGGGAGATATTTATACCTCAAATATTCTCTAAGAATAGTAGAAAATTTTCCCTACTGATAGGGATAGAAGCTGTAGGGAATTTTGGAATGAATCTTTGGGAAATGCAAAATCTTTATTTTATCTTAAGAATTGTGATAAAGATGGAATTTACTTGAGGGTCAAAAAAAAAGTACTTTAAAAATCAGGGAAGTTACAAGGGCAGGATAAAAGAGCAAATAAAAAGAGCCAATCTTTGGAGTAGGAGAAATCCCCAAGCCTTCCTTACATAGGTGATTTCCTCTGTGTTTTTTTATGCTTCAAAAGTCACATGTCCCCATTTTATTTATTTATTTTTAAAGATTCTATTTATTTATTCATGAGAGACACACACACACACAGAGAGAGAGAGAGAGAGAGAGAGAGAGAGAGAGAGAGGCAGAGACACAGGCAGAGGGAGAAGCAGGATCCATGCAGGAACCCGACGTGGGACTCGATCCTAGGACTCCAGGATCATGCCCTGGGCCAAAGGCAGGTGCTAAACCCCTGAGCCACCCAGGGATCCCCATATGTCCCCATTTTAAATAATGGCACCATGTATCTCTCTTAACAGTCTTTATGGATGTTAAAAATTTACATTTCTTTGTATGAACTTCTATACACCAAGGCAGATACTCACTGTCTACAATTTTTATACTTCTTTGAATATAAGTATATATTAAAGGGACATATATTTAGGAGCACCTGGGTGTCTCAATTGGTTACATGTCTGCCTTCAGTTCAAGTCATGATCTCAGGATCCTGGGATCAAGGCCCATGTCAGGGTCTCTGCTCAGCGAGGAGTCTGCTTCTCTCTCTCCTTCTGTCTCTCTGTCACCATCTCAAATAAATAGAATCTTTAAACAACAACAACAACAACAACAACAAAAAACAAAGGTACATATATTTGAATATACATGAAAAAATAAATGATCATCACGGCTTAAGAAATACACCATTATTAGTATTGTTGAAGCCCTCTGTATACTTCTCAGTATATCCTTTCTCCCACTCATTATTATTCATAGATATTGCTTCCTACTACTGTGACTTTAGTACATACAGATGTATCTGTAAACAAATAGTGTTTAGTTTTATGTTATTGAACTTTATATAAATCACTCATTTTCAATGCTGCATAGCATACCATTATCTGTATATATGTAAATAAATTCATATATATGTATATGTGTATATATATATAATTTTATGCATTCTTCTGTCAAAGGATATTTGGATATTTAGATTGTTTCCAGGTTGTTGGCTTTTTTTTAACCATTACAAACAATACAGATGTATTCATCCATTTCTTCTGGCATACATATGCAAGAATTTCTCTCAAGATTATACCTAATAAATGAATTTCATATTTTCAACATTACTAAACAAGGCCAAATTGTTTCCCAGAAGTAGTTTTACAGAAACAAACTCTCATCAAAAGTGTATAAGACTTGACATTATTGCACCAATACTTGGTTTTATTAGACTTCTTAATTTTTGCCAAATGGTTAGGGATAAAGTAGTATCTCAGTGTAGTTTTAATATGTGTTTCCCAGGTTATTCATAAGTTTAAGCATTTTTTCTTATGTTTGCTGGTTCACATGTTTCATATGCTTAAATTTTCCTGTTTATTAGTATATGTGCTATTTTTTCCCATTGTTCTATTTCTATTCCATTTGGTTTGTTTTACTATTGCATAAGTTCGTTGGGTTTGGGTTTTGTTGTTGTTACTGTTTTTGTTGTTTTGGTAAGGTAAGGTAAGCTCTCCTAGCAATTTATTTATTTGAAAATACCTTTGACCGTCTTTTGGAAAGTGTCTTGCATGAAGTGCACAATTCTTCACTGACAGTGATTAACTCTTGTGATAGTTAATTTTATTTGTCAACTCAATTGGACTAAGAGATGCCTAGAGAAAACTATTTCTCTGTGTGTCTATGAAGGTGTTTCCAGAGGAGATTGACATTTGAAACTGTAGACTAATGAAAGATTACTATGACCTATATGGGCAGGCATAATCCAATGCACTGACAGCCTAAATAGAACAAAAATGTGGAGGTGAATTTACTTTGCTTGAGCTGGGAGATCCATTTTCTCCTGCCCTTGGACATAGATGTTCCTGGTTATTGGGCTTTGGAATTCAGATGTGGACTTAGACCATCAGCTCCTCTGATTCTCAGATCTTCAAGTCAGGACTGTATTACACCATTGGCTTTCCTTGGTCTCCAGCATGCAGATGCAGATCGTGAAACTTCTCAGCCTGTATTACTATGTGAGGTGTTTTGTATAATAAATCTCTGCATGTAAAGAAAGAACCAAAGCTTTCATATTAGTTCTATTTCTCTGGAGAATCATGACAAATATGCCTTTCTATAACTAATAGTTATTTTTCTACTGGCTTTTAATGTTAAGAAGTTCAATTTCAGCCTAATTCATCCTTTATGGATATTTCTTTTATCTCAGGTGACTATTATGAGTCCTTGTCTTTGTTGTAGTGTGGCTTCATTATGTTGTGACTAAATATGAATTTCTATATATTTACCCTGTGTAGCTTATGTGATTTTTTTTTAATCTGAATTTGTGTCTTTCATAAATTCTCTTAAGAAATAGTCATTGTTGGGATCCCTGGGTGGCGCAGCGGTTTGGCGCCTGCCTTTGGCTCAGGGCGCGATCCTGGAGACCCGGGATCGAGTCCCATATCGGGCTCCCGGTGCATGGAGCCTGCTTCTCCCTCTGCCTGTGTCTCTGCCTCTCTCTCTCTCTCTCTCTCTCTCTCTCTGTGACTATCATAAATAAATAAATTTAAAAAAATTAAAAAAAAAAAAGAAATAGTCATTGTTGGGCAGCCTGGGTAGCTCAGCGGTTTGGCGCCGCCTTCCGCCCAGGGCGTGACCCTGGAGACCCGGGATCCAGTCCCACGTCCGGGTCCCTGCGTGGAGCCTGCTTCTCCCTCTGCCTGTGTCTCTGCCATTCTCTCTCTCTCTCTCTCTCTCTCTCTCTCTGTCTCTCTGTGTCTCATGAATAAAAATAAAATCTTAAAAAAAAGAAATAGTCATTGTTTTCCCCCATTTTCTCTAGTCTCCTTTTAGAACTCCAATTAGACACATTGCTCTTCTTGTTCTTCTATGCCACCTAAGCTGTCTTTCAAAATTTCTATAACCTAGCATCTCTGTGCTGCATTTATTTTATTATTAATTTATACATAGTAATTTATGATCAACAATATATTAATTATCTTTTAGTTTATGACTTACATTTTCTGCTATAGTTCGTATTAACCCATAAGTTGAGGGGATTTTTCTGTTTCTGTTTTTTTTTTTTTTTTAATTTATCTATTTATTCCAGAGAGAGATTACCCAGCGGGTGAATGGGGTTAGGGTCAGAGGTAAAGAATCTTTGAGCAAAAAAAAAAATAAAAAATAAAAAATAAAAAAATTTAAAAAAAAGAATCTTTGAGCAGATTCCCCGCTGAGCACAGAGCCTGACAGAACTCCATCTCAGGACCCTCGAGATCATGACTCAAGCCAAAACCAACAGCAGGACACTTAACCAACTGAGCCACCCAGGCACACTCATAAACTGAAGTTTTAGTTTAAATTATTGTATTTTTCAGTTCTAGAAATGTAGAGAGGTATTCTCTATGTTCCTACCCAGTTCTCAGCCCTCTTGAGAATGATGCTGCCTTTTGGGTTGTAGGCAGACATGATAATTAGTCACTTCCAAGAAGAACCTCAGATGAGCGTGTTTGCTACTTCTCAGCTATCCCTTAGCCTTAGCCAAAAAGAGGGCCTTATGTTGAGATAGCAGAGCCATGACATCCCACCAGCCTGGATACCTAAGTTGCTGCATGGAGGACTGTTAACATAAGCTCACATGATCTTCAGCCAGTTTTAAAGGAGTAAAAGGAATATTTGTTGTCAGAGTGGTTTTGCTCTGCCACAGGATACCTTATCCTCATGAACACAAATTGCCAATTCATTCCTTTTCAATTCTATTTGGTTTTATTTTATATCTTCTTATACTTTGGTCACTTTTTTGAGTACATATTTTTTACTCCACAGAGACCCTGATGCAGGACTCAGTTCTAGAACTCTAGAATCATGAGCTGAGCTGAAGGCAGACATTTGACTGAGCTACCTAGGTGACCCTAAGAAATGATTTCTTTTCTTTTTTTTTTTTTTTACAATGATTTCAATACTTAAGGTCCTTGGGTTTTAAGTTGTTGGTTTTTGTTTTCTCCCGAATGTATTTGATTTTTGTTGTTGTTGTTATATGTTTAGATTTGATTAAATTTAGTCTGTGGGAGAATATGAAGGACATGGTTAAGGAAGAATCCCTCCAGAGAGGACTTTTATAGGCTTCTGCTACAGACAAGGCATCTCAACTAACTGGGACCACTGTAATTTAATCTCTCAGTTTCCAGTTTCTCTGGCCACCCAGGTAGGATAAAGTAGATTTCTGGATCCACATAAGCCAAGCCTATGACACACATTCTGAAGAGCTATTGTATCCCCTCATCTTAGCTATGGCCAAAATAGACAGAGTTCCATATCTGTTTCCATTTCCGGCCAATGAATCTTTCTAGCCTACCTTTTCACTGATGGTACATCCCTTTGGAAAAGCAAGATTTTATGAAAATTCTTCTGACTTCCTCCACTAGGCCCAAACCTAATATCCTGATCCCCATTTAACTTTTATTCCCTAAAATTCCAGGCTGGTGTATCATCATGCTTTCCCTCCCTATGCTCCAAGAAATGCTCCAAATTTTATAATGGCTTGCAATTTTGGTTTCAGCTTTTAAATCCTTCTGTGTTGCTAGGGAAAGAGAAAGTACCTGAAGATTTCCTTTACTCTCCTAAGAACTCAGCTATGAATTTAAAAATATATTTAGTTTAGTTTAGTTCATGCCCGTGTGTTTTTCAGAAGAGCTTGAAAGAAACAAAACTGTGTGTTTTTAAATACAGCTATATTTTCACCTCTATATAAATAAAAAAAATATTATTTAATAATGTTATAAAACTGTTCAGATTGAAGAAAAACTAAGACATACTAAATATATTTTTAATTTCTAAATACTCTAAACACATAGAAAAATAAGGAGAATAACATAAAATAAATAGCCACTTTCTGACCACCCAAATATTATAAATGTTGACGTTCTTCTACATGTGCTTCAACATTCTTTTAGAATAATACACTGTTGCCAAAATAAATAACTTCCAATTAGAGCTAATTGAAGAGTAGAGGGTTTATTTATGCATTCTTTCAATTAACATACATTGACTCAAAATTAGATATCATATACAATGCTTAGCACTGGAGATTTAAATCACGTATGTTAGGTCAATACTGGAACTATGCCTTTCAAAATAAAATTTTACTATGACTGTGTTATTGATGATTCAATCTTGTTCCATAAACATTTATTGAGCATCTAGGGAAAATCTAACAGTAAAAATAAAGGAGGAGAAGAAAATGCTCTAATTAGGAGGAACCTTTTTTATTACTTATGGACACTGTATATCTAAAAAGAATTGACTCCTCTATGTATGTCATCCCCTGCCTTTCACCTCTGTGTGGATTAGTTATAAATCCTTGACAAAAAGATCAATATATCGTGGATTCATTTATATATACTCAATATCAGTGACATAAAATACAATTATGAAAGTACTTTTACATTAAAAAGTACCAGATAGAACTATTATAGATACTTAGAGATGAGCTATGCCTCTCTCATTTCCTGTACTTTACTGTGCAAGTAGATATAATACTATTTCTTCCATTATGAATTGAGATATTCTTAAATTTGTTGAAGAATTTCAATAAAGGCAATGAAAAGAATTATTAATCCCCTTGGATAGTAGTGGGAAATGCACTGTAATTGGTAGGCTTCATATCAGAGTTCTTGGAATTTTTCCAACTGCATTAGCAATTGGTCATCTTAATTACATGGTCCATTAGCTGAAATCTGCATCACAAAACTACAACGCACAATTCTTGCCAACTCTGATCCATTCATTGTAAGGTCAAAGTTTCCTTGCTCATTGCAAAATGAAACTAGATATATTAAGTTAAAGTATTTTGAGCTCATTAAATATACAACCTCAAGTTAGCCATCATATCACATACAGAAAATAACTGCAATTCTACAGAGAATGCCTCTAATACTTTCAGCTTTTTTATAATGTAAAGTTATCCTGCAGAAGATCAGGACACAATAAAAAAAATTAAAGAGCATATTGGTTATTGAGCTTCTATCTTCTGTGCCTTATAGATATAGTTACCTACAATGTTGACACAAATCAGTCTAATTTGATAATCATGAGTGTGTTTCTAAATTCAAAGTAGATCTTGGAGGCAACCTTACCTCTGCCAGTATTTAGTCCAGAAGTGTTTGTGGAATCTTAATAGAAGCTACCTTGCAATGTGTCTTTAGTACAGTTCCTACTTAAAAGTACTTAGATAACCAACTAATCTTGAATGGCTCTACTCAATATTCAGTCAGATATTAACATTTTTTTTAGTATCTACCAAGTGTTCCATGCTGATATATCAAGATAAATAATAGATACTCACTGTCCTCAAGACACTTATGACCCAGCCCATTACATGTAAAATTTTCAAGAGTTCAAATTATCATATGTTGTTTTCTATCACAAAGCTCTCTTTTCTCTATTTTCTTGCAAAGGATATAATTGAATTATCCTTGCTAACCTTCTAAAACTATGTGTCTTGAATATCATCTATTTAATTTACTAAAATGTTGAGGCTAACCTAGAATATATCATATGATGAATTCAGGCTAACATTGTTCTAAACCTTAAATATTCTTCAAATTACTTCAAATTATTATGTGATAAGCCATTATAGAATTTTACCCAGTCCTGAAGCCATGTTTACTGATTTTATATTGTAGCTTCCAGCTTTCCCTCAATGAAAGTAGGGACAGTAGTTACCTGTCTCTTGTCTTCCTGGACTTCTTTTTCATTCCACCAAATCCTTAGAGATCACTGAGAAAATTTCAAGTGCATATGCAAGTTCTTATAGTAGCTGAGTTCCAAGTATTCCGAGTCAGAAGAACTGCTGCATCGTCTCTTACAGCCTTTTCATTTAACCATAATTTCATATCAATGGTTATTCTAAACTTTCCTATCTAAAACCTATCCCCTTTGGCACAAAAAAAAAGGAAGTGGTAGAACATAGATCTATTTTCCTCACCTCTTTACATTATACATTGATCCTTACTGCATAGTCATGCCTTAATCTTTCTCAAGATTTGAACAAAATAACAAAAACAAAACAAAAGAAAAAAAACCTTTCTTTTATCTCTACATTTTTCCTCATTGCAGATATAAGCATCCATCTTTTATTGTTTGGTGTCACTCTAATATACATCCTCAGCTAAAATCCATCCAGTTCACCTTTTTAACCAATTTCTCAAAAATTATGTCTTGCTAAATTGCCATCTATGAAGCTATATCTATTTCTATGTATTATTTTTTCCATTTTCTTTTTAATTTGAATCAGTTGCAAATGTGGAGTCTGATATTCGTTTTTGGAGGTTCCCAGCCTTCTTAACTCATCTTCCCTTTTAGAGGGTCAAGGAGTAGGATCAAATCTGTTATGGTGGAAGCTTAGAGATGATATGACTTAAGTCAAATCATCTTATACAACTCTGGCTGTCTGGAAACAGGAATAAAGCAGTTTCCTGGAAGGAACTGTGTAGATAGGATGAGCTCTACAAAGTTCAATCTACTTTCTAATCCTATTAGTCCCAGGGGAAATAGATAAAAGAACCATTAAAGTGTCCTGGCCTTGTGATTGCACCCCAGTCTTTGACAATGGCTACCTCCTTGTGGTCAGCAAAAAGACTGCTAGTGCCAGGGAGTTTCAGCAAAGGTGACCTTTGGTGATGGGAAAGATGACAGTAAAAAACTGTACTTTGTGTATTTTTTACATTGTAGCCATACTGTTACATAGTGTTATTGAAATAGGTTAGAAAGAACTGGAACAAACTTGTACCACAAGGGAAGCTAAGAGACAAATCAGAAGTGGCAGAGGTTTTAGTTTTATTTTTTTAAATTTTTAAAGATTTTATTTATCCATGAGAGACAGAGAGAAAGAGGCAGAGATACAGGAAGAGGGAGAAGCAGGCTCCCTGTAAGGAGCCTAGTGTGGGACTCAATCCCAGACCCCGGGATCACACCCCAAGCCAAAGGCAGACGCTCAACCACTGAACCACCCAGGCATTCCAAGTTTTAGTTTTAAAGACAACGCTATAGAGCAGCAGCAGCAGCATCTATCATTATGAGTTAGTACCATGACCATATGCCCAGGCTTATATTGGCTGGGAACTACATCCCTTTGAAGGATTATAACCTGCCTTTTATAATATTTCTGGCACATGTCTGATTATGACCATCATTTCCATTCATTATCAACTGGAAACTTTAAGGTGACATCACCCTTTCACGAAGTCCCCATTATATTCATATTAAAGACAATTTTTTTTAAAACCACACAATTTTCCCTTGTGTTTTTTTCTTTTCTAAATATTTCATTTACTTATTTGAGAAGGCGGGGCAGAGGAGCAGAGGAAGAGGGGAACAGAGTCTTATGCAGGTTCCACACCCAGCACTGAGCCCTACATATGCCTTGATTTCACCGCCCCAAGATCACAGGCTGAGCTGAAACTGCATCCAACACTTAACTGACTATGCCACCCAGGCACTCCCCAATTTTCCCTTGTTTAAAATTTAGATTGATGAAGTCCCAATAGTTCATTTTTGCCTTTGTTTCCCTTGCCTTTGGAGACGTGTCTGGCCAGAAGTTACTGTGCCCAAGGTCAGAGAGTTTGCTGACTATCTTCTCTTCCAAGATTTTGATGGATTCCTGTCTCACATTTAATCCTGTTCATCCAGTTTGAGTTTATTTTTGTATATGGTGTAAGAAAATGGTCCAAGTTCATTCTTCTGCATTTTAAATGATGTAGATGGAACTAGAGGATATTATGTAAGAGAAATAAGTCAATCAGAGAAAGACATTCTCATATGATATCACTCATCTGTGGAATTTAAGGAACAAAACAGAAGCATAGAGAAAGGGAAGGAGAAGTAAAACAAGACAAAATCAGGGAGAGAGAGACAAACCAAAAGAGACTCTTAACTATAGGATAAGCTGATAGCTTCTGAAGATACTGAATGTAAAGATGACCTCAATGAACCTGAGTCAGGTGGGAATGGCCATACAGCATGGTGACTAGCATGGATAATTGTGTCCTCAGGGTGCTATAAAAATCTGGAGAACAGCCATCTACTTCTCAACTCTTTGGTGGAGGATGTGTGTGGAGGGAGCAGGCAAATGAAAAACTTCCAAAAGTATTTAATATTTGAACTATTGCTATTGCAATAATTAGTGCAGTAACATATAAAAATGTCTATACTGGAAGCCAAGAACCCAACCACTCTAACTTTTTCCCCTAAACATCTCCCTCAATAAGTCCTACTAATACTGACTCTTGCCAGTGTTATTGGGAGACTCTTGTCTCCTAATATCATTTAAAAACTACCAATTTTCTCCATCTCTCTGCCATTATCTTAGTTTACTCCTATCTTTTTCTGGAATACTAAAAATGCCTCCTGCATGTCTTCCTAACCACACAATCATTCCATTACAATACTTTACATTCATTCATGCATGCATTTATTCATGCACTTCACTAAAATTCAAGACATAAAACTTCAATGGTTATCAAATGCTGTATAAATAAAGTACAAACCCCTCAACATGCCTCAGCTTGATCATTAGAAGTCATACAGTGCAGTGGTTAAGAACATGGAGCCTAGAGCCTAGATTTGAATTTTGTCATTTAATAACTAGGGGTCTTAGACAAGTAGTCAATTTCTCTAAGCCTCAGAATTCTCATTTTTAAAATAGGAATATCTTTTCAAAAAAAAAGGAATATCTTTTCATATGATAATGGTGAAGATGAAATGAGATAAATTCTCTGATGTTCTTTGACTACACTATGGCACATAGTACTAGATAAATAATAGCTTTAATTATGACCACTCCAAATTCATTCTCCTTAATATTTTCCTTTCTATGTTTGGGTATGGCAAGTCCCCTTACTGTTCCTCCATGACCATGTTTTCCTGTCGTTGTATCTTTCATGTGCTCCTCCCTCTACCCAGACCTCCTTTCCATGCCTTCTCCAACCTATGTAACACCAACTCGTCTGTCTTCTGTCTATGTCATTTTCTGTCTCCAGTTTCACAGTGCTAAAGTAGGTGATTTTCCTATTGGTTTCTATCACCCCCTTGCATTCTTTACCCTAGCATGAATCACTTTATTCTCCTTTGATATATTATAAATTTCTTAAGGGCTTATTCCTCATTGTCTCCCTAATATCTAACACTTCCACTGATTATAAAGGCATAGCATTGGTTTTTGTGAAGCAATTCCTCTAATAGTAAATTGCATATACAATTTGGTTTGACCAGATCAAGAGCTATATCATTATTATAAGCTCTAGAATAGCCAATCTTTATAAACTGGGCCTTTTGAAATATATATATATATATATATATATATATATATATATATATATATATATATATAATGTTGGAGTCTGTGTCTCATTCACTTTTACCTCCACTCCTCATCACCAACTAGGGAAGTATCTACTATAGAATAAATATTCGGATGTAAATGTTAATTTAGTATAAATGAAACCAAGTATCTTTAACTTACACAATTCTAGGACTCTTTCTGTGTGAATTAAATATGGAAATACAAGTTGGGACCCAATTTATTTTTCTACAGATAAACGTCACTGAATTTTGTCTTTAATCCTGTTGGCTTATATAATTTTAAGGTGAATACTAAAATAACAACAACAAAAAAAACTCTAGTAGACACAGCATTATTCAAAGAGAAATTTTGAAAGGAAGAAAATCTGAGGATTAATGTCCTTAATATTTATTTCTGACAGCCTATGTTCAAGTTTAGGTTGTCTGGTCAACATTTGGGTCTGACTCGTAGTTTCCAAATCATGGTGTGTCGTGTTCTAAATCAATTCCCTAGGAGAGATTTAGGGATAACTTTTCCACAGGTTTTCTCAATTAAAGATGCATCTAGCTCTTTGCCCACATCACCCACATCTGCTCATAAAAAATGAATAATGGAACACACATGTGCTGACTTGCGATTCATTTCAGCCTTTTGCAGGTGCAAATGCAAGTTTTAAGGTGCAAAGTGGAGCCACAAACGTTGTGGGCTTGTCCAGCTGAAATTCTAGGCTTTAATCACATCTAAATAACTCCTCAGGTGATGCAATCACAGGATTTTGCTCGCAAAAAGGGTGTAATAAATATTGTAGATTGAACTGGTGTGCATTAACAGATGAGGCTATGTTATTTAGAGAATACGAAATCCAGCTAATTTTCACCAATTTGGTATTTGCCAAAGCATTCTTTTCATATATTAACCCAAAATTCACCTTGAATACATCTCAAAGCAACATTGACCAAATAAAATAGGAAATAAAATACTTTTATTTGTATACATGACTGATTCAGGATTTTAAATTGATAGATAACCCAAATCTGTTATAATTACTACATATCCTTGCAGCTGGAGTAGCCTCCTAGCAGACTAAATCAACACTGTTAAAGCAGAACAGAGGGGCTCACTGGTGCAGATAATCCTAAACAGCAGAACATCCCCAAATCATTTGTTTTCAGTATGGATATACATTTAGGAGGTTTGAGGATTTTGATATTGTTGATGTTGTTTCTGCAGACATTTGTTCCTAATTTTATTTTCATTAAGATTCTGTGAATTATACACCTTCCTAATGATTAAACTGTCACATATCTTTCATTAGCCAATACATGCAAGAAAGTATCCCTTACCAGTTAGGATGATATAGGTAACAGAGCTGTTTGAAGATGGAGAGTAGAGCTTTGTTTCCTGAGGTGACAAATATTCTTAGAGCCACCCCTTGTGGCCAAATTTCCATGAAGTTTATTAAACACGGTATAATCTGATACCCAGATGTACTTCAATTATTTTGCTTGAGTAGGAAAAGTACGTTTCTCCCTACTCTGGCAGAAAAATGCACAGCTTCCTTGTTTCTTTATGAACTAGAGAAACCCAGGTTATAAAGAACACACACACTTTCATTTCAATAATGTGAATATGAAATAGTATCATAATTATGGGAATATATTATCTTAAGGCAACAGATATGAATATGTCATTATCCAAGGAAGCATAACGGGAAGGAGAATTTTCCAAGAAGCCTTGTTTTGAATAATATAGTGATAGTGGGAAAGAGTTCAAAAGTCATTGAAAGAGAGAAAGGAGATTTCCCTCTTGGCTTAATGTTTAAATATATTTATCTCCTCTCATCAACTCTGAGGCAGAGAAAAATGAAAATTAAGCTCTGCCTTTACACTTTACTTCTGTTATAATACCTCTCAACCAAACCCTCTTTATTCTGTTTATCCAAATCCTGCCCATTTTTCAAAGTGCAGCTCAAATTCTGCCTCTCTTGTACAGCATTCCCTGAGCACTTCATCTGGAAGCAATCTTTCCTTCTTCTAAACTTCCAGAAGACTTACTTTCCATACCACTCATTTAGCACTTATTATTTACTGACTGGTAGAGATGTAATGTTTTCAGAAATATTGCAGCCATAGTGGAGACTTTTTTTATCCTTTTGTATGGAAAACAAATATATATTTTTAAAAACAGAATAGACCTAGTGTTTTTATTATTCTTCATAGATCTGAAATCTAGTTTGTTGTAGACTGTATCTGTATAACCAAAGGGAAGTACATATGTAATACAGCATGTCACATATTGTTTTGAGACCCTTACAAATATTAAAAGTTTTACCTACTTTACAAGTATTAGGATGCTAATAATAGACATCTCATATATGTGTATGCATTTTTTGTGTACACCCATATATATGCATGTATATGCATCTGTCTACATATATGTGCATATGGGTGTATGATATAGATATAAACTTGTTTTGTTCATATAAATATTGCATTGGAGAATTGAAATAAAAATATTTATTCAGGAATTTATTAAAATACATAAGTAAATTGTGAATAACCTTAAATTTATTATTGAATTTGTGCTATTTTTCTCATTTCTATAATATATAAAGCAGCAGGCTGCTAAACAATAAGGAACACAGTCTGTCTTAGTATTGTTCATTTTTGAGGAGATGGAAATTTTAGAAAAGAAAAAGTCTGTATATTTAAAGTAAAACAAAATTAAGGTTTTCTGAAATTAGAGTCTTTTTTTAGGGTCTTTTCCTTTGTATCCAGCAGATAAAACATGTTGGTTTTATTTTTCCATAAATAGGGGGAAAAAAAGATAAAAACAAAAAATACTCACCAATTTCCCAGAAGTCCTAGAGTTTAGCATAGTATCACCATCCACTAGCTACAAGTAATTAGCTACAAGGAACTTTCTGTTCCTTGGTTTCCTTATCTGAAGATGAGGAGTATGAATTTATTTATTTATTTATTTATCTACTTATTTACTTATCTACTTATTTATTTTTAAGATATTATTTATTATTTATTTGAGAGGATAAAGAGAGTACAAGTGGGGGTAGGGATTGAGGGAGAGGGACAAGCAGACTCCCCACTGAGCAGGGAGCCCAATGCAGGGCTTGATCCCAGGATCCCAAGATAATGACCTGAGCCAAAGTCAGATGCTTAACTGACTGAGTCACCTAGGGATATGGGCATCAATTTACCAGTATTATTTCAGTTTCAAACTTTAAAATCCATGTATAATTTTGTCCATATAGAAGAGTCTTTTCAAATGAATTTTAAAAACCATGTCCATCATTAGTTTCTTTTTTTTTTTAAGATTCTATTTATGTATTTGAGAGAGGGAGAGAGGAAAAGAGAGAGAACATGAGCAGGGTGATGAGTAGTGGGAGAAGCAGACTCCCTGATGCAGGGCTTGAACCTAGGACCATGAGATCCTGACCTGAGCCAAAGGGAGATGCTTAACTGACTGAGCCACCCAAGTGCCACTCTCATTAGTTTCTATAATTATGTGACTTAATATAATCCAAAGAAATATTTCCATTTCCAGAAGCTGATAAGGATGAAAACAATTAAAATAAAATTAGAGGAAACTTATATGCATACCAACATTATCTTTTTATAGGCTTAAATATTTCCTTTTTTTTAGATTTTTATTTTTTAAAGATTTTATTTATTATTTATTCATGAGAGACACACACAGAGAGAGAAAGAGAGGCAGAGACGAGGCAGAGAGGGAGGCAGGCTCCATGCAGGGAACTTGATGTGGGACTCGATCCCAGGTGTCCAGAATCACGCCCTGGACTGAAGGCAGGTGCTAAACCACTGAGCCACCCGGGATGCCCTAGATTTTTATTTTTAATAATCTCTACACCCACCATGAGGCTCAAACCCTCAACTTCAAGATCAAGAGTCACATGCTCCACCAATTGAGCCAGCCAGGCATCCGTATAGATTTAAATATTTCCTGAATTGGCATCATTTTATGCTTGTGGAAGATGACAGAAATCATTTAATGCAGACAAGCAGAAAAAGGTCAGAGTCCTAGCCTCTGTGCTAGGTTTACCCTTGAAAAAATTCCACCTTCATTCTGGACTAATTGATACTCTACAAGTTTTTATGTGCTTTTTCAACATCTCACACTGAGGGTACTGCAGGCTATGCAATTCAGTCAAATACAATCACACTTATATCACTGTTATTCCACGTTTCTGGGTTGTGTCTCTAACGTTTCTTAGAAAAGGACTTTGAATTCTAAGGATATTTGTTGAAAATATGCTGTGAAACAAATAGATGACAAGAATATATCTCCAAGACTGTATTAAAAGTCAGCCGACAACAAAGAACTGTTCAAACTCAGGCTGTTGTTGGGTTTTTTGTTTGTTTGTTTGTTTGTTTGTTTGTTTGTTTTCACATTTCTTGTTAAAGTAACTGACTTTTGAAAAAGAAATTTTTTTTAAATTTGTAATATTCTGTGTTGTGTTACTTTACTAATTGTCTAAAACTATAGATTTCCAATGAAACAAAAAAACCCAGAGTGAGGGTCTAAGCTAGATGAACCCTCTAAGAATGTATATATGCATATATGCACATATATAGACTTACATACATATACATAATACATATATACTCTTAGAGTAATACGTGTATAATGAAGTATATTATTAGATACATATATATTCTTGGATGTATACTCTTAGATACATTTTTTCTTAAAATATGTATATGATATATATACATATATATGTATATCAAGGTTATATGTATATGATATATATACATATATATATATACACATATATATATGATTAGGCAAGCTAGTGCCACTAAGGATTAACTTTAAAAAGAATGCCAATAAGCCTCAAGGATATGGTCATTTAGAGGCTGAGAGCTAACCCACAACTCTTTCCCCCCTACAATGAAAGTACTAATGAGGGACAAAGCCCATCCGTTAGCTACTTGAGTACTGTGCCCAATAGAGAAGGGACTCTCCTTAAAAAGAAAAGCTACTTATAGGATAAACTTGATCCAGGACAATGAATCAAAGTTAATGCTTCTCAGATTGTCCTCTAGCCCAAACTCAAGGATTTCAGAGATTTTAGGAGAGAGAATATGTAAATTTAAAATGCAAGATTTGATAGGAAGTCGGGAGCAAATAACTCTTCAGTTTTTCACAAATTTCAATAATGGATATTTTCTTTACTGTAGGGATTATAGAAGTAAAACTCAGGCATACCAATAGTCATTACACAAAAGCACAAATTACTCTCTAAGCAAGCTGACCCAAAAGTCTTTTGGGAAGCAGGAAAGTCCAAGTACCCATTTTACTAAGGTCAGTTGTAGGTAAGGAGAGAAGACACTGCGATGGGAGGTACCAGAAACATTGTTAGAGGATCCCAAATCCTAAAGGAACTAAAAAGAAAAGACTGAGGTGCTGTGTTTTAAACTATTTTTGTGAAGCTTTGTACCAACACAAAAAAATTATAAAAACTGAGAAAACAAAGTAAACATATAAATATCTTTATATTCTATAGATTGAAGAAGTCAACTGCAGGTCATAAAAGCTATGCAATCAAATATGATTTGCTCATCTTAAAATGTTTTTTTTGGGGCGGTGCCCGATGGTTCAGTCAGTTAAGCATCTGCCTTCAGCTCAGGTCATGATCTTGGGGTCCTGGTATCAAACCCCGCTTTGGGGTCCATGCTTGATAAGGAGTCTGCTTCTCCCTCTCCTGCACCCTCAACTCGTGTTCCCTCTCTCTCAAATAAATAAACAAAATCTTTTTAAAAATGTTTTGTTTGTTTGTTTGATTTACATTTAGAGGGCAAATGCATTATATGGCATTTTAAGTTTTTTCTCAGTCAAAAGCCATCTTACAATTTATTTCCTAATATTCAAGGCCTTCAAATTGTTACTGTTATTATTATTTTTAGACATACCCATGTTTTCACTTCAGCTGGGTTACAAGTGTCTTTGAAGAGATAAGAAACACATAACTATTTTATTCACTCTCAATGTATAACAGAAACCTAGTGCACAGGTTTGGTACATGGAGTACACACATTAACTATGTCTCATCTACCAATGAAAAATATAAGACAACAGCTGAGATTACTGCCATTCAACCAGTAAAGTAATAAATCTTACTTTATTACGGTGTCAAACTAAATTATAAATTTTTGTTCTTCAAGAAATTGGAAAAATGAGTGAGGTGTCATACGTGAAAGAACTTTTTTTCATCTTTTATCCTTTTATAGTGGATTCCTTTTTGGCCATCTGCTAATTGTGTATCTTTCAAGGTTATTCAGACACAAGTTTATTGTTATAATTAGATCAAGGAAATCATTTTTTTTTTCTTTTTCCATCAGCATGTTTTCCTTGCTGCAGCAAGGCAGATAAACTGGGCAAAGGGCTCATGGGAAGAAGACAAAATGATTTGGGAGAAGAGATAGTGTCTCACATAGAGAACATTAAGAGGGAATTATAGGGCAGCCCGGGTGGCTCAGCGGTTTGGCGCCTGCCTTTGGCCCAGGGTGTGATCCTGGAAACCCAGGATCGAGTCCCACATCAGGCTCCCTGCGTGGAGCCTGCTTCTCCCTCTGCCTGTGTCTGTGCCTCTCTCTCTCTGTGTGTCTCTCATGAATAAATAAAGAAAATCTTAAAAAAAAAAAAAAGGGAATTATAACCATCTATACCAAAGAGGGCATACCCAAAACTGTACCAATTCCTCCAACCTTCTTTAAATGGAAAGTTTACCAAACGTGACTGTCCTTTGTTAATTTTCCTTATTTTTTATTGCAATCCACTAAGCAATCAGTAATGCAAAAAATAATTTCCTACCCTTTGGTGCCATCATGAGGCCAGAATAATAAAGTACTGAGGAAAGATCTCCAGAGTAACCCAAGGTTTTGATATTTTCTTTTCATTCAAAATGTAATTATCCAGAGCATGAAAGTTTATTTCAGAAAGAAATATAATTACCTTTACTATAATTGAAACCCTCCAACCAACAAATCATAGCTTATATGTCTACACAGGACTTGCACTGAGTGGAATAAAATGTACCTTAAATTTTTAAGCAACTGTGGAATAACAATTTTGTGAATATGAAATCGTTAAAGTATTCATGTTTTAAAGTTACATAGCCATGACCTAAAGCTTTTAGAGATTTTAAACCAATTATAGCAATATCTTAGATTTATTTATCTATTTTTTAATCTTATGGTATCATAGGATAGCACAAAAGATAGTAAGATAAAGTCCTCAGAGGTCTCAAAACACATTATGATATCACAAAAAGAAAACATGCTATTTTAGGAATGGGATAAATGACAATAGAAAGAATATGGCAAAGCAATACATTAGAAAGAATAGCTAATGAATATCTAAGGACTTTATAGCCAGATAAAATCAAAATATAAATCACTATCAGGTGATGTAGCATGTGAAATCATCACCACAAAGTACATCTAAAAAATGGCAAAGAGATTTTTTATTAAATGTCTCCACCAAATATATATACCTTATTCTACTATTTGTGTTATACTTATATTAATTATCCCTAGGTTTACATTACATCCATTGTAAGCCTATTGTACAAGTATATTAATAGAGGTACAATATGTTTATTATTCATCTGCTTTCTCAGTCCATCAAATTTTTTTGTGTGAATTGTTAAAAGTTTTCTCATGTGATGAAAATATGGTCCCTAAATGATGCCTGGTTATGCTTAAATCTTATTTATTCCCATTGCTCCTTAAAATTCTACCTATTTTTTTCTCATTTTGCCTTCATGGCACTTGGAAGCCGAAAAGCCCCACAAATTTCATCTCTAAGGTATGGATTTGCCTCTAAGGGATGTAAATTTCACTATGCATATATCTTACTTACTTCAGCTTTTATTATTCACTGGAAAAGCCACAGGCCAGGGAGAAAATAAAACTGCTGAATTAGTTTTTACCTGATTTTGTTCTTAGAGTGTCCTCCTCTAATCTAGTTCATACCTAGCACCTCTGTGCCATATTTTCATATTTTCAGAATTATCAAAAATAAAAACACCATCAACTATAAATATATACATATATATGTATATATATATATATATATATATATATATATATATATATATATATATATTCAGCCTGAATTGCTTCTTTCTCTTTCTCTTGTCTCAGAGACATATCTTATATGTGAAAATAGTACTAATTTGCTCCTGTCAGTGGTGATCTCCTTTTGTGACCTGGCCTCCAGCACTCTTTCAGTAGAATCATAGTTCTAATCCCAACTTGGCTTTGGGCATATGTTGCCCTCATTTGGCCCCTGTAAAGTTGCCCAAGATGGATCATTATCTTTAACATTATCCCAGAGATGAAGAGAAGTTAAATCACTCACCATTGTAATAGCATCAAAAACTCCTTTCATTGGCAAGACTTGCCAAGAAAGACATTATTTCTGCCCTGATAAAATTCTCAAAGGCTCCCAGTCTGAGGGAGGAAGCTTGGAAGCCATCATCGGGGATGAAAAGGAGCATTCGGATCACCTATAACCCCCTTCAGGCAGGACAAGACTATTCCTATATGAGATGTTGTACAATGTTCACATATTTAAATGCCATCTCATCATAATTCTATTCATCTCACGAGCTCAGATGGTTTCTCTCCATTCCAATGACATCATCTCTTGCTTTTACTTCATTATGCAGTTTAGAGGAAGGGAAAGAAATTTAGGAGAACATTGAGTATGTGAGTATCTGATTCAGTTGAGATCCAAGAAAAGTGTCCAGTTATTTATAATAGAAAGTATTTAATACATAAAATTCGTTACACAGGTTATTGAATATTGAAGGGAACAATGAAGAAACTCAGAGATTGTCTGCAGCAGGGAGTGACTATTAATGTTTAGATGGGAGACACTGGGTAAGAGAATGATGAGAAAGGGTGGGTGAAGCCCAAGAATGGTGTTACCTGATAGGAAGTAGAACCACATCACTCCTATCTGGAAAGAACTGGAGCCACGTAGGATTCAGACATAAATGATATGCCTCAGGGTTCTCTGCCCTTACTTCTCTGTTCCAGCTGCTTTCCAGCTTCTTGCCATGACTCTCCCTGTGCAAACCCACCATAACCTCTCATTAATGAAGCCTGAATCATTCAGCCTACATGAGTTGCCTCCATGAAATACAGAGCAGGACAGTGGAATTAGGAGGCATTGATCTGGGTCAAACTGACCAGAACTGACACAGAACACTAAGTGAGTAGGGAAAAAAAGTGTTGGTGAGTTTTTGTTAGAAAAAAATTAAAAAATCTAAAAGGCTATAAATGCCCCATATATACCTCCCTTATTTTACTTATTTCCCTTTTATCCCTGCCATTATTGCTTTAGAACGATCCTTGGCTTTGTTTCTCCAAATCAAAAGACCTTTTTTTATCATAAGAAATGATACATAAATATTTTTATACTCCTGAGATGCTGCAATTAGAATTGTGTATAATTTATTAATATTAATTTCTCTTTTTAAAAGACAAACTACCCTTTGTCTCTTAAAATGGAGTTACTGTGAAAATAATTCTCAAGTAAATTAGTTTCCCATCTTATTCCCTGCTGCTAGTAATGAAAACACATCTCCCAGCAGTGATGAAAGCGTAATTTCTAATGGTTCACAGCAAAGAGAGTTTTTATTTTTTTTTAAAGTGAGGATGGTCAAAAGCAAAATCACAACTATTAGGCTATTATTTTTCAATTGAATGCATTTTTAAATGACATTATTCAAGAACCTTTTGTACCACTAGTAGTCATACTACAATTTACAAGAATTTTAATTATTAAATTCAGCAATTTTAGTCTAAGAAAACAGATCTACATTTCTAATGTATTTCTAAAATTCATTTCTATATTTCCATAATTTATTAACTAATTTTATAAAATATTGTTTTATATTTCTACCATCAAAAGAGTCACTGATTTTAGCTATTATCTTTTGATGGATTTATATTGCACATAATATATTATAAAACACAAATACAGACATATGAACATACATCCTAAATATAGCCAATTCCAACTTTCTATTACATTTTTTTCATTTTTTTCAGGATTTTTTTTTGCATAATACCTATAAAGTTTAAAGTTTGTGCTACGATTATGATAGTATCTGTCAAGAAATATAAACTGAAAAATTAGTAAGCTGATCCTCTAGATTATAAATTCATTAAACAGATACCTATGTTTGCTATCATTTTCACATAATGAAAGAAATATGTTTCCATTTAGCATGAAAAATCTTCCTTACATATCCAAATTCTACCCTTAAGAGGTCCCACAGCTTTTCTGCCCCACAGTAACTATACAGAGGTCAATGCTTTTCATTTGATTTTTCTAATCTTTGAAGTTAGCTGCATGCATTCTTATTTCCAGAAGATCTTTATCCCATAATTGGTTTCTAGGTTCATTTTGGGTCTGACCTTTTTTAGAAGATACAGCTTACATATAATCACTGTTACTTGTGAAAAAAATCAGATAATAACTTTTAAATGCTTAATAATCTGAGCCCTGGCAGCACTCTCTCCCATACTCAAAATTCCATTGAAATAAACCATCTTGTATATAGTAAGCAAATGATCATCATCAAAAAACTTAGAATGATAGAGTACCATCAACACACTAGACAAGAAGAGGAAATTCTGCTAGATATAATGTCCAAGGGACATAAAATAAGCATTAGTTCTTGATTCATTTTGCTTTATACTTTTTGAGGAATTACAACATGCATCCACCATTTCAAATTTATATAAATCTTGTAAAGTTGTCACTCACCGAACCCTGCTGTCCAATGACAGAGCTATACACATGACCTAAGTTAGGCCAGTGAGACGGACTCTCCCAAGAAAATGAACCATAAGTAATTATGAAGGTTTAGATGAAGGTGACTGATGTTGTCTTTTTTTAAAAATATTTTATTTATTTATTCATGAAAGACACACACACACACACACAGAGAGAGAGAGAGAGAGAGAGAGAGAGGCAGAGACACAGAGGGAGAAGCAGCCTCCATGCATGGAGCCTGATGTGGGACCCAATCCTGGGACTCCAGGATCACGCCCTGGGCCAAAGGCAGGTGCCAAACAACTGAGCCACCCAAGGATCCCCCTGATGTTGTCTTCTAAAGGCAAAACTTTACAAAGAAAACCATGCTAATAACCTAAATGTCCCTCAACTGATGAATGAATAAACAAAATATGGTATATCCATAAAATGAAATACTATTCAGCCACAAAAAGTAATGAAATAGTGACACATGCTGAAATAGAGATGAACCTTGAAAATATTATGCAAGAGAAAAAAGCCAGACATAAGACTACATACGTTTGATTCCGTCTATGTATACTATACAAAATAGGCCAAGTCATGAAGCAGAAGGCAGTTTAGTGGCTGTCAGGAGCTGGTGGAGAGAGGAATTATGGAGAATACTTGCTTAATGGGTAGGGGTTTCTTTCTGGGATGAGGTTCTGAAACTAGATCATGGTAATGTTTGCAAAATATTGTGAATGCCACTGGGTTTCATATTTTAAAGTGACAAATTTTATGTTCTATGTATTTTGCCGCAATAAAAGAATTGTCAAGGAAAAAAAGACAACTATTAATTCCCAGGTCTGATATCCAAAACTTTGATTTCTATCTTTCCTAAGACTTGGTTATTTGGCTATTCCTTCTATTTTATTACTTAGTAATTTTCTAATAAGTTCTTTCCTCCCTACCTTTTCTATAATTAACTTTTGGTTACTTTCAAACAAAAACAACCTAATTCTCACACCTATATTTAAGAATGTAAAGTAGCACAACTTTGGGAGATCAATTTAGCAATATATAAAATATATAACATCCAAAATATCTATAGTTAAATATACATCATCAGGAGTAGGAACAAATAAATTATGGTATAATTACACAAAAGGATATTACACTGAAGTTAAAATTGAAGAAAAAAGGCTACATATTTATATTAGTGTGGATCAATCTTTAAAAAACATTAGGAAAAAACCCACACAAATAGCTCAAAACATATATGCTTATATATGCTCTAAAACTTTACACCATATATATGTGTGTGTGTATGTGTGTGTGTATACAGCATTCACATAAGTTTTATTTTATTTTTTTAAGATTTTATTTATTTATTCATGATAGACATAGAGAGAGAGAGGGAGACAGAGACACAGGCAGAGGGAAAAGCAGGCACCATGCCAGGAGCCCGACGCGGGACCCAATCCCGGGACTCCAGGATAACGCCCTGGGCCAAAGGCAGGCGCTGAACCCCCGAGCCACCTGGGGATCCCCCACATAAGTTTTAAAACATGTAAGACAGTATTATAGTTTCATTTCTTCATGCATATATGGTAAATTTTTTAAATATGTGGAAATGTTAAATACTGAATTAAAAGTAGTGATACTGCAGCAGATTGTAAATTCCAATAATGACCACAATATCTAATAAAAAATATCTAATAATAACATGTTCTTCTTACAAATGATCTTGTCATTTTACTCATTGAGTGTTTTGTTTGTTTGTTTTTTAATGTTTTTATTTTTTTTAATTTTTATTTATTTATGATAGTCACAGAGAGAGAAAGAGAGAGAGGCAGAGGAAGAAGCAGGCTCCATGCCGGGAGCCCGACGTGGGATTCGATCCCGGGTCTCCAGGCCAAAGGCAGGCGCCAAACCGCTGCGCCACCCAGGGATTCCTCATTGAGTGTTGAGTCTATATCCTTTACCATGATTCCAGGTAGACCTTTGCAATGGTCTCAATCAATAGAGTACAGGAGGAGAGACTCTACATGACTTCAAAGGCTAAATCATAAGAGTGTCATGCATTTCTGCCTTGTGCTTTCAGGATACTTGCTTTGCAACCCAGGAATCACTCTGTAAAGAAGCCCAAACAATAACTTTAAGGGATCTCAGGTAATACAGAATGCCAGTTGAGGTCTCAGCAGACAGCCAGCATCAACTACCACATGTATGAGTGAATAAAGCTTCAAAGGATTCCAGCCAGTCACAGTGTCCCCTATTTTCAAGTCTTTTCAGCTGAGGCTCCAGACATTATAGGGCATCCCCACTGAGCCCTTCCCAATTTTTGATGCACTGAATCCATAAACAATATAAAGTGGATTTTGGTCAAGCCACTAAGTTTATGCTGGTTTGCACTCAACAACAGCATCGGGTATAGGTCACCACTGGAGAAGAAAATGAGGAATGAGATCTGGAATAGACCTAATACATTACGATTTGGAAAGGTAAGTAATAGACATTCAGATATTCTTTGTATTATTCTTTATAGTTTATGTCCTAGTTTTTAAAGATCTTATAATAAATATAGAAAAAATATGTATATTCTAGAAACTGTTGTTCATATATACAAATATTAAAATTATGACAACATAGGCACCATGATCTCATGGGTAATAACATAGTAATAAACAAAATGGTGGGGGAAAGAAAGGGCTATTTACATGGGGGAAATCAACCTAATCTCCTTATCATTCTATATATTGAAATATACTAGAGGGGGAACCTGAGTGACCCACTAGTTGAGCATCTGCTTTGGCTAAAGTTGTGATCCCCAGGGTCCTGAGATCGAATCCTGCATTAGGCTCCCTGCAGGGAGTCTGTTTCTCCTCTGCCTATGTGTCTGCCTCTCTGTGTGTGTCTCTCATGAATAAATAAATAAAATCTCTTAAAAAATAAAAATAAGAGCAGCCCAGGTGGCTCAGTGGTTTAGCGCCACCTTCAGCCCAGGGTGTGGTCCTGGAGAACCAGGATGGATTCCCACATCAGGCTTACTGCATGGAATAGAGCTTGCTTCTCCCTCTGCCTGTCTCTCTCTCTCTCTCTCTCTCTCTCTCTCTCTCTCTCTTTCTTTCTGTCTGTCTCTCATGAATAAATAAGTAAAATATTATAAATTAATTAATTAATTAATTAATTAATTAATTATACTAGAGAGGTTGCAATGGAGTCAAATGTAAAATCCTAACATTTTTATAATAGGAAAATAGTAAAAAATATATCTTAGGATAGCAGACTTTCTAATTTTAGCTTTCTATGCATCAGAATCTTCATCTATAAAATTGGATGACAATAATATTTCTATTATCATACTGCTACTATTATCACAGTAATTGTCAAATATCAATGACATCTTTAAGTTTTTTAAAAGATTTATTTATTTATTTCAGATAGAGAGCACAAGTGAGGGAAAGAGAATCTCAAGCAGACTCCCTGCTGTGCACAGAGCTTGATGTAGGACTCAGTCTCACGATCCTGAGATCATGACCTGAGCCAAAAATCAAGAGTCAGAGGCTTAACCAACTGAGCCACCCAGGTGCCTCAATGACATCTGTTAATGAAGTTCATAACTGAGTTTGTTCCTATTGTTGCTTCCTAAATCTCTACCCTCATATTATTTGCCTAAATCTACTCTAGTTTATTCATTCACTTAGTAACCTATATTTAATTTTATAATACCCTATGACAAGTACTTGCTAGATACTGATAAAATAGAAGTAATTAAAGTAGTATTGTCCCTATCTTACAGAGATTTCAAAATGGTTGGGGCAACATACATTAACTCATTAATCACACACACAAAAATGTAAACTTAAAACTGTTTTCCATGAATTTAGATCATCAGTTAAGTCCTCCCTTTGTAATAACTGCCTATGGAAGCTCTCCTTTTTATTATCTAATGACAGAATATGGTCAAAGTTGAATTCTTGACTTTTACCCTCCCAGCCTGCTCTTCTTGCAGCTATTTTCCCCATCTCAAATGATGACAATTCCATCTTGCCTGGATCTCACCCCCCAAAATTTGTTGCAGTCTTCCCTTACTGTTTTAGATCCCATAATCAATTCCTTCAGGAATCCTCTATGCAACTACTTCTCACCATTACTAAGACCCTTACTCAAGTCACTTGTTTGAGTTACTAAAACACCCTTTTAATTAGTCTCCCTGTTTGTACCCTTCTCACAAACCCATCCACTTGCTGTCTTTTCTCAACAACATCCTCCAGAAAGATCTTAAAACTAACTCAAAAAATATGACTCTATTGTTTAAAATATTCCAACAGCTCCCCATCTCATTTACAATAAAAGGGATAGTCTTTATAATTGCCTATGAAGCTCTACATGGTCTGGCTGATTAACTTTCTGACTTCCATTCTAGTATTTACCTCCTAACTCATCTTCCTCTAGCCACAATGGCCTCCTTGGCCATTACCACAACAATCCAGACACAACTTATGCTATAGGCCTCCTTGTGGATTACCACAACAATCCAGACACAACTTATGCTATAGGAACATTGCCCAATTCTTCTCTCTGATTAGGTTGCTCTTCCCTAGATAACAGCATGCCAACTGCCTTCCTTCATGTCTTTATCCAAATACCAGTTTAACAAAGAGTTCTGTCCTGGGCATTTAAATTTTAGACCTTATCTGCATCCCATTCTTCACAGTCTTTACTCCCCTCTTCTGTCTTACTTTTCCCATGACACCTCTCCCTTATTCATCTACTGTGAAATGTATGTATTTATTATAACTCATTATCTGCCTACTTACCACTACCTCTTGAGAATATAAGCTCCGTGACAGCAGAGATTCTCATCTATATTATGCAATATTGAAACTCCTATGCCTACAAGAGAAAGAGAACTGCAAATATATTACAGAGACAGAAAGAAAGAGAAAGTGTGTGGGGGAGAGAGAGAGAGAGAAATTGTGTTCTAATAAGTATGTCACCAATAAAATATCCTAGGTATTGATTAATCATTTGGTTATTTATTCTTTCAAAAATGAATATTGGGCTGCAACTTGTGAACAAGATAAAATGAAGGAAACCAAATCTGCCCTTCCACATGAAACAACTAACACAACAAACCAAATATATGATGCAATAGACTTCAAGATAGTGAATATCAGGCAACAAGGGACAATAATCTTTGAATAATGGGGTGAAAATAAACTCAGTCCTACAGTTGCTACAACTTACTGTTCAGAGTTTCTGGGTTGCAGTGCAGGGAAAGGAAAATAATATAGAGAGTAGGAGTCTCCTTGAGTTGAAGAGGGAGAGCTGTGGGTCCAGGGACACTGAGATGGCTGAGGAACAGCCAGCAGATATAAGAAAAATGTAGAGAAAGATCTGCAGGAGTCTCATCAAGTTTTTAACTGAGTACTGATCATCACACCATGTGAGGAAACTACCCCAAGCTAGAGAAAGAACTACATGTAAGAAGCAGAAGAAAGACATCTTTGGCACTCACACAAAACTAGAAGTGGTTCCTATTCCCACTGGCTAAAGTGGAAATTGTCTTAATTCTTGAAGAATGGGGAACACCTAATAGCTTTTGCTTCAGTCCTTGGACTAATTACCTTTATAATAAATACCATTTAATCCTACATAACAAAGATGTTACAACATCCAGATGATCAAATAGTTACAAAGTGACTTATCCTTGTCACTGAAAAAATCCCAAGAATATACACAGAAATGAAAACTATTTAGCACTCAAAAGGTAAAGTGCATAATATCTAGCATCCTATCAAAATTTACCAGGCAAATAATTAAGCAGAAAAACAATCCATTATGAAGAGTAATATCACATATGTCACAGATGAAGAATTGGTGAGCAAGGACGTCAAAACAATCACTGTAACTGTAATCCATATGTACAATAACTTAGAAAAAATGAGTGTGTTAAGTAGAGACATGGAAGATAAATAATAAAAGACCAAACTTAAACTTCTAGAGATTGAAATACAATATTGGAGGTGAAATATACATTCAGTGAGTTTAAGAGCACAATTGATATTCCAGGGAATAAAGAACAAATGGTAGAAATAGCAAAGACATATCAGGTAGTAGATTTAAACCTAACCACTATCAATAACCGTATCAAAGGAAAATCATTTAAACATCTCAGTTAAAAGCTGGAGATTGCCAAGGTGAATTGCAAAAAAAGCAACACTCATCAATATGCTGCCTATTAAAAACATACTTTGACCATAAAGAATCATATAGGTTAAAAACAAAAAGTTAGTAAAATATATACACTAATCAGAGGAAAATCAGAGTGGCTCTAAAACCAGGCAAATCAGGAGAGAATAAAGGATAAAGTGTTATTTCAATATAATAAGTGGGTCCATTCATCAAAAATTAACACTCCCAAATGTTTATGCTCCTAAAAAGAGGGATTTAAAATACCTGAAATAAAAACTGATGGGACTGCAATGAGAAACAGACAAACCCACCACTGTAATAGGAAAATCCAACCTTCTTTTTTCAATAATTGATACTAAAAATAGATAATCATTCAGGCTATAGAAAATTTTACCAACCCTATCAAAAAAATGTGACCCAACTGGCCTTTGTATACACCTCTCTCCAACAACAGAAGAATGCACATTCTTTCCAAGGGCATGTGGAAAATTTAGCAAGATAGGCTATATTATGGATCATAAAACTATTCTCAGTTAAATTAAAAAAGACTGAAATTATGTAAAGTACATTATTTGACCACAATAAAATAAAATTAGAAATATATAACAGAGAGATGCACTGAATGTATTTGAAAATTAGATTACACACTTCTTTTGTTTTTTCTCATTAAACTTTCGTTTTAATGGGTCTCAAAATTCTGTGACAGATTTTTGGTCAAGTTGTTTCCATTAAAAAGTACTGAATTTAAAAACTAATAACTTAAAACTGCCACACACGCACAAAAAAAAAAATGGTCCACAAAACATTCTCCTTTCCTTCTGAAGGTTTTACGATGCATTGTTATCATTAACCAGTCTTTTACTATTAAACTTAAATGGCCAATTGACACAAACAGTTCTGAGACCTTTCTTCCACCACTGATTAAGACTGGGGTGGCAGGTATTGGGGATAATATTCATTTAGCCTTCTGAGCTTTCTGGGCAGACTTGGGGACTTTGCCAGCTCCAGCTGCCTTCTTGTCCACTGCTTTGATGACACCCACAGCAATCATCTGTCTCATGTCACGAACAGCAAAACGGCCCAGAGAAGTCAGATAGTCAGAAAAGCTCTCAACACACATAGGTTTGCCAGGAACCATATCAACAATGGCAGCATCCCCAGATTTCAAGAACTTGGGACCATCTTCCAGCTTCTTTCCAGACGACGATCTATCTTTTCCTTCAGCTCAGCAAACTTGCAAGCAATGTGAGCTGTGTGACAATCCAGCACAGGTGCATATCCAGCACTGACTTGGCCTGGATGGTTCAGGATAATCACCTGAGCTGTGAAGCCAGCTGCTTCAATTGGTGGGTCATTTTTGCTGTCACCAGCCACGTTGCCACGACGAACATCTTTGATAATTACGTTCTTGACATTGAAGCCCACATTGTCCCCAGGAAGAGCCTCACTCAAAGCTTCATGGTGCATTTCAACAGACTTTACTTCAGTTGTAACATTGACTGGAGCAAAGGTGACCACCATGCCAGGCTTAAGAACACCAGTCTACACTCGACCCACTGAGACAGTACCAATACCACCAATTTTGTAGACGTCTTGGAGAGGCAGACGCAAGGGCTTATCGGATGGACGAGTTGGTGGCAGAATGCAATCCAGGGCTTCAAGCAGTGTGGTTCCGCTGGCATTCCCATTTTTACGGGTGACTTTCCATCCCTTGAACCAAGGCATGTTAGCACTTGGTTCCAGCATGTTGTCACCATTCTAACAGAAATTGGCACAAATGCTACTGTGTCGGGGTTGTAGCCAATTTTCTTAATGTAGGTGCTGACTTCCTTAACGATTTCCTCCTTGTCGTATCTCTTCTGGATGTAGGGTGGTTCAGTGGAATCCATTTTGTTAACACCAACAATTAGTTGTTTTACACCCAGTGTGTAAGCCAGAAGGGCATGCTCATGGGTCTGCCCATTCTTGGAGATACCTGCTTCAAATTCACCAACACCAGCAGCAACACTCAGGACAGCACAGTCAGCCTGAGATGTGCCTGTAATCATGTTTTTGATAAAGTCTCTGTGTCCTGGGGCATCAATGATGGTCACATGATACTTGCTGGTCTCGAATTTCCACAGGGAAATATCAATGGTGATACCACATTCACGTTCAGCTTTCAGTTTATCCAAGACCCAGGCATACTTGAAGTGAGCCTTTTCCCATCTCAAATTTTTCGATAGTTCTTTTGTCGATCCCACCACATTTGTAGATCAGCAGGCCAGTAGTGGTAGACTTGCCCGAACCTACGTGCCCAATGACGACGATGTTGATGTGAGTCTTTTCCTTTCCCATTTTGGTTTAGGTTTAGCGGTGGTTTTCATGACACCTGTGTTCTGGCGGCAAACCCGTTGCGAAAAAAAGATTACACACTTCTTAATAACCACGTGGTGGGATCCCTGGGTGGCCCAGTGGTTTGGCGCCTGCCTTTGGCCCGGGGCGCGATCCTGGAGACACGGGATCGAATCCCACGTCGGGCTCCCGGTGCATGGAGCCTGCTTCTCCCTCTGCCTGTGTCTCTGCCTCTCTCTCTCTCACTGTGTGCCTATCATAAATAAATAAAAATCTAAAAAAAAAAAAAAAAACTTTAAATAACCATGTGGTAATGAAGAATTCACAAGTGAAAATAAAAAGTTCTCTATCTAAATGAAAGTAAAAACACAACATTTTGAAATTTGTGGGATTCAGCTAATGTAATTAGAAAGAAATAGCACTGAACACCTATGTTAGAAAAGAAGAAAAGATAAAGGGTCTCAAATAAATAACCTCAACTTCTACCTTAATACACCAGGGGAAAAAAAAAAACACATTAAACACAAATCAATACAAATAAAAGATAAGAGTGAAAGCAAAGAAACCAAAAACAACAGAGAAAATAAACAAAACCAAAAACCAATTCTTTCAAAAAATCAGTAAAATTATGAACCTCTAACCAGGCATCTAGAAAAAGTTAGAACTCGCATCGTATCATGGTGAAAGACTGGGTGATTTCCTGCTAAGGAGCAAGGTAAGGATATCTTTTAGATGAGAGAAATAAAGAAAAATAATCATGAGAATCAATATATGTTAAACACTACTCTAAAATCTGTTTTCAGATCACTCATTAACCCAAATTTCCTATATTTTAAATTACATAGATAGATATAGTTGATATAGCTATATGGAGATATATAGAGAGATACATATTCAACTTATTCTTGCTTTTTGATGAATGGCCAAAAATAGTACTATTTTCAAAATTTCATGATATAAAAAGTGCTGGATAAAAATTCTATTGCCTTAACTAAAATCCAGTGCGAAAACAGAGAATATCACCTCCAATCCCTTGCATCTTTTCCTTTCTATATAAACAAAATGGTTTAGTGAAAACATACAGGAATGAAAATACTAAGATCTGGATCCTATACCAGGATTCACAATTAACTAATTATGATACCTAGGTATATGGCTTTATTTCTTTGATTTCAGTTTTCTCACATGAAATATGAAGAAGTTATAGTAAACTACGCTTTAAAACTAGAGTCTGAGGCTCCTTAGTAATCAATGGATATATTCTCAGTGACTTAAAATCTCCACCTCAGAGCTTTAATCTTCTAAGCATTAATTTCAGTATTTTTCCAGATCATCTATAGGATGCCTCATAACCCACAGCCAAAGTGAATTTTAGGATTCACTTTTATATTTTCACTTATATCAAGCAATACTTCATTATCTGAAACAAACAAACAACAACAACAACAAAAACCTCATGGAATAATGAGCTACAAACAACTCCTTCCCATCAGTTGGAGACCAAGGGATATCAAGACAAGCTGTAAAAATAAAGATTTCCTGATAGCGCAATAGATAAAACTGTGGAAGAATTTAGACTTATAATGTTATATATTAGTATGAGCAATATGAATATGCCAGAGGCAAAAAACCCGAAACCAACCAAACAAAAAAATATGCATAGTAAGCGACAGGATCATTTTTAGGCTTGAGCCAAAATTTAGTTTTAGCAAAAGAGCCACATATATCATAGTAATATTATTTATAATCCATCACACTAATATCTTTAATTTGGAATCTTCAATATATTTTTAGTTATTTTATTAATTTGAATTGTATAATTTTATAGACAGTTATAAGCATATTAGCTTATACTTAATTATATTTAGGAATGTGATAATAAAAATAGTTTTCCAAAACAGAGAAATCGTAAAACTTTTGTTTGCTCCTTTTAAGCATCACCTAAATCACCTGATGTGAGAAACATTTAAATATTCTCTAAGACTGGCTGTAAACCACTATGGCATTCTCCTCTCTCCATTCAGATATGTCACATATAACCACTAGAGGGCAGTAAGACACTTGGACTAATGATTTTTCTTTATCATTTCCTCCTTGTTCTCCAGGAAATTTTAGCATTGAAAAAAGTCTGCTATATCTTTTTCATATTAAGTCCAAAATGCAATGTGCATTTCATAATGATTTTTCAAAGGTTTGTCACCTCCTACACAACAAATGTATTCCAGTATCCCTACCTTCTTTGCATAGTCTGTCCACTTCTACAATATTTTTTAAGTAACTTCTAACATTTCTATTTTATTAATATAGGTCATTGATTCCAATAATCAAGAAACCAGATCAACAAGCAATTAAAACCAACTCCAGCTGTTCTTAGCAAAAATTGAATCTTGAGTTAATGAGTAGCCTCAAATCAATGAATTTGCCCTACATAGTCTTATGTTGAACATTCCCATCAGTACTACACTATCCATTCTTCTACATATTTCCCCTGTTCTCTGACAGGATTACATGTCCTCCAACTCCACTGGCATGTTACTATTTTTTTCCGGAGCAGAACTTCTCAATTCTAATCTTTTTACACCTAACAAAGGATGGTTGAGGTGGGTTTTCAGAACAGTGTCCTCTTAGGGGGCATTTGCCTCAAGTAACATTTTTTTCATTTCTCCAGGCTATGAAAAACTATTGTCCTCTGACAAATGCAAACGGGTTTCCTCTGGTGGCCAAAAGAGTCCCTTAGGGTGTTTCAGAGAAAAAGTCTCCCAGGGATGCCTGGGTGGCTCAGCAGTGGAGGGTCTGCCTTCAGCTCAGGGCGTGATCCCAGAGTCCAGGAATTGAGTCCATATCCGGCTCCCTGCATGGAGCCTGCTTCTCCCTCTGCCTGTGTTTCTGCCTCTCTCTCTCTCTATGTCTCTCATGAATAAATAAATAAAATCTTTAAGAAAAAGAAATAAGAAGAAAGAAAGAAAGAAAGAAAGAAAGAAAGAAAGAAAGAAAGAAAGAAAGAAGAAAGGAAGGAAGAAAGAAAGAAAGAAAGAAAGAAAGAAAGAAAGAGAAATAAAGAAAGAAAAAGAAGAAAGAAAGAAAGAAAGAAGAAAGAAAAAAGAAAATCTTTCCTTATCAAGGCCGTGATTTTCACTTAGAAGACCTGTGGAGGCTATGCATTTAATCTTCTTTGCAGCTCAGTTAATCTTATAATAACACCCTGGGACTAATTTTCAGTGTGATAAGAAACTATGGGTGGAGGAAATGAGAGTCATCTTTAGTGCTATCAGAGTGCCCTCTGACTTTCTCCAGTTTGCCTTAAATTAGCAGTTAATTGGTCTAATTTGATTATTTGTGAGGCGGAGGAGGCTGGGTCTTCAATGACATTTTTAAAAACAACCAACTTCACAATATTATAATTATCAACTCCGCCACATCTATTATATGCATTAGTTATTGTTCTCCCAATATATTCACCTCCATTTCTACCTTATTACAATTAATCTTTGATAAAAAGGTTAGTAGTTGGGGTGGCAATTTATCTTTCAGCTCCTAATCCTGTATTACATTACTTGAAAAATAGAGTCTGAGCTCATGCAACCCAAGAGAAACAATAACAAAAACAACTCAATTTAAAAAATGGGCAAAGGACCTAAATAGACATTTTTCCAAAGAAAGCATTCAGATAACCAGCAGGTATATGAAAAAGTGTTCAACTTCACTACTGGGAAAATGTAAATCAAAACAACAATGAGATATCAATTCATATCTGTTGAAATGGCTATAATCAAAAAGATAAAAGGTAGTGAGTATTGGCAAGGATATGGAGAAAAGGAAATCATTACACAGTGTTGGTGGGAATGTAAATTGTTACAGCCATTATGAAAAACAATATGAAGTTTACTCAAAAAAACTAAAAATTAGAACTGCCATATGATCCAGTAATCCCTCTTCTGGGTGTATATCCAAAGGAAATTAAATCAGCACTTCAAAGAGGTATCTATCTGTTTCCCATGTTTGTAGCAGCATTCTTAAAATAGCTAAAATAGGGGATCCCTGGGTGGCTCAGTGGTTTGGTGCCTGCCTTTGGCCCAGGGTGTGATCCTGGAGTCCCGGGATCCAGTCCCACATTGGGCTCCCTGCATGGAGCCTGCTTCTCCCTCTGCCTGTGTCTCTGCCTCTCTCTCTCTCTCTCTGTGTCTCTCATAAATAAAGTCTTAAAAAAAATAGCTAAAATATGGAGACAACCTAAGTGTCCATTGATGGATGAACTGAGAAAGAAATTGTGGGAAATATATATAGTAAAATATAAGTCAGCCTTGAAAAAGGAAATCCTGTCATTGGTGACATGAATAAACCTGGAGGACATTATGCTAAGTGAGATAAGGCTGACATAGAAAGAAAAAATAATAAACTGCATCATCTCACTTATCTGTGGAAACTAAAAAAGTCAAACATATAGGGGTGCATAGGTAGCTCAGTCTTAAATGTCTGCCTTCAGCTCAGGTCATGATCCCAGGGTCCTGGGATAAAGCCCCCAGTCAGGCTCCCTGTTCTGCAAGGCTTCTGCCTCCCCCTCTCCTTCCTCCTACTCCTGCTCTCTCTCTCTCAAATAAGTAAATAAAATCTTTTAAAAAATTTTTTTAAGTCAAACATATAAAAGCAGAGAATTGAACTGTGGTTACCAGGAGCAAGGAGGTAGGAGAAATGGGGAGAGATTGATCAAAGGCTAAAAAATTTAAGTTATGTAGAATAATTCTAGAACCTAACATACAACATGATGACTATAGTTAACAATACTGTACTGAATACTGGAAATTTGCTAAGACAGTAGATTTCATGTGCTCTCATGACAAAAAAAAGAAAGAAAAAATCATAGCTATTCGATAAGTTGAATATATTAATTAGCTTCATTGTAGTAATAATTTAACTATGTATATCGTATCATCATGTTGTATACCTTAAATGTATACCACTACTATTAAAAAAATAATAAACAACAGGGGCGCCTGGGTGGCTTAGTTATACTTAAGCGTCTGCCTTCGCCTTCATTGTGATCCCAGGGTCCTGGAATGGAACCTCGTATTGGGCTCCCTGCTCTGCGGAGACCCTGTGTCTCCCTCTCCCTCTGCTGCTCCCCCCGGCTTGTGCTCTCTCTCTCTCTCTTTCTGCATCAAATAAATAAATAAAATCTTAAAACATATATACACACACACACACACACACACAATTAATGAACAACAACAACAAAACAAGAGCATGGCTGCTTTGCCACAGCCAACTTTCAAACTGAAATCCTGATCCTCTCCCCCAGGCTTAATGCAAATTATCTCTCTACCCCTACTTCCAGCTCTTCTCTCCCACTTTCTTGGGGAGAAAAAATTTTTGAGGAATCGTTACTTCCTACATTGAAAAAAATATCTAGCTTCCTTAGCTTCATTTCAAAAACTTGCAATTAGCTGTCCTCCTGTTACCTCCTACTATCCATTTTATAAATTCTCCACTCTAGTGAATAGGCCAGCTGACTCTAGTTTTCTCTAAAGCACAGGTTATTAATATACTCAAAGCATAATCCCAGAGGTCAAAATACACTATCTGAACTTGCTATAGTTTTTTAGTTAAGAAATTAGACTTTTAAAAGAGATAGGAATAAAAGAAAAATCTGAAGAAGCTAGACTCTTGAGAGAAAAATTCAATGCATAAATAACTGGAGCACAGTCATCAGTTAACTGTAAGTTCTGTTGGGACCATCTATGCAAGCAGTAATATTAAATGTTGTTTGTAAACCTACGGGAGAACAGTCATCATCTTGAATCTGCTCATTCCCACATTAAAAAAAAAATTCCTTTGAAAGTGACAAATAAAATACCAACTTGGGCCATCTGGTATCTGGACAGAATCAATTTCAAATACTAATCAAGCTCAATTCAGGCTGGACCATTAATACAGATGGGCTTATTGCCCAAGAGTTGTAGTTTCAGGAATCAAATAAAAATGGGACTCTTCCAGTATTACAAGTGGACCAAGTTTTGAAAATATGCTACTAAGAGTTATTCAAATAAAATGCTTTAATAGTAAGCATATGGTTTTATTTACTATTGCTCTTTCATCCCTAAATAATTATATTCAGTATTCATTTTGAAATTGGTATGAAGCCATGACAAAGAGGCCTAAGTATTTGGCAGCACAAAGCTGCACAATTTATCAATATTTGGTAAAACAGAACAGCATTTATAAAGACCAGATGGTCTTTGCATATGAAATTTTAAGTAATGGATATCATTTACACATGAACTATAGGGTGAAAAATAGGGGTATAAAAGATTCTTTAGGAATACATCAGGAGAGTGATTTTTTATTTACTCCTCTGTATCCTACTTACAAGGTCTTAAGTAATCTTCAGTTGCTTTTATGCAAGCAACTTGATGTAAGTAAGACTCTATCAAGAATAGATCATGAAGGGATGCCTGGGTGGCTCAGTGGGTGAGTGTCTGCCTTCAGCTCAGGGCATGACCCTGGGATCTGGGATTGAGTCCCACTTCGGGCTTCCTTCATGGAGCCTGATTCTCCCTCTGCCTATGTCTCTGCCTTTCTCTCTCTCTCTCTCTCTCTCTCTCTCTCTCTCTCTCTATCTCTCTCTCTCTCATGAATAAATAACATCTTAAAAAAATAGATCATGAACATTATTACAAAATATAGATGACAGAGCTACAATGGATATTAGATATTATCTGATCTCCCAGTTTTACAGATTATGAAATTGAGGTTAAAAAAATTTAATGATTGAATTGCCCAACTGCATGTAAGTGGACTCCAAGTGGGTTTGCTTACCCAATTCACCAACCTTGCTATATTATGGTTCCTCTGAGATAGAACGCTACAGATTAGCATATTATTAATATTCACTAAATAGGGACAATTGACAAGGTATGAGAACAAAACATACACACAAAAACATACACAATCAGTTTGGTACACAGGATAAATAAGAAAAAAAGATAGACAAGGGATCACCATTTTAGCAAAATTAACAGCTTGAGTGGTAGCAATAAGGTGATGTTCCTTGTTGCTTAATGCAGCTAAACTTCTTGCCAAATGCTCTGAAAGTCAGGCAAAACTCTTAGAGGCACATCTAATAATCTGTTTATTATTGTAAGGGGTCAGTGTGATACTGGCAATGATTTAAAATTTTCCCACACAAACATGAGTAAATTATGTATGTTTTACTTGCTAGAATAGCAACAATTATATAAATCTTTATCTGAAATTACAGTATAATTCTGCTTAAGAATTGGAACGTCAGAGCCAACTTACACAATTATTCAACAAATAAATTTGAGAATAATTCATCCAAAGGGTATTCACAGGGACGCCTGAGGTGGCTCAGTCGTTGAGCTTCTGCCTTCGGCTCAGGACATGATCCTGGAGTCCCAGATGGAATCCCACACTGGGCTCCCTGCAGGGAGCCTGCTTCTCCCTCTGCCTATGTCTCTGCCTCTCTCTGTGTCTTTCGTGAATAAATAAATAAAATCTTAAAAAAAAAAAACCAGAGTATTCACAGTCTGATTCTTGATATGATTTAAAAATCCTAAGCTATGATGAATAAAATAATTTTGCTCTGAATTCTTAAAAAAAAAAAAGGTTTTATTTATTTGACAGGAAGAGAGAGCACAAGCAGGGAGAATAGCAAATAGAGGGTGAGCAAAGGGCCAGATGCAGGGCTTGATCCCAGGACCCTGTGATCATGACCTGAGCCAAAGGCAGATGCTTAACCATGACTGAGCCACCCAGGCACCCCTTGCTTTGAATTCTTAAAGAAGGAATTTAAACCTGACTGAACATGTTTAAAACCATGTTTCGGGATCCCTGGTTGGTGCAGCGGTTTGGCGCCTGCCTTTGGCCCAGGGCGCGATCGAATCCCACCTCAGGCTCCCGGTGCATGGGGCCTGCTTCTCCCTCTGCCTATGTCTCTGCCTTGTCTCTGCCTCTCTCTCTCTCTGTATGCTATCATAAATAAATAATTAAAAAAAAAAAACATGTTTCAATAAAAGACAAAAACTCTCATTTAAGTCACTGATATCAATGTTACAAAGATGCCTATTCACTTCCAAATCTAATAATCTAATACAGGTAAACCAAACTTAATTCTGAAGCTATTAATTAGATATCTAATTAATCAAAATATCCATTACAATGAAAGAAAATTATAGGTTAGTAATGTAAAACAAATAAAAAATCTAAATATAGGAGAAACACATTCCCCTCACTTCAAATAAATACATAGAAATATACCATATGTCTGTTTTTATTAATAAAATCATTATCAAAATCTTGATGATTTCCACACAAAGATGCCTGAGGAAAGATGTCTTTCTTCTCTTGATCTATGCCAACTAAAAATAATAAAAGAGAAAAACAGACAACTTCCTTTTTTAAATGAAACTAAAAGACAGCCTAACCCTACAGCATAATCTGTGAATAATAGCTGCCAAATACAGCACAACTAATTCCAGATTGAAAGACGATGCCAACAACATACACAAATCTCTGCAAAATTCACTTAAAGGGCAGACTTGTCTGAAATTGCAAGGCACAGACTTAAGAGGCACTATCTTTAATTACTTTAACCACAATTTGAGCAGAAAAGCACACTTAAGAGATGGAAAATACATTAGGTGTTTCAGCTCACTCACTGTTTAAGCCTGCTATATCTAGCTGAAAACCTCAGGATATTACATGGAACCATAATGTGGATCGGCCTGGAATAGCAGGTTGTAGTGATGTGGACAGACCATGAAAGAAGTGTTTTGCAGAAGAAGGGATGTTGAAGGTTTAAAAACAAACAAACAAACAAACAAACAAACAAACAAGAATCTTGAAGAACTTCCAGAATCACAAGAAGAAAGAAGAGTAAAAGATCTAGAAGAAAAATGTTTATTAATGTCTATTGAATAAAAATAAATTTTAAGTCACCCCATAAAAATATTGTAAAGAAGATTTCCTGATTATACCAACTCAAAAGTGAATGTGAAACAAAAACCAAAGGTGTACCCCTCAGGCAAAAAACAAGATAATATACTCTGTGTGTGTCATAGTCAAAGAGTATCAGTTGTCCCAAATGTTTTACTTCTCCCAACACTGACTTCCTCTCCCCAAAAATGAGTTAAACCCAGCAAAAAAATAAATAAATAAGATGATTGCAGGAAAAGCAAAGTAAATAGGCTCTCATAATTTGTTTTCCTAGAGCTTTGAGATCTGCACACAGTAGATTATTCGAGAATACTCTGAAACAAAGCCTGTAAGGGAATCGGGAAAATAGAATTGGCAAAAGGAGAAGTTTCAGTTGAAATTGGTATGAAATTTTAAAGATGCCCCATTCAAATCTCTAGCCTCACAGTTGAAATGACTCTTCACAGAAGCCCTAAATTGAGGCACTGAAGCCAAGGCTTAGTACAACCACATCAAGCAGTCATTTAGTTTAGGCTGCCCCTAGGAATGAGCAGTACTCCTAGGCAAGGCAGCAACCATAGTCCGAGAACTACCTCCAGAAAAAAAAAAAAAAAAAAAAAAAAAAAATTCAGCTGTGGGCAATCATCAGCCAGCACCCCTGGAAAGAACTTCTTATTCATAAAAGTGGTTCTAAGTGGTATATCCCAGCAGCCATTACATAGTTCAACATCTATTTCTGCAAATGCCAAACTAAAATCATGGACCATAAGCAGTTAGGAAAACCAGAGGCACTGAGGAACCAAGCCATTGAGGAACTGCTGCACCAATAGCCAGGAGAAAACATGGACCCAAGAAGGTGAACCTGGCATTAGGAACTAATTTTTCCCTAGGAACACAAGAAGTTCCCAGAAAGGTGGCTTTAAAGGCCTGAAAAAACTGAGAATAGATTTTTTTTTTCACCTTACAAGGCTAGTGGGAAACAGACTTGATATTGAGAGGCATCAAGTACATGGTGTTCAAAGAGCTTCCTGAGGTATTAAATTGGCCTGGAAATAATTACTAATCAGAAATTGTTCCTCCTATAAACGCACTGAAAGGCCACTTTTAAATCATCTGAATTATAATTCCTTAATGTAATCCAGGATTGCTAATGCCCTTAGCTGCCTACCAAAAATCCAAATCCTCTGCAGAGGAAAATAATATCATATTAAGTCACATATTTTTATTATAATTTTTGATATGCAAAATCAGGGTGTAAAAATTACCAAATACATAAAGAAACAATAAAACAATTTAAAACTAAAACAAACCATAGAAAAATAGGTGAGATCCAGATAAACAAGCTATCAAAAACAGACTTGGCAATAAATATCTTTAATATGATCAAATAAATTTAAAAATTAAGAACATTGGCAAAGAACTAAAAGTTATATTTAAAATGAAAAATCTGGGACACCTGGGTGGCTCAGCAGTTGAGCATCTGCCTTCAGCTCAGGGCATGATCCCAGAATGCTGGGATCGAGTCCCACATTAGGCTTCCTGCATGGAGCCTCCTTCTCTCTCTGCCTGTGTCCCTGCCTTTCTCTCTCTCTCTCTCTCTCTCTCTCTCTCTCTCTCCATGTCTCTCATGAATGAATAAATAAATTCTTTTTAAAAAAATTTTTAATAAAAAATAAAATGAAAAATCTGAAACTGAAGGATTTCAATAGAAATGACAAACTCAACAAATGGCTTTAGCAACTGATTAGATATAGCTTAAAAGAGAATTCATAAACAAAAAAATATGTAATTCTCTAGAAGGAGAGAAGAAAAAGCAAGCAAGGCAGAAGCAATACACATAAAAATATTGGCTAAAATTTTTCCTAAACTAATTAATAACATTGAGCCACGGCTTTGAAGACACCACTAACTCCATGAAGAATATATCAAAGAAAATTACATCTAGGCATATTATGACAAATTGCTGAAAATGGATGCAAAAAATATTTTTTAAAGATTGTATTTATTTATTCATCAGAGACACACACAGAGAGAGAGAGAGAGTCAAAGACACAGGGAAAGGGAGAAGCAGGCTCCCTGCAGGGAGCTCAATGTGGGACTCAATCCAAAGACCCCAGGATCATGCCCTGAGCCAAAAGCAGACACTCAACCACTGAGCCACCCAGGCGTCCCTAACCAATTCATAAATTAAAGCACAATTATAGCAAGGCAGGGAGTATATACTATTCTTAAAAGAACAACAATATAACTTATAGATGACTTCTTAACAAAAATGATGGAAGCTGGAGGATAATGGAAGCATATTCAAAATGCTGAAAGAAAATAGCAGCCAAATTTGAATTCTATTCCTAGCAAAACTATTCTTCAACAAAGGCGAAAGTCATTTTCAGATCAACAAAACTGAAAAAAATTTCCTATCAATAGACCCATACTAGGCTAAATGAAACAGGTAAATATTAAAATATGTAAAAGAGGGCAGCCCCGGTGGCTCAGCAGTTTAGTGCTGCCTTCAGTCCAGGACGTGATCCTGGAGACCCGGGATTGAGTCCCATATCAGGCTCCCTGCATAGAGCCTGTTGCTCCTTCTTCCTGTGTCTCTGCCTCTCTCTCTCTCTCTCTCTCTCTCTCTCTCTCTCTCACACACACACACACACACACACACACACACACACACACACCCTCTCTGTGTCTCTCATGAATAAATAAATAAAATCTTTTTAAAAATAAAATAAATAAATAAAATACGTAAAAGAAAATTCTGTGATAGAGAAATCTAACCTCAAGAATGAAAGTGCCCAAAAAGGATACTTATCCATAAGGTGCTTCCTGATGCCAGGATCTCGAAGAGGGGTTGACAGATAGTTCCCCAAAAAATGTCCAGATGGTAAATTTCTCAGCTAACTAGCTAGTTGTACTATCATAGCACCTGACTCTGTTGTAGCACAAAAATAGCTATAGACAATATGTAAATTAATGGACATGTCTTGTTCCTATAAAACTTTACTTTCAAAAAGTCTGTGGACTAGGATCGGACATGAGCTATAGTTTACTGACATCTAATCTAAAGGCTGTTGTTGGAGGTGTTGCTTTTTGGACCGAAGAGTATCTGGACCAAGGCAAGGAAAAGAATTGGAATGAGACTCTCAAGCAAAGCCATGACTTGCAATAAACTCTACCATTATTAAAACAATGAAAAATAAAGCTACCTGTCTGTATTACCATAAAACAATGAGACTCTTTTTTAAAAGGCTTCCTTAGCAATTGCTAAACACAGGTTTATTCTCACAAACTCTGGTTTGGTGTTTGAATTTACACCACTGCAACTTTTGCCAAGATTTGTAAGATCTAAATAAACCACTTATCAAGAAATTAATGTAAAAAAATAACGTAAAAAAGTAGTTCTAAAAAAATAAAATAAATTTTAAAAAATATTTTAATTTTTTTAAATATTTTAAAAAGCAGTTCTAAGTTGGTATTTCCATGTGATCTCTTGCAGAAAAAGAAATCTTACTGAAAGTCCACACTCCTTTTACAGTCTGCCCATTATTTTGCTCCTACCAATTTAAAAAAGAATATTTGGCAAAAACTTATTGATAATGAAATAAGTTGGCAAAAGGTTGTTGGGGGACAGGTTAATCAGTCCTTTTAATGTAACACTATATAGTCACTTGTTGGTTACAGATAGAAAGACATATATTTACAATGAAAAGTATACTCAGCACCATCTTAATAAGTAAGCAAACACTAATAATAGGATAAACTGACATAATGTCTGGTCTTCTGATATCTTTTTGTTGTTATTTATTTTTTAAATTGTCTATGGATGCACTGAAAAAGAACATAAAATAATCTATGTAGAATAAATGCCAAACATGTATAAACTGAATCCTGTGATGAAGGAAATGTTTCTAAGAGTTTAAGGGTTTTTTTAATTTTTTAAATATTTATTTACTTATTTTAGAAAGAGTGTGAGTGAGTGCAGGGGTGAGGAGCAAAGGGAAAGGGAGAGAGAATTCCAAGCAGACTCCCCGCTGATCTTGGAGCCCTATGCGGGGCTGGATCCCAGGACCCTAAGATCATGACTTGAGCTGAAATCAAAAGACAGTCTCTCAACCAACTGAGCCACCCAGGCATTCCAACAATTTAAGGTGTTAATCAAAGTCCATTGCATATGGATATGCATTTGCTGAAGGAGCATTTTTTGGAAAAGATCATCCTCTCTCCATATGATTGCTTTTGCAACTTTGTCATGCATCATTTGGCCCTATATATGCAGGTGTACTTTGGACTCTCGATTTCGTTCCATCTATTTATTTGTTAAACGTGATGCTAATACCATTCTGTCTTATCTGTTTAACCTTAAGAAGCCTTGAAGTTGGGTGACATTAGTACTCCAACTTTGTTTTCCTTTTACAAAGTTTCTTTTGCTATTCTAGAGCTTTTTCAATTATTTAGGAACTGCTTGTCAATTTCTAGGATTAAAAAAGTGCCTGCTGGGATTTCAATTGGGATTGATTTGAATCTATAAATCAATTTGAGTAGAACTGACACATTAACTATATTGTCACATTGTATCCAATAACATGGTTCATCCCTCCATTTATTTATATCATCTTTCATTTATCTCAGCAGTATTTATAGTTTTAGTATAAAAGTCTTGCATATCTTTTGTCACAGGTACCCAAGAATTTCCTATTTATCATCTATTTCAAATGATGCTACATTTTTAAACATCTTAATATCCAATTACTCATTGATTATATATTGATCTTATATCCTGGGACTATGCTGAAGTCATTTTTCAATTTTCAATATAAGTTAGTGTCCAAGGAGGAATTCTAAACAGTAATAAAATGCAGTGATTACAATACATGCATTGTAGCAGCATGAATGCAGTGCTTTGACAATAGACATATTGTCAGAGAATGAGAAAAGACAGTGGGTTTCCAAAACTATTCCTTAACCAAATATACATAGAAGCATACTTTCATATGATTGCAGAATAAGGGAGTGATTGATGAAGTGAGTGATGTGAAGATTGAGTGCAACAGCTTTGTTTCCAAACTATGATAGTTCATTAATAGTTACTAGAAACTTAACCTAGTCAATTTGTATATTGATTAGACATTATTAAGATTTCATATCTAAATCTAAATAAGGGGGGGAGAACAGCTAAATAATATCTACCCTCAAAAACTGATTTATTTACATGATGAGCTGCTTTTGTCACAGTGCAATTCTTACAAACTATTGGGGAAGCTCAGACAAGAGATGGTAAGATCTCAGAAGGTTTTAAGTGGTGCTATCAAGAGACATAAAATCAGATAGAAAAGGGTGGTTGGAGGGGTACAGATATACAAAAATACAGAAAGAAACAGAATTATATACTTACTAATTGATTTTTGAGGGCTAGTGGCAAGGATAGAATCAAAAGTCCCAATATTTCAGCCTGAAAGTAATTATAGTCCCTGAGTAATATGCGCTATATTTTCTTGATCATCTCCTACCACATTGTTACTCATGATAATCATCTATAAGAGGGGAAGAATATATTTAATATCCTCCACAAGAGAAAAATATATAATTTCCCTAATATTCGATTTGTAATTGTGGCTTTATTAAATAAAATAGCATTTGACATGGTTTCAGCTTGGGCCCTGGATGGTAGAGGAGAGAAGTAGACAAAGACAAGAGGAGAATATAGTTCTAGGATTTCACTAAGCAATCTAGATGCAAATCAACTAACAAATCATTTTTTAAGTTAATTAAAAATAAATAACACTGAAAACAAGATGGCAAACATCATTTGAAATTGGTTAGGGCTACAGATCAATGAGATGGAAGGAATAATTTTCTATGCTTAGGAACATCATTATTTCTTTATAGACTGATATATTTTATTTTTCTTCTCTTTCTTTAGATTATATTTATTTATTCATGAGAGACACACAGAGAGAGGCAGAGGGAGAAGGGCAGAGGGAGAAGCAGGCTCCCTGTAGTGAGCCTGATAAGGGACACCACTCCAAGACCTGGAATCATGCCTTGAGCCAAAGGCAGATACTCAACCACAGAGCCATCCAGGTGTCCCTATTTTTCTTCTCATTAAAAAAAAAATCAAGTTTTTATGTTTTACATGAATTTTAAAATTATTTACATATTTACATATATTTTTTTGAAACAGAACTTTGATCAATTCTATTCAAAATCTGAACACTGAGGAAACAAAAAAAACTAACAAAATGCTCCATATGGTTTTCTAGACCAAAATCCACAAATTCTTTTTAGCATTATAAATAACACATAAGATAGATGAAAAAAATGTCTGCTTAGGAAGGTACATACTTTCATTAATTTATGTTATGAAAATAAATGATTACAAACTGCTGAGCTTTTTTAAAACTGAATGACTTTCATCAAACACTTTATCACTGAGAACTTACACTTTCTAAAAAATATATAATTTTTTTAAAGAAAAATACCACTATCCTTGAAGTTAATGGAAAATAGAACACAAATGTTCATTAAGTTTAGCACTTGCATATACTTATAAAAGTAGAGTGAACCTCAGTAAGTGACTTCTTCACATTCCTTCTCCTTTCAGTCTCATCAAACATCTCTACAAGGCATTTGATGCTGATTGCTTTCCCCACTTTAAGAAGATATAGTTCTAGAATCTAGTGGTCTTACCAGGCATAGATCTCCTTTGGATTCTTCAAAATACAGTAAGGCAGCCACATACCAATTGCTATTTTAAACCATTTCTTCTAATTCCACTCTTGTTGAGGAACAGATTAACAGGAATCTATTTCATCCAATATAACTTCTTAAAGGAAGCTTTAAAGGAACATGAGTACTTTTTTTTTCTGAGTAAATTGCATTTAATACAAAAAACTATTTCTCTATATTTAATTACTAAGTCATTTTTTCCTTCTTCAGGACTCAGCTCAAGTATCATCTCTATTTTTATCCTCCCATTTTAACCCTTATGCATAATTCTGTTTTATGAACTGTTATGGTACTTATTCTTCCTCATATTACTATTTCATCATAGAAATTTCTTTAGAGAATAGGAAGATACTCAATTTTTCAATATTCCCTATAAGCAAATAGAGTTATAACAAGCATACAGCAGGAATTAAGTATTTATTAAATTAAATTAAGAGAAACAGTTTTGGGTTTTTTTAAGATCTATTTATTTATTCTAGAGAAAGAGTGCATGCAAGCAGGGCGAGGGGCAGTGAAAGAGGGAGGGGCAGCAGGAGAGGGAGGGAGAAACCCAAGCAGACTCTGTGCTGAGTGCAGAGACTGATGTGGGGCACAATCTCACAACCCTGAGATGAGACCTGAGCTGAAACCAAGAGTTAAATGCTCAACCAACTGGATCACTCAGATGCCCCCAGAAACAGTTTATTTGGGGAGAAACCCAAGCAATCAGAAGTCCTCCCTGCATGCTGGAATGACCATAACTTCAATTTCATCTATATGCATTTCTTCTGCCTTTATTACACCCTATCCCATACCTGCAAACCAAACGCCATCTATTTGGTAAAATTCTGTCTATCCTTCAAGGCTTCACTGGGTTGCTCAATAACCAGCTCAAGAAATGAAATTGAGGGGCAGTCTAGAGTATTGGAATAAGCAAGGTCTTTCAGTTAGCTAGGACTGGGTTCAAACCTTGGTTCAGAGATGTGTGATTTTAGGTAATTCACACTCATAGACTCAGTTATCTGTGAAAGGGGGGTATCAATACTAACTTCATCATCATCATCATCATCAAAATGACATTAATGGTTGTGAGTATTGTCACTGATAATTCTTCCAATGCCTTTACATGTATTATCTCATTTAATTCTCAGAATAATCCTATAACATAGATGCTTTTACTATCCTAATTTCATATGTTTGGAACGTGGAACACAAAGAACATAAACTATTTGATATAAGTATTGAGTAAATATGTAAAATATCCAGTATATAGTAAAATTTCTAGTTACATCCCCCTTACATATGCAATAGATTGTCAAGGAAATCAAAATAATAAGTATCTGTATAACCAAGAAAAGAAATGTTATGAATGATATTTTGTCCAAATCAAAATGTTACCCCCATATATACCAAATTGTCTTATTTAAAGAATTCACAAATGAACTTAGCACATTAGTTTTTAAGCAAATTGATAAAGAGAAGTAAGAGAGATTTGAATTTTGCTCTCATTTTATTTCATTTTGCTACTTCAAAGCTGAACAGTAATTGGTAAGTACTAATCCTTATCAGTTTAACAGTGCTAGTGCTATCTGATACAGTTCATCATTATGGTAATTGCTTTTAGAAACAGCTAATGGCAACATTAAAATATCTCTGCTTTATTCGAATGCTTAAATGTTTCCACATTGATCCAAGAACAAAATACCTTTATGATTACCAATATTAAAAAAAGAAATAGGGAAAGACATTTGCTATTGAAAATGTTTTTTCAAAACATTCTTAAATTCAAGACAATCCCTAATATGTCTAAATAGTTATCCACCCAAGTTTCTTTCCTTCAAATTTAACATCAATCCTTGTACATTCAGGTATGTTTTTTCTGCATAGTATGTAAGATATCCATTTTATAAACTAAATTAGAACTTCTGATACTGCTTGCATACAGAATCTCTAAGTATCTTTCAAATATTCTCATGCCCAAGCCTCAGTATTAATCAACTGATATAGAATATCTGGGGGGATATCCTTGACATGGTATTGTGTGAAAAGTTTTTAGTTGATTTTTCTGTATAATGATTGATATAAATGGTCAAAGTTAACAATACCCACAAGCATTGACATCCATGACAAGGTATTTGTTGGCTTATGCATACCCCTATATCTTGGCTTTAACAAACACAAAGAAACAGTGGGTTTCTATAGAGAAATTAGAATACTGATAGGGAAATAGAAGGACCCAGAGACCCAATAGGATAAAAACTGAGAAGATATGTCTGAGAATTTTGAACCCAGGATTCTCTTTTACAACCTTCTGAAATACTTGCCCATTTATTAGAGGAGAGCAAACTTTTTTCTTAGACAATAAGTAAAGACCTCACATGAGACAAATGCCTTACCAAATGATGTTTGTTCTTTTCATAAACCACCTTTCTTACCTCCCTTCAGAGTTTCTAGGCAATACTTAGGATTACAGTATAGACTGAGCAGGGAAACAATTTCCCTACCATGGGGAAAAAAGCAGTTTACTCAACACAGTTTACAAGATTTGGTTAATAGATATACCATCAGAAACTAAAAGAAAATGAGAAGAAGTTTAACTAGGATGAGATTATAAGACTGAATATGGAGAGTTTATAGACATGGTTATGCTCTTTTATATCTCAGAATTTAACCTGAAATTGGTCCTAATATAGTGTGAGAATGGCTTCTTAAAGCTTAAAACAGATGATAACATAGAGTAAATATCATGAGATGGTAGATCTACCTTGGTAGAGAATTGAGGAAGGTGTTACAAGAGTCAAGACTTTGGGTAAATTAGAATAAATGTGATACATGAGAACAGATAATCCATCATGTAACTCTGATAACCAAAAGGGCGCAAAATGTGTTCCTTTCACTAAGACAGTAAGAACTGCACCAAAGAAAGGGGCACAGTCATCACTGAGAAATTCAGTGCAGGCTGTCTTTTCATACTAAAGTTTGTAGTCGATGCTGCTGTTCTATTAATGTGTCCTTAACGTAAATAAAGATGATGGATTCTTAGAATATTGAGAGGCTGATGGTGGCAAGTAGCCATCAGAGGCAATGTGGCTATAATTACCGTAACAGGAAGCAAAGCCAGAATAGTACTTTGGCCTGAAGACTTCTTTGGTGGTTGCTAATGATACATCATGTTCCTAGATGTGAAATAGATGGAAAGCAAACTACAATAATTAATGATTTATATAACAAAAAAATCAAGAATTGGCAAGCATTAGGTTGCTTTTATCCAAATAAAATATAAAAATCATTCACCCTGCTTCCAGATCTGAGTCAGTTCTCATACCCAGTGCCCTTCAATTGAAAAGGAGTCCAAAGTCTCTTGAGAATGGGTTCCATAAAGCTATGGCAAATATAAACAAAAATATGGGCAATAATGAGTACAGTCTATATTTTCAATGAGACTTGTAATAGTTTACAGAGCAACTGCACACAGAAAAAATATCAAGATTTTTAAAAGTCTATTGAATATCAACACTGACTATGAGAACAAGAGAACATAGTTTTCAGGTTAGAGTGCGTCTTATGGAGATCAGGTAATAATTGAAATCCTGACCCAAATACATCTCACAATATTACAAATTGGCCTGTAGACTTAAATTGTGGACATTTTTCTGGTTCCTTAAGTCAAAATTGGGAAAGATATAGTTACCAGATGACAAATATCTCGTATCTGTTCTCATATCTGTGGATTAACAGCTATGATAATAGAAAGGGTCAAAGAGAAGTTCATAAAACCCCCCTTGTTCAGAAAAAATATTAAGTCACAAACAGTATGGTTTCCAGATGCAATTTCAGATATAAATTGAAACTCTAAAGATGCATAGGATTCTGGGGTAGTGATCCCATTCATACATTCTTTCAATTCAACTATACATTTCATTTTTTGTTCTTCCAGCATAATGATTTGGATTGAAGTGAGTGACAACTAACCACCATAAACCAAAATAAACTCTACTTCTACAGTTTTCTATTTCAGCAAATCACCATAACCAATATTCTTGCAAGCCAAACATCTAACAGCATCTATGAGATCTCAATCTATCCAATTCCCAAGGAAGTCCTTTTAAATTTACCTCCAGATTACTGTCAAATTTTTCTTCACCTATTTCCACTGCTCTTAACTTAACTAAAACTATCCCCATCTTTCATCTAGAAAACTATATCAACCTCTGAACTCATCTCTCCATATTCATTTTGCCTCCTTCCAGTAATCTTTTCTAAATGAAAACTCAATTACATTTCTCATTACTAAAATTTGTTTTCAAAGACCTACTCTTACTCTTAGAACAAAAATCAAAGTACTCAAAAATTCTTTTTACCTACCTGTCTAACCTCAATTTATGACAATAAACACCTTGCTATTTTTATTTCATAACCTTGGACTTTTCACTTTTCAAATTCATCATTATCCCTACGGCACATAGTTTACTTTTCTTGGACTGTTTTTTTGGTTTGTTTGTTTGTTTGTTTGTTTTTTGTTTTCAGAGACATCTCCTCCCACTTCCCCAAGTCAACTTCAACTCATCCTTCTTATTTTATTTCACTTTTTCCCTCTCAGAAAAGCCTTCTTTGATAGTAGCACCCTATAGTAGGCATAACATATGGTAAACATTCAATAAATATTTGTTGAATGAGTATATAATGTATAGACTCATACCAGAAGACAGGAAGCAAAAGACTACCTGCCAAACCTGAGGCTAGAAATAAAAGAAAAAGCTAGACAACATTTCCTGAACATCCTTTGAGACAAGGATCCCACCACTAATGCAAAGTTGTCAAATTTAAAAAAAAAAAATATCAAGCTCTGACCAAATATATACTGCTCAAAAAGGATTAAGTAAGCACTCGGAGATAGATGCTAAATTTCTGCAGTTTCCCTCTCAAGATGATATAAATTTTTGAGGGGAACATACATTCTTCCTTTTAATAATAATTATGATGATTATAAGCCTCATCTGTTAGGGTGGTCTTGACTAAAAAGTAACTCAAAATCCAACTAATATAGTTTAAACTGGAGGAAGATCTCACAAGGCAAAAATTCTGGAATTAAGGAAGTATCACAATTAATATAGTTGTTTTGAAATATCAAGCCCCAGAATTTTTTCCATCTTTCATTCTACTTTCTCCATGAAGTTGGCTTTTTGCCCCATCATATAAAGGAGATCAAGACTCATATATTTATATAATAGCATACAAAGGTGGAAAAAGGAAAACTCTTGCTTTTTGTCCTTACTTGGGAGCAAGAAAGAACTTTTAAGCAGCCTCTCTATCACTCAACAGTCTCCTCTGGTTTATTGATCAGAATCATGTCACAAGCCCATTGCTGAACTAATCTCTAGAGAACAGAATCATTGCAATTGGCTAAGACTAATTGAGCTTCACTGCTATGGCTGAAGAAAGGTCCTGAAGCATATGGCCTACTGTCTACTGAACAAAATGAACATTATTTTATCCAGGAAAGGGGTAATTGACAGTGAACACTGTCCAACACCCTCTCATTTAGTAAGGAACCCCTAAGAACCTATCATTCAAATGTTTTTAATGTGCATATTTTATAGTCTTAACAATAACCCAAAAAAGTTGGTGTGGTTTTTACAGATGAAAATGTTAAGACCTAAAGGTTGATTATTAGTATACAAGGTAATATAATTAATGACATGGCCAAGATTTAAATGCAGGTCTGACTTAAAAATCTGTTATATTATATACACATTATGATTCCAATAATAAATAAAATTCTAATAATTGTCCACTAAAATATTCAATTTCAAATGCTCCATATTTCCTATTCAATAATCAGTATCTCCTAAAGTTTCCAACAAAAAGATAGATGCTGGTAAATACATATTGAATTTCTTTTTTTTTTTTCTAAAGATTTTATTTATTTATTCATGATAGTCACAGAGAGAGAGAGAGAGAGAGAGAGAGAGAGAGAGAGAGAGGCAGAGACACAGGCAGAGGGAGAAGCAGGCTCCATATAGGGAGCCTGACATGGGATTCGATCCCGGGTCTCCAGGATTGCGCCCTGGGCCAAAGGCAGGCGCCAAACCGCTGCGCCACCCAGGGATCCCCTTGAATTTCTATATTAGCCATATAACATTAAGTTGTTTAATTTATAACAGGCAAATTATTTAACCTCTCTATGTCTTATTTTCCTTATCTATAACATAGTTTATCTTCTAGTTCATAGGTTTATTGTAAAAATATAAATGAGACTGGCACAGAATAACAGCTTAATAAACATTAGCTAATATTCCCAGATCAAAACTGATGCCTGTTAGGTATTAAACAGTGTTAGGCAGTAAACAAAAATAAAACAAAATAAAAACAGAATTATCTTTTTTTTCCCCTTTACCTTGCTTGCTGGCTTTTCAAATGTGTTCTTTGAAGTTTTCATTCATAAGAACAACCTTTTATAGGATTAATGTAATAATGATATTTAAATGGCCCCACTCTTTTGCCAGCTTTATTTAGGTAGTATTGACACACTACTCTCTTAAAAAACGTTCAAGTATATAATACAGTACTGTTGATCATAGTCATTATGATGTAATTAGATTTCCAGAACTTATTCCTCTAAGAGCTGAAAGTTTATACCCTTTGACCAACCATTCCCCATTTTCCCCATCCCCAGCTCCTGGCAATCATTATTCTACTCTATTTATTTCTGATTTCACCTTTTTTTAGACTTTGCCTGTAAGCAGTATCATATAGTATTTGTCTTTCTCTGTCTGATTTATTTCACTTCACATAATACCCTCAAAGTCCATCCATGTTGTCACAAAAGGCAGGATTTCCTTCTTTTGTATGGCTGAATAATACTCCATTATATATGTATATTTTCTTTTTCTTTTCATCCTTGATAGGAACTTAGATAGTTTCTATATCTTAGCAATTGCGAATAATGCTGCAATGAACATGAGGGAACTGATGTCTCTTCAAGATTTTGTTTTCATTTTCTTTAGATATATACCTGTAAGTGGGATTGATGGGTCATGTGGCAGGTGTCAGCCTGGTGCTGAAATGGGCATCTCTGAGGTCCAACATGAAGCTAGGAATTCACTTTTATTCTCCTCTCCCGAGGAGATGGAGAGCTGAGCTGCTTCCTCCTTGCTGAACAATTGGAGCTTGGTGGGTTAATGGGAATAGTGTGAAGCTATCTTTCCTACCCTCCTCATTGCATCCTTTCTTATTTTTGTATTTCACCCCAGATGCTGGAGTCCATCACCTGGAATCCTTGGCTTTTGTGAAGATATTTTTGTAAACAGATAGCTATTCAAATTGATGTTTCTGGCAGGTGAGAGGGCGCAGGTGGATTCCTAGGCCATCAGTTTTCTGCCCACACCTTTACATAGGCCTCATTCTGAAAGCTGAGAACAAAGTTGGCAGCTACGAAACAAGCTCCTTCCCATCACTTAACCAAACCCTAGCAGTTTATTTCCACTTCTAGCACTTCCTTCACCTAGAAATATGAATGTTCCATAAGGATGCACTCAATTTGTTTGTGTTGTTTTATGACACCATTAGTCATTCAGATGTCTTTAGCCATTTCCTTATTTTCCTACTGACCCATTACTCAAACCAACAAAACTCATTTCTCCCACTTTGTTCCTCATTGTTTCTTCTATCCTTTTAATACATTCCAGACCCACATTTTCTGTGTTCTCTGAATATGCAGTAACAGCTTGAATTCCAACCACAAAGACAATAGCAAACTTTCAAATGGACAAAGAAAAAATCCCCACAGTTGTGTCTTGTTTACTGACTTTATGCTTTGAATGGACTCTGTAGGGGATTATTTCTATAAATCCATTGCATAAAATATTGAGTTTTAAGGTCACTAAACACTATGATTGACCGTAGATAAACTGAATGAGACATGTACTTTGTTTTTCTTGCCTTTTAGATCCAATATTTTTCAGTACTACTGTCAACCAACTATTGTCCTCACTTATGTATCTTCACTGCTTCAAAGGGCCCTTCACCATAGCATACCACAAGCCTTTATTGAATGTTGCATATCTATCTGTGGCCAGTGGCAGGACTATGATATCACAATTAGCAATATGCATGTAATTTATCAAAAATTACTGGTTGGGGCAGCCCCGGTGGCGCAGCGGTTTAGCACCACCTGCACCCTGGGGTGTGATCCTGGAGACCTGGGATCGAGTCCCATGTCGGGCTCCCTGCATGGAACCTGCTTCTCCCTCTGCCTGTGTCTCTGCCTCTCTCTCTCTCTCTCTCTCTGAATAAATAAATAAAATATTTGAAAACAAAACAAAACAAAAATTACTGGTTGTATCTCATTTAATCCCTACTATCTGAATAAGACAAGTCAAAGAAATTAGGCCAATTAAATCAAGTTTATCCACAGGTTCTTGTGGTATCTTCCTAGACGTTATTTTAATTTTAAGAGGTGGTCCTTAGAAAATTTAAGTGCCTAGGGTGCCTCAGTGGTTCAGTCGGTTGAGCATCTGCCTTCAGACCAGATCAGGATCTCAGGGCACTGGGATGGAGCCCTGAGTCAGGCTCCCTGCTTAGCAGGAAGTCTGCTTCTCTCTTTCCCTCTGCCCCTTCTCCTGCTTGTGTGTTCTCTCTCTCTCTCTCTCTGTCAAATAAATAAAATATTTTTAAAAATTTGAACACAAGAAAATTTAAGTACTCTATTCTAGTCACTCAGGATTATATAAGATGGGAAAGATAGAATAGTTTTTGGTACTCAGATCTAGAAGCAGGGCCTGGAAATTTGCCATGTTCTTATTGATTATAAAATTGTATAACCATCACTATGCTACAGATGTGAGTGGGGAATGTAGTAGTGAAATTAGCACAAATCACATTGTAGGATTATGTGGATGAGAAATATAATAAAACACAAACTCAATAAGGTAAATCTGGGAAGTAGATTCATGTCATAAGCACACTATGAAGGCTCACACACAAGTTGTATCTTTTGACAATGTTAGCTTTGTTCAAATAAAGCAAAGTTAATCACAATTATGAAGCAGGTTCAGGATTCCAAAGTCAGTGACATTTCACCATATGATTAAACTTGGCTTCTTACACAGCACACAGAGCAGAACACAAGACAAGCTAACAACAGCAAGATAGCAGAGGGCGTAGGAAGTTAAGGAACCAAAAGTGAAGTCAGTCTGTGGGCGTGCAGTTGAGATAAGGCCTCAGTCCAGTCTGGGTCAGCTCTTGGTACTTATTGCCTATTACATTCAAGCAGTGAAGGATCTCAGTTCTGTTCAGAAATCAGTCAGAGCCTTCCGTGGCAGCTGCCTTTTTTAAGTGGTCAGACATAGAGGGGTCATGTCTGAAGAGTCTGACAGTTTGCTGCAAAAATCCTCTCCTTCTTAAAGGGATTTAATCGGTGTTGGGCCCCCACACACCTCCTCTGGTTCTGTTTGTTATCAGTTCTGGGATGCCAGCTGGTCCTGACGATATCTCCTAGCTGCAGTACCTCAACTGCTTGCATCATTGCTTGACACAGACAGCTGCCTGACACAGGCTCCTGCTTGACAGGAGACTTTCTATTTTGCTCTCTATGTTTCCCTCTTCAGAAAATGAAAAGTTGTGTTGGGACCTGCTGACTATGCCATTATTTTTAGAGATATTAATAATTTAAAGCTATGTTAACAGGGTAAATTGATCTTCAACACAGATACAATGACAAGGACATTATTTACACTTTAAAGGTAAGTTATTATAAAGAGACAACAGAAATTTCTAGAGTCCTGATAATATTCTGTGAAGTCACATTGATCTGTATTTTATAACTTGTATGTCTGTATGCATGTGTATGTGTGTAAATATATGAAGATATTTTTCCATTTCAAAAGCTTTTTTATTTTTTTAAAGATTTTTATTTATTTATTCATGAGAGACAAAAAGAGAGGCAGAGACATAGGCAGAGGGAGAACCAGGCTCCCTGCAGGGAGCCCAATGTGAGACTCAATCCCAGGACTGCGGGATCATGCCCTGAGCCAAAGGCAGATGCTCAACCACTGAGCCACCCAGGTGTCCCTTAAAAGATTTTTAAAAATGTGACAAGAATTTTGAAGTGATGTCTTGCTTTTTGTCTCTTTTCCATGAAATTTTGGCTTATTCATTCTAACTCCATATTCCTTTTAGACTCTATTTTCAACCTGGGATGTTTTGTTCTGGAGTTTTTCTTTTCTTTTCTTTTCTTTTTTTTTTTTTTTAGTTTATCCAATTCTGAGTAGGCAATAACCTGGTTTAGCAGGTTTACCAAATGGAAAAATCAATAAAATACACACTAGTAAATCCGCCCAGACAAGATAAATTCATAAACCATCACAGCCTCTCTGTCACATGAGGCAGCCCTAATATGGATCAGTGATAAGAACCACTTACACCTGAATGCAGTAAAAACGTTTTTACTGACCCTCAACTGTCCAAGGTCATTCTACTTCCAATATGAGTAAGGGTAAAAACTAAGAGTCAGACAAACTCATAGGAATTGAGAATTTCAACACACTTAAGAAATCATTAATTTCAGCTCTTTCGTTTCATAAGTAAATAAACAGTAACCAAGAAATTAAGTGACTTGCTCAATTCTGCCAAATAATTAGTGATAGAAATGAAATCAAACCTCAAGTCTTTTGATTTCCACATCAGTACATTTTATGTCTCTAAGTTTCAAGAAAACCTCTTTTACAATCAATCAATGTTTGTGTGTGTGTGTACTTCTTGGCCTGTCCTTAGGTTTTTCATGCACTCACAACAGATTCCTCTTTAATAATAAAAAGCTTCATTGCCATATAATTATCTTACTAATCATTCTTGAAAGAACTCCTATAAAATTGCTATAGAGCCATTTTAGCCATTCAAATGTGCACACCTCTGACTAGTAAATAGTTGTTTTAATTATGTATTTTATTCATTTACTAAACATTATTGAGAACTTAATCTATGTTAAATACCACAATCAATGCTTGGTATTCAGATATAAACAGAGAAGTGGTATTTGCCCTTGTATACTATAGGTCAAGTGAGAGAAATGGATAGTAAAATAATTATCATAAAAATAAATACAGGTAATAAAGAGCCTGACTCAATTTTTTATGTTGGATTGACAACTTTCAAAATGTACCACTTTCTTTTTCCTTTATTCCCCACATCTGGGCAAGCAAATAAGAAAGCAGCCCCACTGCTTCCTCCTTTCTTAATATTATCTCTATCTATCTCTAAATCTTTCTACCCATCTATACGAAAAATGTCAACAAGAAAAATGGATTTTATTTTAGCAACCACTCAATTATTTCAGAATTCTTATTGAGTATCTCCTCTGTACTGGAGACAGTACTAGGTACTGGCAATTAAACGGTAAACAATACAGACATAGCCCCACCCTTACATTCATTTCCACACCTTCCCCAGATTTATGCTTATATAAATTAGAAAACTCAAGTAGGTTTTTTGGAGTGTAGCTCACCTCCTCATGAGTCACACTTCATACGTCACTTTTAGGAACATGTTGGGACTTGAGTCTAGTGTTAAAAAACAAAATTCAGCTGAGTAAATTTAAAGATCTAATTAGCTCTAAATAATTCATGGGGCAGCATCCCACTGAGAAAGTTGAGGGGACCTCCACGAAGCTGTACAAAATGGAAGGCTTCTATAGGCAGAAATGGGGAGGAGGAAAATGTTATTAGAAAAAGAAAAGACATAAAAAAAAGAAAGAAAGAAAGAAAGAAAGAAAAAGGAGATCCCTGGGTGGCTCAGCGGTTTAGTGCTGCCTTTGGCCCAGGGCGTGATCCTGGAGTCCCAGGATCGAGTCCCACGTCGGGTTCCCCGCATGGAGCCTGCTTCTCCCTCTCCCTGTGTCTCTGCCTCTCTGTCTCTATGTCTCTCTCTCTCACTCTCTCTCACTCTCTCTCTCTCTCTGTGTCTCTCTCATGAATAAATAAATAAATAAAATCTTAAAAAAAAAAAAAAGACAGGGGACGCCTGGGTGGCTCAGTGGTTGAGCATCTGCCTTTGGCTCAGGGTGTGATCCCTGGGTCTGTGGATCGAGTCCCGCATCAGGCTCCCTGTGAGGAGCCTGCTTCTCCCTCTGCCTATGTTTCTGCCTCTCTCTGTGTGTCTGTCATGAATAAATAGATGAAGTCTTAAAAGGAAAAAGACAGGATTATTTCAGGTCAGGTCACCTTCCTTTGGAGAAAAAGGATGCTATTATGCAGATTATTTTACTAATTTGATCAGGAAATTTCAAACTGGTTAAAGGTACATTCCTACAATTAAGTCCTGGTTTGCCATTCGAGGAGCAAGTGATTCCATTTTGGGCCCTTTTTTTTCTTTTTCTTTCTTTTTTAATATTAGTTACAGACCTAAAAGCATAGAGGGATGGTATGGGTAGATCCTGAAGAGAATCAGCATTATTTTGCATGGCAACTGCCTCAAGGGAGGATATTACTGTTTCCTCAGGCAATGCAGAATTAATCCCCTCAAATAGAAAAGTCCCCTGCTACTGGGGATGGGGAGACCTCTTCCACAGGCAAAGACTACCCATCATAATTTAGGATTCAATGTCCCCAGCTTCATCACAGTCCTCCCACATATCTTCAACACAATTTATAGATACCATATTCCCCCAATCAAAGCCCTCACTTTAACAGTAGGCACTCTAGAAGTGGAAGCTCAGGTTGCATTTTAATTGAGCCAATCACAAAATGAGATTCTGCATCTGGTTTTCAGCAAAGTCAGTCCTGTGATTACAAAAGATAAGACTCTGCCTCAGAGTACACAAGGAAGCTCTTAGGTCATCGCTGTGGCTTAAATTGGGAATTTGAATAACGAACTTTTCCAGAGGCTTTAGGAACAACCAATGTCACTATTTTTCTTAGTTTTCCACAATGCTCAGAAGTAATAATATGGAGTTACTTACTTAGTTCCTTGCTTCTCAAAGTGGTGGATCACTAGTAATCCATGCAGTTATTTTGCATATCTCTAAATAGTTTAAGACATGGATTATCGGTGCTCTTTACTTCTGGAAATGGAATTATTAGTTATAATGGAGTCTGATTAGTTATAATGGAGTCTGATTAGATCTTTAAATCTAATCAGATTAGAAATAAGCCAATTCCAAAAACTCCAGAACCAATTCAAAAAATTCATCCTTAAAATTCCATTCTTCTAGAACCACTCTTCATAACAAAATCTGTATTAGTCAAAATTCTCCAGAGGAACAGAACCAATAAGATATTGGTATGTACAGCTAGATAGGTGTATAATATAAATAATATAAATATATGTAATATAAATATAAATGTATGTAAATCATGACTCACATGATTATGATATTGTGAAGACTGAGAAGTTCCACAATCTGCTGTCTGCTACAAACTGGAGGCCTAGGAAAGCCAGTATTGTAATTCCAATCCAAACCCAAAGGCCTGAGAACCAGGAGTGCCAATGGTATTAGTCCCATCCTGAGTCCAAAGACCTGAGAATCAGGAACACAGATGTTTGAGGCCACGAGAAGATGGATGTCCCAGTTCAAGCAGAGTACATTTGTATACTTCCTCTGCCTTTTTGTCCTATTCAGGCCCTTAATGAATTGGATTATGCCTGCCCACAGTGATAAGACCACTTTTTTACTCAGGCTACTGATTTAAATGATAAGCTTCTAGAAACATTGTCAACAGACATACCTAGAAGTAATGTTCTACCAGCTACCTGGGCATCCCTTAGATCAATCAAATTAATCACCACTTGTAAATACTTGAAAAATTATAAAAAGCATAATTAACAGAACTGTCTACTCAACGGAGGTTGACAGCTAAATAAAATATGCTAGAAGATATCTAGGTTTCTGAGAACCTCAACAATAAAGTCTTAGAGTAGTCAAGACAGTGAAAGCAATATTGCAAAGTTCAATATTATTCTTACTTTTAAAAAACTACATTAGTATCTAGGGGTGCCTGCCTGGCTCAGTGTGTGGAGTATGAGATTCTTGATCTCAGGGTGGTGAGTTTGAGCCCATATTGGGTTAGAAATTAATAGCCAGGTATTCATTTTGAAATAATGTTGTAGACAACTGTAATCAAAATCATTTTCCATATATTTCCAACATTGTGCTTGACCAAATTTTCTTTTTTTTTTAAGATTTTATTTATTTATTCATGAGACACAGAGAGAGAGAGAGAAACAGACACAGGCAGAGGGAGAAGCAGGCTCTATGCAGGGAGCCTGATGTGGGACTTGATCCCGGGTCTCCAGGATCACACCCTGGGCTGAGCTAAACCACTGAGCCACCGGGGCTGCCCCCAATTTTCTCCAAAAAAATGGCATTTATAATAAATTTACAAATATAATTTTTCTAACAGATTGTAATATTATCTGCATGCTAAAATTTGAAATTTAAATTTAAAGAAAATTCAGTGCTATGTCTCCTTTATTCTATTTTTTAAATATTTTGTTTTTTCTTTTTTTAAAGTTCTTTTTTTTTTTAATTCTTTTTTTATTTATTTATGATAGTCACACACAGAGAGAGAGAGAGAGAGAGGCAGAGACATAAGCAGAGTGAGAAGCAGACTCCCTGCAGGGACCCCCATATGGGACTCGATCCCAGGACCCTGGGGTCATGACCCGTGCTGAAGGCAGATGCACAACCACTGAGCTACCCAGGTGTCCCTCCTTTATTCTTTCCATTGTTTTTCCTTCTTTAATCCTAGAAATATATTTTCTATATATTTGTGAAATATATACACGTTAACTGTTCCTTCTGAAAAAACTAGTGGCTAACCATTGAATGCAGCGTATCTATAAACCACAGTATATTTGAGAAAAACCAATATTAGCAAAATCATTCTATTACTAAATAAATATCTTACTCTTTGTGGGTATATTACCTTTCTTTGTGTGTCTTTGAAAGATTCATTAATAAAAAGGCAATAAAATTTTGCAGACCTATTTTACAAGATCCAGAAGTATTTAAATTACAATGAAACTACTGACAATTAAAGGACTTAATAAAAGTTTGATAAAAATTTTGAGCTCTGCTTTCTTTTGATTCAACTAAGATTTATTTAATTGTTTGTTGTATTTTTATCTTTGTTGGTCCAGTGAATTCATCAAAGGAACAATAAACAAGACATTTTATCATGTATTTATCAAGACAGTAATGAGTTCCCTTATTGCTCAGGACATAAATTATGTGTCCTGTAAAAGATTCATTGACAAATGTATGTAAGCTTTTCTGCTTTATTGACATGTTTTTAAATGTAAAGCAAAGGTTGTTCTCTAAAATCTATATTTTGATTTGACAAGGAAAAATAAGCTCCATTAAGTTAAAATTTAAAGTTATTTTCAATGGTTTTAAGGTAAGTTCTATCCACCTAAATAATATGATGGCAGCCCATTAGAATAGGTGGAAATAAAATATATCTAAACATTCACAATTAAATCAAACATATATTTATACAAATAAACATATTTTGAAACAGCACAATAAAGATAGATAAAAGATGGTAAAGTTTGTCTATTATAATACTGTAATTTTTCTTTTCTTTTTTTTTTAAATTTTATTTATTTATTTGAGACAAAGATAAAGATAGTGAGAGAGAGCACAAGATAGGGGCAAAATGAGAAGGAGAAGCAGGCTTCCTGCAGAGCAGGGAGCCCAAACTAGGACTTGATCCAAGAACCTTAGGATCATGACCTGAGTCAAAAGCAGATGCTTCCCAGATTGAGCCACCCAGGTGCCCCTTCTTTTTTTTTTTTTTTTTTTTTTGGTTCAGATTTTATTTTAAGTAACCTCTACACCCGGTGTGGGGCTTGAACTTACAACCCAGAGATCAAGAGTCACATGCTCTACTGACTGAGCCCATCAGGTACACCATAACTTTTATTTTCTTTTAATAATTTTATATTGAATAGGAAAATGCTTTAGTGCTTGTGAAAAAGCAAGTCAATACGAGAAAAAAATCTTGTAATATAAATTATAATATAAACCCCCAGTATGATAATATAAATAATAATATAAACAAAACTCACGTAAATTTAACCTTGCACAAATATAATCATGTACAGTCTGCCTAATGCAAAGGAAAAAAATTAATGATAAGAAATTGAATAAACATGAATTTAAATCCATCAGGTCATGTTGATAAACATCCCTTGGGTAGAACAATAAAGTTGTTTTAGCATCATTTACATCCATGGTTATAAGCATCCCAACCTTAAAAGATTGGTGATTAAAATATGTAGTGCATAGGGCACCTGGGTGGCTCAGTCAGTTAAGCATCTGACTTGGACTCAGGTCATGATCCTGAGTTCTGGGATGGAGTCCTGCATCAAGTCCTGCTTTGGTCTCCTTACTCAATGAGGAGTCTGCTTTTCCCTCTCGCTCTGCCCCTCTGCTCCCCGCTTGTCCTCAAATAAATAAATAAAATCTTTAAAATAAATAAAGCTCCTTAAAATGTAATAAAACAGTATAAATAATTTTAATGGTATGGCAAATGCAAAATATCAGCTGAAAACTTGGAAAAATTATGGAGGCAACATAATCTCATATATTTTAATATACTTCTATATATGAAATTTACCATAACTTTAGCCACAAATTATAGAAACCTCAATTCAAACTATCTGAGGTTATAAGGAAACTATTTCTTTTACTTAAGGGGAAATTCAGAAATATGGCAGACTTCTGATTCAATTGATATACTGGGTTAACTATGTGATCAAACCATGTAGTTCTTTCCATTTGTCACTCTGACACTCAGCTAGTCATTGTCTGATGACTGTCAGCTCCATTCCTACCTCAGTACTTTCCTCTATGTCACAAGGGGCTCGATGCGTCAAACTACATTTCCAAGGTATACATGTCAGTGCAAACTAGTGGGAGATTGTAAAACGAGAAGAGAAAGAAACTGTTTTGTTTCTTCTGGTGATGCTTTTTGATGTAGCAACCTCAGTGAGTGGCATTAGAAGAGAGAAGACCAATGCAGAAAATTTCAAGTTTTATGTAGTATATGGTCAGTAGTACAGGCTCTTACATTACTGCTCTGTGGCACTAGTACTGCCTTCAGCAAAAGGGATGGCACGTGTAGGGACAAGGACTTCAGCCAAAGTGTGAGAGCAGCATTCTTTTCTACCCTTTGTTCCTCCTGCCTTGCTCTTTGCTACTCCAGGACTTTTAAAGGCTTTGTAACTAATTTCCTGCATTAAATCCTCCTCTGTTTGAGAACTCAGTTCCATTTTCCTGACTAGACTCAGACTGATAGAGCCAACTTCAATGATGACTACATCCTTAGGCTGGAGCAAGATGACAACAGCACCAGGCATCAATCCAGGAATGACAATGTTCACAGGGAGGTGTGGTGGTGGGGAATCTTTTAGGAGTGAAGATCTCTTCCCCAGAAAACCCACATCCTATAGCCCTGTCACATCTAAGTCTTAAGCTATGTTAGTAAATTAGGCTGCTTATAGCCGACCAAACATAATGTTTCTAAAGATAGACTTGTTTTGTCTCTCACTTAAGCATGTAGATAAAGACAGATTGAGACTAGTGCAGTGGCTCTGGTCTTGTATAAAACAGAATCTAGTTCAGTTTTTTACTCCACTATGCTTAGGATGTGCTCTGTTCCTCACAATCCAAAGATGACTCTTCCTCTTTCATACTCATATTGCACCAGGATGGAGGAAGTGTAGAGGAAAGAATAGGATCTTCACTTAAAAGAAATACCAGAACTGCACTTCTGCTTCTGCACTGTTGGCCAGACCATTGGCACATGGACACATCTAACTAAGAAGACTGGCAATAGAAAATATCTTTATTCTGATTATTTCTGCAAGTAGGTAAAAATTAGGAATTCTATTGAGGTATAAGAAGAAAATAGATACAATCTGAAATCTATAAGTCTCAGCCAATCTGCCCATTTGGCCATTCAAATATCAATATGCATCCTTCTTTCTACAAAAAAAAGGAACATTTTCACCATCTTCCAGAGGGACAAGCACAATTATTAGTGCATTTAGTAATGGTTCCAGGATCCCTTAGTAATTCAATCCTCTCCACAAACTGCAAATGTAGTTTCTCACGGACCAGTAATCTATAAACTAAAATTATCTCCTTCCAAATTAAATAATATATAATAAGAGCTTGGAAAAGTTCCATAGCAATTTTTACATCCTGCTGGGTAGCAATAGCAAACATGCTCTTTTCCGTAGGTAAGATAAATTCCTTCCTTAGCCAACCTGGTAGCTGCTGGTTTTGTTCTCTGCAAAGAATTCTTTGTCCATAATCCTCCATAGTTATATTTGACATGGACTTTAAAGAGAATGGTATCCTTTCAGACTTTTACAGTCCATTTCCTGCTGGTGCAAGTTAGGGACCAGACATTATTTCAAGTCAGGCTTGTGGGTTCTTTGCAAAACAAGCTCCTCAAAAACTTGGTAGAATTGAGGTTTGTTTCCAATCAGCCCCAGGTGTAGGTTACCACAGCCAAAATTCTCATCTAGCCAAACTTTTCAAAGTTCTAATATTGCACCAACTGGCCTCTGTATTGTGCTCATTGCACTCTATCTGAACTTACACTCTCTGAAGGCCCTATTCAAGTGTGGGTTTAGCTGGTGTTTTAGCCAAGGTCTCTCTCATATCTAACACAGAGCCAAGATTTTTCTTTTCTACAAGTAGTTTACTTGGGAGTGTGTTGGCAGAGAACAGGCAGGAGGTTCTGGATATTGAATAGGGAAGGAAGGAAAGTGTTTCAGTACGGGCATGGCAGATGATTGGTTTTATGTGTGACTTTCTAAAGAGACTTAAGAAATGATTCTCAAAATTTTTTGGTTGAGGAGACATGAAAGAGCTTTCAGCCACTGGCTCACATCCCCCATTAGCTGAGGATCACCCCAATTTCCCTGAGTTATGAGTACTGAGGGGTGCCACTAAGTCCCATGCCAAAGACTTAGAAAAGCCCTGGAGCAGAAAAAAGAGAAATAACCAGTATGATACTCTGAGGTAGACTACTGTCAGGCATAGAATTAATGCCTATATTAAAATCTTTAAAAAATAAATAAATAAATAAATAAATAAACAAAAATAAATAAATAAATAAATAAATAAATAAATAAATAAATAAATAAATATAAATGGAGGATCCTTGGGTGGCTCAATGGTTTAGCACCTGCCTTCGGCCCAGGGCATGATCCTGGAGTTCCAGGATCAAGTCCCACAGCAGGCTCCCTGCATGGAGCCTGCTTCTCCCTCTTCCTGTGTCTCTGCCTCTCTCTCTCTTTCTCTATCTCTGTGTGTGTGTGTGTGTGTGTGTGTCTGTCTGTCTCATGAATAAATAAATAAAATCTTAAAAAAAATTAATGCCAAATAGGACTTCTCCCTATAGCTGTGGCTAGAACCAGAAGTGAAGGAGAGAGGAAGTGGGGCAGTATATAGGAAGTGACTATACAGATTGAAATATGTTATCCTTAATCTAATTTTTGCTGCTGGACTGTTTCCCATTGTCTTGCCTTAACTTTTAAAGGAAGATGCTTACAAAAGACTTGAGGTCACAGTCAAATCTCCTTTTGAAGAGATCACAGCCATGTCTTGTAACTGCTTCTGCCGTCCCAGGTAAAGAAACAGTTGGGTTTTTCTACTTTGCATGGTCCTAACTTATCATACCCTCAATCAGTTTAGATTACAGACTACAGGTAAATAGTAATATCCCCTTTTATCTCCATTTGCAGGTTGGCTAACTCTAGCTTGAGTTCACCTCTCTTTTGAAAAATATACTGAAAGTAGCAAGAAACAGCAAAATGATAGCATTCTGAACATCTTCTTCCATATATGAAATATAGGTTAGGTCAGCCCATGGATGCCCTTCAAAGTACAGGAAGCATTAGTTTTTCCCAATAATTTCCACCCAGCATAGCAAATCTCACTGACTCTCCAGGACGCTGCATGGGTTACATTGAGCAGGGCCCCTAGATAATAAAAGAAGAAAAGAGGTCTAATATCTGGAAGAGGAGGAATGTCTGACACAGAAGATCCAGACGAAATGATTAGTGAGGTTGAAGAGGGTGGTAGCACTGAAGCCATAGGTAGCCAGTGCTCAAAGAGGAAGAGATTGATTGTGTCAAATGCTCTGAACAGGTTGATTAAAATGAGTTCTGAAGACTGACTGTTGGGTGTAGCAGGAAGATGACCATGAGTGACAATGATGGGAAATGTTTTTTTATGAAAGTAGGTCCCTAGGCAACTTGTTTTTCAGAGAGTGCCCATCAATCCCACAGGAACTTTCCACACAGTCTCCATAAAAATAAAAAAATGAGTCCTTGCTTTTTAGCATAATAAAGATGATTTATTTGGAACAAACAGCACTGACTAACAAGATTAGTAAAAAGTAGGCCACTCCTCAAACCTAAAGGCATTATTCACTCAAAATATAATTTTTAAAGTCCCATATATTTAAAATAACACTATTGTTTAGTACAATATTTTTTATTTATTTATAGTTTTTAAGATTTTATTTATTTATTCATGAGAGGCAGGGGGGGACAGAGACACAGGCAGAGGGAGAAGCAGGCTCCATGCAGGGAGCTGGACGGGGGATTCGATCCCGGGTTTTCCGGGTCATACCCTGGGTAGAAGACGGCACTAAACCGCTGAGCCACCCAGGCTGCCCTACAATATTTTTTAAATAAATATTTGCCAATAATGGGAAAAAAGCATCAACTTCTAATTCTTACAATTATAAAATCATTAATATAATCTATTTAAATGTCACAGGAACCCAGTCAATAATTAGAAAATAAGAGTTTTAGTAATAAATAATGTTAATGACTTTATGAAGAAAGTCAATGAACAACCATGATCCTAAATTCTTATTTTCTAATTTCCTTAAGTGCCTCAAGGTATTATGATAGTCACAATCAATTTTTTCACTTCAATTAGAAATAACTATCACTACTCTGTATTTGGAAATGAAAAGGAAATATGTTACTACAAGGAAACTAATCAAAGAACTGTAGCTAAAATTTCTTGTTAGCATTATATATATTTATATAATTACATTTATATAATTACATATATAATAAAAATTATAACAGACTTTGAACAGAAGCTTTAAATAAGCGTGATTTAGGCAGTTAGTAGAACTGTCCTACTATATGCAATTGGACTCCTCGCTCTTCTTTATAAAGGGCAGACCAGTTTCTCCAAGGGGAATTTTAAACTCATTAGATATGTGAGATTCATTATAATTAGTTTCATTTAATACCACAAAAAGGACTTGTTCACAGGCTATTTTACTCTCTTCTTCCTCAATAGATGATTAGCTAGCTTCATTTTTAAATGGAAGATATACTCTAGATACTTAAATGTAGGGCATCTCTTCCTTTCAAATCTCAGAAAGAAAGGTGTACTTCAGTTTCCCTATAGAAACTGCCTAGTATTTTGCCCCTCTTTTGAAAGAGGAACTAATCCTGCTTTCCCTATTCTTCTTTGGCTTCCTTCTTTCATCTGCTTTGAGCCTCTTTATCCTTTTTTTCAGCCCAAAGGATAATTTGTCTCATTCCAGGCCATTCAAAAATTGTACATTGGGAGGTAAACGAAAACAATTCATCTTTAATTATAAAATAGAACAGCTATGACATTGGTTCCTAAATAGTATAAAATTTTGATCCCTTAGTACATTAAAAAGTCTTAGGGTTCAATGACAGACAATAAACAAAAATGTTTTGGTGACTCATTTGACATCTTTACTAATAGGTTGTTATTCATTATGGTGAATATAAGGCACATATTTGTGTTAAACAATTAAAGTGAAATAATTGCCTTATTAACATTAAAATGTAATTATAATACCAACTAATGTTAACTGGTAGCTTTTTAAAATGCCCAGCTAGGGCAGCCCTGGTGGCTCAGCGGGTTTAGTGCTGCCTCCAGCCCAGGGTATGATCCCAGAGATCCGGGATTGAGTCCCACATCAGGCTCCCTACATGGAGCCTGCTTCTCTCTCTGCCTGTGTCTCTGCCTCTCTCTCTGTGTGTGTCTCTATGAATAAATAAATAAAATGTTTAAAAAAATAAAAATAAAGTGCCCAACTAGGTACTTATATGAATTTTTTTTCATTAACTCTGAATATGAATACTTTATAAATGAAAAAATCAAGGGGCACCTGAGTGGCTCAGTGGTTGAGCATCTGCCTTTGGTCCTGGGGTCCTGGGATTGAGTCCAGCATCAGGCTCCCTGGAAGGAGCCTGCTTCTCCCTCTGCCTACATCTCTGCCTCTCTCTGTGTCTTTCATGAATAAATAAATAAAATCTTAAAAATAAATAAATAAACAAATGAAGAAATCAAGACTAAGAATTGCAAGCTTGGGAATCCAACGGATCTTGATCAATCAATAAGGGATTGGCAACACTGAAGTTCCATGTGGTGCACAAGGCTCTAATCAACAGTGGACCAGCATCATACAATCATACAATTGATATGTAAGACAAGTGTCTATGGCTACCAAATGTGGCATCAAGAATCAATAATAGAGGGATGCCTGGGTGGCTCAGTGGGTGAGCATCTGCCTTTGGCTCAGGGCATGATCCCAGAGTCTCACGACTGAGTCCCACATCAGGCTTCCTATGTCTCTGCCTCTCTCTCTCTCTCTCTCTCTCTCTCTCTGTCTCATGAATAAATAAATAAAATCTTTTAAAAAAAAGAATCAATAACAGAAAGGAACTAATCAGAGTCCATTCTTGTCACACTTAGATGGGGACTGTTACCTCCTTGAGCTGCATAAAACCCAGAGTTTTAAGATCATTTATAGGAGAGGATTTCCACAAGAAGGTAATATTGGTATGTGTGGTAATCTGGCAACAGGAGCTTGAAATCATCTTAATGTAATGAAAACAAAATATTTGTTTTAGTATTTTTTCCTCAAGTTAGTGAAGAGTTCAGAAAACTTACCATATAATGCTCTCACTGGTTCCATTCTTTACAACTTTTGCTAAATTCTGATACAAAAGAAAAAGTATCTGTCCATCTACATTTCTTTATTTACAAGTATTGCTTGGAAGGAAATAAAGTGATTAGACAAAGACTGACTAAAGGGAGAGATGGAGAGTGGCTTGTTTTAGAAAAGTTTCCAGAAAGGTCTCTAGGAGGAAGTGCCAACAAAGCTAAATTAAGAGGATGAAGAAGATAGAAGAAGAAGAAGAAGAAGAAGAAGAAGAAGAAGAAGAAGAAGAAGAACAACAACAACAACAACAACAACAACAACAACACAAGAAGAAGAAGAAACTACCTACTCAAAAGCCCTACATGAAAAATCTCCTCCTATGCCTAGGTAAATGATTGATACTGGTGTGAAGGAGCTCAACATAAGACAGTTGATCAGATTGATAGGGACCAAAATCTACAAGGCTAAGGATTTTATTTTATTTTAGATGTAAGTGAAAACCATTAATGGTTTTGAGAAGATAGTGAAATGATTAGATTTGCATGGGATACTAGAATGTTTAAGTAGAATAAAGGAGAAATGACACGTGGCTTAGATTAAAATGGTGGCAATTGGCAATAAATATGAAGAGAAATACACACACACACACACACACACACACACATTTGGAGGTAGATTCCAGGCACTTATTGATGAAGGCTATGCAAAAATTGAAGAAAAGTAAGGGATCAAGTGTTATTCCTAGGTTTTTGCTTTGAATTAGTATTTGAATATTTGAATCATGGTGGCATTCACTGAGGAAGAAAATATTTGCAGGATGAAACAGTTTGGAAGAAAGAATAATTAAATAACTGAAGTTTTCATTTTAGACATCTTAATTGTAGAGATGTCAACTAGTGTTTGTCAAACTTACCTGATGAAAAGAATTACCTAGAGAACTTATTATATAGATGGATTCTCAGTTTTTTTCTGCTAGAAATTCTGGTTCATTAAGTCTGAGTTGAGCACAAAGCACTGAATGTTTTTTCACATTCTGTGGATATTGTGCAGCTATAAAAAAGAAAAAAAATGAAGATCTCTATTGACTGATATAAGGTGATCTCCAATATACATAAAAGGCAAAGTTCAAAAGAGTATAGTATGACAGTTTTCATGTAAGAAAGAAGGGACTATAACAAAATGCACATGTATCTACTCATCTGTGCAAAAAGAAATACAGAAAGGATAAACCAGAAACTAGTATGATTAGCATCTACAGGAAGCAGCTGGGAACTGAGCCAAAAGAAAGGAAGAATGGAAATGGAGTAGAAGGGATGAGAAGCAGATGACAGTGAGCATGTATTTTTGTATAGTTCCAATTAAAACTATGAATATTTTTCACATACCCAAGTAAATAAATAATTAAAATCAATCAGAATTTGAAAGGATCCCCAAATGGAACATAAATAGCAACAAATAAACCTAACTTTATTACAAATGAGTAACAAAATCACACTGAAGGAGATAGGAGAGAACTAACTTAAGTAACTTTGGAAAATAGTACCTTAATTATACTATAATTAAACATAAACAGTATATACTGCATGGCTAAAGACAGAACTAACTATACACAATATTAAACTTCTTAGTTTATTTTTAACATGGATACAGGCTAATGGTTTTTAAATATTTTATGTGCATTCTCAAACTGAGCAAAAAATAGTGGCTAATGAGCATTGCGTTTTTAATTGTTAAAGAAAGGAGTTACTAATAAGGAAATGGTAAGAGAGGCTGGAATAAGTCCTATGGTATTGGATTGGAACCGGAGCATTAGTTGAATTCATGCATCAATTTGAACTTGTGTGTGTGTACACACCCAGATAGATAAATTTAAAAATAAGCATTTATTTGCATATGTGTATGTATGTATTTGTATATATGTTTTTACGTCTGCCTGCTCAAAGGGCAATAGGGTAATTTGGGTAGCAATGAGCACACCTCATACCAAGATGCTGATTTCTAAATACCATTATTTAATACAAGGAACAAGAAGTTTATGGAAAAATGACTGACTCAAGGCTGGGATATATCTGTGTAGAAAAAATATAGGAGACAGCTTGACAGAGCACCAATGACCAAATCTGGAAAAATTTGAGAAACAAAATAATGAATGATAGCCATGGATTTTAGCCCATAGAATAAAACAAATATCCACAAGTTCATACTGATATGTATAAATAAATAGCTGAATAAGTACATAAATAAAGGAGAAAATACAGCTCTTCCTGTCAGTCAAACTATAACTACTAAATGTAGAAGAAATGATGGGAACATAAAATGATCATTTGTCAAACACCACAGTAATTGTTGGAGTCAGGGATTATTGATGGATGTTAAAATTAGTATGGGAAAATAAAACAAGAGGCAGAATATTTGAGCAATCTCAAATAATTACAAACAAAAAAAAATAGTAACTCTGCAGTTATCATTATCACCAAGCCATCAAAGTTCGTATCAAAGTTAGTAGCAGGACATATGAATTTCTTGAACCTCCTGGAATGGAGCACTTATAAGGGCATAACATCATCCTATGGTGTTATTATCAAGAAATGCATAACCTCAGTCTAAACATGAGAAATTATCAAACAAATCCAAATTGAAAAACATTCTACAAAGTAACTGGCTAGGATTCTCCATTAGTTCAAGATCATAAAGATGCAGAAACACAGGAACTATCTTAGGTTGAAGAATGAAAGGATATGGCAAATAAATGTAACAAGGGATCCTGGATAGGAACATGACTGCAGGACAATAGACAATAGACGATATTCACATATTAGTCTAAAAATTAGTTGAAAAGTATTGTGTCATTGTAAACTTTCTGGTTTCAATAATTGTGCTTTGATAATATAAACTTAACATCTGGGGATGCTGGGTAAAGTGTACATGGGAACTCATGCTTCCATGTTTGAAGTTTTTTAGTAAACTAAATTTGATAACACAATTTTGTAAAAACTCAGTTTGGACATTTCTTCTTTCAAATTTCTTTATGAAAGAAATCTCCCTGTTTAGGGATAATGCTAATTCAGTGAGGAAGATAAGATTTGCACAGAACAAAGCTTACTTAGCACTCATAAGGTATGGCACAGGAAACAACTTTGAATGGCCACTTAAAAACATCATATATTTTAAGTGTCACAATGAGTGGAATATTTGAACTACACAAACTTAGGAGGAGTTGGTGAACCATAGAATCAAAGAATTTTCTCATTGTAAAAACTCTTCTTGGGACACCTGGGTGGCTCAGTGGTTTAGCGCCTGCCTTGGACCCAGGGCATGATCCGGGAGTCCCACGTTGGGCTCCCTGCATGGAGCCTGCTTCTCCCTCTGCCTATGTCCCTGCCTCTCTCTCTCTCTCTCTCTCTCTCTCTCTCTCTCGGTCTCTCGTGAATAAATAAATAAAATATTAAAAGAAAAAATCTTCCTTTTCCAACTTCTTAGCTTCAATCTCTGCGAAAACACTTCAGTCACAGGAAGTTCATTATTTTAAAATGCAATATTGTAAAATGTCTCTTTTACAGTTGAAAGGTTCTACTTGTTAAATTGCTCATCCTTTTATCAACCTAAACCTGATTAATTGATCTAAAATCTTCAGTGTGGAAAAGACTAGTTCTTTTTATAGGACAACTCCAATAGCAGATTAGAGTCATCACCTTTGCCTCCTGGTCTTGTCTCATCTGATCTATTTCTACTCCTTCAGTTACTTCTTAACAGTGTTTAGATTCTAGACACTTGACTGCATTGATCAATTTCTTGAGCATAATAACCCATTTGTTGAACGTGGTATTTTAAGGCTGAAAGAAATTGTTTCTTTCATGTAAAAAATTCAAACATAAAATTTCCAATCAATAATTCTTCACTTAACATGATTCATATATACAAATTGATAAGTACAATGAGAAATTCTGGATTATTTCATTTTTAGAGAACTATTGTAATAGATACTTATCTGTAATGTGCAGGCAATGTGAATTATCTTTCTGTGCATCTATGCACATCTGAATGCTGCATCTGATGCTGCTTAATGATGATATGAATGTGAAATCCTGTTATGTATGAAATTGAACACAAAAAAATTCTTTGTTCCCAATTAGACATACATACACAAATTTTTATGATTTATTTTTAGTGTATTTCTCACTTTCATTATTCATTTTTGGCACTTCAGTGCATTCACCATACTATATCATAAACATTAAAATATATTATTTCACTTTACCTTTTATGAGATTACTATACTTGCCAACCAATATTTGAGATTTTAAATACGAGCAAATCATCCTGAGCCAGTTATGCACAGAAGAGTCTCAGTAAATGCAGTTGAAAGTGTACACACTTAGGTTTGAGCAAATTCTCTAAGCCTTCATTTTTATTTGTGTAACATAATAACAATATTGAACACATAGGTGGGTGGTAGAAAACCAGCTATACGTAGTTGCTACATGTAAAGTTTATTTGACTACCTGACAATAAATATTCATTAACTATTAACATGATGATGATGATGATGATGATAATGAAGCTACTTGCAGGTGTCCTTCTTAGGCCTGTAAGCATGGGTAAATAAACCATAAGATCACGTCCATGTACATTTACTAAAACTAAACTGCCTTTGCCCCCTTGCTCTCAGCTCCCACACTCCATCTGTTTAAGGACTTCTCAAGACAGCTCAGGCCTCTCTTCTATGAAACTTCTGTGAACTAAGTTTTTAGAATGAACTTAAATTACGTTGCTTGCACTTATATCATGCACAAACTTCTGCAATGAAATTTATAACACTTTATTGCAATTTTTGTCTCTATATTAGATTGCAACTCTTTTAAGGAAATAAAGTACATCTTATTCCCAGAATCTGAAACAATGTCAAGCACATAGTAAATACACAATAGTTTTTTTTTTCTTATTTTTTTTAATTTTTATTTATTTATTTATGATAGTCACAGAGAGAGAGAGAGACAGAGAGAGGCAGAGACACAGGCAGAGAGAGAAGCAGGCTCCATGCACCGGGAGCCCGACGTGGGACTCGATCCGGGATCTCCAGGATCACGCCCTGGGCCAAAGGCAGGCGCCAAACCGCTGCGCCACCCAGGGATCCCTCTTGTTATTTTTTTAATGAATGAAACGGTAAAGAAAAGAAGAAATGTTTGTTGAATGCTCTTTACTCTCTAGGAGCTGTGCACACAGTCTTAAGAATGGACTTTCTCATAACTTGTATTATTTTGTTTTTAGTAAGTGAAGATTAATCAATGGTAGGCTTTCTCCTACTTCTATTTATATAATCATTAATTGAAGAAAAGCCATTTCATCCTTCTCAGTTAAAACATTAAGGATTTTAATATTTAAATAAGGATCAGACTAGCTTTCTTCCATAATTCTGCATTCTCATATTTAAGAAGAATGTCAAAATTTTAGCTTCTGTGACCATTATCTTACAGATTGAGTGAAAGTGTCTTCTTTTTTATTTTTAATTTAAATATTTATTTGAGAGAGAGAGAGAGAGCATGAGCATACCTAAGCAGGCAGGAGGGGCAAAGGGAGAGAATCTCCAGCAGATCCTTGTTGAGTTCGGAGCCCCTGCCTGAGACTCCACAACGGGGCTTGATCCCACAACCCTGAGATCATGATCTGAGCTGAAACAGTCAGATGCTTAACTGACTGAGCCACCCAGGCACCCCAAGTGTGGTCCTTAACATAATCACAGATTTGAAACTAATAGAAGAGGATTCAATATCTAGTTGTTTCAATTTCTTTTGGTCAATTTCTTGACATTTCTTTAAAACTAATTCCCATTGAACACAATATTTGCATTTTCAGTATTTTTTCCCCCCTCTAAAAACAAGGAAAATTCCTGGTAACAGTTACAGAATCATCCACGAGGGGGCAAACATGCCTCATATACACAGTGAGAGGAAAATTAGCAGTAATAAACTGCTTACATTGGAGAAAGAAAAAATGGAAGTGAAGTCAGTAATGAGATTTGGCCCAGATTAGAAAAACAAAACAGGGCTACATATTTCTTAAAAGATAAGATGTTTGTTTAATTTTTGCTTTCTGTTCTTATTTCTGATGCTAGAGGAAGTACATCTGAACATCAGAACCAGGAGTAACTTGGAAAGCACTAGAAAACACTGCAAGCTCTTATTATACTTATTTCTATCATAACATTGTTAAAATTTAAAAAGTTTTTTAAAAATTTCTGAAAGACTTATCAAAAATGCATACTTCACCTTAGATGATGTCATTAATTTAAGGGTCAAGAAATTACAGTCAGGAATCAAGCTGAAACACACACTGTGTATTCTTGTGTGATAGAGTGAACCATGGGGGTTCTAGTTATGTTTGCTCTTAACTTACCACCATCAGTCAGGATTTTCAGCTCTTGTGATCCAATATACAGTTAAAATCAAGTGTGGTGCTCAAGGTCTAATTCCTCAGTTCCCTGCTTACCCCAGTTAGACTCTATGGTTCATCACTAAAATCACTCCTTCCTGTAACCTCTGAAGTCCCTTGGCCCTCATTCTCAGTTGGATTAGCTGTCCAAAATGTCAGCTGTTGCAAAATAGAAACTTATGCCAGTTTAGCACCTATGCCAAGCAGCTAAATATGGCTGAAGAAAAATAAGCAATCGCTAGCTGGTCTCATTTAATTTGTAATCACTAACCCTATGTGAACTCTTAGTATGGACCAGAAAACTGACTAATGAATTAATTTCCTTTCCCTCTTTCTTATGTGACAGTTTCACAACTTCTCTTTCCTTACATCTCCAACACCTACTCCTCTTTCTAAATTTTCAGATGCTTCCTATTTCACTGAGAATACAGGTGGAATCGGAATAGAATCTCCATAAGCTCCAAACATCAAGTCTACCAACCTCATTGGGGCAACCAAGCCACACGCTCTGCCTTTCCCTCCCTTGGCAGAAGAAATATATGTCCCCTGATCTCAGGCCAAAACCTCCACTCTGCGCTGGATCTCTTTCCCCTTACCTAATTAGGGATTTCTTTTCTACTGTATCCCCTCTCTCCCACTCATGTCAATTATTTGTTCTCTACTAGATGTTCCCATCAGCATTCAAAGATGTAATACCTCCCATCTTAAAGGAAAAATACCTTCTTTGCTTCCATATCCCACTCTAATTAGTGCCCCCATGGCTCTGCTTTTTTATACCAAACTAGTCAAAAAAGATAGTTCTACTTGATGTTTCTACTTCTTTCCTCCCATTTGCTGATTTTATCCTCTCCATTATACAGAATCTATTCTTGTCAAGGATCTCTTTGTTGCCAAATCCTATACTAAATTACAAATTCTCATCTCAATCCACTAGCAGCATAAAACTAATAATCACTCTCTTCCTTCGAATACCTTTCCACTTGGCCTCTGGGACAATGGTTTTTGTTGTTGTTGTTGTTGTTGACTTTTACCCTTAACTGGATCTTCCTAGATACTGGAGTGTCCCATTGCTCAGTCCTCCAACATCAAGTATGCTCTGCCTACATTTACTTCCAAAGTAATTTCATCTGGTCTAAAGACTTTAAATACTATGATGATTCACAAATTTTCTGCTACAGCCATGGCATCTCTCTCCCTGTATTTCAGACTAGTATATCCATTGTCTACTTCACATCTCCCCTAAGTTCTGATAGGCATCACAAATTTAGCATGTCCCAAAACAAACTTCTAATCCCTTAAAGCTCTCTCTTGATCACTGTCCAAAAGGTCCTAACTGATTTTTCACTCACCTAACTTTCTAACTTCATCTTCTAACAATTTTCCCCTTTGAGCAATTCACTACAAACAAACTAGCCCGTTCATCTGGAACACATAAAGTATAAGCCCACCTACCTACATATGCCAAACTTATTTTTCAATGTAGGGTTGACCCTTGAACAATGTGGAGTTAGGGATGCCTACATCCTGTGCATTCAAAAATCATGTGTAACTTTTGACTTCTCCAAAATTTAACTACTACTAATAGCTTACTGTTGACTGGAAGTTTTACTGATAGCATAAACAGTTGGTTAACACATATTTTGCATGTTACATGTATTACATATTTTATTCTTACAAAGTAAGCTGGAGAAAAGGTTAAGAAAATTAATTTAAAAAACCATGAGAAAATACATTTACAGTAGTACTGTGCTATAAGATACACCTATAAGTGAACCCATGCAGCTCAAATTCATTTTGTTCAAGGTTCAACTGTATTTCTATTGCTTGTTCCTAGACTTCTTCCAAATCTCTGCTCAAATGTCCATGGACACCCTATATAATTGCCCCTACCCTTGCATCATTACACTGCTTTTTCGTGGCTCTTTCCAAAACTAAAAAGCTACATTTATCTGTTTATGGTCTTCTTTCACTGGACTATAATATCCACAAGGAAGAGATTCATTTGTTCACTTCTGTAACTCCAGTTCCTAGAACAACAGCATGTATTGGACACTCCATCAATACCTGCTGAATAAATATCAACTTCCTGCTGACCATACACAGTTCACAGAAACCTGTATTTAAGTCAATTTAAATTTCCTTTTTTTTTATTAGCCTAAATTGGATTTAAGGAACTGAATATTCCTTTTTCATGAAAAAAATGAAGAATTATAGAAACATAATTCTTTATAAATACTATTTAATGATCCATTCATTAAAATAGGAAAGTTTTTATTAAAGAGTACTTTCCGGGATGGCTGGGTGGCTCAGCGGTTAAGCATCTGCCTTCAGCTCAGGGCATGATCCTGGAGTCCCAGGATTGAGTCCCACACTGAGCTTCCTGCATGGAGCCTGCTTCTCTCTCTGCCTATGGCTCTGCCTCTCTCTGTGTGTCTCTCTTGAATAAATAAATAAAATCTTTTAAAAAATAAAAAATAAAGAATACTTTCCTCAGAAGGGATTTATTAGTTTGGTCAGATTCTTTAAAAGATTTGAAGTAAAAAAAAAAAAATTTAAAGAGCACTATGTAAGTAGATTGTTGTACTTCATGACTTCATAATAATGATTTTTTTAAAAAAGGTTTATTTGAGAGTTGCTTAAACCACACTATTGAATGTATCATATGCCGTCACTAAGCAGTTCACTTAGGCCAATATACATTTCACAATTAAATACAGGGTTCCGATTACAGAATACTCCCTGTATTATGTTGATCTGGTATTATATGTCAACTCCTTACTGGTAAAAACAAGGTGAATTTGTAGCAATGTTTAAAGAAACAGTTTCTGTTCTGTTTGTGGTCGCTTTCTCTTCTTTCCGTTATATCTGCTGATGCTGTTCATTATCTAATACCAATCTTTTTATACATAATTGTTATCTTATACTCTTGCATCCGTGTTTTCATATTAATGGAGGAAATCTAAAACTATCAATAATTATTTGAATGCAACTTTTACTATAACTACAGCTTTGCTACCCCTAAATTACATTTGTACATGTTTACATGATATATTTTCTGACCTCACTGAAAGAGATACTTGTCATAAAATTTTAAGATTTCTGTGGAGCATGATTAGTCAACCCAAGCCGATCAGCCACCAAACACACTCACGCAGACAGACACACGCACACACTATTATTATTATTGAAATTCTCCTACCCTTACGTATAAATCAAAATTATGTGAAGCAATATTGACTGTCACATACTAAATGCCCAATTCTTTCCTAGTAAACCAAATTCCCAGCGTTAGGCAGACTCCTATGGAGTGATGAGAGCAGGAGACCTGGCAAGTCGTTGGGTGACAGATGCTGGAGCCAAATCACCCTGACAACTCCTCTCCATAATAAATCTGAGAAGCTAATCTCTGCTAAATTGTTAATGGCTGCTAATGAGATACTCTATACTCGGTTACCACTCCTTGACAGTGTATTTGCATTTAAATGAGCCCCTTCTGGAAGGACTCCCTAACCCAAAGGACTGGTTCCACTGCTGACAGCTTCAGGCACACAGGGCCTCTGGCTCTGGTTTCACATTGTCCTTTGCTGAGACTCATGATATCATTAGGCCATTTGATCTCTAACTCCAGAATATCTGAAAGGAAGAATTGCAGACCGCAAAGTCATGAGCAAAAGATTATTTTTTTAAAAAGACCATGCAATGAAAAGTCATAGGGTAAAAAAATGATCTTCACCTTACTCTAGCCTCCACTCATTAATTTATCTGGCATACTGGTGTGTGTCAAGTTCCAAGAAGACAGATTCAAGCTCTGTATGTTAACATAAAACATTTCTCATTTATTATTCCTTTTCTTTCTAGTTCCCTTATGCCTCTTGACATGGTATAGTATCTGAACAGTTAATTTCTGCCATTTTACATTTTAAATTTTTGTCTTTTGCCTAGCACCATCAATACTGATTCTCTGCCATGAGTAAAAAGCACCTGGCAAGAGTACTTTGATGGATGAAGGAGTCTAAATTATCATGAGAAACTATCTATGCTTCCAGTGAGTCTGGCTTTATAGAATGGAAACTATACCAGGAAGGACAACAGACTATGCTCCAGGACTGTCCCTAGTCACCACATTTAATCTCTGCTTCAGACAAATTAAAGGAAAAGACCAAATATCTATTTTCACTCTTAAGGACAAGCCTATATAATAGCCATTGTTCTTCTTATTTCAAAAATGAGACAAAGTCAGACCATGAATGAAAGGATCCAAGCCTGTCTGTTCAACTATAAAACCCCTGGACTTCAGAGCCACCTCAGTCTTCCGGTTCCCTTCACCTACCCATCCTCCTTTTCCTTAACATTATATAGACTTTCACCTCTAGCACCTGATACCTAGCAAACCCTGCATTTAAATTACAATGTTTTTAAAGATTTTATTTATTTTAGAGAGAAAGAGAGAGACCGCACACACACACACACACACACACACACACATGGAGGGAGGGGCAGAAGGACAAGCAGACTGTGCTGAGCGAAGAGCCCCACATGAGGCTCCATCCCAGGACCCTGAGATCATCTGAGCTGAAGTCAAATACTTAACTGACTGAGCCAGCCAGGCTCCCCTAAATTATAAATTATTAACCACAAGATTTAGCATATTCTCTCTTCCAAGGTATTTAGAAACTTAAAAGAAGGTGGAAGCCTGCCCAAGTGGCCAAGGGTACCATTTGTCAAGCACAGGCTCCCCCTAATGCCTGCACTGGGCAAGTCACATCATTTCAGTATATCCTCAAAAAAAAAAAAAAAAAAATCTTCTGTGGTTGGGATCCTAACCTTTTTACCACGATCCCCTTTGACATTCTGGAACAGTTTATTTGACTCTTCATAAAATAATACTTTGGGGAGCCTGAGTGGCTCAGTTTTTTGAGCCTCTGACTCTCGATTTGAGTTCAGATGGTGATCTCAGGGTCCTGCGATGAAGCCCCAAGTAGGGCTCCATGCTCCTTGGGGAGTCTGCTTGAGATTCTCTCCCTCTCCCCTGCTCCTCTCCATGTTCTCTCTCTCTAAAATGAATAAATAAATCTTTTTTAAAAAGAAGAAGGAAAAAAATAACTTTTAAACTCATAAAATATATATAATTTCAAAGGAAAAGAATTAGCAATTTTTAAATACAGTTATTAAAATATTTAAGAAATCAAATTTGTGATATAGAAATGCACAGGTATTTAAATTCCCTAAATAACAAAAAGTAGCAATGGTTCTATTAACTAAAAATATACTTAAAAATAGTGATATTGAGGCAATGGGTTAACAATTATTATTTTGCAATGCATGTGCACTGAAATGGAAAAATTAAGCAAATGGATGAAAGATTGTTGGAGCCACATTTCTTACTGTTATTGTAGGAATTTATGGATAAGCAAGGGGAGGAAGCTAGAATGATCTATGTATTAATGGATTAGACTTAAAAACCTTAATATGAACTCTTATTTAGCTCAGTATAAGTACTGATAGTTACATACAGAAATACTTCTAGCTATGTACACATGAATGGGTTAGTGAAAATATATATTTCTCTGCTGTTTCCTAGAGCCTAAATAAATGATAGCTCCTTGGCAACCACCATACCTATAGCCCAGATCTTGCTTTCTTTTCTCTTCTTCTTCTTTTTTTTTTTTTTAAGATTTTATTTACTCATGAGAGGAACAGAGAGAGGCAGAGACATAGGCAGAGGGAAAAACAGACTTCTCGCAGGGAGCCAATGTGGGACTCAATCCCCAGATCTGGGATCACGACCTGAGCAGAAGGCAGATGCTCAACTGCTGAGCCACTCAGGCGTCTCTCAGATCTTGCTTTCTATTACCATCCTCCAAGAAAAGGGATCAGGGCTTCTTGGAGAAATGGCTGATTCTAGGACTGGGGTAGGAAAATACAACATGGGAGCACCTTGTAATGCCAGAAAGTAATGAAGTAATACACCCACACACATCAAACGGAGTATGTCATAGGAGCATAGAAGCCAACAAAAAGAGCTCCCAATGGCTAAGCTGGAACAATTTGAACAAAATAAAGTAACATTGGATTATGACTCAAAGTATAAAATAAACATGAATGAGTCTATACTGCTATAAATAAATAATTTCATAAATTAATATTTAGAGGAGAAATGACAGTCTCCTGTGCAGAAGAATTTCAAATACTTTATGTACATAATCTGCCCTAAAGAAGGTGGAACATGAGTTTACGCATGAGCTTCACATAGTGACTTCCTTCCAACAAGTACAATATGGAAGGGATGGAGGAGTAACTCTACAGTGGAGAAATCTGAGATTCTACCTCAGTCAGGTGATCAAAGTCAACATCACTGTCAAAAAAAAAATCACAGTAGAAAATCACATTGATTGTACATACTCCTGATGTGATGTTATGAAAATGGCACTTTATCTTGTGGTCGTCCTCCCAATAAACTATAATCCGGGTCTTATCATGAGAAAAGCATCAGAAGGTTTACAATAGTGAGGCGTGCTACAAAATACTTGACCACTATTCCTCAAAATTGTCAAGGTTATCAGAAATCAAGAAAAATCTGAGAAACTACCACAACTCAGAGGAGCCTAAGGGGACATGACAACTATAGGTAATGTAGTGTGCTGGATGGGAGCCTGGAAAATAATTGAAGACATTAGGTAAAACTCAAGGAAATTGTACAGATTTCAGTTAATATTAATGTAGCATTATTGATTCATTAATTGTAACAAAGGTACTATAGTAATGTTAGATGTTAATAGAAGAAACTGGGAATGGAATTTTTGGGAACCCTGTACTACCTCCTTATATTTTCTTTTTTTTTTTTTTAGGGTCCAGCCCTGACCTCAGCTCTCCCCTCCTTATATTTTCTGTATACCATTCTAAGAATATATAATCTATTAAATAAAACCAAAAAAAGGGTGATGATGATTTGATTGTCACATCAGAGTAGTAATTTTGAGAGATCTATAAAAACTGAAATAGGAAATTATCTGGGACTTCTATAGGTCACAAAGTCAGTCACAGGTATAGCGAATGTTATTGTGGTTCACTGTCTGCATTTGTATTTAAAGGAAAGGTTAAATGCTAAATTTCAGTTATAGGTTAGTAAAACTAAAGATGTAAAATCTCCCATCCACATTCTTCATACCTTTTGATACAGATTAAGAACCTCCCAGTCTATGGTGATATTAATGACTTAATTTTATGAAATTGAGGCTCAGAGGCATGAATTAGGTTGCCATAGCTTCCAAAAATCATTTCATTCTAGGGCCAAGAATTCTTAATGATTTTTGTTGGAATTCTATTTGTTACACTACCTTTCAATTTTGGAACTGGGAAACAGAGGGATGGGAACCTTCATGGATTGAACGTGCTTCCTTGGCTTGCCCAATGCACTGCTTAGGCTGCTATTCAAATCCACAAGGTGAAGCTGGCTTGGACCTAGAGATGGGAATTCTATCAGTAGGAATGTGCAGTTAGTTAAGTAAGTTAAGTAAGTTAAATGAGGAAACCACACTCAGATTGAACTCTAGGTGTCAAAGAACCTCTCTGCTTGGGAATGGCTTAACAATGGGAGAAACACTGGCTCCACCATAAAGACAGCAAATCCTTGGCCCTTTTCCCCCCCTTAAATCCCCAAACTGCTGAGCTGGCAGAGAGAAAGAAAGAAAGGCAGGGAGGGAGATAGAGAAAGGAGGAGAGAGAATGAGAAGAGGTTAATGGCCAGTGCCAATTTAAAGAGGTTAAGAAGGGACTTATATGTGTATTTGCTTACATTATTCCTAAGGCCAACTCTGATGAATCCTTCGGCGGGGAAAATACAGCCATCTGTTAATGTGGGTTCTGCTTCTTGGCTTCAAATGTTACAGCTGTCACCAGAGCAGCCAGCCCAAATGAGGGATGCGGTGTGTGTGTGTGTGGGGGGGGGCAGTGTTAGAGGCAACATCTGCCCACAAAGTGCACCACTAAACAGCAACAAAATCCTGGGGTCAGCCCTCTCTGTTTCCTCCAGGGCTTTCTTTGGTCGGTCCTACTTCTCCACTCCTTGGGGAGTTTCCCGTTCTATTACGTAGGCAAGAGGGTGAGAGGTCCCAGCTTTCATGATTGTGAGTGGTTCGGCTGTGTGTGTGTGTGTGTGTGTGTGTGTGTGCATGTGCGTACTTGTGTGTGTGTGTGTGCGCGCGCGCGCGCTGGGGGAAAGTGAGGCGTGCTACGAGGGGCTTAGAAAGATGGATTGATTGCCAATTTAAAACATTTCCGGAGTGTTTAAATGTTTATCTTAAAAGACAATCCCATAGTCTCCAATTCAGCGAAATGAACAATACTGATAAGGAAAATGAAGAGGGTGGGAAACCCACACAGTCGCCTGGAGCTGTCCATGCAGCGGGCGTGACAGGGGAGCTCTGGGAGGGAAGGCGCTTTGCAGACAGAGTTTTCTCCGGCCCTTCTCCCTCGGTCCACAGTCCGGCTACGCTTCCTGCCCAAAAGCATTAATAGGAAAGAAACCCCAAACCCGGAGGGGGAGCGGTTGCCAGGCGCGGCTTGGAAGAGCCCTCCCCGGCGGCCGAGAGAGGTCCCTCTCCCCCCGCGACTGGCAGGGAATGTGGCGATCCGGCCCGGGCGGGGGATGACTTCATGCAGCCGGAGCGCGGCGGCGGGAGCAGCTGCAGCAGCCGGCAGGTGGGGTGGGGGCCGGCGGGGCGGACCACGCACTGGGCCCGGCGCGCTGGCACTGCGGCCCCGGGGCGGCGGGCGCGGGGACTTGCGCCGACTCGGTCCGGAGAAGGTAAGCAGCCCGGCTATTCTTGGCCCCCAGCTCGGTTCTTTCCGCTCGGGTAATCACGGGGTCGGCTGTGCACCGGGAAGGGAGATACCCCTGCTGCATTCTGCAATGGAAAAGGAGCAACAACTGGAATTGAAATGTTAATCAGGCAAGTGCTTGGAGATTGCGGGAGCGGTGGTCTGGGCAAACAAAGAAGGCGGTCAGCCTCTCTACTCTCCAGAGAATCGACCGTTTCCAGCACCAGACTGGCTTAGACGTTGAGGATTCAAGATGTGAGATGATCGGAGTTGCACTTTTATCTTTCTACTTCGACCTTCCCTTGGTTATTTTCGGGGTTTGGAGCAGCAGGTCCTTGGAGGCATCTTGGGGAAGTAATCAGAAATCTTTCCTACCTTCCTCTGTCCTCTCCCTTCCTACTTATGGGAATGGGTCTCTGCCCCATTTCAATGTCAAACACCTACTTCAATCCTGAACCTTTAGGAAGAGTCTCACATTAGAAGAGAAACTTCTCTTATCTCTTGGAGTTTAGCTTGGGTTGAGCAGCACTTGTTTCCACCTTCTCCCTTCGTTTATCATATTCTCGCTGTCAATTACTTCATTGATTTCCCTGGGAAGCCGGGTCCATTCACACGCCAGCTCTTGTCAGCTTCTATCGACAACCTCTGTTCCATGACTGATTTTGTCAAGGACCTACAAAGGGCATTGCCCTACACCAGTTCTAGTATTCTCTCTGTATGCTATTACCTGTGTCCTTCCCCCAAATACAGGACACGAAAAATCTATCTTTTAGCCTAGTACCAACATGGTTCCCGATAACTCCCTTCGCCGTAGTCACTGCGGCTGCAAGAGGATTTCGAGGACAGCAGAATCAGTTGGGGTGTCAGAAAGAGGACCATACTTATATTTTCTCTCTGTGCATAGGCATAGATGGAACTACAAATGTGAATGTGTCTATCCAGTTATTCTTGAAGCTTTTTTATTTTAGTCCCGCTGGGTTGCGAGACATTTACCTGGGTAGGGTTTGGGGTTGGTCCTCCCCAAAAAGCAAGCAGTATGTTTGTCCAAGGATTCCCCAATAACCTCAAAAGAGTTTCCAGATAGGCTTTCCCCACAGGCATTCAGAAAGCCACCGGAGCTGGCCAATCTAAGCCTCAGGTTATTTGAGCATTCTCAAATCACTCTTGCCATTTAGGTGTTCTGACCACTTGTTCTAGGATTTCCCCAAAAATCTCTTGCCACTGAACTCAAGTGCCTTATTCCTGTTGCCACCTAAGGATGTACATTTGAATAATATGCTTTGAAATGGGTAAGATGGCTGTGATGGAGATTGCAAATGTGTCACTTCACCAACAGAGAACAGTTGCAAATAAGCCAGACTGGAGTGTCTGTGTGCCAGTACTCTATTTAATGGACGATCTGTTATCTTTAAATTTGAAATTAGACAGTCTGACTCAATAGCCATGTAATTTTATTTTAGCAAATTAAAAGAGATCAGTGAAAAAGAGAGGTAAGGTTGATAGCTAAAAATTTATCTCTGCTTCCCTTCCTTCTTAAATATTGCTTTTAGACAAAGATATTAGTTCTGAAAAATCATGTTCATTCTAGTAGATGTCATTATTGCTTTTCTGAATACAAATTCTTTTTATAAAATACACTTTAGAAGGATTTGAGTTGGTTTCTTTGTCTCTACCTTTAGTATACGAGGCAGAGGGAGTGGAGGGGTGGGCAATTCCCACGCCAAGTGGCCCACTCCAGGAACTCTTCCCCTGGATCGTGAAAACCTCAGCACCAATTTTTTTTTTTTGGGGGGGAGGCATGTTGTACTGATTATTATTATGTGTTGAGTGGGGTTTGAGTTTCAAATATTAAAATTTCAAGATTCAGTAATTTTGAATCAGGCACACCAAATAGAAAGGGGAACAAAGAGCAAGAACAACAAAACGCTTTTTTCTACCACCTTTCTTTACTCATCTTAAAATATTTAACTATAGAAATAATTATTCTGAATAATAAGTGATAATAAATATTAAAATAATAATTATTTTTAAATAAATTATGAAATACAGATTAGTATGATTGACCTTAAGCACAATAAAAATTTCTGTACTTTGAGGTTTCTTTATGTTGACTACTAGTGCATGAGAACATCCTCATAATAGAAATTGAAAATGTCTATTACTTGGTTTCTGAAGGAACTGAATTCTTTGGCAAGAAATGGGTCAGAATTAGGGGATTAGTGCTGCCTAACCTGGCATCATACCTGCCACTGATTTTACAGGTGAGATGACTTCACTAAGTTATGGACCTGGGTTGGAGAAGCCTTTTGGAGAAGAGAGAAAATAAGTTAGAAAATTGAATTTTTCATTTCAGTGCAACTAAGATAGATAAATAAATTTAAAGGATTTCTGAATTTGGACTTTGTTATGTTTAAATAAAACAACTTTTCTGAGAAAAATGTCTAACTCAGAGCTCTAAGAAGAAATATATGTATGACTTCATGATTGAAACTGATTTATGACTTTATTTCCTTTTTTTTTTTGATGTTTCCCTGGGAAAGAAAAATTAATTGCCTGGTGTTCAAGAGATGGAGGAGGAATGAAAAACAAGAGGATGTGCGCTATTAGATGCTAAATGAACTGCAGGCATTATTTGTAGGTTTGACAAGATAGAATGAAGTCAATCTTATGCTTTCTAACCAAGTTTAAAAAAAAAATACATTTAGCATGGTGGGTGGTCAGTGTTATCAGTAACACAGTACAAATTTAGGCATCAAAGTTGACCTCTAATAACCAAAGGCAATTTCTGGTACTGCCTTACTGCTATTAGCTACAATTGAAATAGACTTATTTTGAGATTCTGAAACAAGGAAGAGAAAGAAAAAAGTAGAAACGATAAAGCTAAAGAAGTGTATTTCTATTCAACCGGTGTCTCCACTGAGAATATGTAGAAAAAAGTGCTATTTTGAAAGTTGTCAATGGCCTCCTAACTGCCAGATTTATATAATATTTCACTTCTTCATTGTGTATTTTTTTTAAAGATTTATTTATTCATGAGAGACGCAGAGACATAGAGGGAGAAGCAGGCTCTGTGCAGGGAGCCTGATGCGGGACTCAATCCCAGCACCGGGATCACGCCCTGAACCAAAGGCAGATGCTCAACCGCTGAGCCACCCAGGCATCCCACTGTGTCTTTATTTTTAAGTTCTTATCCATGTTATTTTTAATAAAATACTCATGTTTAAAAGTATTATTAATACGTAATATGCATCAGGCACTGATATATCTCTTTATCTAGTTTCTCACTAATCCCCTTAAGCTACCCCATGATCCGTCTAACCAAGTGGTCTTTATTTCCAGTTTGTGCCATGTGATGTCCCGCTTCAATGTCTTTATCCGTTCCTTTCACTCACCCTGTATATGCTAAAACCTTGATCACATTAGACACTGTCTCTTCCATGTTGCTTTCCCCATACCCACCATCCTCGTGTCAGATGAGTTTTCTTCCTTGTCTAAATTCCTATTGCACTTTCTATCTTGGTCTATTCTTTAGTGTGAACATGACTTGTTCTTTTACAGTAGCTTTGGAGAGCACGGTTTGTGACTGACAACCATTATTACCTACAACTCATGGTACAGTGACTAGCTATATACAGTTCTTCCTTGACTTACAGTGGGCTTACATCCCAATAGATACACTGTGAGTTGAAAATACCCTAAGTCAAATTCATTTAATACACCTAATCTACCAAACGCCATAGGTTAGCATAGCCTACTTAAAGGAACTCAGAACACTTGTATTGACCTGCAAATGGGTAGAATCATCTAGCACAAAGCATATTTTATAATAAGTGCTGATTATTTGATGTAATTTATTGAATACTATACTGAAAGTAAAAAACAAAATAGTTATGTAGGTACAGAATGGTTGTTAATTGTATTGGTTGTTTACCCTCATGATTGCATGGCTAACTGGGACCTGTGGTACGCTGCCACTGCCCAGCGTCATGATAGACTATTGTACTGCTTGCTAGCCTGGGGAAAAAAAAAATCCAGATTCAAAAGCTGAATTGTGGTTTCTTCTGAATGTGTATCTCTTTTGCATCATCATGAAGTTGAAGAATCATACGTTGAACCATCATAAGTCAGGAACCTTTTGTATATGCATAGTAGACATTCAGCAATTTGATTCTAGTGAAGAAATTGGTTATTATTTCCCAAGGGTATATCTCTACCTACTCTTCACCATTAGTCAAGCTCAGCTTCCAAAATGTGTGCAAGTATTGTTTAGTTTTTAAAAATATTTATATAATAATATAGTGAAAGCACATTCAAATAATTATATTTAACAAAAGTTAATGTCAGCTTGCATGTCATTAAATGCATATTAGCTCATACATTTTAAAAGTATGCTAAGCTTAACAAAACAAAACAAAACTTTAAAGAAAATACCGTATCTGCTTTCAACATGCTTGCATTCTATTGAAAAAGAATAAGCAGGAGAAGTTACCTTACATATATATATAAGTACTCGTCCAATTTCAAGTCTAGAAATACTTGCCTTGAAAAACTGCTAAATACTTTTGATCTGTGGTATCAAATTTCAACCTTCTACTTTATGTTAATTTTACATCAAGGAAACCGAGACTCAAAGATGTCACCTAAATGTTTAGCAGACATTCTTTCCACTTTACCATGCTGCTCTCTGGAGTGTTTTTTTTTTTTAATTATTATTTTTTAAAGATTTTATGTATTTATTTGACACAGAGAACAAGCAGGGGGAGTGGCAGAGGGAGAGGGAGAAGCAGGCTCCTGGCTGAGCAAGGAGCCTGATGTGGGGCTCCATCCCAGAATCCTGGGATCCTGACCCAAGTGAAAGGCGGGTGCTTAAGCAACTGATCCATCCAGGCACTCTATGGTCTTTGAAGTGTTAAGAGTAAAGGAAATCCTTATAAAAATGTAAGGTCAGAGCCATCAGAGTAGTTTAAAGATTGTTTTGTAATTAATTTTTCCAGTGTTTCTTAAACTTCTGGGTCTTAACATTCCTTCTGATAATTGAATAAAGGCTGCACATTCACTCCACAAGTATATATACAAACAAACGTACACATAGAATTTTGCATACAATTGCAGATGTTTTTTTAAGGACCCACTAAAGTACTCCTTAGCAAATAGTTTAAGAACATCTACTCTGGACTCACTTTGACCATATGTGTGTCCTTCATTAGCCGAAACATTTTTGGAACCTGAAATGACTTTCTCCTCCTATTGTTTTCCCTGCTTTAGAACCTAAAATGAGAGCTCTTCATTATCACTGGCACAAAGGCAGCTAAGAGGATTTGGAAACAAGTGCCAGTAAGAAAAGTGATTCAAAGAACCCTGATTCATGGAAAAGGAATCCCAGAAGGAGTTCTGAATATGTGTAATACATTCCAAATGATTTATTTAGGGTTTTCCAATCAAAACCATTTTTTACGAAAAAAGAAGCAGTTCTAGACTTAGAGTACTGTAGTGCCAAATATGTAGAAGAACATTGCCAACAGTTGAGCGGTGTAGGCTACTTTGAAACATATTTAGTTTTCTTAGGATGGATGTATGTCTGCCTCAAAGTTACTATTTCTTTCTGGTAGTGCTGTCTGCAGTAATGTATCTGCTTTTGCTAAGTTAAGGGAAGAATGACAAATTATGTTCATCCCTCCTAGGTTCTAAAACAATCGCCAACATAAAGTGCATTAAAAATTCTTACCTGATTGATACTTGAAGAGACTAGTACTAGCTGTCACAGTTGTTGCTGATGCTAGTATTCAAAGAGAAGTGTGACAACATTAATCTAGAAAAAACAGAAATGGAGAGAAAGAAACCTCAAGAGGCCAACTTAAACTGTTGCTTTTCTTACACTTCCCAAAATATGATAATAACTATAAGCTCCTAGAATAAGTGCAGTTTTATGGAAACTTTATAAAATGCCTAATGCAAGGTAAATTTATACTTTATTTTATAGTGGGTTATTATTATTTTTTATTGTGGTAAAATAGAAATGACAAAATTAACGTTTTAAGCATTTTAAAATGTACACTTCACTGATATTAAGTACATTCACCATGTTGAGCAACTATCACCACTATTCATTTTCAGAACTTTCTCATCATTTCAAATAAACTGTACCCATTAAACAGTTACCCCTCACGCTGCCCTCCTCTTAGGCTCTGGTAAACTCTGTTCTACTTTCTGTGTCTGTGGGTTTGCCTATTGCAGCCACTTCATATAGTGGAACCATACAATATTTGTCCTTTTATGTCTGGTTTCTTTTATTTAGCATAATGTTTTCTAAGTCTATCCATATTGCAGCATGTGTCAAAATGTCATTACTTTTGAGGCTGAATAATACACATATATATGTATATTATATATACACCTTATATATATTATATATATACACACACGAGATATATATATATATATATATATATATATATATACACAGTGTTTTTTAGTCGCAAAACATTTTAGGTATATTGCCTATTATATTAATGATATCTAGTACAAACACTACCATATAACCTTTAGTAGATGTCTAATATGTACAAAAAATGAGGTGTCTAATATGTACAAGAAATGTGCCATGATTTTATTAAGTGAAAACCCTTTGATAAATATTAAGTTCCAAACTGTTTTATGATTTCAAGGTATGTGGTAATGGACACAAAGTTACACATCTTGATATGTTGGTGCTTTTACTTTTGTTTGTTTTTATTTTGTTGTTGATGGTGCCAAGACCCAAGATTCATGCTTTAACTTTTGATGGAAAAATTCTTGGAGTGCTATTGTTGGGTGAGAGACAATGCATGAACATTTATAATTTGAAAAAGTACATTGACTACAAAAAAATCATAAACTTCTTCAACAGATATGTATTTTCTGTAGCCATTTCTAACTATCTTAAAAATGATGCAAGTAAAATAAGGGAATACATTTATCATGATTTGAGCAAGGAAATATTCTCACTCTTTTCATTTCTAGTTTATGGAGGAAATATATTTATACACAAGTCTTGACAGATTACAAGTCTCTCAAACACTCATTGCATCATTTCAAAGATATTACAGAGTACATCACAGATGTCAGTCAAGTCTTACAGCAACAGTGTAGAAAACTAGGAACGTCTGTAGCTAGTTTTGTGTGTGTATGTCTGCTTGTTTGTTTGTTTTTTTTTAGATTTAAAAAATTTTTTTTATTAATGAGAGGCAGAGACATAGGCAGAGGGAGAAGCAGGCTCCATGCAGGGAGCCCGATGTGGGACTAGATCCTGGGTCTCCAGGATCAGACCCTGGGCCGAAGGCAGTTGCTAAACCACTGAGCCACCCAGGGATCCCTGTGTGTTTGTTTTTTTTTTTAAACTCCAGCAATGGGTCATTTGAATCTAAATCCAAATGATCTGTTGTTTATTTCAAACTTATGCACCTGCATTGTAGCAAATCTTTTATTTTGTTGGGTTGGTGTTTTTCTTTAGTTTCTTTTTAGTGTATCCTTTTTAATGTATACTGTTAGGAGTGTTGTATGTAAGCTAAACTACAGAATATTGGTACATATGAAGTATAACGGAATTGGCAAGACTTTTCCCTTCTCAGAAGATTGTCTTGGTTTGCATTGTCCAACAGGGGAGAAACAAAGAGCTTGCTGGAGATTGCATCATGTTGCACCCGAATTAGACCTTAACATACTAAAATGTCAAGGATGAAGTGATATGTTTATAACATATTTTTAAAAAGCTACTTAAAACTGAAAGGTTGCAAGAACATAGATAGACATACCCTAGACATTTCACAACAGTATTTTAAGGAATGCCTTTTCTTTGGTTGATTGGGATGGAGAACCTATTAATAAGCATTTCTCTAATACATTTGTCTTTATTGCTGTCTGATCAAACCTTTAAAAAGCAGGCATAAAACAAATAAGCATTCTGACCTTTGCCTAAGTAAGCAAAAAGAAGCCCATACCTTAATCAATGCACTGCCATGTTGATGAGACTGAGGGTAGAAATACTGGTTTGTTTGTTTTTTTTTTTGGTTATTACAATCATAGCAGCAGTACAACCTACTTTGTTCCTTCTGTTGTATACTGCAGAATTTGACTGCATAAACTGAAAAATCAGTAATATCTTTAATGCCATTTCTAACACTCCTCTCCATGATTTTTCACACTCAGCTTCTCTGATAATTGAAATGTATTGAAAAACAACCAGGGCGTTAATATCTTCTATCCATTCACAAAACTTAATCTTGCTAGGACTTGCAAAAGTAATGTTGAATATGAATTGGTAGGTACCCAGTGGACTCACTGAGAATAATCTGTCTCAATAATCAAATACAGATTTAAATACTGTCAAATTTTTTTATTTTTAAAAGATTTTATTTATTTATTCATGATAGACACACACACACACACACACACACACAGAGGCAGACACATAGGCAGAGGGAGAAGCAGGCTCCATGCCAGAAGCCTGATGTGGGACTCGATCCCGGGACTCCAGGATCACGCCCTGGGCCAAAGGCAGGTGCTAAACCACTGAGCCACCCAGGGATCCCCACTGTCGAATATTTAAAAAAAGATTTTATTAATTTATTTGACAGAGAGAGAGAGAGGGAGAGAGGGAGAGAGAGTGCCAGCCAGTGGGAGAGAGAGGGAGAAGCAGACTCCCTACTGAGCAAGGAGCTGGATGAGGGGCTCATCCAGGAGCCCTGTGATCATGACCTAAGCCAAAGGAAGATGCTTAACTGACTGAGCCACCCAGGCACCCCAAAGACTGTCAAATTTTAAATATTGTAAAAATTTAAAAAGATTTTAAAGATTTTAAAATTTGTAATCAACAGTAATATATGAAAATTTTAGAAAAGTAAATTACACATATGAGGTTTATTTATAAGATAAGCTCCCTGGAGAACAATGCACTTTTGGGAGGCTTCATTCTGAAAAGACTGCATTTGCATTTTTTAAACTACTACCCTCCAAAATAAATTGTGACAAACCATTTTTCATCCAAATTAATCTCTCATCTTAAGGAAGTGAATTATTCTTGGGGAAACTGCCTTCAACTAATTTGTGCTTTCCTGCAGTTGATCAAGCCAAAATGCAATAGGGCTGACATTCTTCACTACTGTGACACATTCATATTTATTAGAATTGTCTAATGATTAGAGGCTTATAGTAACCTGAGAACTTCCATTGATAAAGGTCAAGACATGGTTGGTCCTCCTATAGAAAACAAATCTAGGTTTCATTACTTATATCATCTCCATCTTAGAGAACAAAATAAATAAAGCATGAAACACTAGTATTTGGTATATTTTATAACTATTCAGGTTTCTAGGGAGCTTATTAATATCATATACTATGGTTAGCACTCAGTAAGGAAATGTACACAGTTATTTTAAAACAGTAAAATATCAAGAGCATAAAAATTTCTCCAAGTCAAATGATTAGTTTTATATTTGGCTTTATAGGCATTTATAAAATATTTGTTGAACAACAAAATAAATCAATACCATTTAGCTTTGAAAGCTGCCCCAACACAAAATAATTGGCATTCTACACATTTTCATTGTGATTGTTTTTGTAGGTGCGGTGGAGATGAGTTTTTTTCTTGCCAAACTGTATCTTCCCTCTGAGGTTTTGATAGGTGGAATTAGAGATGATGCACATTAAAGCTTGAGATACATTTAGTAAGCAGTTTAAGACACTCAGCCAAGCACAGTCCATTTACTCAGGATAGAAGAACATGACATTACCCTTCTTTCTTCAACTACAATGGATTTGGACTTTTAGAAAATTCACAATGCAAGATACAGGTTTTTTTTTTTGATACAGGTTTTAATAATAAACTATTAGCCAGTGATTCTCTTATCTCCATGCCTTTTTCAATCTCATTTATTGTAAAGAACACAGTCATGGAGAAAGCAAAATTTCAGTTGACTGAAAGCATTTTTCACCTGTATGTAGGTTTGAGATAATGATCCTGTAACATCTTTACTAGGGCTTTGTGAAGTCACTATTTCACCACAGAAATTAAATCTGACACTAAAATGGTCTGACGCTAAACAGTCCATTGAATAAGTGGAAGAGTGTTGGCATCTTTAAAAAAAACAAAACAAAACACTAACTTGTTCAGGCCACAACCCGAAATGTTTGAATTTCCCCTTAATAACTAAAGAAGAAAATGAAATAACATGGTAGTACAGTGTTATGAAAGCAAAGGAATTGAGTTGATTTCAAAATGTTTGAGTATAAAATTAATGTATTTTGTTCAATTTGATAATTTTACTCAGAGCTCTCAGGCTGCTTTTGATCACTTTCAAAATGAATCAAAAAGCTCTAAACAACATCTTCAAAGTATGCTGATAACTAGACCTTTCCCTTCTCTTTGTTTATTTTGGGAGTTTGGGCTACCACTTATGTCTAATTCATGTATTTTAAGAATTGAATTTGAGCTTTGAATTCCAACTAGTTTGAATCCCACCTTTACAATTTACTAGCTATGTGACATAGGGTAAGTTGCTTAACTGCTGTGAGTGGTTTCTTGGTATTTAAAACAGGAAAATCACAGAGTTGTGAAGATTAAGGAAGAGAACATAGGGCAGCCCCAGTGGCCCAGCGGTTTGGTCCTGCCTGCTGCCTGGGGTGTGATCCTGGAGACCAGGGATCGAGTCCCACGTTGGGCTCCCTGCATGGAGTCAGCTTCTCCCTCTGCCTGTGTCTCTGCCCCCCCCCCCCGTCATGAATAAATAAAATCTTAAAAAAGAAAAGAAAAGAAAGCTGGGATAGAAATACTTATAAAAAAATGAGAGAGAGAGAACATAAAAGACAACTTAGTGCTGTGTCTGAAACATTGTAAAGGTTAATAAATGTTTTCAATTTTTGTTGTTTTTATTCTCATTGGCAACTTACAACCAGACCTCATTACCATAATTTTTCTCAAATGTTTATGAACTCTTTTCCTACTTCTCCCATGTTAGTTAAACTAAGCCTTGAAATGACCCTGAGCCTCATGGGGAGATGTCTCTGTGCAGGTAATGCCACTGGTGAGAGAGGTTGAAGTCAATACAAAGCCAAGCTTTTGGGCTCTGATCTGGCAGTAGCAGTGGGAATTAGACTTAGCTTCTATTTTTAACTCTGCAAGTAGTTGATTGGATGACCTGGGAAAAGTCAGTTGGCTATTAATTCTGCATCTTATTTTCTTCTGAATTTTACCATATGTCTAATCACTCCTGTCACTAACTTATCAGAAATTATATTAAGGTTGTTGAATAAGGGCGATGATGTCAGAAGCAAATGTCAGATAAATTGGGGAGGCTCCTGTACTTAAAAGATCAGTTGACTTTTTTTTTTTTTTTGTAATACAGTGTGGAAGTTCCTGGGAGACAACAACTTTAATTTATGGAGTGGTTAACATTTACTTCCACTAACGAAAGTCTTTATAAAGAGCCTGATAATTATCTGCCTTATTAGACCCGTGTGTGTGTGTGTGTGTGTGTATGTAACAACTGAAAAAGTTTATCATTGTTCATATCATTAAGCTGTCCAACAAGGAAAATTAACTTGTAACTGCATTGTACATCATATACCAAGGACTCTTTTTGGTATATACTATCTCTTTATTTTACTGAAGCTCAAAGAATTTAGAGAGAATATATAAGCATTTTAATATTTAGGGTCTTGTTCATTACTAGGTGCTACTGATTAGATTTGATCAACACAAACACCTTTAAACTGAAATTAAAAAATCAAGCCTCAATTAATGTGAAAACTTGAGTGGAAACACCACCTATAAAAACTGCATTGTTAATACACATACCTGCTTTAGTATGATCAATTGTGGGGTTTAAAAAGCACAAAGTTTGTTTTTTTTCTTTTTAAGATTTATTTTTTTATTTGAGAGAGAGAGAGTGGTACACCCAGAGGGTGAGCGTTATTTAGGGGCAGAGGGAGAGGGAGAAAGAGAATCCTCAAGCAGATTCCTCGCTGAGCAAGGAGCCTGACGAAGGGTTTGATCCCATGACTCCGACAGAGATCATGACCTGAGCTGAAACCAAGAGTCAGTTGCTTAACTGACTTAGTCACCCAGGCATCCTTATGTATTTTTTCTTAATATGTTTTTTTTTTATTGTTGATATGAGTCATTGGTTTAAGGAAACCAGTACAAAAACTGTCTAGAGCTTGTATCTAAGGCATAGTTGTTCACAAATGAGAATTTTCTGGTGATCAACAGCTCCAGCCAAATTTGCAATAATTTGTTTTGGTTGATAGAGTCTATTCATGTGTACCTGGTAATAGAATGACTATATTCTTTCAAGTAAAATGTAGAAGTCATTAGTAAGAGTGTGTCCTAAATTTCCAAACCCATATTGTTAATCCCTGAACATTGAACTTATTAGCTATTCACCAAAGGTTTGAGGCATAGATTGTTGGTATAGTCTAATTCTAAGATGAGAAGTTAAAATAATGAAAATACTAGTTTTAAACATGTAAATACATGTACACACATATATTAGAAATAAATTTATATATTTTATATATATTATATATTAATTATATTTAATCAATCGTGTGAATATATATGCATGTATATGTGTATATTTTCATGAACATTCTCCTTTTTTTAAAAGATTTTATTTATTTATTCATGAGAGACACACAGAGAGAGGCAGAGACATAGGCAGAGGGAGAAGCAGGCTGCCTGCGGGGAAGCCCAATGTGGGACTCGAACCCAGGACCCCAGGATCACGCCCTGAGCTGAAGGCAGACACTCAACCACTGAGCCACCCAGGCATCCTAAAGATTTTCATTCTATTTCAAATATTTGATTATAGTTGGATTTCATTTAAAATAGACGAGTTCTTGGAGAAGCATTTGAAGACTGTTTCCAGAGATGTTTTGCAAAGGAAATTTATCTTTTCACTATTTATTTTTCAAAAGTTAGGAGAATATTTTTAAAATTTCAATATGAATCTTTAATGTGTGAATATAAATATGTATTTACCTACTCAGGTTGACATATACATGTGTATGTATGTGTTTATTCAACTGAACGTTTTTAAACTTGATCTTACCGAGTTGTAACTACCATCCAATTATGTGAGAATAGTATTATAGTTGCCTGTCAGCTTGGAACATACTTTTGTTTCATTTGATTATTTTTTATGTATTACATTCTCTGGCCTTCCATCAGATTTTCTGCTTTGAAGAATATGTTTTACCATGTACAGAACACATTCTTCCATATATTCATGCTATAATTTCCAGTGTCTCACAAAATCCTCATTTGGAGTGTTCTCATTTTAACGGTGTTTCAGAATAGAGACTTGTCCCATTGTAAATTATCAGATCTATCTACTCATTACGTATCCTTTGCTTTTTCTGTGGGAGAATGAGCAGAGAAAGAGAGGAAGGAACATTTCAGTTCTTTTTCTACACTTACACCTAATAAAATGTAAACTAGAAACATGAGAGTAACAGTTATATAGCTCCAAATCAGGACATGGACCCAATATACTACAACTTTTTTCAAGTAAGAGAACCAAACTTGGTCTGACATTTATTTCAGTCTTCCCTGCCACCCTCACACAGCTAGTATAATATTAACTAGATTTTTTAAAAAGTCACTGTTGATCAGTGATGTCTATTTTTGGTTCTGCTTCATTAACTGTTATTATAACACTTTTATACAGATACTTATATTAACAAATGCCATGACCTGGGTTATTGGGTTTCCTCCTGCTTTATATCTGATAGTTTTATGATTTAAAAATACTTAAAAGGCCAAGGAGCACCTGACTGCCTCAGTCAGTAGAGCATGAGACTCTTGATTTTAGGGTTGTGAGTTTGAGCCCACATTGGGCATGGAGCCTACTTAATTAAAAATGCTTAAAGGCCAGATCTCTCAATTAGAAAATACAAGAACAATAAAAGCACTGTTTCAAAAATTAATTCTAGAATACATTTCTCGACATATAATTTTGTAGATGTATGTTTGGATGTTTTATAAATAAAAGTAATATGACTAATCATGTATTAACTTATACTATCAGAAATTCCCTTGAAATCCTTTCTAGGACATGAATATTTATGACAATCTTTACTGTTTTCATTTTACTAACTTATTGAAGTATTTCATATAAACTGCATCAATTATAATACTAATTTAGGAATTAAACAATTATTTATTTGTGAGAGAGAGCTGCACAGCAAGGGGCAGGGCAGAGGGAGAGGCAGCGAATCTCAAGCAGACTCCCCACTAAGCACAGAGCGCAATACCAGCCTTTATCTCACAACCCTGTGATCACGACCTGAGCCAGGTGCTTAAACAACAGAGTTACGCAGGTGCCCCACTAGTTTAGGATTTTTTTTTTTAAGATTTTATTTATTTATTCATGAGAGACACAGAGAGAGAGAGAGAGGAAGAGAGAGAGAGAGAGAGAGAGAGAGAGAGAGGCAGAGACACGGGCAGAGGGAGAAGCAGGCTCCATGCAGGGAGCCCAATGTTGGACTCAATCCCGAGTCTCCAGGATTACGCCCTGGGCCGAAGGCAGGCGCTAAACCTCTGAGCCACCCAGGGATCCCTAATTTAGGAATTTTAATTCAGTATGTAACTTCTGTTGAAGTTGCTATAACTTTAGGGTCAAAATTAATTTGGAGGTTATTGGTATTATTTTTCTGGTTTCTAATAACTGCTGTCTCAAATGCATTATCAAGACAGAATTTTCCCTGGCTTAAAGTTTCTGCCCTATTAATCTCAGACTGAGATGTCTCTTGGACATCAGTAAAATGATATATTTTAGAGCATAGCCTAAAAACTATTAATGTTTAATCATTCTCCATATGTCTTTTACCAGTTATTAATAGAATATTGAGTAAGCAACAATTCTAAAGTATTTTTTTCAGATTTTTATTTAAACTCAAGTGTAAACTATATTTCTTTAGTGCTTTAATATCTACCACCTTATTTGAGGAGAAGGAAGCTTTCTAGGGCTTTTAAGTCAGCTTCCAAGTGGAGCAGTATTTATTTAACATTTTTCATTTTCATTAAAAAATACTAACTAAAAATTTACATGGTCTAATTAAATATAAATATTAGAAAACCTATGAAACAACTGAAATATTCAAACACTCATAAACAGATATCCTTTAACACATGAATTTCTAATATATTTATTTAGGTTATCTATGCTAAACTTTATTTCATTAATCTAATAGCTCATATATGGCCTTCATCATTAATTATTATAAGATGCTTAAAGTAGGAAACAATATAGAAACCTATTACTTAAAATTTCCTTTTTGAGGGACACCTGGGTGGCTCAGTTGGTTAAGCGTTTGCCTTCGGCTCAGGTCCTGATTTTGTGATCTTGGGGTCCTGAGATTGAGCCCCCTATCAGGCTCTCTGGTCACTGGGGAGTCTGTTTCTCCCTCTCCTTCCTCTGTGCCCACCCCCTCCATGTGCACTTTCTCAAATTTTAAAAAATATTTTATTTATTTATTCACGAGAGAGAGAGAAGCAGAGGGAGAAGCAGGGTCCATGCAGAGAGCCTGACGTGGGACTCGATCCCAGGACTCTCTGGTCCGAAGGCAGGAGCTCAACCGCTGAGCCACCCAGGGATCCCGTCAAATAAATAAATAAATAAATGAATGAATAAATAAATAAAATCTTTTAAAAATTTTCCTTTTTGAGAAATGTTACATGAAAAGAATGTTAATAATATATAAAGTATATTGGTTTTGAATATCACAGACAGATTTTGAAAAAGACCCAAAGAAAGTTTAAAAATCAATTATCAATAATTAACTTAAATAGAAAGTCAGGGTGACCTTTACTTCCTTTCAATCACATTTGATATTTCCAAACACATTACAAAGTGTATGTATTACTTAACTGTTTAAGAAGAAATATGCTGGTTTGGATGTGTTTTGTAACATCTAAACATTCCTGAGTGTTGCTGAAATGTTCAATTTTTATACAGATTTATGGAAATTCACACTAGTTGGAGGAAAGTTTAACTTCATCCTGAAATAATAGTGATAAATTAGATTTTGAATGCTATATATTTTCAAAGCATTTTAATATTCATTCTCTCATTGGACTATCCTAACTCTCCAAAGTTGGAAGAGCAAGGATTATCTTCATTTTGCAGAGAGGAAAACTGAAGTTCATGATGCTTAGCAGTTTGCCCACTTAAGCAATACTCAGAGTTATTAAGTAATAGGCCAGAATTCAACTTGTTTCATGCCATGGTCAATCTAGTGCTTTTTCTCTATGCTACAAGAACTGGACATGCTTAAGGGTAAACACAAAAATGGAAATAGGCTTAGATCTATTCCTGCTTATAAGTTTGCCTGTAGACCTCACAGGAGCCTGACCCAGGAAAATCTATATTATTACTTTCATCAGCTTGAAGAGGATATCATGTTAAACAGGCTTTTAGGTTTAATTTTTAAAAATCTATATTGTCTGTTTTTTTCACCATATTCCAGTTTGTGTATTTGCCATTATCAACTTCTATTCTAGAGAATTATGTCTCCTATCTAAAGGATTGCATTGCTTAATAAACACTGATGATGCTAATGGTTTACCTGAGTTAAATAACATACTAATCTAGTTTCATTGACACAATGCTAACATTCATGAGTTTATATCATTTTATTTACACAAGCACACACTCACTAGGTGAAAGTTAAGCGTAGTAATTTTTGCCTCGAACTAGAACATTATTTCTATAATTTGCAACCTAATTGGAGCACTTGGCCATATAATCTATAATTTTAAAACATAATAATATAAAATTCACAGAAAATTCTCTTCTGTAGCAACATTGGATAATTTTGTAATGCATTTCTACTAGGTTTCTATTAAGTATGAAATTATTTTAAAGAAGTCATTTATAAGATCTGCCTCAGTATTTTTGTGCTTCTAAAATATCACCACTATAATCTGCTTTTTTAAAATAGTCTGACACCTACCGAGTACTCTTTCACCTCCTACAAGAAAGCAAGAAAAAGAAAGCATTTATATTTTTAATTTTAGTGAAGGGTTCTTGATTTAAGAATTAGTCATTTGCTGTCATTTGAATTTCAACTATTCTGTAAGTACTTGAGGTTCTTTTTGTATGACTTCTATAGTTTTCACATATGTCACCATTAATTTCATCTTTCACTTGGGATTAATAAAATCCAAAAAGTTTATTTTCTACTATTTCTTAGTTCCCTTCATTTCAAATATTCAGTGCCTCCTCAAAACAACATTATGGTTTTGAACTGTTTATCAACAACAGATAATGCCAGGAAATGGTGATTCTAGTTTTCAGTTAAAAAAATAAGATAAAATGAAAAACTAAAGGAATAATTACTATAACATTTCCCCCCTCCATTTAGCTAATCAGGCATTCACATCAGTGAATATTAGATTTTGAGACTATGGATCCAAATTGTAAATGTTTTACATATTCAGAGAAGTGAAAAATAATACTTATTTTGCTTACTCTGTGCTAAATGATGTTCTAAAACCAAATAGATTCCCCCTGACAACAATACTAAGAGGTAGACATTATTATTACCTGTTTTACGTATAGGCAAACAGACAAAATGATTAAGTTATCCGTGGTCACACAGCTAGTAAGACACGGATAATGTATTTAAAACCAATTTAAAGTATCTAAAACTTGTTATTTTGAGATACCACATTCCCAAATCCTATTATGAATATGAGGGTTTTTTTAGAAAAATATTTTATTTATTCATGAGAGACACACAGAGAGAGGCAGAGACGTAGGAAGAGGGAGTAGAAGTGGGCTCCATGCAGAGAGCCTGATATGGGACTCCATCCCTGGACTCTGGGATCACACCCTGAGCCAAAGGCAAACGCTCAACTGCTGAACCACCCAGGCATCCCGAATATAAGGGTTTTGATCTCTACTATTTGTTATACATCCGTTTACTTGCTTGTGGGAAGAAACGGAGGGAAGGAAGGAGGTAAAGGAGAAAGAGCTGATGAAGGTAGGAGAGATGTCAGAATTCTGCCCATTTGTTGATATTGTGTGCTACATAATGTAGTTCAGTTTAGGGTCTTGTAGCATTTTCAATACAATAAATAATTTTAAATTTCATCAAGTGAAGTCTCTGGTAATATTACCAGATGGAGACAACCGGTGAACTTTTATTCACTAATAATCATAATTGAAATGTTATGGCAGTCTCATATTTGGAACAAAGACAATTCTGGTAATTTTCACAGCAATAAATCTATCTTAAAATTATTATGAAAAAAATGATTATGAGGTGTTTTTTCACCCTCAGTACTCAGCTTATTTAATTTTAGTTTTTAAAAAGCCCATAAATTTTAGTAAGATTGAAGTTAGGCTTAAATCATAGGAAAATTAAGGTTTAAAATCTGTAACAGAAGGAAAGTACCCCCCTGCCATCCCATGCCCACCTCTGTTCATTTCCACCAGAACTGTGCCATCAAGAAAGGAGGAATTATTCTGATTGGTCAGAGTTAATGGACCATTCATTGAACCACATTTTTTAAAGGTACACAGCAATGGTTCTCATATTCTTTTTCTTTTGCCTATAATTTGATCCTGTAAGAGCAGATAAGTTGAGTAAGGATCCTTGAAACCTAGATGTCAGTCTCCTCTCTTGCATGCCTTGCAGCAGGGGGTGCTTAATCCAGCAGACAATGGACCCTTCTGTCTTTTACCCTTCCTGCTGTTTCCATGCAGATGAGTCAAGCTCTATTTGAGCCTGGAAAATCTTACATACTCTTCTTGTCAACTTCTTCCTTCAGTGTGTACTCAGAAAATGGTAATACGCCTCAAGTAAGTCTTTAACATAGCTCTGAATTCAGGGTTATCAGGAAGTAATACCAGATTTCATGTATTCTGTACTTTAATAGATCATTGTATTTATAGTTAACATTTACTCTGGATTATTCATATGTTCTTGTGCAATTAGAAACTATTTCTGTCTTCAAGTGCTTAAAGCCAGGAGAAGTATGGATATTAATCAGGGTAATTTAGAAATTGTATTTGTTTCTTATGTACTACTCACTATCCTAGGTACTGATGGTAGAGTGCTAAACAGAGTGGTTATAAACCACACTGATTTTTAGCAAGATTGTTAAGAAAGGGTAAAATTCAGGCACCTGGGCAGCTCAGTGGTTGAGCAACTGCCTTTGGCTCACATCGTGATCCTGAGGTCCTGGAATGAAGTCCTGCATTGAGTTTTCTGTGGGGAGCCTGCTTCTCCCTCTGTCTAGGGTCTCTGCTTCTCCTTTTGTGTCTCTCATGAATGAACAAATAAGTTTTTTTTTTTTTTTTTTTAAAGGAAAGGGTAAAATTCAAACAGGAAAGGGGAACAGAAATCGTACACAAAAAACAAATCTCAGCTTAATATGCATGGTTGGCGTTTTGGGTACAGAACAAATCTAACACAGGAAGTTTAAGATTAATGATATATAGGTCACTGTAGTTGAACTTTGTTTTATTTAAAACAAGCAAATTTTTCAAACAAAATCAACAAATTACTAACAGTAATGATACTTTATAGTTATTTTATTTATTTTATTTTATTTTATTTCATTTCATTTTATTTTTAAGGAATCTCCACATCCAATATAGGGCCTGAACTACAATCCAAAGATCAAGAGTTGCATGCTCCACCAACAGAGCCAGCCTGGTGCTCCTATAGTCCCCCTTTTTTTTTTTTAATAAAAAAAAATAGGGTGCTTTCACTTATGAATGTGATCATTTTAATATTTTGAGAAATCAGCCTTCAACATTTTGGAAATTAGGTTTTTTTCACTGATAAAACTTTGAATATTTGTGCATTAGTTTTATTTCATGCCTCCAAAATGGGATAAAACTTACCAAAATTTTAAGTCACAAACCAGTACATTGTCTGTTGATCGTAGGCTTCCACGTTAAATCATAAGAAATGGTAGGTAAGAGGAATCTTCATCTTGAAAACATACCCAAATTTAAATTCTAAAACTTTTTTTTGATTGATTAGTCGATGTTGGTGTCACAGCATCATATGCAGTGACAGAGGGAATGGCCAGGTTTTTATCAGCATTCATCTCACACTAAATTTTGAGAATTTAGTAGTTTTTAAACTAGTTTTTCACCTCCTGACAGGTGGCTTCCAACTCTAAAAGTATCTTGACTTATTTCTGTACCATACATTCAAAAAATAGTTACTGATTACATATACTATTCTAGATACTGCACTGGTCACTGGGGAGTGAAGGATGACTAAAACAGTCGTGGCTCTCAAGAATTCCCCAATGGAATGAGCTTTTGCTTCTTATTCTTCAAGTGGCATCAATTCTAAGCAACCAAAAGTATCAGGGATTTAAGTAGCATTCATACCATCATTAAATGTAGATTAGGCCAGATGATTTTTCAAACACCAGGTTTAATCAAAGAAAGGACAAGAATGTTCTTTGGGCTTTCACCTTGATGAGTGTAGTTATCTATCCTTGGGATGTAATAATAGAACTCAGTGAGTAATGCATCAGCTACAGCCCTATGGGATCCAAAATGAACAATAGTTTCTCCAGCCGTTGACTTCCAATAGACAGCCAAGGCACTTTTAACTTACCCTGCCAAGAAATCACCAGTGAACAGCAATGATGGTAGATGTTGACTATTTACTGCCGCGAGGTTGAGAAAATTAGTGAGCTACATTGCACTACTTGTCAAGCATTTTGACATCTTGGAACAGAAAGTGCTGTTTAAATATAAAGAGCATTTTCCGTTGAATTGCTGTTAGTCATCTCTGTGAGGAAATGACCTATCAAGTAATAGACCAGAATATAGGAGAACTGCCATGATAGAAGATTGATTTCTGCTAAAGAGACCTTAAAGTAACTATGTGTTTCAATTTGTGGTTGTTTACAATCATTTGTAAATTACCAAGGTAAAAACCCAATATAAAAAGCTATTTGAATGCACTTTCCAGCACAATTTCCTGGGCTTTCCTGCCTCCTCCATCCCCCACCAGCCCCTTCTCTTTCTGGCTCTCTCTCTCTCTCTCAGACCAGGAGAGAATGAGTCTCAGGCTTAAATGTGAATCGGGAGGTCAGAACGCTTGTCAAAACAATGATGTGGGGGGCCCCACCTGATAATTTCCATTTCTAACAAGTTCCTAGGAAATACTTTTTGCTTGTATATATTTGATGAACCATTGCTCAAGGTAAAAGGTTTTGGGGACTTGGGAAGAGGAATGAGAGACTTATGAAAAGCTGAAGCTGGTCTCTGATCTTGCTTACTGAGGTGTCCAAGAGGTTGGGAAGATGATTGCTCCTGCCCTGGGGAGTCCATTGAAAGTAAATGGCTGTCCTCTGAGTGGGTGATTGGCCTAGGGCAGCCTGTACAGCACTACTTTTCCCACTCTTAAACCCAGGTTTATAGTTTAAGAAGGCATTTTACCGCTCTTTGCTCCAATTTTCTCAGGTGCAAAGTAGTAATGGTACTTTCTCTTCTCTGTTATTAAAAAATAAGACAAAACAAAACAAAGCACATAAATCCTGATGGTACTTTTACTTACATTGAAAATTCTTTGGATTTATTATCTATTACTCTAATGTAGTTTAAAAAAAAAGTTATAAAAATTTAGCAAAATCTTTCCATGAAGATTTTCAGTTTTTAATCTTAAGTATTTAGTTAAAAATACCAAAAACCTGTTCTTTAGTGCCTGGGGCTAGACATTTCCTTGTCTCTAAGAGAGAAGGAGCTACAAGGGTACAAGTACTTAAAGAAACTCTCTAAAAAGCCCTGTCTAATCTGTACCACCTCCACTGCCATCAGCTTTCCACTTTATCCACTATTCTTTTTAAGGTTTCCACACCAGGAACGCCAGCCTCCTGACTGTGCTTTCAAAACACAGCATTCTCCCATTCAAAGGACCTTGCATTTACAATTTTATCTGCTAGAAATGTTCTAGAAAAACAGTCCATATGTGTACAACTAGAATATTATAATAGTAGATATAATAACAGGATAAAACTACCCTCAAGTCTCTGCTCAAAAGCCACTTCATTAGTGAAGGCTTGATCATCCTATAAAAAAGAACTTTTGCACATGAACATCCAAGTGCAACATTTACCCTTGCACACATTAATACACACATGCTCTTATCTCATCCCTGATAAACTTTTTCTCCAATATTTGTCTCCATCTGACAGACATTATAGTTTACTAGTGGTTTATTTATTGTCTCCTTGACAGCTAGAATGCAGATTCCATGATGGTAAGGTCTTGGTTTTTCACTGCAGACCTACGACAATCACTTGCATATAAAGTTTTATTTATTTAAATGATCTCTCCACCCAATGCAGGGCTTAAACTCACAACCTTGAGATTAAGAGTCAAGTTGGTCTACTGACTGAGCCAGCCAAGTTCCCTGAAAGATGATATATTCTTACAGTAGATTATCCACTACAAATTTGGTATCTCTTGTGTTACTTACTCAGGTGGCTCTTACACTTCAGTTTTACTTAACTATTGGCAGTTCTTTAGAAGCACCATTGCTCATGCATGTTATTACCCTGAATGTTCATTTCTGAACATTTTTGTTGTTTTTCACTTTCCTATGTTTTCTTTAAAATAAATCAGATGTCCTCTTCTCAAAAAGTAATTCATGATAAACTTGTTTATCATGTGTCCCCTTTCTAATTGTAACCCTTATTCTGGGACTTCACCTACTCATTATATTGTCTGTCTAGTAGAAAGTCATGCCAGTTTTACTGTGAACCACTTGAAAACAGGATCTGTTCACTATTTCTAGCATCAAAAACACAATGCCTAAATGCCTGGCACATGGAACTACTCGTAAATGTTGAATGAATGAACAATAATCTTCCTTTATTTCCCCTCATCATGATAAGATACTCTTTGTTATTCTACACTCCTAAAATTGCCCTGGGATATCAGACTAATAAGGAATGCTCAAGAGAATAGATACTTATGACAATAACCAGTCAGAAGATCAACTAAGCAAAGTCTTAAACTAGAGTAATTCCCAAACAAGGACAAGGAAAGAGGCATTCAGGCTCATTTAGATAGGGGTAGTAAGATGCTGGAATCTGCACCGCCATGAAGAAAACCACTGCTTCTAATACTAATGAAAGCGAATCTTTCAGGTATGTGGCAGTAGATCATGATAAAACTCTTCAGAAAATCTGTTTCTGGACTTTACCTCATCAGACATCACTTGGTGTGTGATGAGGTAAACATTCATTTTACTATGTAATTGGTTTAGAAACTATTCCCCTAAGGGGAGAAAGATTCTTAGTCTGATTTTGCTGCTTCAACGAAATACCACCAACTGGGTGGTTTCTAAACAACAGAAATGTGTTGCTCACAGTTCTGGAGACTGGAAAGTCCAGGATCAAGGTGCCAACATGGTCATCTTATGTTGAGGGTCCTCTTTGGAGCTCATAAGTTGGCACCTTCTCCTTAATGTCCTCATTTGGTAGAAAGGGCAGAGGATTTCTCTGGAGCCTCCTTTATAAGGCACTAATCCCATTCGCGATGGTTTTACCCTCATGACTTCAACTCCCAAAGGCCCCATCTACTAATGCTATATCACATTGGACATTAGGATTTTGACATATGAATTTGGTGGGAACACAGACATTCAGACCATAATAGATGCATAAGAGTCAAATCTTGTTCTAAAGTTTATAGCCTGGAAGATAGGCAGAATTTGGAGATGTTCAGATGGTATATATCTTAGTCTTACATCTTTGAAGATGGTAATGACCCATGCCAGCAGACAGATCCTGCACACAATTAAGAAGAAAAAACTGTGCATTGTGAATGAGAGTGTTTGCCTTGGCAGAAAGGTGTTTCATCTCTTTCTTCTATGAGTGTATTATGCATAATGTTAACAAGACACTTAAATATGGGAAATCTGAAGCAAACAATGATAGACCAAAAAAACAAAACAAAACAAAAAAAAGCCCAGGGAAATAAGGTGAGTCAGTGTTATCAAAAGGCAGAGGTGGTCTATTGGTAGCCCTAGAAATCAACTGTGAATAATTTAAGTTGATTAAACATAGCATAAAAAATGTGGAGGAAAAGGTTGGTGAGATCAACTAACAGGCAAAGCAAATAGTTTTCTCAACAGTAACATTTTTGCTATATTGAAGAAAGTCTGTATATGATAAGAAATTGAGAAAATAATTACAGCAGTTCCTTTCTCAGAAGGCTAGTTCTAATGAGAACTCTACCTCAATGTAAGCTGAATCAGTTATTTTAAAGCACAAGTAAATAAGTTACGGCCTCCAGGCCAAATCCATGCTTGAGCTAAGAATGGTTACTATGTTTTTAGACAGTTGTAAGAAAAGAAGAAGAAAAAAAAGAAGAATATTCACTAGAGACCTAGATAGCTCACAAAGACAAAAATATTTGTTACCTGGAGGGTTTAAATTTTTAAAGATAAAATTAATTTTCATATTCATTATATATATAAATGAATATAATAAACAGATAAAGAATAACAAATGAATATTATATACCTATAGTGAATGTGAAGATTTATATGTACACAATTCATCCTTTTGTAGGGCTATGCTAATCTTCTCTGTATTGTTCCAATTTTAGTATATGTGCTGCCAAAGCGAGCACTATGTACACAATTCAATATGTTGTAAGAGAACAATTTTGTTTTACACATTGTAGGATTTCATACCCTACAGGGTGGATTGCTGGATGAGAGAAAGAGGAAAAAACTATTTACTGGTTTCATAGTTCATTGGAGTCAAGAAGTGAGAACAACGAACCAAGTTCACTTCATTTTTGCAATTATAATCTCACAGAAGAAAATGAAGTAAAAAATGTAAATCTGATTGTGGGAGATACATGGAAGGATTGAATGAAAAAGGCAATGAAAGGGTATAAATCACTTCTTTGAAAGCTCTAATAGTAGGAGGACAGTAAGAAATAATAATGGAGGTCCTTGTGGTTATTGGTAGGTTGTCTTACTACCTGAGTCTGAGATTTCTCTGCTACAACTGCTACTGTCCTTGCCCCAAATAAGTGTCAGAAAGGATGAGAATTCGTATCTTCGAAGCTCTAGCTGATTTGTTAAGAGGATTTGTTAAGAGAGATGTTGAACAAATAGACCCACAGACACACTGCATCTCTTTTGGAAGGTAGTATTTAAGTTTCTTCTGTTTTTATGTGTAAAACATTTTAAACACACTTCCACTACTCAAATGTCCATAGGGCCTAGCAAATTTGGCCAGATTACAGGTAAGAGAGAAGGAAGACGGCTGTGGCAAACTGGAGAGATTGGGCCCTTCCTAAAAGAATTAAAATTATATTAAAAAATTTTTTAATTAAAGATTTTATTTATTTATTCATAAGAGACACACAGAGAGAGGTTGAGACATAGGCAGAGGGAGAAGCAGGCTCCATGCAGGAAGCCCAATGTGGGTCTTCATCCTGGGTCTCCAGGATCACGCCCTGAGCCAAAGGCAGAGGCATCCCAAGATTATATTAAATTTAAAGAAAAGAAATAAATCGTTTACAAGTTTTCAACCTCTTCTCTCCTTCCCATTAATCTTACCTCTTTTTTTTTTTTTTCTGGCAACTGAAAGGGAAGGAGAACACCTTTCAGTTGTTACCTTTCTTGAAATGGTTCATTCTAACCCAATTAATTCAGCCTGACCTCAACATTCGTGGATTCTTGCATTTCCCCTATGAATCCATCTACTATCTCCATCTAACTTCCCAAATTCCTGATGACAAATAATATTCCTAGTCATAATTTATTGAGAACTTAAATGCATACTAATTAATTTTTTCAGTGGCATTTAACTCTCATAAGTAGTGCTTACATTTTACAAATAAAAATAAGGAGACTTAGAGAAGGTAAGTAATTTGTCAAAAGATGTACAGTTAGCAAGTGGGCAGTTCTAAGATTCAAGCACAAAGGGTTCAACCTCATGCTCTTAACCATGAAGTTTAATCTTGTTGGAAAAAGTTAACCCCTATTCAAGGGAAATGAGTGGCAAATGCTGGCTCCCTTTTGTTCAACAGCTGCCAGAGGGGAAAGTTTCATGGAAAAGTATCTCCACTAAATCTTTCTATTTCTTTAACCATTACATTAAACAGTAACATATCCTTGTTAAACATAATCTCTCTCGACTTTTTTTTTTTTTTTAAGTAAGGTCTATGCCCAACATGGGGCTTAAAATTATGACCCCGAGATCAAGAGTCACATGCTTTACCAACTGAGCCAGCCAGGTGCCCCAAACATAATCTCCTTTTTTTTTTTTTAATTTTTTTATTTATTTATGACAGTCACACACACACACACACACAGAGAGAGAGAGAGAGAGAGAGAGGCAGAGGCAGAGACACAGGCAGAGGGAGAAGCAGGATCCATGCAGGGAGCCCGACGTGGGACTCATCCGAGGTCTCCAGGATCACACCCTGGGCTGAAGGCGGTGCTAAACCGCTGAGCCACCAGGACTGCCCTCCCCTAACATTTCCACCAGAAATTTAGCTTTCTCTATCTCTAGTGAAAGAAAGCCAGTCGGCTTCTTACATTTATGTCACTTTCTGATTATTATTCTACATCCTCTGTCCTCCCCTAATTTGAATTGAATGTCAGTAAGTAATATTGACCCTCTCTCTGTTCAAGCCACTCCTATATCTTCCAGAAACAGTGCCCACTTACACTTTCTGAATGAGGTCATCTAGGGCTCATCAATCTCCTTATCATTTTTATAGTTTCATCATCTCTAGTTATCTATGCCATGACCTCATTTTTATTCCATCTCTCAAAATTCAAACTTCCAGGACTCCAGTGCAACAATAATCAGAAGTCTAATGAACTTGAGATAACCAGAAATTCATATATTGTAAGCATTAGTAATATAGAAGTCCAGATCCTATCTGTTCTGCAAATTAATGTATGGCTAATATTAAAATTTGTAGTCTGCTTTTTTCCAAAATATATTATATTCCTATTATACACCATCTCTGGTTTCCTTCTTTTCCCCGTTAGTGACAATTTTAAAAAACAATTTGTTTTCCAAACACTAAATGACAACTTGGGTTTAAAAAATGCTGTGGTATGTGCTGTTAAAAACAAAATACAACTTAGAAAATGTGAAGCTCCAATTGGCTTTATTCAGCAAGACATGAATCAGGCAGGATCCCAAGTAACAAATAGAAGGTAACTTTAAGAGCTGCTGGAATGGAAAGACTTTTAAATACAGAAAGAGATAGAGCAGGGAAATCATGAACAAAAGGAAGGATTATTTCAGGCAGAGTCACATTCCTTTGGGGGAAGGCAGAGTGGATTACCTCACTAGTGCTGGCCTGGAAATTTCAGACTCACTGGTTAAGATTATATTCCCAAGAGAGGTTGGAACTGCAGTCAGGTTAGGTAGATATTAAGTCTTGGTTTACCGACATGGGGCTTAGCCCAAGTGACTCCATTTTAGGTGTGCTGTTTCTTTTTTAACAATATCAAATATCAAGTCATCCCTCCTCATCCTTGCTTTTGTATCCCCACTTAAACCATCATAATTTAAATTCTGTTACTTTAAACTTTGGCCCTTATAATAGTCTCTTGTCTACCTCTTTACCATTTCTTCCCCATCTGTTAACCTTCTAAAATACAGTAATAACAATCGTGAGGAATGATATTCATAATTAGATGGCTGCTTGCTTTGCTTATGGACACTTCAGAGATGCAGAATGTTGGAGAGGGTGCCCTCACCACCTGCTGAATTACACCCAAGGTCTCAGGAACTGGAATCTCTACCTTCAGAAATGGGAGATCCAGCACAGAAATGGAATGAGAAAGTGTCATTGAAGGGTTTATGAACCTTTTGATGATTTCTCAGAAAATGTACATACACATATACATTTGCACAGAATTTTGAGTGTGATTTCAAAGAGATTCTCAGAAACCCTCTTTGTCTTGAACACTGGGGAAAGAACTCTTGTTCCAGACATTATAAAATTTATTTTTGAATAATGTAACATAACTCTTTCAACACAAACCAGACAGCTGTGCAATTGGACCAAACGGTTTATATCCCTTATAGTATTGTTTCTGCCAAATTGTCCCATCTGCTTTTGGCTTGCATAATAGACAACAGCAAGAATTTCTTTTCTATCTATTTGTAAAGGCCCTCTTCCATCCTTTATACATAGACTATACAAATGCACACCATGTCTTACATATTATTTCGTAGGTTAACAAATGCATGGAGTCCAGTGTAAAGTTCCATGGACTCTAGGTTAACAATGATCTATAAAGAATAAACTAGTTCTTTGTAAACAAAACTCTCTATATTTCTCACACTCTTACACTCTCTTATCATTTCATAAATTCTTTCAGTGTTCTATATAACTTGTACTAAAGTGAAACAAAATGAGATGGTTTTGTTTTGACTATACCTTCACAAAAGTGTTAGGATTTAGGCCTAAAGGTTGGTATGGGGGTGCCAGTGATAATCAGAATGAGAAAATTTCTTTATGAATGTGGTTTTCCTCCTTCAATTACTTGGAGATTGTTTCCAGAACATTCTGAATTTAGCTTTAATTAAGAGAATCAGTGTTAATTTTCATTATCGTTTTGTTTCCTCTAACATTTCTCTGTCATTTCAGTGACCATTGAAAAATCCAAAATAAACTTCATACCCTGGCACTTTAGGTACTTCAACTGTTCCCACCTATTGCTACAGTTCCAACAACTCCTCTTCTTCTACACATAGGCCCATGCTGCTGTTAAACCACAGAAGCCTGTCTTCTTTCAAGTGGTACTGAGTTTCCTAATCTGTGTGCCACTTTTTATTTGTTTGATTATGCCAGGAATTTGATATTCTCAGATGCAGTGAGTATTGAAAACATTATTGTAACATGTTAATACATTAGACAAATATTAAATGACACCTAAAGATGATTATGTAATTATAAAACTGGCATATATACATATATATATAGTCTTATATATTCATGTATTTCAACACTAACCTCACCTTCTATAGTCTCATGATACTTAAGATGTGCTTTGCTTTGTATTTTCTAGGCCATTGTTTGTGGTATTCTCCCTTCCTCCATATTTCATCTGCCTGCTATCCCTTTCCCATGTAGTGACCCTATTTGGAGAAGGCTGGTTTCTACTCTTCTCATGAGTTCCGCTGGCACCCTATTCCAAAATCTATTATATCACACCTCATTTAACTCCCTGTTCATTGTCTTATTTCATCATTGTGTCCCCAGTGCCTAAACAGCACCTAGCATGTAGAAAGCATTCAAATAAATGAAAGTTGATGATATTGAAATATAGGTATAATTGAGGGCACCTGGCTGGCTCAGTCCGTAGAGCACACAACTCTCGATTTCAAGGTTGTGATTTGGAGCCCCATGTTTGGCATAGAGTTTACTTAAAATAAAATAAAATAAAATAAAATAAAATAAAATAAAATAAGTATAGGTAAAATTGGTTTTGAGGAGTTAAATGATAATAGGTATTGAAAGTCATAAAAAATACTTATACCTTTGACCCTATACTTCAGGAGTCAAAAAGTTGAATGCTTTCAACGGTCACACAAATGATGTAAATGTGCCATGTGGACTGAGGGAAGGCAGTGGAAACAGGATACTATACACATTCAACTTTACATTTTTATAAATACTATAAATAGACAAAAAATCATAACTGTTGTCTCAGTCTTATTAAATTGTACTAAAGAAACAATTCCTTAGAAGAAAAATGGATATTCATAACAATATTACTTGTGAATTTCCCCTGTTAAAAGGGGGTGGGGAATGAGCACAAATTAAAAAGCACAAATTAAATAGGGAACATATTAAATTAAATGTGGATTATATCTACTAAATGCCATATATTCTTTAATATTAGAATAATTCCCCCAAACTATATACTATGGAAAATGCTTTCACTATTGAATGAAATAGAAATTATATTTTAAATTTTTTATTTAAATTCAATTAACATATAGTAGTATATTATTAGTCTCAGAGACAGAATTTATGGATTCATTAGTTGCATATAACACTTAGTGCTCATAACATCATTGGGGTGCATGTGCACCTTCAAATCACTATGTTTGTATCCTTTGGAAAAATACCTAGTAATGCAATTGGTGGGTTTTAGGGTAATTCTATTTTTAACTTTTTGAGGAGCTGCCATACTGTTTTCCAAAGTGGCTGCGCCAGATGGCATTCCTACCAACAGTAAGAGGGTTCCCCTTTCTCTGCATCCTTGCCAGCATCTGTTGTTTCCTGAGTTGCTAATTTTGGCCATTCTTACTGGTGTAAGGTGGTAGCTCATTGTGATTTTGATTTGTATTTCCCTGATGACAAGTGATATGAAGCATGTTTTTATGTGTGTTGGACATTTTTTGTCTTCTTTGGAAATGTCTGTTCATGTCTTTTCCCCATTTCTTAACTGGACTCTTTGTTTTTGAGTGTTGAGTTTGGTAAGTTCTTTATAGATTTTGGATACTAGTCCTTTAACAGGTGTATCATTTATGAATATCTTCTCCCATTCCCTAGGTTGCCTTTTAGTTTTGTTGATTGTTTCCTTTCTGTGCAAAAGCATTTTATCCTGATGAAGTCCAATAGTTCATTTTTGCTTTTGTTTCCCTTGCCTCTGGAGATGTGTCTAAGCAATAAGGTGCTGCGGCCACAGTCAAAGAGGTTGCTGCCTGTATTCTCCTCTAGGATTTTGGTAGATACCTGCCTTACCTTTAGGTCTTTCATTCATTTTGAGTTTATTTTTGTGTATGGTATAAGAAAGTGGTCTAGTTTCATTCTTCTGCACGTGGCTGTTCAAATTTCCCAACACCATTTGCTGAAGAGACTTTTTTTCCATTTGATATTCTTTCCTGCTTTGTCAAAGGTTAGTTGGCCATAGAATTGAAGGTGCACTTCTGAGTTCTCTGTTCTGTTCCATTTTTTTTTAAGATTATTTATTTATTTATTCACGAGAGAAAGAGAGAGAAAGAGGCGGAGACACAGGCAGAGGGAGAAACAGGCTCCATGCACGGAGCCTGACATGGGACTTGATCCTGGGACTCCAGGATCACGCCCTGGGCTGAAGGCAGATGCTTAACCGCTGAGCCACCCAAGGATCCCTGTTCTGTTCCATTGATCTATGTATCTGTTTTTGTGCCAATACCATACTGTCTTGATGATGACAGCTCTATAATACAGCTGAGCAGGAAGCCCCAGGTGGGGCTCAATCCCAGGACCCTGAGATCATGACCTGAGGTGAAGGCAGATGCTTAATCAACTGAGCCACCAAGGCGCCGCTTTGGTTTTCTTTTACATTACTTTGGCCATTTGGGGTCCTTTCTGGTTCCATACAAATTTTAGAATTGTTTGTTTTAGCTCTGTGAAAAATACTGGTGGTATTTTGATAGGGACTGCATTGAATGTGTAGATTGTTTTGAGTAGCATAGACATTTTAACAATATTTGTTCTTCCAGTCCATGAGCATGAAATGTTTTTCAGTTTCTTTGTATCTTCCTCAATTTCTTTCCGAAGTGTTCCATAGTTTTCAGAGTACAGGTCTGTTAGCTTTTTGGTTAGGTTTATTCCTAGGTATCTTACAGGTTTTGGTGCAATTGTAAATGGATCAATTCCTTGGTTTCTCTTTCTGCTCCTTCATTGTTACTCTATAGGAATGCAACAAGCTTCTTGCATTAATTTATATCCTACAACTTTGCTGAATTTCTTTATCAGTTCTAGGAATTTTTTGATGGAGTCTTTCGGGTTTTCTACATAAAGTATCATGTCGTTTGAGAAGAGTGAGTAACTTCTTCTTTGCTGATTTGGACACCTTTTATTTATTTTGTTGTTGTTGTTGTCTGATCACTGAGGCTAGGACTTCCAGTACTATGTTGGACAAAGTGGTGAGAGTGGCCATCCTTGTTATGTTCCTGACCTTAGGAGAAAGCTCTCCATTTTCCCCTTTGAAGATGATATTGGCTGTGGGTCTTTCCTCTTTGGCTTTTATGATGTTGAGGTATGTTTCCTGTTTCCCTATATTGTGGAGAATTTTGTGTTTTGTTTTGTTTTGTTTTGTTAATCAAGAAAGGATTCTGTATTTGTTAAATGCTTTTTCTGCATCCATTGAGAGGATCACAAGGTTCTTAACCTTCTGGACCTTATGTGGAACATCACGTTGAGTGATTTGCCAGTGTTGAACCAACCCTGCAGACCAGGAATAAATCTCACTTGGTTCTGGTGAATAATACTTTTAATGTACTGTTGGATCCCATTAGCCAGTATGTTGGTGAAAGTTTCTGCGTGCATGTTTATCGGGGATATTGGTCTGTAATTCTTCTTAGGGGGTCTTTCTCTGGTTTTGGGATCAAGGTAATGCTGGCCTCATAGAATGAGTTTGAAAGTTTTCCTTCCATTTCTGTTTTTTGGGACAGTTTCAGAAGTATGGGTATTAAGTCTTTACAGGTTTGGTAGAATTGCCCTGAGAAGCCACCCGGCCCTGGACTCTTTATTTGTTGGGAGATTTTTTATTATCTTCCTGTTTCAGTTTTAGTAGTTTATATATAGAAATTATTTTTTTTAAGTTCAGCATTTAATAATTCCCAATCCCAATCTCTGGAGAAAACTTTTGGGACTATCTTTCAGAATCTTAGAAAATGATACCAAGAAGCAGAACCAGGTTACTTTATTAAGAACTAAAGAATATGAATTGTGAGCTAAGCTAGAAATACCATTGTCATAGCAACCTCCAAAGATTTCATGGAAAAAGCATGGCTTGGATTTTTTTTTTTTTTATGGAGATGCCTAACAAGATCCCTTTTGAAATAGTTCTGATATAGTGAGATACAATAAGTTTGAAAATGAGTTTTACTAAAAATTGTGATAAACTGGCATAACCTTAAGATCAAAAGTGGGAATCCTTAGTGTACATATGTGTATACTGATTACATTTTAGTAGTAAAATGCTGATGTGACGCCAGTCTGTCTTCCCTGCAAATAATAATTATTTAATAATAAAATATTAATAAGATTATAATTTTATCATGATAATAATGGTTATTTTTAATTTAAAAAAGCTTAGTTCTTCTCAAGAGAGATTTGATGTATTTTTCCGATTCTTTATGAAGACTTAGTTATGTGTTTTCAGTGTTCTGCTTCGATACTATATATTACCTCTGGAAACAGAAGCCTATGGAAATACTGTTAACCATCAACAGAAATTGTTTTAACTTCTTTCTTGGAAAGGGTATATTCCGTCAGTCTCATTGCCTCAGTTGTTAAGCTGAATTGCCATCCTAAGTGACAAATCTTTTCCATGTCCAAGCTTCCTGAAAGATTTATTATTTAATCCCATTCTGTTTGAGTTTAGAACAAGAATGCCCGTAGATTATTTTATGAAGGTTTGCTGTAATTTGCAAAAGCTGGCCCAGCCTCCTAGCCATGTGGTGTTTTGAAGATTTCCTGAATAGCTAATGAAATCCATGGCTTTGTATAGCAACTAATGCAGTAAAATTACTAATTTTTTGATCATGCTAAAACCATGAGTGGTCACTTGACTTCACTTGGAAAATCTGTTTCTCTGATGGCATACTCCCGTGGTGATAACTTTGGGATCTTGCAAATATGTTGCCTAGATACAGGGCCATATAGTTAAGGAAGAAGAGATTGTTAGTAATTACATTAAAGAGGATAATATTAATTAGCATTTTTTTCAGTTGAGGTAAACGTATGTAAATCAGAGTTTATCATAAATAGCAATATACCTCAAATATCATATTTCTCATATCATATACAAAATGTAGAGTCTAGCTTTCTATGCGACATAAAAAAATACATATACATAGTTAAATCACCTGTTTCTCAAAATAAGGGCCTGTGTAGCAGCATCAAGAAGCATTAAGTGAGCCAAAATGAACAAGGTGTGGGTCTGAGTTTGAAACCCATGCAGTTTAGGCCTCATTACTGAAGCTGGCACTAGATTGTCTTTAGAATTAATACCTGTTCACTCAGGTCTCAAACCAATTAAATATATACCATAAATATCTTGGTTCTTCTAACCCATTTAGTATATTTTGTGAAGCCACTGGTAAAACTAACCTTTTTAACCATCTACTGAAGACAGAGGTCATGTTATAAATAAATGGAAGTACTGACTTCTACTTCATATTTTAGTACTTTTTTTTTTAAGATTTTATTTCTTTATTCATGAGACACAGAGAGAGAGGGAGAAAGGCAGAGACACAGGCAGAGGGAGAAGCAGTCTCCATGCAGGGAGCCCGATGTGGGACTTGATTCCCAGTCCCCAGGATCACACCCCGGGCTGAAGGTGGCGCTAAACCGCTGAGCCACTGGGGCTGCCCCATCTTTTAGTACTTGACCACAAAATTAAACCTCAGATTTTTAAAGAAGTATTTAGTTATTATGATTGTGTATGAATGGGATCTATCCACTCATTCAACACTTACTTAGTGAGCTGCTGCTTGATACAAAAGATTCTGTTAGTGAGTTAAAAAAAATGTTTGAGGAGCTTCCTGTCCTGTTAGTCATGTAGCTAATCATCATTCATACTGAAGTTCTGAATCAGGAAAAAAAAAATAAGAGTTGAACTAATATTGTTAAGTTTTGCACACAGATGGCCATCAGGAGCAGAGAAGGGAAGCCTTTATTCACTGAAGAATATATTACTTCTCTGTAGTAAATTAATGTATCTTAATCGTCTGTTTTGATTGAGGAAAAATTAATCTAACAAATCATCCTGTAAAGCCCTGACTGCTTTGACTCAGATAAAACTTGTTGCTAATTTGAGGCTTTCTAAAATTAAAGTCGAAAGATAAGTTGAGTAATTAATAATCTTGAAATTTAGGAAAGTGACTGATGTGGACTAGCCAGGATGTTTGCACCAGTTTGATTTACATAATCTTGCCCTAGTTGCTCTTTTAAAAAAAATCAGCCAAACAATAAAAAAAAAAAAGTGTTCTACCTTCAAATATTAGTAAACCTCCTGATGAAGTTTTCCAGATTAATCTGAATGGATTTATAAAATGTGTTAAAAGAATGAATGAGGGATGTCTAAATTTAATTTCTTTAACGTACTAGCAATAATTGCGCCTTGGATAAACCTCATTGGCTACGATACTGCCACTGCACAAAGCTTCTTTAACTTACTAAACAGCAACATACTTTGTCCAATTTACTTATATTCAGTTTAAACCAGAAGCACCTTTATTGTTCTATTTCTTTTCTAAATTTCTAATATTAAGTTGTTTTCTTTTCTAAATTTCTAATATTAAGTTGTTAAATATCTTCATAAAATTATTAATAAAATGTTTTCATAAGTATCCTACATGAATATTGAGATAAATAGCTTTGAAATAGCTGAAACTTCTCAATTACGGTAACAAAGTATTATTTCAAAAAGTGTATCTTAAGAAAGGTTAAACTGCATAAATATAATGTTTAATGATCTTTCTCAAAGATAAGAACTTTTTATCAGAAATATATCACACCGGGCAGCCCGGGTGGCGCAGCGGTTTGGCGCCGTCTGCAGCCTGGGGTGTGGTCCTGGAGGCCCGGGATCCAGTCCCCTGTCGGGCTCCCTGCATGGAGCCTGCTTCTCCCTTTCCCTCTGCCTGTGTCTCTGCCTCTCTCTCTCTCTCTCTCTCTCTGTCTCTCTCTCTCTCTCTGCCCCCATGTCTATGCACAAATAAATAAAATCTTAAAAAAAAAGAAATATATCACACATTAATAACCTTGTTATGGAGATGAGATTCTCCCTTTAGCAGAAAACAGTCAGGGCATATGTGAGTGACTTTTTTCCCTTTGGCTGTATTCCTAATGCATTTCCTATCATGGTCTCATGGTGTAATGCATTTAAAGTGTGCTTTTAAGCATTTGTTAGTTAAATATACTTAACATAAAGACCCAAACTTGGGGCCATCAGAGTGGCTCAGTGGTTAAAAGGCCAACTCCTGGTTTCAGTGCAGGCCATGATCTCCTGATTGTGGGATTGACCCCTCATTGGTCTCTGCGCTAAGCATGGAGTCTGCTTCAGATTCTTTTTCCCTCTATCTCCAGCTCATGTTCTCTCTCCCTCTCCATCTCAAATAAATAAATAAAATCTTTAAAAAAAGAAGACCCAATCTGAGCTTGCTAAGTGATATAAAATTAATAAAAACTACATCTTATTGTTGGAATCTAGGGTATTATGGGATTTTTTTGCACACTTAGCTCTTCAACTGATTTGTTTTGGAATCTGGATAAATTATTTGGTACCTTGGTTAAGTGAGCTTGTGAAGAAATTTTGATATATACAACCACTTCACATAGAGCTAATAGCTATGTTTGTCAAGTATTTTGTGGGAAGAAAAGACTATAGAGCAAAGAATGCTGGATTTCCTTAAGAGCACTGCACTGTAATGTGTACATGAAGACTGGGCAATTACCAGGGAGAAATAGGCCTGACAATAAGGGCCAAATATATGCAACTCCTTTCTTTTGGTGAAAATCTGTCCTAGTTTCATGCTATTATATCTGAAAATAATATTGTATTTTCCACTAATGATACTATTATAATTCATGGGATATGTTTCCCACCAAAGACTCTGAATCTACAATATACTATAAAGGCAAAGGTATGATTATAAGATATAGACTCAACTCATTAAAGTAGTAAAGTGTATTCTAAACCTAATCTATAGGACAAATATACACATTGTGAGGTAGTTATATGAGTCTCCCATATATTTGGAAAAGATATACATCTTTATATTAAAACTACATTTCTACTGTATTGTAAATTATAACTACATAAAATTAACACATTAACTTTAATTACCACTTATTTACACCAAGCTTGTTCTCCAACAAGAAAGATATATGTTTATGAGTGTTTGTGTGAGTTAGATGACTGGCATCTTTTTAAAAAACACCAAGAGGGGTTCCTGGGTGGCACACTCAGTGAAGCGACTTGACTCTTGGTTTCAGTTCAGGTCCTGATCTCAAAGTCATGAGCTCGAGCCCCCATTGGGCTCTGTGCTTAGCATGGAGTCTAATTGGGACTTTCTTCCCTCTCCCTCTGCTCTTCCCCTCTGCTTGCAAGTGCTCTCTCTCTCTCAAATAAATAAATAAATCTTTAAAAGAAAAAAAAACTGAGAAAGTTTGGAGTAATGAATATGCATGTAGCATGGAGAGGTAGTCAGAGTCATTCTCCTATATTTCTTTAATTCTAAGGTACCATATGTTGTATGATATGCCATTATATTAGTAACACTTTTTTTTTTGGAAAGAGAAAAAGCTGGTATAACAAATGTGCACATTAGAAAAAAATTGGTTTTATAAATTTTATAATGATAAAAAGCTACCGAAATGGAGTAAATATTTTTATTTACCTTAAAATTAAATTTAAACTTAAGCTTAATTTCCACAGCAATCTTTAGAAAATTTTATTATGCAATATTTGTTGAAGATAATTTATAATTTATTACAATTGATTTAGAAATATCCATGCATTTTAAAATTCAAAACTTTGGCTAAAACTATCAAATATCTGAAATTTTCTCAATGTATGAGAGGTTAGTGTCTCAGTTGATTCTATAGTGAGCTTCATGGAAAGTACAGCAGGTAGAGTGCTTGCTGAGTAATTTATTGATGGTGAATGATGCTCCCAAATTTGCTCATGATTCTGTTCTGATCCTTTGAAATCATTGAAATACCAAAAGAATGAGTGTACAGCTATTAGGAAGAATATGAATGTTTTAGCTTGCTCAGAGTCTCTTTGAAGCAAAGGCACATGTTGTGCATAGATATAAAGACATATATTTTGGGGAAAATAATTCTAGTTAAATTTAGAATGTAGTGAACTCTCTCTGGGATTTCATTTATTGCTGGTGAGAGTTTAGAGTGCTCTAGACATTGACATGGTGGCCTTATTTTAATCAGCAATTACAAAGATTAAGTCCTAGATATCAATGAGTAGAACATTGGGTAAAAATCAACTTTTCCCCCTTGTACAAGACTTAGATGCATCCTATCAAAGGACAAAATTAAATAGGCAAGGAAACATTTATTCAAGACTACTGCAGTGGGGGAGACATTGGACTCAACTCTGCTGAAACAAAAGGCAAGAGAGTTTTTCAGTGCTGGGGTGAACTAGTGGAATAGTACTGGAGGACACCAAGTGGGGAGATTGGTCAGGGGCACTCCATCTGTGTTTTCTAACTGGCACTTATTGAAGTAGACTCTTACTGTCCCACAGAGAATGGGGGTGCTATCTTTCTTGATAATATTTCAAATATATGGCTCCCAGGTCACTGAGAAAGATATTCCTTGGTTGTAAAACTGTCAAGATGTTAGATTTACATCTCTTGGGGCGCCTGGGTGGCTCAGTCGGTTAAGTGTCTGCCTTTCCCTCAGGTCATGATCTCAGGGTCCTGGGATTCAGTCCCGTTGGCTCCCTGCTCAGCGGGGAGTCTGCTTCTCACTCTCCCTTTGCCTCTGCCCCTCACTTGCGCACTTCCTCCCTCTCACTCACTCTCTCTCAAAAAGTAAATAAAATCTTTAAAAAAAAAAGAAAAAGAATGGGCAGCCCGAATGGCTCAGTGGTTTAGCGCCGCCTTCGGCCCAGGGTGTGATCCTGGGGCCCTGGGATCGAGTCCCACATCAGGCTCCCTGCATGGAGCCTGCTTCTCCCTCTGCCTGTGTCTCAGCCCTCTGCCTCTCTCTCTCTCTCTCTCTCTCTCTTTCTCTCTCTCTTCTCTCCCTCTCTCTGTGTCTCTCATGAATAAATAAATAAAATATTTAAAAAAATGAAAAAGATTTACAACTCAAAAGGACAGAGAAAGAATTTACAGTTGCAAGTTTTCTAAAGCAAATGTTTTACATAAGGAGAGGTTAGGGTCCTTTAGTCAGGAAGAAACCTGTCTAAAGTTTAGTCAAGCTGAGAGGAAATGTTAAGGCTGGTAGGTCAATCTAAACTTGGAATACAGATATAGATCTGTTTGTCAATTCTAGAAAACCTAGAAGAACAGAAAGCTCTCCTAATCTCCCATCCTCCTGAATCTGATTTAGTTGTTTCACTTATGTGTTCTCACAGGGGAACAATCTTGCCAAAATCCAAGAATTACATTTTTTTTTGTCTCTTTACTACTACTGTTTGACACTAGACTATAAACCTCATGAGGATAGGGATCCTGATTACATTTGTAATCTCAGGACATACTGTAATGTTACCTCACTTTATAGTACCTCAATTGATGCCTGCTAAAATAAACTGAATTCTAAAAAATTCAGAAAAGTAGCTGAGCTGGGAAATAAGAATGTAGGAATTAATTACAAAAGAATTAAGAACCTTTAGTTTGGTAAAACTGAAGGTTGTAAGGAAAGATGATCAGAAACCATGTATTCCTAGAAGGTATGAACTGTTCTAGTAAATCCTAGAAAACTAGAAGTGGGCCACGCACAATGAAGATAATAATAGGAAAGGGAGCTTACATTGAATGTTTACCATATAGTAGATACCATGCTAGCATATCAGATTTAATCCTTTGAAGGGAAAGGAAAGCATTGCAAGCCTCACTTTATAAGTAAGGAAACTGACATCTAGAGAGGCCATTTAATAATAAACTTAAATTATAATAATTTAAAGTTTTAGAAGAAGGGGCAAATAATCAGCACTTTAAACTTTGTATATTAGGTTACACTCCTAAGAAGGGATCATCCTCAAAATAGAAATAGAATTAACACAGTACTAGATGTATCTTTAAATGCTAGAGACAGGAAAGTTATAAAGAAAACAGATGATGTTTGGGGTACCCTCCAAGAAACTTGTGAAGGTGATGTCACCACAGGAGACTGTCTCTTGGCAGCACTGTCAACTATGTATTATTGGGTTGTCATTACTGGGGCTTTTCTCTTGTACTTAGAACATTCTCTATGATTCTTCAGTAACAAAATATCTTTGTTTCTTCGATTCTATTATAACTGAAAAAGATGGTTTAAAAGAAAAATCTTTTTTTGTTTTTTTCAGATACACGTTGGGAGCACTATATATTAACTCTAACTATATGCTAGAGATGTGCTGGTAGTCCCCTTATATCTCCCTACATATCAGTATGGGAAATATTAAGGCTGCTGATGCCAGTCCCATCTGGATATTTCTGAATGAAGAGGAAGGTCTGGGACAAGAGCAAACAGGTGAAGAGAATTTAGTTAATAATTCAGTTTGATCTGAAAGCCTGATCAAATTCAAATACCCATGTCAGGCTTACATGTCAGGATTATATGGAACTTATTTTTTCAAAATAATATAGATTTACACAATTTTTCTTCAGAATTTGGGGTAAGAAGAAAACCAATACTTTAGTCAATAAAAGGAACATCTTCTTTATGTTTCTTTGAAATCCTTTGTGAATTCCTTGTCATCTCACTGATTTTACCCTGTTCTAAAAAAAAGCATACTGGGAAAAAGTAAGATCTAGTGCTTTTCCAGTGTACTCTTGGCATTCTTCCAAATCTTCTGGAAAACACTATTCTATCATTTATATTCCTATTGAACTATGAATTGCAATGAGGAACCCTCATTGATATTATACAAAAGCCTCTTAGACAAAAGTATCAGGATATTCTTAAAGAAACTATATACAAATGGGTATATTTAAAATAATTGTAAGTACATCATTAAGCCCCAATAAGAATGCAAGGTTGCTTAGCAACAGGATCAGGCAACCTTAACGTGAAAAGGCATGGAAACAATGGTGAAAAGTGATCGAAATCTTAAAAAGGCAGGTTCTTTGAAGTAAATTTTTGTGAAAAGATAAGACAATGAGGGGAATGAGTTTTTCTTTTTTTCTTTTTTTTTTAAAGATTTATTTATATATTCATGAGAGACACTTAGAGAGAAAGAGAGAGAGGCAGAGACATAGGCAGAGGGAAAAGCAGACTCTTTGCAGGGAGCCCAATGTGGGAATCAATCCCAGATCCAGGGATCATGACCTGAGTCAAAGGCAGGCGCCCAACCGCTGAGCCACCAGGCATCCCAAGAATGAGTTTTTCATCTAAGAATTGTTTCCTGAGATTGGTGCAGCATTATTTCAAGGCTAAACATCATCTACTTTCTGTAAAGTAGATAAAGCAATAGTACTTCTAGTCTTCACATAATTTAGAATACTTAAAAAAGACTTTTTTAAAATCAGGGTTAGCTTGAAAATACATAATATTTCCATGTTGTCCCACTAATTATCATTAAAACCGTAGAGATATATAAAGGTGCTTATAAAAAGAAACACTGCAAGTATATTTGATTAGACGACAAGTGTTCTATTTTTATATCATCATATACAACTGGACAAAAAAACCTCAAAAATTCTATTCTTATCTTTTAAATTTGAACATACATATGCAAACATACATTATCTAATTCTCATTAACAGTTTTTTAAAAAAGAACCTACAAAGCACTATCTCTTTAGAAATATTAGATTGACTAATTTTTGACTAGTTTGACTGGGCTAATTTTATACTATAAAACCTGTAAAGCTGCTAACTTGGTTCTACTGGTAACAATGAAAACAAATCTGGTACATGTGGGCTCTCTTGATGTAAATGCATAAACACTCAGCAAATTCATTTTTTATTTTTTTTTAAATTTTTATTTATTTATGATAGTCATACACACAGAGAGAGAGAGAGAGAGAGAGAGAGAGAGAGAGAGAGAGAGAGGCAGAGACACAGGCAGAGGGAGAAGCAGGCTCCATGCACCGGGAGCCCGACGTGGGATTCGATTCCGGGTCTCCAGGATCGCGCCCTGGGCCAAAGGCAGGCGCTAAACCGCTGCGCCACCCAGGGATCCCTCACTCAGCAAATTCAATCAAAGAATAAGGTCAGGTCTCCTGGATGGGGAGGCAGAAAATCCCAAGTCTGACCCTACTCTGACCTCTGCTTTCAACAAGTCACTTAACCATTCCATACCTCAACTTCTTCTTCTATACAAGGAGACCTTCAAAATTCTTGCCAGGTATAATACTCCTGACATCCATGTCTATTAATTCTTCTCCTCATGGAAAAAGTGGTTGTTTTATTGGATTGGTTATTTGGTTGCCATCTTTATGAGAATATTAAAAGTAGCAGGTCTATCCTGTTCACATATCCATTCAGTACTGTTCACCTATCCAGCAGAAAAATTACATTATTGGTTTCTTTTTTGCTTTTTCTTTGTATCTGATTGTATGTTTCAGACCTAATTTTTAGTTCTGGAAGCTTAAAGCTTGCAGGTGCAGATGAAATATGCCACAGATTTCTATACCAAAGTCATTCTGTTTTTTAAACTACTGGGTTTTTTGCAGGCTTTAGAAGACACCTAGATGAGCACATCTGTTTACTTTTCTTAAGAAGTTTTATAACATCACCAAAAGGTCATCCTTAAACAGTCAGACAAGGTCAACAACAAAATCTTGGAAAATAGCCAGTCCATCAACAAAACAAATGCAGTGGACTATTTACAGACATTAAGTTTAAATAGGCAGCAGAATACAAGAGTTGGGGAAGGGTATGGGAGAGCTACTTTGCAGACATAGCAAAGAAATAGTTTCAAGAGATGCCTCATAATATTAAACTGTTGAGAACCAACAGCAGTAACCAAACCTGGCCCCCAGTAATTGGTAAAAAATGTATTTATAAAAAAATTGGAAGTGACAAGTCTAAGATGAGTCACAGAAGCAGATTCACGGGCCACACCCACACTGGGTCCTGTATTCCATTTTCAAAACAAAGAGAAATTGATGTAAATATTTTAAGTGCAAGGAAGTGAAACTGTGGTTTTTAATCCCACCAGTTGATGCCAGGCCAGGTTTTCTATTATGCAACTGAGGATGTAGTTTCATCCTGATAGCAAGCAGTAGAGATGGTACTCTTTTCTTCCCATGAAAATACCACTTCTACTAATAATTTTAAAGGGAAGAAAGCTTTTAACAGAGAACATATTAGAAAACCATTACGTATTTAAACCCAGAAACTTAATATTGACACAAGAAGCAAGTAAATTTAGGAAGAGAGAGAGCTACAGAAATCGTCAGTGAAGACTCTGCACCGTTAGTTGAAATTTTTAAAATTATAAACAGAATGGAAAATTCTTTGCAATTGGTACTTCATCCATGATTCAAGGAAGTGACTTAGGAGAAGTTTACCAGGATGAAAAGCAACCTGCTGGGAAATATAGATACCACTAATACAGAAATAATGATATAAGATAGAGACATTTTTTGTAATAAAGGATTTCACCATCTTTCTAAGAGGATTTTATTGTATCATACTGTTGAATCATATTGTAGTTACATCTGTTAAAATTTTTAGATTATGGAACACTTAAATATATACTTAAGAGAAACAGTCAATAAATTGTACACAATATATTACAGTAGTAAATATTAGGTTCTTGTCAATGAATAATTTTACAGTCTTTTTGTGGTCTTTTTAAAGAGACTAATTTTCAAATAAAAATTCTTTCAATTTGGGAAATGAGAAATTTCAAATAAGATCAGCTCGATTTCTACAAGGCACTTTCTGATGCTCAAAGTGGGCAGGTTACGAAATGGTGCGCGGCCAAGGCCATATGGGAATGTGCCTGTTTCTTGCAGTTTGAATCACATTATACAATGTGTCTGTAATATACAGGACCACAAAGTATTTTATAACTTATGCTTTTCAAGCAGACTCTTACACAGGAATAGCAGTCACCTTCAGAACTTCCTTGTCTAATTAGAATAGACCTGAGGCAAAACTACAATGTTTGCTTAAGTTTCATCAAGCCCCACTTTCTGAGTTTTTCCCCTGTGAGTCTATTTATCATTCTGTCTCCTTTGTTACCTAACACCCTCTGCAGAAACCCTATGCCCTCGAGTTCTCTTCCCTCCTACACATCATCAGAATTTGCTTTCGGATCATTCCGGCTAAGGAAAAAATGACTAAGATCTTAAGGTATGGTGGGTATTTGAATTTTAAGGGCAAAGAAAGATTTAAGGATGAGGTTTGGAGATAAACAGGTGCGATTTGATTGTCAAGCATCTGTTAGTAGAAGGGAAGACATTTTTAGGCATCTGCTCTTTCTTGTATCTCCAGTCATAAGGCTAGTCCTGCAAGCCATATATAGTTAGAAGTAATTGTATGAAAGGATCAAGATACCAGTAAATAAAAATAATTTCTTGTAAGTTCATAAATAAGATGTAGATTAATTAAAGGACACAAGAATTATTCCCTGTTCCCCTGAATGCAAACTAGCTAGCAGGGAAAAGGAGTTTGATAAACTAGCCTTGGTGTTGGTGAATGGCAAGGAAAATTCAGTGTGGAATTACAGATGGAAAGTATGTCAGATGATAGGTGTGTGTATCCATATGTGTTTGTATAGAAGCCATCTCTGTCATCTAGGAAAAGACATTTAAACCTTGCAAAGTTAATGCACTGAGAAGAAGCTATAAACTTCATCATTTTATTGCTAAATTGGGACATATTTAAGAGATGAATCAATAGCAATGACTTCCTTGAAAGGTCTCCTAAAGATATTGTTTTTTTTTTTTTTTTTCCCTATGGGACTGGTATGCAAGGAAATTGCTCTGAAAGAACACAGAGAGATAATACTACCTGTCAAGGATTTGGGTAGCATTAATTGAGCAAAAACTAAAATATGATAGAAAGTACAGTTTTCTTTATCTTATCACAAAGTTAAAATAAAGAAGTGAAAAAATCTCTAAATTTTATTTTATATTTAGCAGTTATGTAAATTAAAACAGATTGATCTTACTACTCATTATGGTAATTCAGTTACAAAAAAAAAAAAAAGCCACAACCAAACAACACATATTTGCTTGGAAAGGATTCCTGAACATGGATGCATTTCATATTTAGAATCAGATGACAAAAGAAGACTGTTTAATTTACACGGGCCAGTATTTAATAGTTATTGATCATTATTTGTGAAAATTAAATTAATTTTCTGATATTCCATCATTTTCTATTTTTTTAACAAAAGTAGGATTTTATTTTTTGTCAGCTGTTCCTTTGTTAAGAAGTGAAGAAGAGGGGCAGCCCCGGTGGCTCAGCGGTTTAGCGCCTCCTTCCGCCCAGGGCATGATCCTGGAGACCTGGGATCGAGTCCCACGTCGGGCTCCCTGCATGGAGCCTGCTTCTCCCTCTGCCTGTGTCTCTGCCTTTCTCTCTCTGTGTCTCTCATGAATAAATAAATAAAATCTTAAAAAAAAAAAAAAAGAAGTGAAGAAGAAAGGAGTTACTAATTCTAAGCAAGTCAGCTCCTTGATTTGCCTGATAATTATGAATATGAATAGGGGCTTTCTCTGTACAGTAGCTCTTAATCACCAGAAAAAAAAAAAACGGCTGGCTCTAACATATTCTACAAAGGAAAGTGTGCCAAGACATAGTCAGCAATCTTTTTAAATTTTTCTTAAGTTTAAAAATTATTTTATTTTGCATGAATTCTACATTTCCTCTAAATTATTTTTTACTGTGGAACATATGATGCTATAATACTAAATTTATGAGTAAAAGTGTAATAGGCATCATATATCTCCACATCTTACACTGATGACATTTAAATTCAGACAATAAATTGTTATTGTTTCATAAACTAGGAGATAATTGCTCTAATAACAAGCAGAAGAAGTTGACAGGAACAATAGATTTTTCCACTCTTTGCTTTTTATTGTGTTTACTCTAGTTGTCCAATTAATGGCAACACATGACAAAATTTTCCTGACTTCTGATTAATTATCTATAATTTTACTGGTTTTGTTACTGCTAAAGCTCCACTTGTTCTATATGTCATATCTAACATTACTCATCCTATTTTCTTCTTTGACCTTCCTTGTATTCAGAAACCCCATGTTATTAACTTGTCAGGTAGTACCTGTTATAATCAGAGAAAAAGCAAAGAGGAATGAATGTAATGCCAATATAACCATTAATTAGAACACATGTTTTAGGGTATTAAAACAGAAGAGGATAAGAAATGATAGTTTAGTTTTTGGATAGCTATATAGTATATAAATGGAACCCCAAATGGCACCAGAGATAATTAAAACCAGAGTTTTAATATATTTGATACACATCCAATTTGTGCCCATGATGACAAACAGCTAGTAAAGAAGAATTAAATAGATATATTTCTGGACAAATGAGGTTAATAATTTTACTATTTACCTCAATCATTTCTTAGGCTTTCTTTGTTTATTATGCTAGAAATTATATGACATTATCAGAGTAAAAGCATTACAATGACTTCACCATTGTGGAACATGAAACAAAATGAGAAAAAAAGGCAAGGAAGGAATATGAGTAAAGCAAGAAGGAAAAAGAAATGAAAGAGCTGAAAGGAAAAAAAAAAGAAAAGAAAAAAGAGCTGAAAGGTTTATATCTTGGCTGTTAGGTGCTAGGAGAGTTTACTTGTGCTTTCTTATTTAATCTTCAAAGTTCTCTTACCAGAATGGTATTAACATGCCCATTTTATAGACAAGCAACTGAGGCTTTTCAGCTACTGGTTGCACTTGATTACCTGCCAGGTTTTCAAGCCTGTGATGGGGACAGTCAGGTCAGGAATTTTAATCTTGGTTAAATTGTGACCTAGTGGAAGTACCATTCTGCAAACTCAGTTTTGACTCAAATTTTGACATTAAAATGTTGCTTGTCTTTCTCCAGGATGGTAATCTGTGTTTCAAGAACAACTATAGTTCCCCTATAACAATATTTATGAATTGTTTGTGCCAACTAAAGGTTTTGGTTGATTTTTATATTAACAAAGCCCTGGAATTACATGCAAAATGCTGTGAAGTTATTTGTTTATTTTTAGGGAAGGGATACAGAGCTGTTACCAAATTCCTAAAACTCAATCAAATATTATCTAATAATTTACATTAAATGGGGTAATGAATATTTCTTCTGGATCCAAACACTATTATAATATTAATTATTATTCTTTTAAGATTATTTATTTATTTATTTATTTATTTATTCATGAGAGACACACAGAGAGAGAGAGAGAGAGAGAGAGAGAGGCAGAGACACAGGCAGAGGGAGAAGCAGGCTCCATGCAGGGAGCCCCATATGGGACTCGATCCCGGGCCCCCAGGATCACGCCCTAGGCTGAAGGCAGCACTAAACCACTGAGCCACCCGGGCTGCCAGATTTTATTTTTAAGTAACCTCTACATCCAATTTGGGGCTCAAACCCAGAACCCTGAGATCAAGAGTCACAGGCTCTAACAATTGATCTCTACAATTATTTTTAATACTTACAATATCCCTGAAATATCTATTAACTCCATATAACTGAGGCATAGAGAAGTCCAAATAAGTGACAGGGATGGAATTGAAATCCAGGTCAATTTCAACTTGAGAACCACTAATTCTGCCTCTCATTGTAGATAATAGTACATGTCCATTTATTTCCTTTATTCCCTTTTGGGAATCAAAGAGCAACTAGTACAGATTATTTTTAATGTAAATGATATAATAATAATGCTAGCCAACAGTTACTGAATATTCATATTGTGCTCGAAGCTGAGCATTAAGTACTTTATGGGCATTCTTTTATTTAAATCTCACATATATATTACCTACATGTGGAAGTAGGTAGTATAAATGTTCTAAAGTGATTGAAATAACATGATCAGGTAACAGCAGTGAAACTGGGAACAAATTTCTTAGGCTGATGGTTGAATTTTGATCAAGATATTAAGAGAAGGGATGAGCACTAGTGAGAAGATTGTGATGCTATTCATAGGAAGGGAATGCACTAATGTAAGTGTGGGCCCTAGTAACAGGAAAACTGGGGTTCTGATGAAAACTGAAAGTAGGTTTCTTCTTGCAGTTTGAAAAAATATATATACTGGTATTTCTTCATCTCTTTCCTGTTTGAAAATGATTGTTTTATGGATGTGTTGAAGTAACTGATCCAGATTCTCTTTTAGATTTAGAATAAATATTTATATCACAGATGTAGAGTCCATGGAGCCATTTTCCCAAGTTGATAAATACAACCCCACCCTCCCAACCTCCTTTTAAAAATGTTTTATCCACCATGAAAATAGAGCTACCTTATAACCCAGCAATTGTACTACTAGGTATTAACCCCAAAGATACAAATGTAGTGATCTGAAGGGGCGCCTGCACGCCAGTGTTTCTAGCAGCCAAACTATGGAAAGAGCCCAGATGTCTGTCCACAGATGAATGGATAAAGAGGATGTGGTGTACACACATACGCACACACACACACACACACACACACACACTGAAATGGAATACTAGTCAGCCATCAAAAAATGAATCTTGCCACTTGCAATGACGTGGATAGAACTAGAGGGTATTATGCTAAGCAAAATAAGTCAATCAGAGAAAGACAATTAAATGATTTCACTCACATGTGGAATTTAAGAAACAAAGTAAGATTGTAGGGGAAGAGGGAAAATAAAACAAGATAAATGATAAGAGACTTTTAATCATAGTAAACAAACTAAGAGTTGCTGGATGGGGTGGAGGAAGGGGATAGTATAACAGAATGATAGACAAGGAGAGCGCATGATGTAATGAGCACTGGGAGTTATATACAACTGATGAATCACTGAGCTCTACCTCTGCAACTAATATACATTATATGCTAACTGAATTTAAAGTAAATAAATAAATAAAATGTTTTGCACTCTGGCAAAAGAGAGCAACAACAAACACAACTTCCTTTTATCTATAGTTATTCATCTAGTCAAGAAGACCCAACTTGATATATTCATGCCAAAGTATAAAATGAAATTATAATTTGATTAGTTCTTCCTATAAAATTTTATTGATTACTACAATATATATTATATTATCACATGAAGATTTTTGGCAGTATTATATATCAGCTTGGTAACCTAGATTATATGACTGTGTTCTCCATTTATTTATTTATTTTTTAGAGAGGATGATGGTAGAGTTAGAGGAAGAGAGAGAGAATCTTAGGCAGGCTCCATGTCCAGCGCTAACCTCAATGTAGGGCTCAGTCCCACAATCAGAGCCAAAATCAAGAGCTGGATGCTTAACTGACTGAGCCACCCAGGTGCTCTGTGTTCTCCATTTAAATAGTAACACACAAACCTTTCAGAAGGAATATTATAATTAATCCCCCCAAATAACTTATAATTCTGTATGCTCTGGTTTCACACACATTTGGCATCATTTTGACTTTCACTACTCATTTAGTGTGTTTGCAAGCCTTTTGTTAAGGTAGCTGGTACACAAATCATTTCCTGATTGTCACATGTGGAATAGTGATTCTATTTGCATTTGAGAGTTACTAGCATTTACAACTAATAGAGTCTGGGACTTGAAGGAAAAACAATGGTTCCTTTTGGTACTCACAGAAAAGAATATTTGTAAATCTGCATTATGATCAAAGAAAAATGATTTATTATTATAAATTTATGACACTTCCTTTTTTTAAAAAAAAGATTATTTATTTATTTAAGAGAGCGCAGAAGCGGAGGAGAGGGGAAGAGGGAGAGGAAGAAGCAGACTCCTCACTGAGTAGGAAGCCCAAGGCGGGGCTTGATTCTAGGATCATGACCTGAGCCAAAGGCAAATGCTTAACTGACAGAGCCACCCAGGTATCCCTATGACACTTTCTTTTAAGCCAACCATATAATGTTAGACTACCAGCTATAAATTTACTGTATTATATATAACTATATTATAAATTATTATAAATTAACTATAAACTGTCTTTTTTCTCTACTAAAACAAAATAACATTTTGTGAAAAAGAAAAAGAAAGAAATGGTTTTCCTTTTCACATCTTGAAACTATATTCTCCTCTTCTTTGAAAATTAGGTTTGAATAAAATGTATTTATATCTCATTGAAATCTTGGCAAAGTCAGCTTAGCCATCCCTTTGAGTAGTAACTTACCTCACATTGAAATATCTTAAACATATGAACTTATGTGATAAATATTACTGATATGGATACTTGATTCATCAAGAATATGTTGGAAAAAGGGATCCCTGGGTGGCGCAGCGGTTTGGCGCCTGCCTTTGGCCCAGGGCGCGATCTGGAGACTCCGGATCGAATCCCACATCAGGCTCCCGGTGCATGGAGCCTGCTTCTCCCTCTGCCTGTGTCTCTGCCTCTCTCTCTCTCTCTCTCTCTCTCTGTGTGTGTGTGTGTGTGTGTGACTATCATAAAATAAAAAATAAAAAAAATTAAAAAAAAAAAAAAGAATATGTTGGAAACGGAGATGGACAGTGACAGAACAAAAATAATTTCTAATAAACATTACCTTGATATTTAGACCATTAGCTAAAAAATAGAGTAAAGAGCATGAAAACAGGTTTCATTCATTTCAAGGAAGCAGAATATTTATTTGCACATCACTTAACATTTATTAGGCATGTTTTTTTTTTAAGATTTTATTTATTTATTCATGAGAGACACAGAGAGAGAGGCAGAGACACAGGCAGAGGGAGAAGCAGGCTCCATGCAGGGAGCCTGACCTGGGACTCGATCCCAGGTCTCCAGGATCACACCCTGGACTGAAGGCGGCACTAAACCGCTGAGCCACCTGGGTTGCCCTAGGCATATTCTTATAATCTGGAAGGTTCTGTACATCATTTAATTTACACATCCCTCTCTAATAGTGTTATCCCTCTTTACTGATAGGAAACAGGCTCACAAAGATTAAGAATGTTACCTAATTCTAGTAAGTAGGAAAACCTAAACTGTTCTAATCCAGAGCGAAGCTCTTTTCTGCCATCAATGTGGATCTTTATCTTTGATAATCAATGAACTATTATGAGCCTTCTTTCAGAAAAAATTCATAAAGCAACAACACAAGGGATGATAGATCACTAAATGATTGGTGGGTTTGGAGTTCTGTTGGTAGATTTTTTTGCAAAATCACTTTCCTCTGAGAGAGTATGCTTTAAATATTTTCTTTTTTTCTTTTTCTTTTTTTTTTTTTTAATTTATGATAGGCACACAGTGAGAGAGAGAGAGGCAGAGACACAGGCAGAGGGAGAAGCAGGCTCCATACACCGGGAGCCCGACGTGGGATTCGATCCCGGGTCTCCAGGATCGCGCCCTGGGCCAAAGGCAGGCACTGAACCGCTGCGCCACCCAGGGATCCCTGCTTTAAATATTTTCTCTGACGAATTTCCTAAATTATACATATCAGAAAACTATTTTTCTTCAAGGCTAAAGAAAAAAATGAAAGTTTTTTTTATGGAGTGCCTGGGTGGCTCAGCCAGTTAAGCAGCCAACTCTCAATTTCTAAGTTCCGCGTTGGCCTCAAGCCTGGGTCCTGAGATCAAGCCCCATCTCAGGCTCCCTGCTCAGCAAGAAGTCTGCTTGAGGAGTCTCTCTCCCTCTGCCCCTTCCCCAGCTGGTGCTCACATTCTCTCTCTAAAATAAATAAAATAAATCTTAAAAAAAAGAGAGAAAAATGAAAGTTTTTAAAAATATACTTAGGGGCCACTATTATATACTCTACATCTGCCAGGATTGAAGGTTAGATGTGTCCACAAACTGTTCATTACATTGTGACTTCTTTCTAATATTGTGAAGTAGACATAATTTAATAATTCTGAGGGGAAACAAGAAGAAACTCTGCCTCTTGGTCCTCAACATCATACTTTTAGCCTACCCTATACCCTATTCTTTCTCACTTGTTACCCCTTAGTATAGAGAGCATGTTTTCATGATCCTCTCTCACAGTCTTCTCTCCAAGTGCATCTTACATAAATGCAAGCCTTGTCAAGCAGCTATTTTGTGCCAGGTAGTCTTAGGGTCAGTTGTACCCATATATGTACAATTTTGGACTTCTCTAGTAGGGTCCTTGCAGATAATACAACATAATGGTTAAGAGAGTTGGTGATCTTCTGAGTCCAAATACTGCCTACACCCCTGACTATCTGTGTTAACCTTGGAGCCCCTTGAAAGCATCAGATCTCTCATCTGGAAAATGGGAAAATGCACCTATTGTATAGAATGCAGAAATTAATATAAGATGGTACATGTTATGCATTAGCACAGTACCTAGCTCTTATTAGTAATAGTTGCTCTTATCACTATTCACTTTGTATCCCCAGTCTCAGCTAAGGGCCTAACATAGAGTAGTTTCTTAGCAAATACTTAAGAGATTGAACTAGTTCTGAAATTTAAGTGATGCATCAATGTAGAGTAGTAACCCATTTCCCATCACTTCTCCCACAGAAAGGGAGAATAGACAGAAAAAGCGAAGTATTACATGTGTTCTTTTCTTACTCTAAAGCTCTCACCCAGCTCCCATCAATAAAATAATATTCCTGAACCTCAACAGTCTTGAGGTTCAAATCACACTATTTGAAAATAATTGGGTTTCCCTAATCTAACATGCTCCAGGACTACAGGGTAACCAGGCTTATATTAATGCAATCTAGTTGAAACTAATGCTGATAGTTAACCATTTATGAGCTCATTGGGGCTTTTTAAAATTTATTATCCACACTTTAAAGAGGCACAGCTATTCTGTCTTTTGTAGGAGCCACAACAGTCAAGGTAATATTTTAAAAAACACAAATTAGATAATATCATTGGCTTGTTTCTCACCTCTAAAGACTATCTACTGTGAAGAGACTAAAACATAAAATATTGAGGGAGGCTTATGGGCACCATATGCTCTGGCCACTTCTTACATCTTTCCCCAACCTTCACCTGGTTCCAGGCACATTTGCCTCACAGCTTTGTACTCGCTGATCCTCTTACTTCCCTTTGCTCATTAATGGCTCAATTCAAATGTTGCCACTATTGTTTTGGTCAGAGACCTGCTTCCTCGGTGCCTCTCTATCCCATCATCCAGTTAAACTTCTGTCACTACGAAATTTGTTCACATGTTTACTCTGTTTCCCCCTACCTCTAGGGCATTTGCTAAAGAGCAAAAACTTCATGCTTTCTCCTTAACCACTGAATCCTTCAAGGCTTTCAACAGAGACTGGGGTATGAAAAGTGCTGAGGAAATGTGTGTTTAATGAATGCTAAGTATGTGAATGAATTTAAAAAATGTAAAACACTAGAACAAGAATATTTCTTTCGAAAGAACAGAGAAATGAGAAATAATTTCATTCAATAAGAATCAATCATACTTAGTTACTGATGTATGACTTAAAAGTTTGTATTCAGTGAAAAAGTTCCATTGCTTTCTGGTTCCTTACAAGTTATTAACTAAATTTTGCTCACTTTAAGGCCAATCTATGAGACATTATTTAACCTGTCTACTCTAAACTCTTGAACTTACCCAGCATTAACTCAGCTCAGGACATTACTGGTTACTGATGGTGTGACATTGGGTAAATTATACTTTATTTCTCAGGCCTATTTCCTTATTTATAAGATAAGAATAATAATAAGGCTTATCTCATAGGCTTATGAGAAGGATAAAATCATATATATATATAATATATATATATATATATATAAAACTCATAGGTTATATATAAACTCATAGGTTATATATAAACATATAAATATATATTTATATACCAGCACATGGAAGTATTATGGTTATATATAAACTCATAGGTTATATATAAACATATAAATATATATATATATACCAGCACATGGAAGTATTATGATTGCTGTCATCCGTATTTTTTTTTAAGATTTTATTTATTTATTCATGAGAGACTCAGAGAGAGAGAGAGAGAGGCAGAGACACAGGCAGAGGGAGAAGCAGGCTCCATGCAGGGAGCCTGACGCGGGACTCCATTCCGGGACTCCAGGATCGCACCCTGGACCGAAGGCAGGCACTAAACCGCTGAGCCACCCAGGAATGCCCTGTCATCAGTATTATTATGAGCACTAAATGTTGAGAATAATTCTTCATATAGTTGTTGGTTTTTTTTTTCCTTCATATAGTTGTATATTCCACTGAAGATGATAAGACTAATAGAATATTTATAAATCAAATTAAAGAAGGGGAGCCACTAAAATATACTAATACAGAAGATCATAAGGGTGTAAAAGCATAAATGCATAAAAACAAATTTGTTTTTGTTTTCTTTTTTTAAAGAAGGAAAGAACCTAGAAATATGAGGACAAAAACTATCCATTGGCTCTGCTGACATGGAGATAGCGGGTGACCTTCATAAGTAAAATTTCAAGACAGTGGGCAAAGAGGTTGGGGTGAGACAAGCCAGTTGGAAATAAATTATAGAATAAATGGGGTGTGTGAAAATGGAAACAATAAATGAAGATAAGTTTGAAAAGCTGAGCCATGAATTGGATAAAAAAGGTAAGCAGAGATCAAAGGACAATGCTGCATGTTTTAAGATTTTAAGTAGGAGTGATTAGTTTAGAATAGGTTGAATTTTGATAGGAACAATTCATAAGGAGTATTTGGATTGTAGAAAATGCAGTTCTGTGAAGTACTTGAGAATATGAGAGAAAACGAATACCCACCATGTGTGATATAAATTGCTTTTTAACTTTAACTCTTAAAATAAAAAGGAATATAAAAATCAGTGCAAATGCTAATGAATTAATGGATTTGATAGTAAGTTATTTACTGACTTCTGTTTTCTTAATGAGATATGAGGAAACTCATCTGCTGAGAACAAGGGAAGTAGAGAGAATAGAGAGAAATTATTGAATAGAGTGAGAGATTTGAAAAATTGAATAGAGTGGAGATTTGTTTTTTTAAAAAAAAGTCCTTTAAGAATTAGAATTTGGATGCCTGAGTGGCTCAGTGGTTGAACTTCTGCCTGTGTCTCAGGGCGTGATCCTGGGATCCTGGGATCAAGTCCTGCATTGGGCTTCCTGCGGGGATCCTGCTTCTCCCTCTGCCTATGTCTCTGCCTCTCTCTGTGTCTCTCATGAATGAATGAATGAATGAATGAATGAATGAATAAATAAATAAATAAATGAATTAGAAACTTATTGGTAAGTCAGAGCCATATTTCCAGTCTTGAAAAACCCATTTGAAATTAGTAATCTTTAATTTATTGGGATACCAATTTGCCCTGCCATGTGTTTTTTTTCTCCAGCCACCTGGTTATAGATTATGAAGAGACAACAAAGTTAGAGATGACAGTCAAGAAATAATACAATTAGTATTTTAAATACATATGTGATGTTCGACCTCAGTAGTTATCAAAAAAAGTCAAAGAAATGGAATATGAGGTTTCAGTTTATTACTTTAGCAAAATAAAAAAAAATTTATATGATATGTTGGCAAAGTTCTTGGCAATATAATTTGATTTGATCTTTTAAAAAGTAATTTGGCAATGTCTAGCAAGATAAAAATGTTATAGGCTTTATACATTAATTCTAATTCTGGAAACTTACTCTAATAAATAATTTATATTTAGGAAATTATTATATAAATAAAGGTGTTCATTGTTATGTCATTTCTAATAACAAAACATTAAAACATCTTTAATAGTCAACAATAGAATGTTTTAGTTAATTGTATCTCCTTCATACCAAACTACAGTTATAATTACAGTTATAGTAATTACATTACTAGAATTTTTTTTTACTAGAATGTTTAATGAAGAAAGAAAGAAGAAAGCTGATTTCAAAATTGTGTCTACCTTGTGACAACTATGTTAACATATGAATATTTATTATAAATTAAACCAAAATAAAAATCTTAAAAGCTCTGTAACACTGGGGATTTTCTGTTTGTTTCAAACATATTTTTTAACATGGTCCTTATTATAATTTTGCTTTTTAAGAGGAGTAGTGAAGGAGTTTTCTGCTCTTTTCTTTAGACTTTTTGGTTATTGCATCATGTTACATTTCATACCTTTAAATAAAGCCAACAATTCTATCATCAGAGACTAGATTTATTTTACAGTTCACATTTCCAAGTTATTTGATATAAAAAGACCAGATGTACTCATAAGTGCTTTAAAAATATCATTTCAAGATCCACATTTTCATGCTTAGTCTTACCTAGATGAATATTAAGAAGACTACTCAAAATTGCTAGCCATTCATTTCCACTTTTCTCATTTTTATTCACTTATATTCACAGAAATGATAACAAATGAGTCTGCAGGTACATCTTCCAATTTCTTAAATCCTCTATTATCCACATTATGAAACTGCACTGATATGAATATTTCCAGTATTTTCAGAGCTCTTTAGAGGCTGACTTATGCTTTGACTCTCTGTAATAAGTATCTTATGTAAGGTAAAATTTGGACTCAACTTCTGGAAGCTTTTTAATTCTTAGTTCAAAAGTAAGAGATCCTTAGTTCAGCCTTGTGATCAACAATTATTTGCATAGTTAGAAGTTCCTAAATTATTGGCTGATGGATACTTGGCAGTACTCATGTCATTTCTCAGAAGTTCTCTATTCAACTCTTTCTCTCTACCCCAACAACATACACACATATACACATATTGTACTTCAGAGCACAGGCTCTGGCATTATAAAGTCTAAAGTTATAAATTCCAGTTCTGCTGTTTCCAGTCCATTTCGTTTTAGGTGAGTAACCTAATCTGTGAGCCTTTCTATTTTCATCTGTAAAATGGAGATTCCAATTATAACCGCCAATCTTCAAAACATCACTAATCATTTTTTTTCATCCCTAATTATTTTAGAGTTTCTTTTACAGATTCAGATTCTTTTTTACAGGGTCAATATATATGGCTGATTTTTATTACTATTTTATTATTTAGGTCTTGCTTTTCCCTGAGTCTCCAAGTCTCCATAATGAAATGTAATTTCCAGTAAATTGAGTAGCTCTTGTTATCAGCAAAGATTTTAACCGAGTTGATTATTTTTCAATGCAACACAGATTAGTCTTTTTCCTTTTTTTTGCCTTATGTAGATGTTAAATAAAGATTCATTTAATAAATAATTAATATATGAGTGCATGGATGAATGATTGTTACTTCTTGAGAAGGTAGAATAAATGAGACAGTGGAACAGATGAGAAAAGGATCCATGGAAAAAAATGGCCAACTCACTTTTGTGTCCAGGGTCAGACTAAGAAGAACTTCTCTGCTTTGAAAAATGCAAAGCAAAGGGTGGCTCTGTAACCAAGCCACCTAGGTGGCTCAGTTGGTTAAGCATCCATTTATTGATTTTGGCTCAGGTCATGATCTTGGGGTTCTGAGATGGAGCCCTGAATTGGGATCTGCACTCAGCAGCGAGTTCACTTGAGGATTCTCTCCCTTCCTTTCCCTCTGCCCCTCCCCTACTTGTACTCATTCTCTCTCTCTCTCTTTTTAAAAATAATTTATTTATTTGAGAGAGAGAGGGAGAGCGAAAGAGAGCACCAGTGCGGGGGGAAAGGGGAGGCAGAGGGAGAAGGAGAAGCAGGATCTCTGCTAAGTGGAGACCCCGACTGGGAGCTGGATCTTAGGACCCTGGGATCATGACCTGAGCCAAAGGCAGACCCATAACTGACTGAGCTACCCAAGCTACTCTAACTCTCTCTAAAATAAATAAATAAATCTTAAAAAAAAGAAAAAAGCAAAGGAAAACTTTTTAAATAACTTTAACTACTTTTAAAGGTTGATAAAATCCATGATGATTTTTGTATTTGGCAGCAATAAAAATAATGTGGGCTTAGTCCTATTAGAGATAGAATGCTAAGCTACAATCACATTAAATGACATGTACTCTAAATTTATGGAACATTTCTTTTTTTTTAATTTTTATTTATTTATGATAGTCACACACACAGAGAGAGAGAGAGACAGAGAGAGAGAGAGGCAGAGACATAGACAGAGGGAGAAGCAGGCTCCATGCACCGGGAGCCCGACGTGGGATTCGATCCTGGGTCTCCAGGATCGCGCCCTGGGCCAAAGGCAGGCGCCAAACCGCTGCGCCACCCAGGGATCCCTATGGAACATTTCTGATGGGTCTTTTCTACAGTCTATCGTGCCTCTAAGTAAAATATTTGGTAATCTAGCTACAAAGCTATAAGTCATATAACTTTTAGATACCTACTGTGTCAAAGATTTCCCCTGTGTAGGTCATATTTTGCCATGGAATGGATTTGCAAAAGTAACACACATGCCAATATCACTGGCAATTACAAGTGCCAACAAACTTCAATTTAAATTGATGAATATACAATCAAATGATAGTATCATTTTCTTATGTTTTATGGGCAAAGGTGGGTAGGATAGGATATGTATTAACAATGAAGCCTTTATAGACTGAAATAATAATACATGATTTTGAAAACATAAAATACATTATCCAAAGTTTTTTTCAGTATCTTCCATTAATATTTCACTGTACTTTAGACATTGCCTACAACCAATGTTTATGATAATCTCTGCCCTCTGAAGTGGAATCATGCCTGTAGTACACATTAGTCATGTAAAAGATTAAGCATGGAAAATAATTCAGTATTTAAAGACAGTTTGCTTTGATTTATGTAGTACTTCTTCCAAAAAAGTGGTACCAAGAGTCATTGCTTATTGAATTGGAATTACATATCCTTTCTAAAGTTTTTTTCTTTAACATCAATATCAATGAAAGTAAAGCAAAGTTACATATTCGTTAAGAAATACAGGCAAAATTATAAAACAAAAAATAGTTATGTTCATAGACTATTTTTTAGAACAGTTCTAATTTCATAGAAAAATTGAGAAGATAGTATAGAATGTATCCATATTTCATACACTCATTCTCCTCTATTACTAACGATTTATATTAGAATGTTACATTTGTTATAATTAATTAACAAATATTGATATATTATAATTTACTAAAGTCCATACGTCAGTCATATTTCTTTAGTTTTTATGTAATGTTCTTTTTCTGTTCCAGGATTCCATCCAGGATAATACATTACATTTAGTTGCCATATCTCCTTAGGCTCCTCTTGGTTTTGTTAGTTTCTCAGACTTTCCTGGTTTTGATGACCTTGACAATTTTGAGTAGTATAAATCAGGTTTTTGTACAATACCATTAATGGAATGTGTTTGACTCCTTTCTCATGATGAGATTAGGATTGTGTTTGGGGGCGGGGGAAGACAGCAGAGTACAAAAGCCATTTTGTCAGATCACATCAAGGGTACATACTATCAACATGATTTATGACTGCTGAAAGTAACCTTGATCGCCTGGCTGAGGTAGGACTTTTCAGGTTTCTCTTTTGTAAAGTTAGTCTTTTCTCCAATTTCATACTTTATACTTTGGAAGAGAGTCATTACGCTTAGCCCAAAGCTAAGGAATGGAGAGTTATGCTTAAGGTAGAGTATCTATATAAGCTATTTGGAATTCTGCATTGGAGATTTGACTGTTCTTCCCCCATTTAATCATGTATTCAATTATTTATTTTTATCAATAAGAACTCATGGATTTTTATTTTATACTTTGGGTTATAATAATACTACTTTATTCACTTTGTTGCTTAAGTTGTTCTAGTTATGACCAATCTGAACTCTTTCAGTTGGCTCTTCTGCTACTCTGATATGTCCTGATCCATATAAGTCTGTATTTTTTTAGTATTTCCTTTTTTCTGAAAGATGGTCCAGGCTTATCTTATATATTTACTGTCCCAGCCCTAGAGTCAGTCATTTTTCCTAGATCCTTTTATTGTAGAATGGTACTAGACATAAAGGTCTCGGTGGGTGGTATGTGCATTGCTGCTGGAGTGTCTTTGCTTCTGGTCTTTTTAGCTGACTAAGCAAAGAGATATATGTGTTTATACTAACCATGTGTGTCAATATTAAGCTAATCATGAATGTATACTGAAGTTTCCAACTCTGATCTATAACCATGTATATCCTTCTTGCCTCATTCCTTGCTTATTTTTAAATTTCCAATCCAACAAAACACTTGAGTTTTAAAAATGGAAAAATCAATACTTTTTTAAAAAAGGTTTATTTATTTTTAGAGAGAGAGTGGGGAGGAAGGGCAGAGGGAGAGGGAGAGAATCTCTAGCAGACTCCCTGTTGAGTGTGTAGCCCAATGCTGGGCTCAGTCCCATAACCCTGAGGTCATGACCTGAACCAAAATCAAGGTTGGACACTTAACCAACTGAACCACCCAAGGCATTCCTCAAAGTGTGAAAATTAGTACTTCCAACATCAATAGACTGCCAGACATCTGCTTCCAACAAGATGGAGTAGTCCATTGCTCCCAGGTCCTCACACTTAAAACTAAAACTCTGAATATAACATGACAAACAAGAATAGGAAGATACTGAAAGATGCAACCAGAGATGGACTTACTAGGGACCTTGGGACTTGAGGAATGACATGGTGACTTCTATTTACTACTGCTTCCCATATATTCTGCAGAGTACATTGCAGGAGCCTCCAATCCATAACCACCAATAGAACAAGGGACAGAAAAAGCTTCCAGAAAAACCTTGTCTCTCCAGCCAAAGTATGAGGAAAAGGATTGCTAACAACAGAAAACCATTTTGGCAATACATATTGTGCTCAAGCCAAAATGCAATCGAAAAATTGCAACCACCACCTATGCCTCTTGGTTTCAGTGGGACCAAGTGAAGAACTGATCTTCCACACTCCTACCCTCCAAAAAGCAAGCAGCACTCTGACTCTCCTACTAGGGTTATTTCAGTGTGGTCCATCAGTGGGCTGAGCCTCCACACCTACCTATCAGCAAAGAGACTTAAGACAGGACTAGTTAACACTGAACTGCCTTCACACAGTCTTAGGGTCCAATTTGGGAGCTTAGCCTCCACTTCCATTTGAAATCAATATAACAGAATGTTGCAAATTGGAACTAGTAGGCACTCACTTTCCCCTGACACCTGGTGTCAGTGAGACCCAGTAGGGTGCTGAATGCCTATATCTATCCTGAAGCAATAAGATAGAATTGAGGTAGAAGAAAGGCTAGTTGGCGGGGCTAGTTGGCAGTTTTCATCTTCCCACCCTGGTGTCAGTGGAGCACTAAGTCTCTACCCACAACCAGCATCAATGAAATGGAATGAGATGGTGTGAAGAAGGACAGTTAACACTTTACTTCCACCTCTCCTAATGTCAGGGAACCTGCTGAACCTCCAGTCCCATTCACAAGGTGATATGAATGGTCCCACTTTTGGGGGCAAGTATCAGCAGGGCAAAAGGAGAACTGAATTTCTATGCCACCTGTCTACAGTGAAACAATGTGAGTCAGTGTCCATTTTTGCTGGGATATTGTCAACAGGGCCCAATGGAAAGCTGTATATACCTATTTCCATCTCCAGGCCTCATGTCACACCTCAATAGAGGGGTCTTCCTGCTTAAAATAATAATAAGAAGAAGATTAAATAAGATTCAGAGTCCTATAATACTCAAAATATTCACATATAATTGAAAATTACTTATGATCTCAAGAACAAGGAAATCACAAAATGAATGAAAAAGACCAACAACATGCATCAAAATCAAGATAAGTCAGATATTGGAATTATCTAACAAAGATTATAGGCTATCATGTAAATGCTTCAATAAGCCATTACATATTCCTTGAAATAAATGGGGGAAAAATAGAAAATGTAAGCAGAGAACTAGAAATTAAAAAAACAAGTGAAAATTATAGAACTGATGAGCATCTGCGTTTGGCTCAGATCATGATCCAGGGGTCCTAGGATCGAGTCCCATATTGGGCTCCCCGCAGGGAGCTTGTTTCTCCCTATGCCTATGTCTCTGGCTTTCTCTGTCTCATGAATAAATGACTTTTTTCAAAAAGTACCCAAATTTTTAAAAGACATAAACTTGCAGATTTAAGAAGCTGAGAAATCGCAAACAGGATAAACACAAAGATTTCCTTGCTGAGACATATCATAATTAAACTTATAAGTAATAAAGATAAAAAATCTTGAAAGTAAACAAGGAGAGAGAATATATTACTTACAGAGAAACACCAGTTCCAATGGCAACATGTTTATAATCTGAAACTTGGAGCCAGAACATTGGCATAACATTTTTCAAGTACTGAAAACTGTCAGTCACAAATTCACAAATTTTATGTTTATTTTTTTGTTTGGTTATATTATTGTACTACTAATTAATCTTTCTATATCCGGAATTGTCATCACACTTCCCCAGCATTCCAGCCACAGTGTCTCCAGAGTGATTTTCTAAAACTGAAACAAACAAGCAAATTTTTCTTGTAAAAACACCTGATCTTGTTATGCAAATAAATTTTTCTCTAATTTTAACTTTCCAGTTAAAATCCTTCAATGGGGCAGGGGAGTAGGGGCTGTGACTCAGTAAAGCAACTAGATCTTGATCTCAGAGTTGTGAGTTTGAGCCCCATGTTGAGTGTAGAGATTCCTTAAAAATAGTATCTTTAAGAAAATCCTTCAATGGATTCCCATCTTCCTTAGGATAAAAATCTCACATTCTGAACCATCTTAGTCTGTTTGCACTGCTATCACAAAATGCTGACTGGGTAGCTCATGAACAAAAATATATTTTTCCCACAGTTCTGAGGCTGAAAATTCAATTAGGGTGCCAGCATGCTGGGTCACAGATTTGTCATTGTATCTTCAAGTAGCAGAAGGTGCTAGGGAGCCCTGTGGGGTCTCTTTTACAAAATCACAAATCCCATTCAAGAGGGCTCCACCCTCAGGACCTAACCACCTCCCAAAGGTACCACCTATGAATACCAGCACATCTGGGAATTAGGGTTTTAACATGAATTTTGGGGGGACACAAACATTCAGACCATAGCATTTACTATACACACATGGACCTTTCATGATCTGGCTTCTAACACTCTCCCCAATGTCTTCTTTTCTTATACTCTGGTGAGCACTCTTTATACTGATTGTATATGGAACTCTTTTCTTGTCTAATCCTTAGCTATTCATTTTCATGCTACCATGATTTTCTCTTTCCTTTGCTTTAAAAATTCACACAATCATGTTACATATCAGCCTATACTGTACACAGTACACATAGAAAGAAGTGTTGAACAGTTAATGGATCTGGGTGTAGCTTTCAACCATGACAGAGGGGGGTTGGAAGATAAGTACTTCAAGTTTCTCACCCATTATTGAGATAACTCTGAGTCATGCTCTACAGATTCACAGAATTCCCATGAACTCCCACAGTAGTTCCCCCAGAGTAATCTGTTCAGTAATGCACCACTATTGGCCTCCTTCCATGCCTCTGTTCTCAGTTTCCACTCCACTTCTGAGTTTCCTGGGACTACCTCCCAGATAAACAGTTTGCATTCAAATTCTCTTAGGTTCTGCTTCTAAGGGAACTCAACCTAAGATGATTTCAACAATTTATAGCTTCCTAATAATCCAACTCCTGCAGACACATCACTGTAAAAGTACCAAGGCATGGCATATTATGTCACTCTTCCCAGATCCTAATGTAAACCATATAGGAAAAGGTACGACTTTGAAGAGAAAAATAATTTGTATGAAAATGGCCAATGGATAAAGAGAAGGTAATACAGTGCCATTTGTTTTCCATTAAATGATGCTGGAATATATGGCAGATGGTCTATAACAGGTGTGACTATAATTTGAGGAGACTGCTTCCTCAGCTACTCAGAAAACTGCTATTATTATTTCTGAAGCACAGCATCAGAACTTTATTTCCTTACTTGCAACCTTTCCTTTTACCTTTGTATTTATTTTTCTAAATCACTGACTAGCAGTCAACAGATTTATTCTCTCCCCACCACCCCATCACAAAGAGACACACGTGTGTGTGTGTGTGTGTGTGTGTGTTTCCCCGAGACAAAGACACTTTTGTGTGCAACAGTGCTTAAAAAGACAAGCTCATGGTGCGCATGTGCAATGGATAATACACATTAAAGGTCTCTATGAAATATATTTGTTAAGTTTCTATGTTTATTTTATGAATAAGTTTAGTCAAATTAATAAATTTACTAAAGATGTAGATGAAGACTGAAGAAAGGAAGTAAATTTTGAAGAAAAAGACAGAAAACTTGCCTTTTTTGCTTTTTGTGTTATAATGAACAAAGGATAATGGCTTTTTTTTCTTTTCTTGCTTGGCTTGAAGGCCCAAAATGCAACCTGTACTCTTATCATAATATGTTCACTTGTGGGGGACACCTGGGTGGTTCAGCATTTGAGCGTCTGCTTTCAGCTCAGGGCGTGATCCTGAGGTCCAGGATCAAGTTCCACATTGGGGTCCCTACAGGGAGCCTGCTTCTCCGTTGCCTATGTCTCTGCCCCTCCCTCTGCCTCCCTCTCTCTCTCTCCCTCTCATGAATAAATAAATAAAATCTTAAAAAAATTTTTCACTTGTGAGTATTCAAACTTATAAACTGTGGATTTCCCTTAAGTTATTATATTGTTTAGAAGATCTAGGTTTGGACATTTACTTAAAATTTTAAAATTGAAAAAAAAATTTAAAAAAAATTTTAAAATTGAGATTTATAAATACCAATAATGTTCCTTTCTTTTGCCATCTCCATTTCAGTTTCTTGAGTTTCTGGAAGGCCTGGTTTCTCCAAAGGAGCAGTTTCTGGTAGAAGGTGTGATCCAAGAACAAAAAAATCAAGTATAGCCAATGAATTAGGACAAGAAGGTTTCCAATCAGGTAGGAACATTTATCTCACATATTCAACCACCTGTTCTGAGGGTTGGATATAATTACTTGGAAAAAGATAGATGTATAACCTACAAGGAAGCTGTTTGCAATTCCCTTGGCAGTTGTAGTGTTTATCAGAGAGTACCTTGGAGGAAAATGAATGCAATAACAGTATGATGCTTTTTTCCATTTTTAGCTCCTTGTTGCCTAGTACATGTAGTGATTTTGGTGACTAGTTTAATCCTAAGAGGTTAGGCATGTGGAACAGCAGATTAATCTCTTTGTTACTTTCTCCTAGGACAAATCATTGACTAGGTTGTCTTCATGATCTTCTAGTTGCCTATTCAAATTAATGGCCATGATGACATCAAGTAGTCTTTTAAGTGGGGAACAGCTCTAGTCAATGTTGTGAAGAAATCAGCTTGGTTCTTGTTTGGGCACATCTATTTTTGGTCTTGCCAAAAAGTAGTGCACATAGGGAATTAAAAAGGAGGAAAATGGGGCATAGGAAAGAGGACCTCATTTACCTATGCATGTCAAAATACAACTAATGATTTTATTTTTCATTAGCAAAATTTGAGCTAAAAACGTAAGGCAAAAGGAATAATAAAGATGACTCATTATATGGCAAGACAAAAGACAGTAGTGACATCCAAAAATCAAGGGCTCTCCATTTCACTCACAGTTATATATTCAGTATTTAGCCCACCACTTGATCCTACTCGCTACTCAATATAAGACCGTGGGGAATGACTTATGGATGAATGAATGAAAAAAACTTAACATGTTAGAAAATATGTTTATCCTTGTATTTCCTTGTATATTGACTTTTATATTCTCAGGACCCAGCACTGTACCTGACACATGAAATGTAAGCAATAAAATTTGTGGAAAGAATGGATCAGTCCTCATGATTCTAGGGATAATTATAAGACCAACACAGACCCCATATTTGTGAGGGCCTATGGCAAAAATACCCATGAAATGAAAGCTTAGATAGATCTCACACTACTAATAAGGCTGAAGAATTTATCTAGTTAAATTTTTTTTTCAAGTATAGTTGACACACAATATTACATTAGTTTCATGTGTACAACATAGTGATTCAACATCTGTATATGTTACCCCATGCTCACTACAAGTGTAGCTCCCATCTGTCACCATACAACACTATTACAATATCATTGACTATATTCCCTATGCTGGGCTTTTAATTCTTGTGACTTGATCATTCTCTAACTGGAAGTCTATATCTCTCACTCCCTTTCACCCATTTTGTCAGTCCCCTCACCACCTTTCGCATTGGCCATCATCATTCGTTCTCTGTATTTATAGGTCTGATTCTCCTTTTTGTTTGCTTGTTTATTCATTTGTTTTTTTTTAGATTCCACATTTGAGTAAAATCATATGATATTTGTCTTAGTCTGATTTGTTTCACTTAACATACTACCCTATAGGTCCATGCATTTTGTCTCAAATGGCATGATCTCATCCTTTTTGATAATTGTGTAATATTCCTGTGTGTATATGTGTGTGCCACATCTTTCTTATTCATTCATGGGATACTGATGGGATACTTAGGTTGCTTCCATAACTGGTTATTGTAAATAATGATGCAAGAAACATAGGGTACATAGCTTTTCAAATTAGTGTTTCTGTTTTCTTTAGGTAAGTACCCAGTAGAATTATTGAATCATATGGTCTTTCTATTTTTCATTTTTTGGGAAATCTCCATACTGTTTTTCACAGTGGCTGTACCAATTTATATTGCCACCAACAGTGCAGAAGGGTTTCTTTTTCTCCACATCTTTACCAACACTTTTTATTTAGTGTTTTTGATCTTAGCTATTCTGACAGGTGTATGGTGATAGCTCATTGTGGTTTGATTTTACATTTCCTTGATAATTATGATGTTGAACATCTTTTCATGTGTCTGTTAGCCATCTGTATGCCTTTGGAAAATGTCTATTTAGTTATCTGCCCATTTTTTTTATTGGATTGTTGGTGGGTTTTTTTTTTTTTTTTCCTTTTTTGGGTTTTTTTTTTTTTTTGGTATTGAGTTATATAAGTTCTTTATATATTTTGGATATTAACCCCTTATCAGATATATCATTTGCAAATATCTTCTCCCATTCAGTAGGTGGCCTATTTGTTTTGGTAATGGTTTCCTTTTTTTTTTTTAAAGATTTTATTTATTTATTCATGAGAGACACAGAAAGAGAGAGGCAGAGACATAGGCAGAGGGAGAAGCAGGCTCCATGCAGGGAGCCTGATGTGGGACTGGATCCCCGGACCCCAGGATCACGTCTTGAGCCAAAGGCCCACATGCTTAACCGGGCAGCCACCCAGGCGTCCCTGGTGATGGTTTCCTTTGCTATGCAAAAGCTTTTTATTGTGACGTAGTTCCAATAGTTTATTTTTGCTTTTGTTCCCTTGCCTTAGGAGACATCTAGAAAAGTGTTGCTGCAGCTATCAGAGAAATTACCGCTTGTGTTCTCTTCTAGAATTCTTATGGTTTCAGGTCTCACATTTAGGTCTCTAATCCAATCTAATCCAACTCAAATTTAATCTGAGTTCGGCTTTGTATATGGCATAAGAAAGAGGTCCAGTTTCATTCTTTTACATATAGCTGTCCTGTTTCCCAGCACCCATTTATTGAAGAGACTATCTTTTTCCATTGCATATTCTTGCCTTCTTTGTCAAAGATTAATTAACCAAATAAGTGTGGATTTATTTCTGGGCTTTCTATTCTGTTCCACTGATCTATGTGCCAGTACCATACTGTTTTGATTATTACAGCTTTGTAGAAAATTTATCTAGTTTTAATCATTTACATGTTTTGATTATTACAGCTTTGTAGAAAATTTATCTAGTTTTAATCATTTACATGTCATCTCATTACATTTAGGCATAGTACCTACATTAGACATACTATTAAATGACTCAAATATGGATAGAAAATCCCCTAATAAACTTCTGGGCCATATTATTTACAACACATAATTTCTGGAGCATTTTTATAATGACAAGGTAAGGGCAATTTCAGAATCATTCACTTCTTTTTTTTTTTTTTTTTTTAGAATCATTCACTTCTAAAGTTATTTATACTTTTTCCACAGGTATAGCCATAGTACTGCATCAGCTATTTCTCTGTAACCTGCTGTTGCTATCTTTTTTGCATTCCTAAGGGAAAACAAAAACCATTGAATTAAAGAAATGTAAATTTTAGCATAATGCAACTTCCACAGAACCAAACCCACACACGCACACACACACACATGCACACAGTCTCTGTCTCTGTCTCTCAGATATGACGATGAAGTAAAATTCTAAAAGAGTATCCTGAAATTCATTGCAAAAAGAGGAAATCGACTCATATATGATTATTTTAGTCTTTTATTAATCAGTGGTATTCTGATGAACTTATTAATAAAAACTAAGTTGCTAGATGGGGAAATTACTTTGTAACATTTTTGTCTTTATATGTATTTATCAATAATGTATGAGATTACTTATCCCTCTCCATTCTTTAATTATATTCTCTTGGGGCAGGAGATTGTAGTTATCAGGGTTTTTAAAACTTTATTTAAATTTAAATAATTAGGGCCACCCTGAGTGGCTCAGTGCTTTAGAGCCTGCCTTTGGCCCAGGGTGTGATCCTGGAGTCCTGGGATCAAGTCCCACATCAGCTCCTGCATGGAGCCTGCTTCTCCCGCTACCTGTGTCTCCAGCCTCTCTCTGTGTGTGTGTCTTGTGAATAAATAAATAAAATCTTAAAAAAATTTAAATAATTAACATATGACATATTGTTGGTTTCTGAGGTAGAAGTCAGTGATTTGTCAGTCTTATATAATACCCAGTGTTCATTATATCACATGCCCTCCTTGATGTCCATCACCCAGTTACCTCATCACCCCATCTTCCTCCCCTCCAGCAACCCTCAGTTTGTTTCCTATGATTAAGAGTCTCTTATAGTTTGTCTCCCTCTCTGATTTCGTTTTGTTTTATTTTTTCCTCTTTTTCCCTATGATTCTCTATTTTGTTTCTTAAATTCCACATATTAGTAAGATCATATGGTAATTGTCTTTCTCTGATTGACTTATTTCACTTAGCATTATATTCTCTAGTTCCATCCATGTTGTTGCAAATGGCAAAAGATATTTTATGGCTGAGTAATATTCCATTATATATATAATATTTCATTATATATATAACATTTCATTATATATATATATATAAAACACATCTTTTTTTATCTGTTGATGGACATCTAAGCTCTTTCCATAGTTTGGCTAATGTGGACATTGCTGCTATGAGCACTGGGGTGCAGGTGCTCCTTTGGATCACTACATTTTTATTTTTGGGGTAAATACCTAGTACTGCAATTGTTACAACACAGGGTAGCTCTATTTTCAACTTTTTGAAGAACCTCCATACTGTTTTCCAGAAGGCTGCACCAGCTTCCCATCAATAATGTAAGAGGGTTCCCATTTCTCCACATCCTCACCAACATCTGTAGTTTACCGCCTTGTGAATTTTAACCATTCTGACTGGTGTGAGGTGATAACTCATTGTGGTTTTGATTTGTATTTAGCTGATGCCGAGCAATGTGGGGCATTTTTCATGTGTCTGTTGGTCATTTGTATGTCTTCCCATTTCTTGATTTGATTATTTGTTCTTTGGGTGTTGAGCTTGATAAGTTCTTTATAGATTTTGGATACTAGCCTTTTATCTGATAAGACATTTGCAGATACCTTCTCCCAATCTGTTGGTTGTCTCTTTGTTTTGTTGACTATTTCCTTTGCTGTGCAAAAGCTTTTCATCTTGATAAAGTCCCAATAGTTCATTTTTGCCTTTGTTTCTCTTGCCTTTGGAGATGTGTCTAGTAAGAAGTTGCTGCGACTGAGGTCAAAGAGGTTGCTGCCTGCGTTTTCCTCTATGATTTTAATGGATTCTTGTCTCACATTTAGGTCTTTCATCCATTTTGAGTCTATTTTTGTGTATAGTGTGAGGAAATGGTCCACTGTTATTCATCAGTTGTTTTTAAAATTCCTAGGCAGCCACAGGACTAGTATCACTTAAATTGTCCCAAAGTAGGAGATCTCCTTATGGAAAATAAAGTCCTCATATGAATAGGGAAAACTTTTATAGTTGAAAGATTTCAACTTTTTTTTTTAAAGATTTATTATTCATGAGAGACACACACAGAGAGAGAGAGGCAGAAACAGAGGCAGAAACAAAGACATACGCAAAGGGAGAAGCAGGCTCCCTGTGGGGAACTTGATGTGGGACTCAATCCTGGGCCCCTGAGATCACAACCTGAGCCAAAGGCAGACACTTAACCACTGAGCCACGGAGGAGTCCCTGAAAGATGTCAACTTTACAACCTTAATGAATAAATACATATATGGGTCAAAGTAGACTTCCTTCTCTATAATTAATGACTAGAGGTTATCTTTGGTATATAGGAGATTCTAATTTTAAAAATACTATTATATAATACCTAATACATACAAAAGAACATATTCAAGTATATTGTTATGAGATATAATAACAAAATAAACTACATACATACCACTAAAACTAAGAACTAGAATCCAAACTGCTGAATCATTGTGCCTCACCCTCATCCCACTTTCCTGCTTTCACCAAAGAAATAACTGTCCTTGGTTTTATGTTCAACATTCATTTAATTTTTATGTATGTTTTTTTAACTATATATGTAATTTTGCTTATCATTGACTTTTATAAAAATAATTTCATATTTTATGTAGTCTCCTCTGCTTGCTTTTTTTCACTCACCATTATGTTTCTAAGGTTCAGCCATGTTGTGTTAGTGCTCATTAATTTTACTACTGTATAATATTGCATTGTAAATAGAAGAAAATATGCTTATTGTTTACTCTGTTGGTGGTTTTTGGGTTGTTTTGGACATATTATGAACAGCACTTACATGAACATTTATTTTAATGTTTCCTGGTACATGTGTGCAAAATGTGTTTTAACCATATGTAACAAAAATTAGAACTGGTGAATTCAGGTAATCCTCCTCCTCCTGGAGACTAGTGTAGTTAAAAGTCTACAATGGTAGGTCTATTTGTGCTAATTTGTCTTACTAACACCATAAACTTCTTATCAGTTATATCATTTTCCATTTGAGGTTTTGGGTTTTTCCCTAATGATGTTTTTGTTTTCTTTTGTTCTTTATCAAATGTCTGTGAATCTGATAAAGTCTCCTGTGTATTAGAATAAAATCAAGATTCGTAAGAATGAAAATATGTTCTTAAGAAATTTATAAATTCCTACTTGCATTCAAATTGGGGAAAATCAGCCTGAAATTTATAAACAGAACAACAAAACAAAAAGCTAAGAAACACTCACACTCAGGAATACAAAACAGTTGCACGTGTTTAGCCTATAAGAAGTCTATAATGAAACAACAGGATATGGGACGCCTGGGTGGCTCAGCGGTTGAGAACCTGCCTTCAGCTCAGGGCCTGATCCCGGGATCTGGGATCGAGTTCTACATCAGGCTCTCCCTCTACCTGTGTCTCTGCCTCTTTCTCTCTGTTGTCTCTCATGAATAAATGAATCTTAAAAAAAAAAAAAAAAAGAAAGAAAAGAAAAGAAAGAAAGAAGCAACAGGATAAAAACTACATGTCCAAACCAAAATACAACCTTGTAAATCATGTTTCCAGTCAGGTCATGTAACAGTGGGGCAATTTAATAAATAAATTAAAACAATTCTTCTTTTCAATAATTTCCTAAGTCAACATTTGGAATAATGGAAAACTTATCTTTAACTCAAAGAAACCTGGGCAGTTAGGAGTTAAAGTAAATATGTTGTCCTACTGGCCTACACCTGACTAAAAATAGTAGTAAGACTTGAGAACACCCATGGACACTGAACAGACTATCTAAATATAGCTTTTTCTATCTCCAAAAGCTTTTAGAAATATGCTATCTTTTGTGAAAACTTAGCCTTTGTAAACAGGCACATGGACACTAGGTCAGTGACTTTTAGGCCTAGAAAAGCTTTTAAGTATTTTCTTAGTTTGGGAACCCATATTTTGAAGTCATTAAAACTGAATCCCGCCCCCCCCCAAAAAAAAAACTGAATCCCAAGAAATTCAAAATTTTGCCCAGCATCAAATGGTAAACAAGTTATAATAATGGCACTCAAACCTCTGCCTTCTAAATCCACTGAACATGGATGGCATGTAATAGTAGCTTCCAGTACCTGCTTATTTTCATTGCCCTCAACAACGCATTCCTTCTATGCCTTGCCTTTCTTGCTTCTTTAATAGGGGTGATAACTAACTGCAAAATTTAGTTATAACTAAATTTTAAAATTTTTGGTATTTTATAATTCATTTTGAACTGCTATTTCTAGTTTAAAAATGTGTAAGGACATTTTCTTTCCTTCTTAAAATGCCTCTGCCTACATTTATGATTTTTTACTGTTGAACTATTAAATAGCAGTAAATACAGAAACACATTCTAGTAGAGGAGATGTGTTAAGAGTAACATGGTGAGGGATCCCTGGGTGGCGCAGCGGTTTGGCGCCTGCCTTTGGCCCAGGGCGCGATCCTGGAGACCCTGGATCGAATCCCACATCGGGCTCCCAGTGCATGGAGCCTGCTTCTCCCTCTGCCTGTGTCTCTGCCTCTCTCTCTCTCTATGACTATCATAAATAAATAAATTAAAAAAAAATTAAAAAAAAAAAAAGAGTAACATGGTGAAATGTAGAGTTGACATAACTTAAAGGTAGATGGGGAGAGAAGGAAGGACAAAAATGTGATCTGTTTGGAAAAAATTAACGGCAAGTTAATTTTTGGCTATTTGTTATACTTAATACAATATAGCATAACTTAATTTAAATTCCAGGTTAACCTCTGTTGTTTGCAGTGCTACAGATTAGGGAGTAAACAAAACAAGATTTTTTTATGTTCCACCATTTTGTATTAATTTCCTAAAGATTTCTTCAAGACTTTTTTTAAAAAATAAAAAACAAAAAAAAAAGTCTTTGAATTATTTTCCCTGCTTCTTTGCACTTTAATAAGCTGATAAATGGAATTCAGCTATTATTGTTAACCCTGTCTCATAATTTTAAAAGCACTAGAGATTGCGTGTGTGTGCACAAACACACATAGAAACACATTTCCTATCAACTACTGTGCTGCCTTTGCAGACAATGAAATAAAGTTCTCAATCAAAAAATTATTGGGACGCCTGGGTGGCTCAGAGGTTGAGTGTCTGCCTTCAGCTGAGGGCGTGATCCCGGAGTCCCAGGATCGAGTCCTACATCGGGCTCCCTGCATGGAGCCTGCTTCTCCCTCTGCCAATGTCTCTGCCTCTCTCTGTGTGTCTCTCATGAATAAACAAAATCAAATAAAAAAACTATTATTGTCATTTAGATGAAAATCAAATATGATAGTGGGGTCAGTCATTAGTAGGTTTAAAAGCCATCCTAGGTGATTTATATGTGCAGCAGGATTGATAGGTCTTGCTTTAGATAAGGCCCTTAGATGGAAGTGTAACCAAGCAGGGCTCTAATTTCATATATGAGATCTGTTTTTTTTTATTTGAGTACAGTTAATATACAATGTTACATTAGTTTCAGGTGTACAACATAGTGATTCATTATCTCTACACATTATGCTGTGCTCACTACAAGTATAGCTACCATCTGTCACCATATAACACTATTACAAAATTGTTGACTACATTCCCTGTGCTGTGCCTTTTATTCCTGTGACTTATTCATTCTATAAGTGGAAGCCTGTATCTCCTACTCCCCTTCACCCATTTTGCCCACCCACCCCTATAACTATCAGTTTGTTCTTTGTATTTATAGGTCTGATTCTACTTTTTGTTTGCTTGTTTATTCATTTTGTTTTTCAGATTCCATATGAATGATGAAATCATATGGTAGTTGTCTTCTGAGACCTGTTTTATTTAGAGTTCTTTGGCAAATGCTTCTATGTGTTTTTATACTCTTAAGCTATGCTATAAAAATATCAAAAGTTGGTGTGAATTAATGAAGTGATATGCAAAAATGAAAGCCTAGAATTTAGGAGATGCATGTGGTCAAATAAGTTTGGTGGACACAGACATTATGGAAATTAGATAAAGACATTAACAATTCAGAGTGCTGAAATAAAATCTTCTAGTTATGTCAGTACAAATCCTAATTTGTACCACAAAGGTAATGAACTCAAAAAATTTTATTTTTAAAATATTTACTTAGTACCCTACACCATACTTATAACCCTTTTCTGAAATTTGAAGAACAAATAAGAAAAATAGAAACCTCCATCCTTTAGTAGTTTATACTTTGGTCAATGGAATCTCTCTATTTTGAGATCTTTTAATTTCTCAGTTTATTATATTTCATCATATAAGTGGTTTTCTATTTATTAAAATCAATGTTTATCGCTTTAAGTGTTTCTTAAATGTTCCTTCTCATGAGATTGAGTCATAACAATTACCAGTACTGATAATGGAGTTGATAACAGAGATGCTTAATATTGATAGCAAAGTGATTTTGGGTTTTTTTGCTTTTGTTTTTTTAAATTTTATTTATTTATTCATGAGAGACACAGAGAAAGACATAGGCAGAGGGAAAAGCAGGCTCCACGCAGGGAGCCCGATGTGGGACTCGATCCCGTGACTCCAGGATCATGCCCTGGGCCAAAGGCAGGCGCCAAAACCCCTGAGCCATCCAGGGATCCTGCAAAGTGATTTTGATAAGCTAAAAAATGTCATGAGGTTTTTCAGAATAACAATTTGTCTCCTAGACAAAAAGGCACTTATTATTTGTCTTCTCACCTTATAAAAAGCTTCTTATAATAGTGATTTTACCACATTTTAAAATTCATATTTTAACATAGCTTGCTTTGTATTATCTCATTTTAAAACTATTATTTATATAGCTACTATATATTATGTAAATATTTATATATTTTTTTCAGTAGCTAGTTAATGCATTTTTAATTTGTTAAGATATTTCTTTAATTTGTGTTGCTATTCAGCATTCCTTTTTCTCTCTGGCGCCTATCCTACTGACTTCAAAAAGCCTAAAAAATCTGAAAATCCCATATAAAGTGATGTATGGAAAATCTTAAAATATGATGGTAGAGAAAAAGAGTATTAAACATTTCCTGAAAATCATTCCATTAATAGAGAGATTAATTAGTAATTCTAACATTCAGACATATAATAAACATGAAAAACATTATAATACTGAATGATATTTTCCCCTTTTTTCATTTTTTAAAAAGATTTTATTTATTTGAGAGAGAGAACATGAGGGAAGGAGAGCAGACTCGCTGCTGAACAGAGAGCCCCAGTCCCAGGACCCCAGGATCACTACCTGAGCAGAAGGCAGATGCTTAATTGACTGAGCCACTCAGGTGCCCCTGAACAATGAGATTTTCAATAAAGGGAGATATTAAATACTATATAGAAAACTCATATCTGCACTGCAGATAATTGGCAATGATGATACATATATTAAAATACATGAAAACATAATCATAGCAACTGTTTTTCTTTTGGGCTGAAAAGAGGCATATTGGAGTTGCATAAGCACTATTTCAATTGGGATAGATATTTAGACATTATGCAAAAAATACTTGATTGCAGAAGAGCAGATATTAGCATGTGTGTGAATGTGTGTTTTCAGTTAATGCATTTTCATTCATTCAGAAAAGAATGCCAGATTTACTTTAAATGTGACATTGTGAAATGTTAAAGTGCCATTTTAGACTTTTGCTGCTGCTGCCTTTCCTTTCCTTTATCATTCACCAAAAAATGCCATCTTATCATCCATCCAAGTTAGAGATCTAGAAGCAATCCCAGAATTCTCACTGAAGGGCACTCTACCTTCATGCTGCCCACTCAATTAGTCACAAATTCCTGGCCCTCCTATACCAGACAGCTCTCTCCACTGTATGCTTGCTCTTTCACTCTCTGGGCCCAACATAACTCTCTGAGATTGAACAACATAGCAGTTGATGAATTGTACAAATATTGGTGTTGGACAAATTATTTAACGAAGTTTATGTCTCAGTTTTGCAGATTTTTTTTCATATTTTGAAATCATTTTTGTTTTAGGTATCAATTTAGTAAGTCCTTTTCAAACTCCTAGTCCCTGGTGAGTGTGCTTTTACTATCACAAGGCTGAACAGCCCTGAGACGTCTAAAGATGAGGACCATCACCTGGATGAGTAGACCAGATCTATGGAAATTGGAATGCAAAATGTTTCTAAAACAAATATAGAAATCAAGGAAGAAATGGTGATGTCAATTATTTTGTATCTCAGATGATAATATTAAAAAACCAGGTACTGTAGGGATGTCAATAAACTATCATCCTATGTCTTAAAACAGTATATGAACTGCTTCCATACTTTAAAAGAAATATTGCTGACAATCAGCTACTTTTATTTATTTATTTTTAAAGATTTTATTTATTTATTCATGACAGAAACACAGAGAGAAAGGCAGAGACACAGGCAGAGGGAGAAGCAGGCTCCATGCAGGGAGCCCGACGTGGGACTCGATCCCCAGGTCTCCAGGATCATACCCCGGGCTGAAGGTGGCGCCAAACCGCTGGGCCATCAGGGCTGCCCAATCAGCTACTTTTATAAGTGATTAAATCACCTACCAGTTTCATGACTTAATGTTTCCAAATCCGTGTTGTTTCATCTTTGAAAGTTTGATAATGAGAATACATATTTGATAGAACTGTTGAGAAATTTAAATTATATAATTCTCACAAACTATATAATTTGGTGTGGAATCTGGAATATAGTCAATATTTTGTTATTTTTGATAAAACACTAGTAAACAATAGTGGTTTCATTATTTTTATGGTCATTGTTATAACTTGGAGCAGACCAGACAATATTACTGAGCTTGATTTGACCTTTCATTGTTATTTTAAAGATGGAAAAGTTAATGAGTTATTTTGAAAATAAATGTGTCAGTGTCCTAACATCCTTTCAAAAGCTAAATATTTATTTGATATAGGGAAAAAATAGTCTTAGTTCAATGAGAAGGTATGGATTTTAAAGGTATCTTTTCTCCTTAAAATCCTACAGACCCAAAAAAGGAGAAGATAAGACAAAGGATTTAGAAAGTATTATATAACTAAGAACAGCCCCAGCCCCAGACTTTTAATGCTTTTGCAATTTTGATGTGAAAAACCTCAGGCTCCCATTCTAACAGTACTACCACAGACTGTGTAAGACATGGTCAAGTCGATTAACCTCTTTCTGCTTTAGTTTCTTCATCTGTAAAGTGCAAGTAATATTACTTGTCACTTGCCAACCAGCAGTACTTCTTCAGCTAATTGACGGTCTCAGCAGGGATGTTGCAAAGATTAGCAGATAAATGATTTATAAACCCCTTGAAATATTAAATAAGTGATGTAAAATGCTCTAACAAGAGAAGGACAGAACAGATCATTCCATGTATTAATTTGCTATTTAATCATATATATTTAATTAAAAACAACACTCTAAAAAGAGAGAGCTGTTAAGTACAGTGAAAATAGGAAAGATTATTAGGAACTCTAGAGTGTTTTTTGTTGTTTTTTTTTTAATACTATTATAATTAAGAATATATAGAAGAAAAGTATATTAGAGGAAGTGTTTATAGCTCACCTCCTCAAATTGATGAAAAGTCTTCAAGACAGGAAAAGAACTGAATAAAAATAAGGAAACATGCTTTCTCAGCCTACCTTTACTATTGACAATGGTATGACCTTGATAAGTTTACCTAACCCATAAGAAGTTTAAGGTAATTAAAATCAACTCTACAAAATGCTTTTTATAGGTATGTGAACAACATAAAAAATCCTGAACCAACCACTGTGAGGAAGTAAAAAATTTAAGAACCAAATCTCCAGGAAAATAAAATAAAAGAGAAGAGCAACATAAAAATAATTAATTCTTGCACAGCACAAATTAAATGAACACTATAAAAAAATTCATCATTATACCTGGAACTGGGAAGAGGGTGTGGTTTATAAATTCACCTTGAGAGATGAGCAGGATTTTGTTGTCATTGGGCGAGAAGAGCATTTTAGGTTGAGAAAACAGCATTAGAAAACCAATAGAGGGGCGCCTGGGTGGCTCAGTCAGTTAAGCATCTGCCTACAGCTCAGGTCAGGATCCCAGGGTCCTGAGATCAAGCCTTGAGTCAGGCTTCCTGCTCAGCGGGGACTCTGCTTCTGCTTCTCCTTCTTCTGCCCCTTCCCCTGCTTGTGCTCAAGCTCTCTCTCTCTCTCTGTCAAATTTAAAAAAAGAAAAGAAAAGAAAACCAATAGAAGACAAGTGATAGCTATGAATGAACCTTAGTATACAGGAGAGAGATAGTTTAAGGAAAGATACTTGTAAAGTAGGTTGGCTTCACATTCTAGAAGGCCATGCAAAAAAAAAAATTAAACTATGTTTGGTGGGTTTCAAGGAGCCACTGAAGAATTTTTGAGTATTTTTATGTTTTATAAAGTTCATTCTGGTGATAATGTAAAGGGTAAATTGGAGAAAAATATATTTAATTAAGAAAGTAGTTATAACTTCAGTGTCAAGAAGAAGATGATGAAGGCAGTGACCAGAGAAAAAATGGAAATGAAGAATATAAAATAGACATTGAATTAAAATAATGAGGTTTGAAAAATGATTAGCTGTAAAGATGAAATGTGCATAATTATTGGGATGAAGACAATTTTAAGATTTCTATCCTGGGTGCCTGAGCAAATAGTAATAATATGCACTAAAATTATTAAATAATGTATAGTTTTGGGGGTGGAGGTGGAGATACAGCAAAGAGATCCCATTTTGAACTTAACTAAATTTGAGTTTTTGAGGACAATCATGGTGGAATATTCAATAGGCAATAAAAATTCTCAAACCAGGGGCACTTGGGTAGCTCAGTGGGCTAAGTGTCTGACTCTTGGTTTTGGCTCAGGACATGATCTCTCACTGGTGAGATACAACCCTATTCTGGACCCTGTTTTCAGTGGGGAGTCTGCTTCAGATTCTCTCCCTCTGTCCTTCCCCCACTCTCGCCTGTGTATGCAATAAATAAATAAATAAAATCTTAAGAAAAGAATTTCTCAGGCTACACTTCAGAAAAATATCAGGCCCCAAATATTATAGATTTGATAGTCACCTATATACAGGTTAAGAGTATGGAGGTAAAAGAGATTATCAAAAAGAACATAAAAAACAAAAAGAAAAAGAATAAATATTATATAAGAGGTAAGCAGAGGAAAGAGCAAGAAGAAATACCAGAAAAAGATTATGGGGAAATAAAGAGCAGTAACTTTGGTAGCCAAAGATGAAAAACATTTTAAGAGAGAAATAGCAATGTAAAATACTGTCAGCAATTTTATATAGATTATTATTGTGAAAAACCTTGAATTTTGTGATTAATCTGTAATGGTTTTTCTTTAAGAAAGCAATTCTGATAAATTAATAAATGTGTGAGTCATATTGCAAAGAAAATAAAAATAGAGAAAGCAGGAAAAATCGGTAACTACCTCTTTTCCTATAAGTTTGGGAGTAAATGAAAAAAATATGTTAGTGTCCTAAAGAACATAAAGAATTAAAAGATGAAATATATTTTATATATAACAGGGAAAATGTAAGCAATTTTACAGGTATTGGAGAAATAGGGAAAAGAAGTAAAGGGCAGAACTGAAGTAACAATAATGAAAAAGGAGATAGAATAAAAAGTACTAGTCAGGTATTAATGTTGGGCAAAAGGACTCTTGAATAAAGAGATGTACAATTTTCATGTGAGGATAAAGAAAGAGGAATTGAAGAAAATTATGTAGGATGACCTTGATCTTCATAAAGTCATCAGGCAAGATTTTCTGTGGAGAATAAGAATTTGAAAGAATAATTAAGACCGAAGAAGCACAATAAAATAAAGAAATTGCTGTTGTTAGAGATGGTAAAGAGGTCAGCTAGAAATGAACAAAGCTACAAATGAGTAACTTTGAAGTCACTTGTTGCCTAATTAGACACGGAAATTATTTCCTAAAGCAATATAGCCTATACTTCTGGCTTTGTAACATTTTTAGGCTGAGATTTCTTATTACAAAGTTTTGATTTGATAAGCATTGTGGAAAGGAAAAAAAAAAAGATTTGAATCTGAGCTAAAGGAAGTTCCAGAGAATAATTTAAGTGATGATGCAAATGACTAATTATGAGTTTACAAAAACAATGTGAAAATGTGCCCATGTCAAAAAAAGGAAGTATATATCTATGTATATCCCGATAGATAGATAGATGATAGATAGATAGATAGATAGATAGATAGAAATAGAAATATAGATAGATGTTTATTGGTCTATATATCTAGATAGATAACTATACATAAAACTTTGAATGAAAACATAAGGGTCACAATTATCACCTCACTGGGATAAGAGATGAATTGATGAATAGAGAAAAGATTGAGAAGAATAATCACTAGTATCAAATATTGGAACATTTTTGAACCTCAGAATTTGTATTATAAACTGAAAATCAGGAAGAAAGTGAAGAACTTCCTTCAACCAAGGGCGATTGGATATCAGTTCTAATAATATTAATCAAAATTTTATTGTGAAAACCAGCAAGAGACATTCTATTTTTTTCTCATATTGGGCAAAATTCATTCTGGCAATGTTTTTGTGATAAAAAGGTCAATGCCTTAGGTTCAGAATAAAAACCTAATTTGACTTCACCTAGGTAATAAAAATTGCCATCTCTGTGAGATAACTCAGTATATGAGGCTGCTTTTTGAAAGAATGCTTTCAATGGTACCCTATCCAAACTCTTCTGAAGTGCAATACCTGTCCTTGTTATATACTAAATAATACTCTAGAGCATGCAGTATCATCACCTGGTGCAGGAATTTAATCATGCCTTAACAGAGAAGACTTTTGTAGAATTTTTTAAATTGTAGCTTAAATTAATAGGGCTGTGTTTTTTATTTCTTCTTTGCTGTCATTCACTCCAAAGTGTTACTAGAATATAGCTCAATTCATGGAAAAAGGGAATCGAGGCTTTGAGTACTAGAACTTTGTTCTGAGCTCAATACTTAGTGTGAAACCCTCTGATTTGTGAGATTAAGGGATTGTTTTTTGGAAATAAGCTACTAGATTCTTAAGCCTGAATTAGGTAAACAAGAAGGAATTATAACAGGAAAGAAAAAGATAGTACTTAGCATGGAAATAGAATAGCTGATATTTCCAGATTATTTTAGGAATCAAAAATTTGCTCAGTTAAATTACCAAAGTGTTTCCTTCCATAATCTATAGTGTTGATCAGACAGCTTCCTGGTCATATGAGATCAACAATTCTCAAAATTTGGTCCCTGGACTCCTGCAGGTCGCCAAAACCCTGTCAGCCAGTCTCTGAGACATTTCATTGGGTTCACAGATTCAAAATAATTTTCCTAATAATATTGATGATAATTGCCTTTTTTTATTGGCCAACCCTTGCATGAATGGTGCAAAAGCCTGGTGGGAAACACTGCTGGCACATAACACCAATCAAGTCAGCAACAGCAAGTTCTACTAGTAACCCTGGTATTCTTCACTATCACACATTCACAGATAATATTTCTAAAATGCTAGATTTACCTACAGATATACTTGATGAAGCAGTAAAAAATGCTAAATTTTTATCAAATCTTGACCCTCGAGTACAGATCTGTTTAATATCTTTGTGATGAAACAGGAAGTCACATGAAGCCCTTCTGCCAAAGTACCAAAGTAGATGGTTGTCTCAAGTAAAGTACTTGGGTGACTACTTGGCCTGAGAGCTGAATTAGCCACTTTTTCATTAGTCACCCTTTTTACTTGAAAGAACAACTGACAGGCAAACTGTGGTTTTTCAAACTTGGATATTTGGCAGAGATTTTCTTGAAAATGAACAAAATGAGCTTGTCACTTCAAGGGAGCAAAATCCAACTGTATCTGCTGCCAATGATTAAATCTGAGCTTTCAAACAAAAATTACAGTTTTGGAAAACTTATTATCTGCCCCTGTGAACTTCTCAGTTTCCCAAACTTTAAAGACTTTTCTGATGAGATAGGTAGTGTTACTAACAAATGTGATATTGTATAATATGGTACTATTTGGAATTTTTGCATAACCCAGTGAACCAGTTATCTTCCAAATGACCAATGCTTGATACTAAAATATATATATATATGTATATATACATATATGTGTGTGTGTGTATATATATATATGTATGTATATATTGCAAAAGATCCATTTAAAGTGCAAGGTAGACCATAGATTTTAATAAAACAGAGTCCATAGTCTGTTTATTGATATGGTTGAGTTCCACATTGAAAAAAAATCCACAATCATCTGAAAAGGCTATTAAAACTCTCCTTATATTTCCAACTAAAAAATCTGTGTAAGGCCAGATTTTCCTCATATACTTCAACTAAAACAACATATTGAGACAGATTGAATGCAGAAGCAGATATGAGAAACCAGATGTCTTTTATAAAGCCAGACATTTACAAAATTAAGCCAGAGAATTGCAAAATGTAAAATAAAGTCATTCTTGTCACTTTTTTTTCCTTTGGAAAATAGATTTCATTTAAAACATATTATTTATGGAAACATGTATGAGTTTATTATTTATATTTTTAACTGAATTAATAAATATTTTAAAAATTTTCAGTTTTAATTTCTCATATGATAAATATAAGCAGATATAATCACATAAACAAAAGCTCACTAGTGTTTTCAATAATTTTTGAGAATGTAATGGATATCTGAGACCAAAATGCTCCAGAAACACTAATGTAGACCAAGCCTTAAGCATATAGTAAACTACTCAAAAGCTTTTAACACACTTCCGATGATTTCATAAAGTAACAATTTAGAAGTTATATAATTGCATTTGTAATATGGGACAGGAAAAATTTTCCTTTTCTTTTAAACTTAAAAGAAATCATACCATTCATACTAGAGAGAAGACTTCAGTGCCTGCTGATGGCATTCTCTCCATTCTTTCTTCCAAGTCTGTGAGGCTCATTTCATATGTCCCCATTTACAGGAGTAAAATTAGCATGTTATCCAGTCACCATTTGGCTCATGACTCAATGTCACTATAAAAATCACTTTAGCAGCTTCATAGGCCCAACTTCTTTTAAGATACACATCTATGTGGAATGCTTCAATTTGTTTAATATAGGAGACGTAAGTACATACTTTTCCTAGCCTCTTGCAAATCTCTCTAATTCTGTAAAATCTACAAGGGTAAAAACTTTTGGTTTATTCTCTTAAATAATTTGTATATATGATATTTAAAAAGGTAAAGAGCATAAACAAGAAAGACCAACATGAATCATGAATTCAATTTAATAGTCCATTATACAAATGAAGAATCTTTAGAATAACAATATTCTGTTTCTTTTGTTAAAGAGTGAGAAAGTGAGACATCTTTTAAGAAGGGAAAAAAGAAAGAGCAAGCTTGTTCCTTAGTCATGAATTTTGATTGGCTTTTTAGATATCAATATTTGGAGATTTATGCTTTAAAATTTAACCTAACTTTAAATGGTACAGCACTTAAATAACAAAATGTGGTTTTTTTCCCTCTCTAATCAAACTATGAGTATTAGTATAATTGGCTGTTTTGTATAACTGGATACAAAAGGATATCATTTTATCCTGTTTGTATGCAATACTACCATTTTGCTTTATCCACAAAATTCTAATTATAGCAACATAAACAGGAAACTTTAGTGGAGCCCACTTTGAGTAAATTTTGCAGGTTTTATTCTGATTAGTTTATTTTTATAAGGTCAGAGTGTGTACTAATTAAACTCTATTAAACCTCTACCAGCTGTTGACATTAGATTTTTTTAACCTTTATAATTTTTTGGTTATTAGACATAATCATTTAGCAATAGCTTCCCCAGAATATCTAAGCAAAACTACAAGTCATTATACAGTGAAGTATTTGGTGTAAAAGATATTTCTGGTCTCTGATAGTCATTTCACTAAACGGAAGATCTGTGTCTAAATGTTTAATTGTAAGAAAAAATAACATAGCTGCCATACGTGTAAAAATATCTTTTTTTCAGCATCTAATGGGAATTCACTATTATCATGTTAAGAGAGAGAGAGAAAAAAAAAAGAGTACACAGCACCTATATATTTTATTTAAAAATGTAATTGTGTTCTTCATTCAGATATTTATGTGTGCTATTTGTCAGCTATTTTTCTTTTAACTGAAAAATAAGTCTATTGTCCAGAGAAAGAAAATGTAATAAAAGTGAAATACTATTTTTATGATGGCTATTATTATAATAATAATTCTAATGGACTAAAGTGGAATACACAATACTTAGCACATCAGTCTAGTAACTATGTTTTATAAGTACTTAAGGAGAGAAGTTTGTAAGATTAAGCTCTTCTCACATTCACTATTAGTGTCTTTCAAGCCAATTGAAAGCCATATATACACATTTTGAAGGTGAACCTAATATACATTTACACCTGTCATAACCCCATTTCTTATTCCATGTGCTTATTACTTAAGAGAACACTAAGTGAAAATTCAAATTAAGTTGTTGGCTCCCCTCTTTATACATAGAATTACTGCCAGGATCTTTTAACATTCCCAGATATACAAATCACAACACAGTACACATTCTTTTAATTCATATTTTCTCATGAAAAATGTCACATTTTTTACCTGTCTCATTCTTGATATTTCAAATATCCTTAAAACTATTAAAAACAAATAAATTAGATATTAAGCCCCGACAGTCACATGTATTATTATGACGGTCTACATAGAAAAATGATAATGGCAAAAAAATAAGAATTTCTATTGCAAAATGTAATGCTTTCTATGCAAAACCCACAGACTTGGGTTAAGTCATAGCTCTGTGTATTACTTAGCAGTCACTTAATAATCTCTAAGATTTATTTTCCTCATCTGAAAATGAGGATATTTTTGCCTGCTCCATAGCATTATTAGATGAAAAATGATAGCAGTTGTGCTTTTTTAAAAGCCTGTGTTTTAAAAACCCATAAAGAGACTAAGAGTGAGAGACAGTAACAGTGATTATGAGACAAACTTATTCCTGTAACTTCACCTTTCCTTAAACTTTTATGAGATAATATTTATTAGGCTTATATGCATGTCACAGAATTGTATAGTCCTCAGATTCTCCACCTATAAAAATTTATGAATTTTTAGGATTTGGTAATTTAGTATAAATAGGGAAGAGGGAAGTTTTCTGTGGCTACTGAAGGATGCAAAATGTTTTTTTCTGTATTGTTTAGTTCTATTCGATATACTTCATTTAGCACTGAGTATATGCAAAGGACTCTACTAGAAATTATATGTAATTAAAACATTAAAATGTAGTTCCTGCTTTGTTGGAGCTTATGATCTGTCTAGGAGGAGAGGTAATTATAATGCCAGTTAGAATTTAAGTGCTCTGTAATAGGTACAAATCAAGGCCCAAGCAGAAGTGCCAGCTGAAAAGATAGGGAAAAGAAGACAGAGAGAGATGGCATTTGGCTGAATTCTGAGACAAGTCCATTTCAACAAGCAGGTTTGTCAGAGGAAGGCATTTGAATTAGAATCACAGGCTTGAGCAATAGAGCAGCTGAGAAACTCTGGAAAAATATTGTGCCTTATTCTGCAAGGGACCTAGCGTAAGAGCTAGTGGTTGAAGGTAAGGCAACAAAAGTAAGTTCTTTCCAGATTGTGGAAAACTCAGCAATAATCCTGAGAAGATCTTTTCCTGTGTTTTACAAGGAGTAAAAATGAATGAGATCAAATAAAAATCAACATGACCAGTCAAGTGATTACACATGGCTATCGAGTGAAAGAAAAAAGCACAAGTATGCTCCAACAAAGTGTATTAGTGAGGTCAGTTTACTCTATTTGTGTTTCATTGTCGTCTTATTTTGTTTTATTGAATTTGAAATGCTTGTGCAAAACTAGGTGAAAATATCTATTTAGCAAGCACTTGCCCTTGTGTGTGAGGAGCCTGAGGAAAAAAGTCTGAACAGGAGATGCATACTTTTGCATTATCCATAGAGAGGAATTAAAAGCCACAGGATTAGATGAGTATTTCAAGTTTAAAAGGAAAGAAGTAAAAAAGGCCAAGGACTGACCCTGAATTCCTACAAAATGTGCCGTAGGAAGAGAAATCTGAAGAATACAAAAGTCAAATAGGATGGAACGAGGATAGTAAGGTGACAGCTGTGGTGTTTTGTTTTGTTTTTGTTTTCTTTTATCAGTACCCACCATGTACCAAATATTTTGTTAGGTTCTTTAGATACATAATGCAGATAAATTGTCATAGCCACCTTAAGAACTAAGTATATTTATCACAATTTATAGATAAAACATTGAGTACAGAAATATGGAAAGTCTAGATTAAATTACAGAGAGCTATAATAATACCTTTAATAATCTTGCCTCTGTAGCTTGCATTATGTGCCAGGGTAGAGTTTCAAGGAGAATGTAACTGGCAATATTAAGTATTATAGAGAATTCAAACAGGATGGGCACTCTCCAGAAACTTAATAATTAAGCAGCTATTTAATGTTAATACAAACCATTTTAGTGATCTATAAAAAAGTAATCTCCAAAAAAAAATATACTACATAAAAGCCAGTGGAATACAGAAATTTTCAAGTTTTGTTCAAGGAAAGTAAGAAAATAAAAGTAGCTGAAACCTTCTGAGAAATTTAATAAAGAAAAGAGATGGTTGTGCAAAGATGTATCTTTATACATGTATAAAGATGTATAAAGGTTGAAGAAAGAATATTTGGTTAAATGATTGGAGTTTTTTGTTGTTGGTTTTGATTTTTGGTTTTTGTTTATTTAGTAAGAGGACTTGAACATGCTTATAGACTTATGGGAAAATGAAGAGGATAAAGAAGAAATTATTATTGAGGAAAAAATAATGGATGGAGCAAGGTCCTACAGGAGGTGACAGGAAATAGAATTAATATCATATCTTAGAAAGAGCCTAGGTCATCCAGAAAAGAAGAAATAATGTTTTACAGAGAAATGTGTTTGAGAGAGGAAGAAATTTAAAAGAATTTGCAGTAGATGTCCTATGTCTTCTCAGAGAAGGAAGATGCAAAGTCATCTCTTAATGCAGGTGGTATCTGGTTGTGTGGCCTGGAAAGCATTTGGAATCCTTCCCACAGAGAAAAGCATATGAAAGAGTCAACTAGAGGTGAACTAAAGAATTTCTGAACAACTCAGAGTGTATACTAATAATAGAATCGAAAATTTCTAGTTGAGCCAACTGGCACAATTTTGTGACTTTTTCTGGTAACACTCAGTTACCCAGTTAATGAGATCAGAGAAAGTGCTCCATACTGTTTTCCTAGGTGAAGCTTATTAGGAAGATCAAAGTGACAGTAGGTCAAAGGAACTTCTTGATGCCAATAAGAAGTTACATGAAATTGGTCAGCAACTGATCCAGACTGGATCTAGAGGAAGCTTAAAAAGGATTAAAGGAATTAAAAATATAAAAATATAAAAATATAATCAGTGTGAAGAACAGATTCATTAAGAAAAAAAGAATAAGTGAATATTCTTTTTTCAAGAATAGGTGGTTATGGCTATGAAAGAAATCTCCAAACTCAAAATTTTTGAAATGAGATATTTTTAAGTGATCGCTGTTTTTACATCTTCGCATGAAGTGCCATTAAGCATCATGCCATTCAGCTGTCCTATTACTTATTAGAAAATGGAAGACCAAGAGGTCAAGTGATTTTCCAAAAGGATCTTCTGAGGAGCATTTTGAAATTTTAAGTAAAATAATAGTCATTAAATCATATTCCCTTAAAAATAATAGTAGATATAGTTGAGTGAATGGAAACCAATGTTATTGATAATATAATCACAGTAAGTAGGTCGTATACATATTTTTCCCATTTCAAATGTATATTATGCTATTCTTCCTTCCTGTTTCAGCTTCCTCTTAAGAGAAAGAGAAAATATAAAAGTTTTCTCTAGATTGAATTAGTAGCTCCCTCATCAATATGCATTGGGGGAACTAAGTCTAAAAGAATGTGCTACTGACTGCTTTCCTAAATTGCAGTGTAGATGGCATCAAGTTATTTCAGAGTGTGTGCATGCCATGATGATGTATGGGTTCCAACTTTTACTTCCCCCGTATTTCTTATCTTTTTTTTTTAAGATTTTATTTATTTATTCATGAGAGACAGAGAGAGAGAGAGGCAGAGATACAGGCAGAGGGAGAAGCAGGCTCCATGCAGGAAGCCCGATGTGGGACTCGATCCCAGGATCACACCCTGGGATGAAGGCAGCGCTAAACCACTGAGCCACCCGGGCGGCCCATATTTCTTATCTTTTGAAAAGATTCCTTTCTCTTGATTATTGATATGTTCTTAATCTTAAACTATAAAAAATGTAATTGGAATAGGAGGGAAATGATTTCACTTTAAAATTCTGTTTAGACAATACAACAGAAATTTATTGTTTCTTCTATCCATCTTTTGATTTTTAGGGAAGAACATAAATTTAAACAGAAAAAAACTAAAGATTTGGTTTTGGTAGTTTTTTGTTAATGCGTATATCATATTTTACCCTGAGGGACACCTGGGTGGTTCAGTGGTTGAGTGTCTGCCTTTGGCTCAGGTTGTGATCCTGGGGTCCTGGTATTGAGTCCCACATCGGGCTCCCTGCAGGGAACCTGCTTCTCCCTGGGCCTATGTGTCTGACTCTCTCTCTCTCTTTCTCTCTGTGTGCCTCATGAATAAATAAATAAATAAAATCTTTTTTAAAAAAGTACCTTGAAAATATTTTATTTCATTGAGTCTTTAAGCATATATATTACAAGTTTGGAAAAGTCACTTTCATTGGCTTTTTTTTTTTTTTTTAGGGTGGGTGGGGCAGAGGGAGAGGGAGAAAGAGAATCTTAAATAGGCTTCACACTGGGGTTGATCTCACGACCCTGAAATCATGACCTGAGCTGAAATCAAGAGTGTGACTTAACCGATTAAGCCACCCAGGCACCCCTCATTGACTCCTTTTTAAACTTGAACATTTTATTTCAAAGATTCAGTCAAGAAAGATTGTTATTCCTCTCAAGCAATGACTTAACTAGGGGGCCAAAGGGAGCCATCCTCCTGGACTTGGAGCAGTTATTTGGGCACTGACATTGCTTAGAATTGCTTGCACATGGTGATGATAAAAAGCAAACTGAATTTTGGTTAATTTCATTATTAGACTCTGCAGACAATGTACTTGCATTCTGCTTATCTCTAGGATGGACCACTTCCATTCTGCCCCCAACCTTGGTAGGCTACTGATCTCAGGTTCTTCTCTCTGCCTTTGAAGACTGACTGAAATAGTATTAGAGAAGGAGAATTTTATGATCTAAACCAGGTGTCCACAAATTATGGTATTCAGGCCAAATCTGATCCTATTACTATTTTTGCAAATACAGTTTGTTTGACATTTAATGTAATTACTTTAACTACTTTTGCACCACAACCACAAAACTGAGTAGCTGGAATAGAGACCATTTAGCCCTCAAAGCCTAATTTATTTACCATCAGGCCTTTACAGAAAAAATTCCCTGATGTTTGATCAAGGATTAAAGCATTACTTGCTCTGTGGACACCTAAGCAAGACCATTATTTCACGTTCATATTGTAGGCCAATAATTTAATAAGTGTCTTTGTTAAATGTTACCATTCACCAACCTTATATTAGTTTTTCTTTGTTTTGTAGTCCCTGCTATGTGGATATTTGTTAGCAATGACTGATGTGGAAACTACATATGCAGATTTCATTGCTTCAGGAAGAACAGGTAGAAGAAATGCAATACATGATATCCTGGTTTCCTCTGCAAGTGGCAACAGCAATGAATTAGCCTTGAAATTAGCAGGTCTTGATATCAACAAGACAGGTGAGTTGCTTGTCACACATCTCTCTCTGAACATGGGATGATTTGTAGCATTTCACTAAGTAGGATTAAAACATGAAAAATCACCTTTGAAAGTAATTTAGTAGAGTTATAAACAGTCTAAGGAAGAGAAGTCAGGGACTAATCTCTTAATCACTCATACTCCATTTTCAATGACTCTTCTTTATAGGGTTTCCCACTCAAATGCAGAATCCTTAATCTTATTTTGGTAATGCAATCAATAAAACACATAGGTTTTTTTAAAAAAATCCTAATCTCTATAAAAGCTCTGAAATTTCTATATAGAATATTTAACAAAATTGGAGCCCTTCAATATTGGCCATCTATAATATTTCAATAACCATTTCAAAGGCACAGGGTCTCTGGGACCAATTCTATTGAAAAATGGAAGTAAAATTACATCAGTGTCTTTGGTAAAAAGGTCTTACAGTTTTCTTTTCATGATAGAACTAGTGTGTGGAAAATTTGTCTTATTATTGGGCCTTGCACTCTTCCTACCCAAGTAATCAGACTTTACCAATGAAAAAGTAAAACAAGTTTGTAATATCAAAGTATTTCTTAGTATTTAAATAAATCCTAATAGTTCTTTCATTCATAGCTTTTGCAAGATTTAAAACTGGATGTCTTTCCCTAACAAATCTTGTGTAAAAATAACCTTTAAAAGTGAAAAAAAGGAGTTTACCACAGAGGAACCACAAAGTTGTGTACATGAAAAGCACTTAGGAGTTTCTGACTCATGGTAACCACTCAGTACTTCTTTGCTATTAGAATTTTTATGATGGTAAAGCTTTCTGGTTATTGGAAAACGGAGTCAGAGTTTTATGTTAATGAAACTAAACAACATTACCCTAAAATACCTAGGGATAGTACTTTATTCAATGGCTAAGGGTTAGCAGGTCACAGATTGGTCTTTTCAAATTCAAATTGAAAATAAAACTTTACTACCACAATCTTGGAAATATACAGGCTTATGCATACTTTAGGTTTTGTTGTTTCTCTGTTATTTACTACTAGAAGTTACTTAGGAAAGCAGCTGTCAGAAAGGACTTAGGGAATTATTGCAATTTGGTTGCATGAAGTAAGTAAAATTTTTTCTGTGGTCTTTGAGAGTTTGCTAATTTCTTTTATGAGATTTATATTTTTATTTGTAAATTAATATTCTATTTTAAATAATCTGCATTAATTTTAAGACACCTCTAATATTATTGATAGAGCAGTTTTATTTCTTCCTCTTCAGTCTTCGCTGAAATTAAGACTCATCAGCATTAAGACCTAGCTTATACAAGAGAATATATTAAATTATATAACAAGTGAAATAAATTGATTTCATATTAATAAATATAATAAAATAATTATATTTTATATTAGCAGTATTATTAAACAAGTTAAATTAATTAAAATATCTTTATGCTATCAAATGTCTTCTTTTCTAAACATTTCTATATTTTAATTACTATTCTCCAGGCTCCTGAAAATTTTTCTCTTCAAATCCTAAAGTCCAGCAACAGGCAAAATATAAACAGTAGTAACTTTTTTATTATTTTAAGTACAAAGAACTAAATATAGTAACTGCAGTTATGACAAATATATAATGACAAATGCAATATCAATAGCTGAATATTATGAGGGACTTCTATAATTCTTGAGTGTTTCAACTTCTTTTTAGTTTATACTCAATAATATTGCTGTCCCATGTTTATTTCAACTTTCTAACAAGCATCTATTTAGCAACGAATCTGTGACTGCAGCATTATGCTAAGCCGTGAGAAGTGTTCTCAGACACCTAGAAAGTTCCAAGCTCCATGGAAGTCAAATTCCTCATCTTGTATTTATGCAGTCAGTTTCATCCTTAAATATTCTTCTGTCTTGTATCTGCCCTAATTTGACTTCATTCTTTTGGTTACCAAGAGCTTTTCATATTTATCAAGTTTTTGTTGTACGCTAATCTACACATCTCAGATTCAGGCCATCTACACATTTTGGGAGGCTATTCATTGCTGTAATAATGAAAGTAGTTTGTGAACATGATATATAATGCTTCGTTATATTCTGAAAACCCCTTTAGGAACAGAATATGTATATTTATGTAGAACTGCTTTTAATTTCCTTAAAGTATAGTATCTGGTGAAATGTTTTGTGTATACTCATTAAGAATAAAGGAGAAATTGCCTCTTAACACATCCATTTAAAGAATGGAACAGCCTACTCACCTCTATCTATTTGAATTATGATAACAAACACTCAGCAAATATTGATATAGTTTATGTTCTTCAAGGGCAGACTGGAGGCCATAACTATCTGGCCAGAGACCCATGAGCTAACATAATGTCCCTTCATCTTGTACTGTTGCTTTTAATTTTTTTAAAGATTTTATTTATTTATTCATGAGAGACACACACAGAGAGAGAAGCAGAGACACAGGCAGAGAGAGAAGCAGGTTCCACGCAGGGAACCTGATATAGGACTAGATCCCGGGTCTCCAGGACCATATCTGGGCTGAAGGCAGCGCTAAACCGCTGAGCCACCCAGGGTAAAGTAACTAAACATCTGAGAAAGCAGGTGGGTTCTCAACAAGTAATATAAATAATGTAAAATGCAATTTTAAATATTTCTTAAAATAATACAGGAGTGAAATAGTAAACTTGCTTCCCATTCTGATTTCTGCCTAAAATCACTTTCAATTTCTGCAACCTGTGAAACTCTAAGTGTCAAAACCTGGCCTTGAGATTTCCTAGCTATTTATCAAAAGCATAGGTGATCACTAAGCACTGTATAAATTATTATTTTGTTTTTGAGCCATGCTGTCCCTAGTTCACAGAACCAGAATTAGCCAGCCTTTGAAACACTAATTGAAGAATTGATTACCAATAAAATACACTTGTCTCTATGAGAACTTCAGACTTTTTGAGTATCTCTGAAATTCCCAATATGATATCTTAAGAGTCAGTAAATATAGAAAATAGTTTTTACTTTGCCTTTATCTTTTTCTCATTGTCTCTTACAGAAGGTGAAGAAGATGCACAACGAAGTTCCACAGAACAAAGTGGGGAAGCCCAGGGAGAAGCAGCAAAATCTGAAAGCTAAAGCCCACTTTGATAACTTCAGCAACATCTGACAATGTCTCAAATCTCCAGGCCTGGCTGGAATGCATTTGTTTCCATGAGTGAAAAAGGGGGGGGAAATATAGCTGTGCTGCATTGTAGGAATCTGCTCATTATCATGTTAAAAATGGGGGCAGAGGCTGTGGCTGCAGACAGACTTTTCTCTACCTCTGTCATTAGCAATGGTTGAAATCATGTGGCTTGTGTTTGGATGTCATTTTTGTATGGATCTTTTCACTTGACCATATGACAAAATGCTTGTAGAGAGTAGCACTGACCTAGATGATGATTCTTCCTGTAGCATCTGGCCCCTCACAATGTCAGAGGATTTAATTGTGTCTAATTGCAAAAGGTTGGTTGAACCCCAGAGTTTAAATATCTCTGGTCCAAGTATTCACTCAGTAAAAGAACCATCCAGAAAGCACTGTTTTTTAGCATTATGTATCTGTGTGTTCCTGCTGTGTTATTTACACTGTTTTGTATTGTATAATAGATGCTCAGCACTGCCCCCTTCTTTGATTGCTTATGAGAAACAAAAATAATGTATGTTACTGTGAATTTTTATACCACTCATTTTTAAAAGGGCTGCCTTTTTCCTTCTCCACAGTGTGGTGGTGTACACAGGATAGATCGCACTTTTTTTTTTAACTTAATCTTTCCCCTTGATTCACTGTTGGTGAATTTATTAAGTCTAACCAATGAATTAAGACTCTTTTGCTTTATTATACAGGCATTTGAAACTATCTGTTAATGTGAATTTTACTTGAATTCAGTCTGTTTGGTGTCTGCACAGACCAGAATTCAATATGCAAATTTTGTTTTATTTTCAATTGGAGAACTTTTCCCAACTAATATATTTTTTAAAAGTTTTTAATTATGAGGATTTTGGATAATCAAGATGGTGGGAAAGATAAAACAAGATAATATTAAGAACGGGAAACATTTTGTTCTTATGGAATCAAACTTCTCAATGCTGTATGCTACTATTTAAATTTGGAGGACAACTTATCTGCATGGAGCTGTAACAGATGGAAAAAATTATCTTGCAATCATGTGGACACCAATCACAAAAGTAAAGCCCTTGCATTGTGTTTTTCATGTCTTTTTTCAGCCCTATCAGATACAAATGTTATTATGCACTTTTTAATGTTTGTAAACTTTTACTAACAGTTAGTGTGAATTGCATTCTGATACAATAATAATTATCATTAGAAGCTAACAAAATACTGTTGATAGCCTCTGCTGTGTTTTGACATCATGGTTCTTCTATGGAAAGTTTCTGTGAGCTATGTAATCCCATTGGTCAGTATTATAAAATCATTTATCAGTAGTAATAAATAAGGAACCAGTAATATTTCAATGGCTCATGGATAACTGGACAAATAACAGATAACAGGAAGACCCTTTACAATAAATACCCCACTTAATTATCCTCAAGGTCTTAGAGATAGTCCCATGTGAGGTAGGTTAAGCAGCATTTCCACAGATAATCTCCATGGACATACTGGGAATTCAGCCCTTCTCTGTAGCTGCTTATAGGATAAAAGGCCAGTTTGCCCTCATTTCCCCTTATAGTATTTTCCAAATAAGTAGGATAAGGGTGGGTATCATTTGGTCCTCAATCAGATATTATTAGAAAAAAAATGTTAATAGAATGAGTCTCTCAGAAAATAGAAGGAAGACTAAATATTAGAGTACTTCATTCTAACCAGTTAGGGTCCAAAATCTCACGTTAAAATTCAAATAAATCCACCTGTTAATAGACTTAAAAGTGGGAAGAGAGGTTCCTAAGCTTTTTTAGACAATCTCTGGTAGTTCATTTAAAACATCCAACCCATAAAATCACTTTTTCAATATCCTCATTTACTATCCTCATGGCTTTCTTGTGAATCTAGATAAAGTTTTCTCCATCCTTAAAGTTGTGGAATTCCAAACTGATTACCTGTGATTTTGTTAAGTTTAGGACTAGTGCTGAGTGTATGTGGAGAGTTTATATTCCTATGTGATATACTATTATTAATGCATGTGGTGTCATGCTTGTCTTTGAATATATAATAGTGCTAAATTGCAAAGTCATAAGGAGCTTTTGAATTATTTTGACCTTTTACTGCTACTTTGTCTGCTATATTCAAACCCAGAGGCATTCCCAAGCTAGAAGATAAAAATCAACTTTCCAAAACGTCCACATCCTATAAATGTTGCTCAGCAAAAGCCCACAGTGTCTTCCAAATTATATTGTAATATCTTTTACTTGCAAGTCAGTAATATATATGGGATTGAATTTTTAAGGAGAAAAGGAAAGGGTGGAAAACTAAGGCATTAGGTTGGGAATATGCAGTGAGTGCCTACTAACCAATGGACATTATGCTAATCACTTCCTAGCACATTTTCTCACATTTTATTTTTTCTCCTCAGATAATTTGATTAAAGAGGTAGTGTTATCCCATTTCACAGATTAAGAAATTAAGGCTTAAAAAGGTATAACTTTTCAAGTTTAAAGAGCTAATAAATGATGAAATTAAGATTTGAACCTATTTTTATCTGTTTCCAAGGAGCTTTCTACTGCACATGCCATAAAACTAAGCTAATTATAGAGCATCTTTATCTGTAAGGGAACATTTAGAGATGAACTGGTTCAACCTCCATATTTTAGAGAGGGAAGTGACTCTTGGAAGAGGAAATTGTTTTTCTCAAGGTTACCTAGAAGAGTAATGACACAGATGTGACCAGACCATAGATAGTGCACTTTAAAAAAAAAAAAAAAAAAGGAAAGAAATTCAAGTAGAATTTATTTTGTGTGTTATACTCACCCAAAATATTTTTCTGGCATATAGTCTATGAATTTAGCATGGTTCAGAATTTTTTTTGTGACATGCTACTCATTTTGTTTAATTAACTAGAAATAGGAAAATTTCAGTTATTCAGCTCATTTGTCATAGGTATGAACTTGTCAAATTTACCTTCTATTAATTATAAACATCCTATACCAACATACTGTTCTCATAGTCCATAGAAATGTTTTTCTAATATATAACAGGCAGTCTTCAATTTTTAGGCAACACTCCAAGAACTGCTCACTGTAAATGCCCTACACTTGAGTCTTACTCAGACACAGTGAAAATGCACCATTTTTGAAGACGAATGATATTGCTCTTTCTCTTCAGAGAAGCAATAATGGGTAAAGAAATGTAACTGCTAGGGTAGCCAAGCTTCTGAGTGAAGCTTGTGGCAATAGGAAGACAATGTATAGTTATCAAGTAAATACAGGAAAGCATCTATGATTTATGATGTCTTAATAGGCCCCAAATTGTTCTTTAATTAAAGAGTGGCAGTCTCTGAAGTAATTTGTGAGCTTGTATGACTTTTGTATTTAGTAATGTTGCATGCTCACATAATTGATATTAAAAGTAATACATTTTTTTGAAATGTGCACAGTCTATTAAGAGTATTTATTGAACATACACTATGTATTTGATGCTTGAGAAAGTGCTGCGAGTGAGAAAGGAGAAATTCAAAGCCTCAGCCATCCTGTGGTAGACATACCAGTATTCTGGCCTCACTTTTTCTGGGCCTTTACTCCAATAATTTTCACCTCCACTTCCACTCTGGTAGCCCACTTCCTGGACTTCATCATCTATCAGAGCCAACTATTACATTCTACACCCCTGTGGTTTTCACTTGCTCATCTGCAGGGCAGTGATTTTGAATCAGGAAAACGATCAGTGTTTATCAGAATCCCTTGAAGGTTTTACAACACTCCTTCCTCCACCCATATACATCCTCTTTATCTCTCTCTCTCTCTCTCTCTCTCTCTCTCTCTCTCTCACACACACACACACACACACACACACACACTTCCCCTTGAGAACACTCCCTGTGCAACTTTGTCATTTTTTCTGCCGCCCCCCCCCCCCGCCCTCACCCTCACCACCTGAGAACCACTAATTTGGAAAAGCTGCAAAGTTTCCAGATGCTCCAGCTCTATTTATGCCACTGAAAAGTTTTAAAATGAGTCAGTAACAAAATGGAATGCTCACAGACACCCATGGTTTTACTATACTGAGGATAACATCTTGGGGTAGAAAAGCAGAGAGTTTAATTTCTTTTATTGGGTGGTGTCTCTTTTCATTATATTATTTTTATCACACAAAGGCAGTAAGGACCAAGCAGAATCCAAGGTGGGACCTAGGAGAAAGTAACATCAAATAATACCCTGAGTTCAGGCAAGGTCTTAGGCAGAAATGGTAAAAGAGGATGTAAATCTTTAGGCTCATTTTACTTAGGTCACAAGGATAAAACACTACACAGGGATTTGGAACAAAATGCTAGCCAGTGGGAAACAAATTTGTATTTTCTCTGGTGTTTCTTTTCTTTGTATATTTGTTGTCTCTATCAAGGCCGGAATGTAGGGATTTGGGATCCTGGCTATCTCTCACTATGAAGTCAAAATTAACAAAACTATCTGACTATAACCGGGTAACTTTCTAGTTTGCACCACCTTTACTTTCTGATTAAATCAAGATGGATGTTTCTGTAGCAACTCTCCTCCCAGTCTGAAATCCACTGTTAACTTCATCAGTTCTCCTGATTTTCTTACTTTCTGTCTTTCTGCTAGCTCTGCTCCATCAAAACCAATCAAACCATCAGCTTTCATTCTACTTGTCTTCAGAATGACTATAACAAGTTTCTAACAATGCTTATTCATTGTTCACAACTGCATTTTAGACATGAGTGTTGTGCAGCTATTTTTTGTCATATCCCTAGGGATAGAGGAAGTTTCCCACTATTGTATTGTCTAGGACGTAGGTTTTCCTTTGACATTTTAAAACCATTTTCTTTTAGGAGGTCTGTTAATTATCCTTTTTTCTTCACTCACTTTACCCTTTTCTACAAATTTACTCAAGTTCTCAGTTCCACTCAACTTCCCTACTTGTATTTCTCAAAATAGTAATCTTTGCTCTTGTTTTCATATTTCTCCTCATTTCTTATCCTTTTGCAATCTGACTTCCAATTAAATTTTTCTTACTACCAACAACATCTTTAGTAGTTCTTGGACTCAGTATTGTCATTGAAGCCCTAGTCAATGTGTAAATTTAAAAATGATGATGTTCCACAGGAGTCAAGTTTCTCCTAAAATAAAATTTAATGGTTCTATAATTCTAATCGATAGTTTGGCAGGGTGTAGCTGCATAATAAAGTCTCGTTAAGGATGGAATCTTTGTATCCCAAGAAAATAATTCTCCAGGTTCACATCTTCCATCATATATGGATGTGCCCTTTCTCTTCCACCACATTCTCCCCATAGTGTTTGCTACATCCCCAGGTCCTACAGTGCTCATTTCTTCATAGGGGGCTTGTACATATGTAGGCACTAACCTGGAGCATGGACATCCAGAGATGGGCAAGATGAGCCTGTGATGTTTTAGTTCTGTATTCCATTATATTCCAGGATGACTGCCAGCAGTATCACTAGTTTCACAAAGTAGCCATGTATAAGCAAAACCACTCAACTTCTTTGTACCACTTGTTCTCTGAATTAGACATGAGTATATTAATTCCATTGCTCAAATATAATGGGTAGTTTATGTATGTTTAATAAATCTATCTTATAGCATTTAATCTTGTTCACCACGGAATCTTTTTGAGATGCTCTCTATACTTTCCTACCCACTCACCACCCGCAGGTATATGTATGCATGGATGTAATCCTTTGTTCCCTTTTCTCTGGCAACTCCTCACTTTCTTTGAAAAATCTCTCCTCTACCTCACCAGTAAATACTGTGGTTCCGTGTGATTCTATCTTTATTCTTCTCTAATCCTAGTGTTCACATGACCTCTTCTAGGCCAACATCATCAACCACCCCTTTTACTATGATGAATCCCAGAGGTCATTCCTGATCACCTGACTTATTGGACAGCTCAATATGGATTTCCCAAAAGCATCTTAAAATTCAATATTCTAACATTAAATCCAACAAATGACCCCATTCACAAAACTGCTGTTCTTCACATGCTGCAGATCTCATAATAATAGAAGTGCTGGTTTCTCAGCAAACTTAAATCAAAATTCTTACAGTTCTCTTAACTCTTCTTCCTCCAATTTATTTTTCAGCCCATCAATTCTAATTCTTACTTCTTGAAACTTCCCACTTTTTGTCTACATTACAACCTTTTAAATCATCACTTATCTAATATAATGCAATAGCTTGATCATCAGGACCTGCCTCATCTGACATTCTATCTCTCAACCAGATGTATCTGATTGTTTGACTCCCCTAATTTAAAAAACCCTTATAGGGGATCCCTGGGTGGTGCAGCGGTTTGGCGCCTGCCTTTGGCCCAGGGCGCGATCCTGGAGACCCGAGATCAAATCCCACGTCGGGCTCCCGGTGCATGGAGCCTGCTTCTCCCTCTGCCTGTGTCTCTGCCTCTCTCTCTCTCTCTCTCATTCTGTGTGACTATCATAAATAAATAAAAATTTTAAAAAAATAAAAATAAAAAACCCTTATACTTAGACAAAAAAACTTTTTCATATAAGTGCCACATTTTATTTTTATGTAACTCCTTGCTCTGTATTAACCGTTTTCCTGTTCCTAAGATGTTCTTCTTCATGTTTGACAGCAAGTTCTCATTGGTTCTTTCAGATTGTGTCCCATTTCACCCTTTAGAGAATTTTCTTGCATCCCCATTCTCAAGCCCCAACCTAGGAAATTAGCTGTTCTATACTCCTTGATCCCCTAACACTTGATCTGCAAATGTATCTTATTAGATCATAGCTATTTGTTTACATGTGTATCTCTCCAACTAGAATATGAGCTCTTTCAGGGAAAAAGTCCTCTTTTATTCATCTTTGTCTCCTCATTGTCTATTAATATTCAATAAATTTGCAAATGAATGTCCGCCCTGCTGAAGCTCACAAGGTAGTTAAGAAACAATTTACATACAGATTGATTAGGAAAAAATGCAATACAGAGATAAAGTTGATAGTTGAAAATAGTAAAGCCTGCATAATATTGCCTTACAGAAGGTAAAAGCTTATTATTTTTTTTCTAAATTATGAAATAGTGTAACTTTTTATTTTTTAAATCAATTTAAAATTTTTAAGAGGGATTGGGGAGGAGCAAAAAGAGAGAGAGAGAATCTCAAGCAGGCTCCATGCCCACCTGGCTCCATCTCAACCCTGAGATCATGACCTGAGTTAAAAATCAAGAGTCGGATATTTAACTGACTGAACCACCCAAGTGCCCCATTAATGTAACTAATTTTAAATTTGATTCTCAAACTGTATGCTGCACATTTACAAACACACAAATTTGATATGACATACACCGATGAAATGTCCAGTAGGATGAGGTATAAATAAATAAGCAAATTAGAGTAAGCCATCCAACTAAATACTAACTCTGGTAAAGGTATTTCTTGGCATTCTGTAGTATAAATACCCTTCAGTTTGCTAGGATTGAGAATAGACCAAAAAAAAAAAAAAAGAGAGAGAGAGAGAGAGAGAGATTGTATCATAGTCTTCTAGCCTAAGCAACACATTTGTCGGACAGCAAGATCTCTGGGGAGGCTTTTGGTCTTTAAACAAGGGGACACTGAAGTTTCTAAGAATATGCTTCATAAAAATAAAATCTAATGTACTCTAGTAGGCTAAAGAAATGAGAGTTTTGATAAGATATGATGAACTTCAAAATGGCAGCAACTCATAGAAAAAAAGGAGAAAATAATACAAAGGGACCAAGAGACACATCTGTATACACTCAAGAAGGAAAGGACACTGATATATATGTACAGAACCTTAAGGTCTTTTTCCTGAATATTGTATCTTTTAGAAAACACAAAAATAAAAGTAATCAAATTAACATTGGAAAATTTGGCAGGACTAAAGAAGAATTATATATACTTTTTGACTCTGAAACTAAGAATAAGAATGGCCAGGGAAATGATGTAGGTTATTCCTAACAGAACACATGTTTCCACTTTGGCTACCATGATTAATTTTATACATTTCACTTGAGTAGGATGGTGTCACTATTATAACTGGCGTGTTGAATTTTTTTTTTTTGGCTTGTTGAATTTTTAAGTTTTCTTTTATCCCACATGTTCTTTAAAATCCATAAAACAATATATAACCGTGAATCTTAAGGGCAAAAAATTATGTAAAAATAGCTACAGCTAGGGAGTGACAACTTAAAAAGAACCTGCCTTCCTGGATGGTCCTAAAAAAATCCAGTAAATCATTAATTTTATTTAGGAAATATTTGTTAGTATTTAGTAAGTTTAAGTCACTGTGTTCGGTGCAGCAAGGAGTAAAATTAAAAAAAAAAAAAACAACACAAAATCTTTGACTAATAGAAACTAGAGTAAGTGACAGTGAGCAGTTTCTTCTGTCAGGATTCTCAGCCTTTTCCCATTGCCATTCAATTATTTTAATATGTGGAATTTTCCTTTAATAACACTGCATAATGAGAATTTACTTTTTGCTCAACTGATTCCCAAGCCTTTGTAACACAAAATTGAAAGAAAAGATCTAGACACAGGTTAGAGTGATAAGAAGAAAAAAAATTTTTTTTGATCTAGACACAGGTTGGAGTGATAAGAAGAAAAAGACTTTTTTCATGAACAATTAATACAAGGGTTGTTCTTTGCTGAAGCTAAGAATTAGGGGGCAAATTGGAAAAGCAATGAAACTGGGGTTTCTAAAAGAAAGTTTGGGGGACGCCTGAGTGGCTCAGTGGTTGGGCGTCTGCCTTCAGCTCAGGGCATGATCTTGGAGTCCCGGGATCGAGTCCCATATCGCGCTCTTGCATGGAGCCTGTTTCTCCCGTCTCTGCCTCTCTCTGTGTCTCTCATGAATGAATGAATAAAATCTTAAAAAACAAAAAACAAAGGTTTGAGAGGGCTGATTTCAATGAAGAAATATTCAAAGAAAATTAAGATTAAAAAACAGCATTTTTATAGCCTGTGAACTAGACCTTCTAAGAGATACATGTAAAGATGGAGAATACGTCTCAATTATTTTTGGTTTTTTGGTGAGACTTTTTTTAATGTGGCTCCATGCAAAGATAGGGCCACAGGAGACCCTAAGCCTTATTAAAGTATACTTTAATAGTAATGGCAAAACAAATACATACATGTTTATTATAAATAAGTGTCTGAATATGATGAGCAATAACACATGAACATGGAATATCCTGCACATATCCTGGGGGAGAAATGTCACTCAAGAGGAAAGATCATGGAGAACGATGTGATGGAATTATTCCTTGAAATATTTATTTCATTGAAGAAAAGAGATTAGATATTCTACAAAGAAAAAAATGATGTAAACTGAGGTTCACATGTAGGACAATATGGGGTCACATGTTTTTTAAATAATCCAAGTTTGCTGTAGCACAGTATATGTGTTAAGTCTGAGGTGAGACATTGCGATGTGGCTGAAAAACCAGCTCCATGAGATCACTCAGAGGGAAGAGTGTGGGCCTGAGACCATGTCTCAGGCACAAAGATCCTGAGACACAGAGGGCATCCATGCCAAGGAGCCTAACATAGAATCGAAAGAATTCTGAAAGTGGGAGTTAAGTTTTTGAAGGTAGGCTAAGGGATTGGAGATGAATGTAGGACATATTCCAAGGTTAAGAATCCCGTGGCTGAGAAAACCAAACGTCAGAAGAAAAGTGAGAAGCAGCAGGGATACATACAAGAGGCACAGACAGGATCCTGCTGGGCAAAGCAGCTGCTGTTGTCCTTCATCCATGCTTTCCACTTATGTCCTGACACACTGCTCAGTTTTTAAAGGCACCATACTTCTCTGCTGACACGTGGCGCAAGTATAAGAGCACTACAGAAAGATGACCTTTTCTCAGGAAAATAATAATGATCAGGTTCTGAATCTATACTGAACATTCAATTAAATTGCCTCTATTTCTCACAATTACTCTGAAATATGAATACACTTCTCTCCTTATAAATGACCAGCCTAAAGGGCAGGAAAGTTAAGTGGCTTCTCCAAGGCCAAAAGTTTTTGGGTTGCAAAGCTAGCACTGAAACCTATCTTCAACTTCTCTGATGACAATTTCCCATGGTCCTTCAATCATATCAGAGCAGTCCAATAGAATAATTATAAATGCCAAATATGCATTTTTACATTTTCTAGTAGCTATATCAAAATAAAAAAGCAGCAAATAACCCAATATATTGAAAAGATTGAATTAATATATACTCAGTATAAAAATTAATAACATTTTATCTTTTTTTGATACCAATTCTTCAAAATCCAGTTTTTTTTTTTTATACCATTATCTCAATTCAGGCTACCTTCATTTCAAATGGTCTGGCTACCATATGTCACATCCATACCAAAGGACACATATCATAGGGCACAAATTACCAGGAATTTTTTTTTAAGATTTTATTTATGTATTCACGAGAGACAGAAAGAGAGAGAGGCAGAGACACAGGCAGAGGGAGAAGCAGGCTCCATGCAGAGAGCCCGATGCAGGACTCGATCCCAGGACTCCAGGATCACACCCTGAGCCAAAGGCAGGCACTCAACCACTGAGTCACCCAGACATTCCTCACCAGGAATTTTTAAACATATTAAGAATTGGGCCTAATTTCTATAGATTTTGATTTTTTTGCAGGGTAAGGCATCAACCATTTTTTAATCTCTGCTGAAGCATAATAAATATTTAGAAATGTTTATAAATGTGCAGTTTTATGTATTTCCATAAAATGAACACATGCAGGTAACCACCATCCAGATCAAAGGTCAGAGTATTCCAACACCCTGGAAGTCCTCATGAGGTTCTCTTCTAGTCACCACCCTCTGCAAAGGGCTACATCCTCTGAGACTGATAAAATGGTGAATCTCCATCTGTTCTTACAGAGCAGGCCCTGGAATTCAGCCCAGAACTGTCACCTAATACATTAATGCTCATTGCAGGTTGCTCTTCTGCAGGGTTCTATGCTCAGGCTTCTCAGGTCAATCTGTAGCCCCAGAAATAATGAAGCCCATGCCAGCCCATTTATCTTCTAGAGGATCTCTACCTAAGGAAACACAGGTCTTTCAGGTTATTTCCCCTGGTCCATGTAGTTTCAATCTCCACTCAGCCTTGAACCATTGGCTCTGTCTTCATTCAGCCCTCTTTAGTTGCATGATCCCAAATATTTGGTCTTCTCTCTTCCTGCACAATCCACCTATTTTCTCATCTGAGTTTTACGTTCCTCATTAGCAACAGATCATATGTATAATAGTTTTGTGAAGCCAGTAATAAAGATTTCAATTTTCTGCTAAACAGGCTTTAATATGGTATCCAAGTTGATGACCTTTTCCTTGGTACTTAATTCTGCAACCTTTTGCTCCAGGCTTTCTCATTACCACACAGCTCCTCTGGTCTTATAAATGCAATTCTTTGGAAATAGCATTTTTTTTCTCTCTACCTGCCTTTTACCTGCTCCAGATTCAAGTTATTTAAAGTGCATTTCTAAGAAAATTTAAACTGTATGTCTGCAACAGGTATTCCCTCATTGGCTTAATCAGAAAAAAAAATCAATTAAGACATATCCTAATGCAAGCCAACCTGAGCAAGTATAAAAGTGGATTGAATCTGTGAATTCCATGCTACAATAAGTCCTAACTAAATAATTTCTCAAAGTATTAAATATCTAACAATATTCAGCATGCCATTTGTTGGAATTACAATTGCTTCACAGTATTGTTTTTTTCCCCCTGCTCTCAGAACAGTGCCTTGTTGTACTTTCAGCCCATACAAGAATATTTTGAATGAGTCTGACTCTGCAAAGACAGCATTTGCAGCTGAAAATAGCAAAACATGACCATCTGTTCTCTCACTTCATGGTTCAATCTGACAACATCCTAACACAGTTGTCTTCCTCGTTGACTCCATTCTCCTCGGCCCACCCACCTCATTCCACCAGTTTCCTATCTGAACTTCTTCACTTACACTGTGTCTTTCCATGTTCCTCTCTTTCTGCTCACATACCACTACTTTCCTCCATTTTATTGCTTTATAATTCTTACAACCCTCAAAAATACTCAGTTGCCTTCCAATCTCCATCCTCTCAAGTCCAGCTTTCTCCCCTAATTCCTCTGCCTCACATTTTCTGCACTCTACTCAGCCTTACCTAACTTTAAGTGAGAAAAAGAGAAAAAGGAAAGAAATTCCATACCTAGGCTTCTAAGATCAATCTAAAGTGTGCTGGAAATATGGAAATAAACCCTATGTACTGGGGAGGCGTAAGAAAAAATGAACAGGAAAAAGGCACAAACAACACTGCAACAAGAGTAATTTTCACCTCTATTACTATAGATTTCCATTAAGTCATTTATCAACTATAGGAGAGGTGGGAGAGGATACCCAGTGCCACCAAACTGCCATGACTTTTTGTACAAGTTTGTCAAATATCAGAGAGATACCTTAATTTCTCATCTGTCCATTCACTGAAACTCCAAATGATTGATAATTTTATGAAACACTGGGAAAATATATTTAGGAGAGACTGAATTTAATAGCATGGGCTCAAACCCAGATTTCTCACAAATTTAATGTATGATTTCTCCCAATTTACTCAACTACTCTGGGGATCATTTTCTTGTCTATAAAAGGAAATAATAATAGCATTTCTTAGAAATATTGAATAATATCAAGAAGAATGTTAAAAGGTTGAGATTAGTTAATACATATAAAGCACTGAGAATAGTGCCTGGCATTTAGTATAGATGTTAGCTATTAATGTGATTGCTGTCGTGTTGTTATATGAGATATGCAGTCTTAGATCACTCAGAGAGCATAGTCAAATGGCTTTTACCTTTTTTTTTAAAGATTTTATTAATTAATTAATTAATTAATTAATTTATTTATTTAGAAAGAGGAAGAGAGTGCACACAAGCTGGGGTGGAAGAGGGACAAGCAGACTCCACACTGAGCACAGAGCCTGATGCAGGGCTCCATCTAGGGACCCTGAGATCATGACCTGAGCCAAAATTAAGAGTCTGATGCTTAACCAACTGAGCCATGCAGGCACCTCTACCTCTTAATGAGTAGTACCACCCAATGGCATAGAGGTTTAACTTATTCATTTATTGAACAAATAAAAATGAGTTCCTTTTATGTGGCAGATACTTTCAGGATGCTAACTAAACAATGATTTAATCATAGGAATGATCTTCAGCCATGTAAAGCTCAAGACTGGTAAAGGCTGGCTTATTTGGATCCTAGCAAATAAAATACTTAGAGCATTTCCTCTAGTCTTGTAGGAAAGCCAAATTGTGAGGAGCAAAATTCCAATTAGGAGGAAAGAGAGACAGGGCGAAACTATTTCAGGACTTAGAGTCAATTCAAGTTCATCTCTAATTTTTTCTTAAAATTGTTACCTTTGCAGTTCCACAATGTCAGTAGATAGTAGAAAGAGACATAAGTTCTCATAACAAAATAAAAAGCAAAGTGAAGAGCGGTTGGCACTAAGGGGAACTGCTGGACAGGTTTAGTCATTTGATGATAATAATTTCCTCTGTTATATCTTACTACCACCTCTGAGAGCTGTTTCTTTTTAGTCTTCTGATTCAAGTACAGACAAAAGCCCATTCTCTTGGTTCCCCTTGATAAAACTGAGATTAGGCAGAGTCTGGTAAACACTGAAGAGACCAAAGAGAGGAAAATAGAGGGTATAGATTGATTGGCTTACTAAAAGAAGGTTTCTCATTTTTAATCTAGTTGACTTTAGGATATCTCAAGGTTTGCCCACTGTTCATGAGATCCTCTAAAGGATAGTGAGATTCTATCCAGAAAATTCTTCCTTTTGCATCTATAGACTCTTCCTCCTATCCCATTTCCTAAACTAAGAGATTCCTCTTCTACTAGTTAGATAGGTCATGCAAACTATCTTTAAATAAGTACCTATATTCATTATACAGTAATAATTACATGATTGATTTAACACTCACACATTATTCATATATACTATTTTCTTGTTAATTAATAAAGAAAAAAGGTCCCAAAGCCCTCATAATCTCAACCAGCATATACAGGGATTATGAAGCTTATTAGTCTATATACTCAATCAGAAAAACAGACTTTTAAAATTTTATTGCTATAAATAATAATTTTAAACTAAAAATTATTTTCCTCTTAATCCTAAGTAAATTCTATGTAATAGATATTCTGGTTAATCAAATATTTGTTATAATTGTCCTTGAATAAATTTTTTTGTATTAAGGCATATTTCTCAATCAGATAGGAAAATCAAATTATTTAACAATAGTTAGATCAGGTTTTTACTGTACTTATCTCAAGACAAAAAATATATACTTTTATATTTTTCTATGTTTCTACATTTTTCTATATTGCTATTTTCTACTTTGCATCTCTGTAGATATCAATAAATAATAAGTAATAGATATCTGCCTCCTGGTGGCCATATGCAGTTCTAAAAGAAAAAAATACCCTATGTCTCTTAAAACACAACAGCGATTTTGTTGCAGAATTTTTTTTAGAAAGCTGTTCACTCTGGAAAGCAACGGTGGGTCAGCTTGATATCCACAAGGGAAAAAGCAGCAATGGCAGCCAACATCAGTGCCTTCCAAGGACACTGTGGAACGCAATAGTTCCCTTTCAGATTCAATTGGCTTGCAAGCCATATACACACATAAACTCCAAAAAATCCTCATTAAAACCAGTTTTGATAAAATTAAAAAGTTTAGCTGGCAATTCTAACATGTTTATTACAAATATCTTCCCTTAAGCCTCAAGGTCCTAAGGTTACAGTGCAATATGCCTTTATTACCTTTAGCCAAACAGAATATTCTTCATAATATGTATTAACTCCTAATATACTACCTGATGTAAAGTCTCTTGTGTCAATCTGATATGGACATTGAAATGTATGCTTCTTTAAGTACCTTTGCTTTGTAATAGAATAAAAACCTTTGGGAAGTATCAAACATGCCTTGACAGGAACATAGATAGCATTGCTTATTAAAACCATGTCAGAAATGCAAAAGGTTTTGTCAAAATAATAATTTACTGAGGCAATTTTTAAATCTATGATTTATCAAAATCTGAGTCTATTTCTGAAGGGTTGCATCAGTAGAAATAATAGTAAAATATGTTGTATATCATGTCACTAATAAATATTTAAGTACTTACAAGCTTATGATACAGAACATTTTTTGAATAGAAGTCACATGATTCAACAGACAAAATTAGTGGCTAAAATTATTTTGACAAAATCTGTAATTTTGAGATTGTAAGATGAATTTTTTTGTATTTTTAAAAAGATTTTATTTATGTATTCATGAGAGACAGAGAGAGAGAGAGAGAGAGAGAGAGAGAGGCAGAGGGAGAAGCAGGCTCCATGCAGGGAGCCTGATGTGGGACTCGATCCCAGGTCTCCAGGATCACGCCCTGGGCTGAAGGTGGCGTTAAACCACTGAGCCACCTGGGCTACCCTTGTAAGATGAATTAACTCAAGATTAAGCACTTACAACACTTTTGATTGCACTATGAAGATTTAATTGGGAAAGTGATACAGAAAATATTTATGAGATTCCACGTATCTCACAATGTTCCTTTGATTAGTGTTGTTCTATAGAAGGGAAAGGATTGAATGGATATTATCTTAATATAATTAATAAACATAATAAAATTAACTGAACCCTAATCACTGAACTTTTTTTTAACTATTGTTTTGAGAACATAAGAGTTGTAATAGCATAGAAAAATGTCCTCTTAAATAATTGAAGAAACAATAAACTCATTAAAAGAAATAATATATTTGACTACCAACAACAAACATTATTTACTCATGACAGGGAAAAGGGAAAGCAAAAGAATAACTTTACAAAGGAAAAACCTGACAAAAGTTACTGAAATTATCCTTCAAAGGAGAAGGAGAAATAAAGACTATCTTACAAAAATAAAAATGGAGTAATTTGATGCCAATAGATATGTCTTGCGAGAAATGTTAAAAGAAGTTCTTTAGAGAGAAGGAAAATTATAAAGATCAGCAACTGGGATCTACACACAAAAAAAGAATGAACATCTAGAAAGAATAAGTGAAAGTAAAATAAAAACTTAGTTTTCTTATTCTTAAAAAAAAAAAAAGAATTATTTATTTTAGAGAGGGAGAGAGAAGGAGAGCCCTTGAACAGGAGGAGCCAGGGGGAGAGAGAGAATCTTCAAGCTGATTCCTGCCCCCTGGGAGCTGGAGGTGGAGCTTCATCCCAGGGACTGAGCCACTCAGGAACACCTGTTTTTCTTATTCTTAATCAATCTAACAAGTAACAGCTTCTTTAAAATAATAATAGCAATAATGTATTTGATTTGACAACAATGATACAAGGGACAAAAAAGAGGAATTAGAATTATTTGTTATAATGTACTCACACTATGCAGGAGGTGACATAGTGTTATTTTAATGTGGACTTCAACTAGTTGTAAATGAATATTGCAAACTTTGGCCAACCACTAAAAAAGGTAAAAAGAGAAAAACAAGAAAATAAAAATAAATTATAAGAGAGAAGAATAAATGGAATCAGATGAAATGGTCAATTAAAAGCCACAAAAGGGGATGCCTGGGTGTCTCAGCAGTTGAGCTTCTGCCTTGGGCTCAGGGTGTGTTCCTCTATCTGAGGATGGAGTCATACATCAGGCTCCCCAGGAGGAGCCTTCTTCTCCCTCTGCCTATGTTTCTCCCTCTCTCTGTGTCTCTCATGAGTAAATACACAAAAATCTAAAAAAAAAAAAAAAAAAAAAAAAAAAAACCACAAAGGCGGAAAAAGTGTGGAACACAAAAAAGAGAATAGGGGCAAGAAATAGAAAACAATAACAATAGTTATTAATTCCATTAAATCAATTATCACTTTGGATGTTAATGCTATAAATGGACCAAATAACAGAGATTTTCACAGTGAATCAAGAATCAAGACCCAAATATATGTTTTTAATAAGAAGCCCACATTATGTATTTTATATATATATATATATAAAATACATAATATATATATATATATATATATATATATATATATATTCACACATATAGCTTAAAAGTAAATGGATGGAGAAAAATATACCATGCTAACACTAATCAAAAGAAAGCAGAAGTACAGTTGACCACTGAACAATGTTCAAGGAGGTTAGGGTACCAACCGCCCACACAGTCAAAAATCCACATGTAACTTTTGACTTCCCCCAAACTTAACAACTAATAGCCTAGTCTAGTATCTACTGCAAGCTTTACCAATACCATAAACAGTCAATTAAAACATATTCTGTATATGTATGATATATATATATATCACATGTTAATATGTACACATATATACATGTATACACACATATTTATAGATAATACATAACATACAATACATAATTATTATAATATATAATAGTATATTTATAATATATTTATATATACATATATTTTTTATATTTAAAGTGGGCTAAAGAAAACGTCAGAAAACCATAAAGAAGAGAAAATACATTTACAATATTGTACTGTAAAAACATCTGTTTATAAGTGGACCTGAACACTTCAAACATGTGTTGTTCAAGTGTCAGTTTACTTATGATAATTTTGGACAGAGCAGATATCAAATCAAAGAAAGTTAGTTATCAGGAATAAAGAGGGCATTACATAATCATAATGGGATAAATTTTCCAAAAATACCTAAAATTCTTAATATGTATGAGCCTAACAACAGAGCATCAAACTATGAAGGTAAAAAACTAATGAAACTGAAAGGAAAAATAGATGAATTCACTATCATTGTTTGAGACTTCTCCCCTCTCAGAAATGAACAGATCCAGTAGTCAGAAAATCAGTAAGGACACAGCTGAACTAAACAACATCATCAATCAACTGGTTGTAATTGACATTTATGGACTAGTTCATCCAACAACAGAATACATGTTCTTCTCAAAATCACAAGGACTTGGACCAAGATAGACAATATTCTGGACAATTGAGCCTCATTTTTACAATGGGACATAAGATTTGATGGAGAGTATTTCAAACAAACTCTGTCGGCTGGTCCCCCAAGCACAAGTGACCAGGAGACTTTTCTATATCCTTTATTTTTTTTAATTTTTTTAATTTATTTATGATAGTCACACAGAGAGAGAGAGAGAGAGGCAGAGACACAGGCAGAGGGAGAAGCAGGCTCCATGCACCGGGAGCCCGACGTGGGATTCGATCCCGGGTCTCCAGGATCACGCCCTGGGCCAAAGGCAGGCGCCAAACCGCTGTGCCACCCAGGGATCCCCTATATCCTTTTATTTTTAAATAATGTTATAAATAAGTATTAGAATGTTTAACAGGTCTTCACATAGTGCACTTCCTATTTTTCCTTAGTGGCTTCAGAGTTCTTTTACCAAGACCACAGCAGTCTTTGTCAAATTTTTGTTTTCCATCAACAAGATGTCATAGCCTTCCCTTTTATGCTATAGATCTTGAATTAGCCATTTCTCTATTTAAAGACCATAGTCTGAGTGCTAAATGGCTAGGGATGCTACTAAGTTAGGTATAATTTGACAGGGGTTTCAGTGAAAAGAGGCAAGAAATAACTAAACAAAGATAGCATATCATAAATTCATATTGGTATTCACATTTCAAATTAGAATTATAGTGTTTACTTAATTTCTTTGATATTTGTATCTTTTACACTAAAATTTTTCTTAATGACACTTTATATATATGTCAAAACAAATAATTTATTATTTATATATTCACAATATATACAAGCATATGTATACACATATAATCATACAGACACAACAGGATTACTGAAAACAATGCAGAATTATACAAATCTTTTTATCCTTAGAGTATAGCTTACTATGAATGTACAGTTAAATTAATGTCTTGTAAGATAATTTGAAATTGTAGGGGATCCCTGGGTGGCGCTGCGGTTTGGCGCCTGCCTTTGGCCCAGGGCCAGATCCTGGAGACCCAGAATCGAGTCCCACGTCGGGCTCCCGGTGCATGGAGCCTGCTTCACCCTCTGCCTTTGTCTCTGCCTCTCTCTCTCTCTCTCTCTCTCTGTGTGTGACTATCATAAATAAATAAATAAATAAATAAATAAATAAATAAATAAATAAATAAATAAGGAAATGCATCTTTAAAGAAAAAAAAAAGAAATTATTCCTCTCTGTGTAGGCATGTCATCAAATACATACAAATTAGGTTCATTTATTTATGTTGTTTTTTATTTATTTATTTATTTATTTATTTATTTATTTATTAAAATTTTATTTATTTATGATAGTCACACACAGAGAGAGAGAGAGAGAGAGAGAGAGAGAGAGGCAGAGACATAGGCAGAGGGAGAAGCAGGCTCCATGCACCGGGAGCCCGACGGGGGTTCGATCCCGGGTCTCCAAGATCGCCCCTGGGCCAAAGGCAAGCGCCAAACAGCTGCCCCACCCAGGGATCCCCTATTTATGTTGTTTTAATTTTAATATTGATTTCATTTTGTTTATATGTTTCTAAAACAAAGTACATTTAAAGAAATCAAGCCTCTAACTTTGTGACCTTCACACAATTTTCTCTCTTTCCCTAGGTAACTGATAGGTTTCTTTTTTTTTTTTTTTTTTTTGGATTTTTACAATTTTACTCTAAACAAAACATATTTATATATTCACTTAAAATGCGCACCTTTTTACCACATTGCTTTGCCACTTGACAATATTTGCTGAGGATCACTTCATAGCAGCATATAAAAATATTCTTCATTCTTTTTTATATTTGTAGAGTTCCTTTTGTTTGGATAAATCATCCAATTTACGAACCAATTCTCCACTGACAGACATCTCGTTGTTTCCTATATTTTGCTCTTACAAATAGTACAGCAACAAATATCATTGTGGATACATCTTTTTGTATTTTTTTCCAATGGATCTTAGGAATAGATTCTTATAAATAGGATTTCTGGTTCAGGATATAAATGCATATATAATGTTGCCTGATAACGATAAATTCGCCGCAACAGGAGTGAACTATTTTGCATTTCCACCAGCAATGTATAACTGCCTTATTTACCCATAGACTGCTAACATGGTATTTTAGATGAGAAATGGCATCACAGTATAGTCTTAATTTGTGTTTCATTAAGTGATATATGCCATTTTTTTCTTCTAAGGAGTATATAGATTCCTTGTTTTTCTATAGTATTGTTAGTCTTTTACTTTATTCTTTTGAGAATTTTCTATATATTAGATATGTTAATATCTTGCTTATAATCTAAGTTAAACCACAAACAAAACATTAACATATTTAATATATAGTATTTTTCCCAGTATCATTTAAAAATTTTTTATTTTGGTGTTTTTACCACGTGAAAATATTTTTCACTTTATGTAGTAAAATGTATCAATCTTTTCCATTATTACTTCTGGATACTGAGTCAAAAAGAATTTTCCAGGCAGCCCAGGTGGCTCAGCGGTTGAGCGCCTCCTTCAGCCCAGGGTATAATCCTGGAGACCCGGGATCTCCCTGCATGGAACCTGCTTCTCCCTCTGCCTGTGTCTCTGCTTCTCTCTGTGTCTCTCATGAACAAATAAATAAAATCTTTTTAAAAAACATTTCCCATTCCCAATTTATAGATGAATTAATGCTTTCTCTGATTCTTTTGTGATTTCACTTCTTTAATATTTAAATATCTAGGACATTTGGAATTTATCCTGATAGAACAAATCAAATTTTATCTTCTTTCAAATGGCTTTCCAGGTATCCCAACACTACTTATTAAAAAGTCTGTCTTTTTAATACTAGAAAGATAATACTTCATACATTTGGAATGCCATTATCACATATTAAATATTCATATACAATTAAGTGTATTTCTGGAATTTGTATGTCTTCTATTTTTAGTGTATCTATACAAGGAAGAATCATGTATCCTTTTACTTATAGTGACCTTATAATTTGCTTTAATATCTACTAAGGCCTGGAGTCTATCATATACATTATTGCACTTGTTCCCCCAATTTTCTTCCTGACTACTTGTTGCTTATTTGTTTTTCCAAGTTAGCTTTATAATTTAAGCTCCAGAAAAAAAAAATTCTGATATTTTCATTGGAATCATGTAAAACTTATTCATTAACTCGATTGACATAATTTTGATACTCAATTTTTCTCTTCAAGAACATGATTTGTTTTTCATTTATTTAATCCTACTTTTGTATCTTAGAAGAGTAGTTTATAGTTTTTGCTAAATAGGTTTACGCATTTTTTTTCAGGTTAATGCTGAGTTTTGAGATTTTTTGGTGGGGTGTGGTTGGTTGACTTTTGTTTTTACTATAGTATGTAGGATCTTTTCTTCCATTATATTTTGTTTATATGTATGAAGGCCACTGATTTGTTACATATTGAATTAATTACTGTGCTTTTTCTTTTTTTTTAATTTTTTATTTATTTATGATAGTCACACACAGAGAGAGAGAGAGAGAGAGAGGCAGAGACACAGGCAGAGGGAGAAGCAGGCTCCATGCACCGGGAGCCTGACGTGGGACTCGATCCGGGGTCTCCAGGATCGCGCCCTGGGCCAAAGGCAGGCGCCAAACCGCTGCGCCACCCAGGGATCCCAATTACTGTGCTTTTTCTATGATACTTGGTTTTTAATTTATGATGGTATAACCTGCAAAGATAATTTTAACTTGCTAAAAAAAACATAGGTCCGAAATGGCAACTCTTAGGTTAAGACTGCAAGTCACTAAATCGAGACTTCATATCTAACCTCAATGTAGTTTCAACTCCATAGAAATGTAAACTTTAACCAGTCAACATGAGAATTTTCTGGTCAGCTCTAGCTATTTACTGATACACCCTCTCCTTTCCTCTTTGAAGGGTAACTGCCTAAAACAATGGATTCCTTGCTAATAATTTCCTTTTTTTCTACTCCTTCTTGACCTTTAAAAACCCTTCCTTTTCTGTAGTCCTTTGGAGCTCCTATTTGCTAGATGGGATGCAATGGTTCATGAATTGATTAATAAAGCAAATTAGATCATTAAAATCTATGAATTGAATTTTTTGTTGTTGTTATTTAACAGATTTAGTGGCAGTGATAGGATCTGAAGTGAAATTCCAGTAGCATTTGAGGACAATGAGAAACACAGGCACGGTACCCCAGAATCCTTTATTGCCATTTCTGAGGGCTGTGGGTAAATGCCTATGGGTTCTGAGTTCCACTCTTTGTGCATTTGAGTTCCCTTACAAGGCAGGTCAGCTTGAGTTGGCAGATGGTTCTGCCCAGAGCAAACTGAGCTGGCAGTTTTGCCTGGAGCCCAGTTGAGCTAACAGAAGGATATGCTCAGAGCCAAGCTCCTAGCCTCTAAGCTCCTACCACAACTCCCTGGGTAGAAAACCTCAGCAAGGCTCCACAGGAACTAGTCATGGTGCACGCAAGGACCTTCTCATGGCCAGGACACAGCAACATCTCTTGGTTACTGAGGATACACTAAGTTGTGTATGTTTATTGGTTTTGTTATATGTAAATAAAGGCTATTGTTGGGGCAGGTTCAAATAGCCTTAAAAATTGGTGGGCATGAATAGAGCATTTAAAGGCTATTAGAGCACTCACCACCTCCAGAAGACTGCCATGATAGGATGTTAGTCTTGGAACAGGTTAGATTGAAACTAGGTTACCCACTAACCTCAAGGAAACTTCCATGAAAATGAGGTACACTGTAAAACATACACAATCTCCAACCCAGCAGCATGTCCCATTTAGCTATTATTTTGGCTCTGAAAAACCCAAAGTCCTAGCTAATGAGATCCTTAAATTCTAAATAGTCAAGCATGCCACCTTCCAGCACACCAGCTTATTTTATGTTCAAAAAGTTGCAGATATCAAGTAAAAACAACAAAATCTTCCAAAGCTTGTTTCATGCTTTGAGGGACTTGGCTTGGTAACTGTCGGGTTGGGGGTCCCAAAATAAGGTCAGACAGAAATGTGAGTTGCACCCCATTTGTGGCTAGAAATGACTGAACAAAAATGTAGGTTAACTCCATTTGTAGGCAAGGTCCTATCAAACTGTTACCAGACCTCAGGGGAATTACAACCTAGAAATATAATGACCATTGTGGGAAATGATTCCAATTAGATTAAATTTAAGAAGTGCATTTAAAAACAGGAATTCCTTGGGGCTCCTGGGTGGCTCAGTCACTTGAGGGTCCAACTCTTGATTTTGGCTCAGGTCATGATCTTGGGGTTGTGAGATTGAGCAACACATTGGGTTCTGCGCTGGAAAAGGGGCCTGCTTGGGATTCTCTCTCTCCTCTCCATCCCTGTCTTTTTACCTCCCTCCTTCTCTCTAAAAACAAAACAAAACAAAACAAAACAAAAAAAACCCAAAAAACAAAACCACCAGGAGTTCCCAAATAAACAGAATGTGAAGCCTGCTTTAATTGGGAAGCAGATATCTCTAAAAGGTTTTTAAAATTCCAAAATAGTTTTCATTAAAAGATTCATTACAAAAGGCTAATGAAAAACTAAAAGTGTAAGAGGTATCTAAAACAAGACTGTAAAATTGATGTAACTCCTACTGCTCCTCCTTTTCCTCCATTAACTACTCATTTTCTAAGTTGTCTTTTCACTCTTAAAAGATTATAACCATAAAAGAAGTCTGTCAAGTTAATGGCCTTAGAGACACCTCCATATCTACCTTCAAAGGAGGGCCTCCATATGGGCCCTTCTCAGAGTTATCAAAATGAGGGATTTTCTGGTAAACTGCTGTTATTCCCTTAAACAGCTAAGGGAAAATTCTGGTAAATACCAAAGCCAGCAGAGGGAGAAAACTCTTACCACAATCAGCTCTGCCAAATCTGTCTGTAGTGGCCAGTTGGAAGAGGAAAATAAATTTTCACTTGTTCCTTCCTTTCCAAATCCATTGATGTTTTCTCTCTCAAAGGTAGCTTTGTCTTTCTTTTCTCATTTGTGTAACTGGGTTTGGCTCACTTGCCTGCCTGGGACATGCAGGCTGTTGGTTCTTTTAGCTATCTTCGGAAGTAACTCTGATTATAGGATATACAATTCTCAGTGACTACTACTGACCCTACCACTAACTTGACTGAACATAAATCCATCCCACGGTTCTCAAGAAATGTTTATTCTTATTGCAACTGCCAATTATACCTCCATTTTCTACTTGATTTTTTTATTGGGTAGCACTTGTGCTCATGGCAGCCAACACAAATAGAACCTATAAGCACTTGAAAAACCAAGCCACATCCATATCGACGTCGAAAGGTTTGAATTTGTGGAGTACTAGTGAAATTTATGAAAAATTTTAACCTAAGATTCCTAAGTTTTTTACATTCTAGAATTTTAGTAAAAGGGATGGTATTGTAATGATTGTTCTTGTCTACCACTCCTGCCAAGTTTCAGAAATGTAACAGCTAACTAAGATTTCTCAACTCTTTCTACCATACTGTACTTATTTACCCAAAAGGCAACATAACCAGCAAATTTCACATTTCTGAATAATATTATATACATGTTCTGTTAACAAGAAAATGGACACTGCCATACTATTGAAATAGTTTCTCCTTTTCAAGTGCCAGGGTAAACTCTGGTTGATTCCAATAAATGATCTGAATTTTCAAGCATTGCACATGTCAGCATTCCAGTAAAGAACAAGGACAGAAGGGAGTTGTTTCCATTCACCAAAAAAATTCACAGGCTTGAGCTGACTTGTCTTGTGTGCTCAACGAAACCACAAGTGGTGCTATACTGCTGAGAACCAAAATACTTCCTGCTATTCTTAACAGAATTTAAATTCGTCTCCTGGCTTTGTCTGTTAAGCAAACCACCAAATGGCCTCTTTATGTCCCAATCTGCCTATCAGGATAAACTATTTGTTTAGAAAGCAGCTTATTTTAAAGAATAACAGAATTATTATTCTTCCCTAACTTGGGTTGAGAATAACCACATTTATTTTATAAAAAAAAAATAACAAAAAAATACGATTGAGAATAACGTAAGAGTTTAGTAACAAAGCTTCAATCCATACAGAGTATTTCCCCCAGGAAATAAACTCATATCTACAGTTGCCTCAAAAGATTTACTATCCTGAGGATATGGAATAAAATAATATTAAAGGTCTGAGGCAATTATTTTGATTTCAATTGTGGTTGAACCTACCCTGTCATATTGCTCTGGAATTGTCACAGATTAAATATTTTGCAAGTTTTGTGGACTATAAAATTTAACTATAAGAAGAGCCATTCAGTGAGTGTTGCTAGACAAATTATGGGTTATGCCCTCCAGACCCTAAAATTACACACATAGAATTAGAGTAAAGCGAATTATCAAGGACAACTTGAAGAGAATAAGTGTGTTACAAATGGATATTTTAGAGTCAGGAAGCAGTGGAGGGACCAATATGGATTAAAAGTCTCTCTGCTCCTGATCCTTGAGTGTTGAATGCTCTTATTCCCTTTCATCTAGGAGGAGATAAAGATGCATAGAATTAGCACTTTTTTCCAAAGCTATCAGTTATGAATGGTCATGTTCATATTTAGTTCATTCTGATATATATATATATATATATATATGTTATTAAAGATTGTTTTTTTTTAAGAGAGAGAGAGAGAGAAGAGAGAGAAATAGAGTGCACACGTGTGACCGAGCATTGTGGCGAGGGACACAGGGAGAGAATCTCAAGCCGACTCTGCACTGAGCTCCATGCAAGGCTCAATCCCAGGACCTTGAGATCATGACCTGAGCCAAAATCAAAGTCAGATGCTTAACCAACTGAGCCACCCAGTTGCCTCAATCTGTTAGAAAAATGTTTGTACATGCTCCACAGAAAGGAATCAAATAGCTACCCCTAACCTTGGTATGATGGCTACATATGCATCAGGTTTATATTTAGCAGCAACTGTTACCAATTGTTCCTTCAACTGAATTTCCATTACAGGCCCTATAATAAGAGACTCAGGGAGAACACTTAAACATACCATTGTAGAGCACTAGTTTTGGTGATAGGAAACTAACATGATACCCAGTTTATGATCTATTTCTTATTCAATTCAGATTTTTGTAGTAAGTATATCTTGCTTTGACAGTCTAAAACATATTAAGAAAAAAACAGCCTACCCAAACCCTCTTCTTTTCTCACCTCTTCCCACTGTTGGCATGTTTTTATTCCTTTGTGTATTTGTATACACACATATATTCCAACTTGTAAGTTTCTTTAAAGAGAGCAACTATAATATCTAATTTTTTTCTGGAAAAAAAGTCTTAACATACTGCTTGTTATGTGTGCACACACACAAACACATAATGCACACATGATACCTTTTTTAAAGATTTTATTTTTAAGCAATCTCTACACCCAACATGGGACTCAAACGCACAACTCTGAGATCAAAAGTCACATGACTGACTGAACCAGCCAGGTGCCCTGCACACATGACACTTCTCATATTTACTGATCTAATTTTGTTCAGTAAGACTATAGAAGTAGCTCTCTTAAAAAGCTAGTGGACCCTCAACAATATGGTCAACTAATTTAAGATAAATCAGGAAAGAATATCCAATAGAAAAAAGACAGTCTCTTCAACAAATGGTGTTGGGAAAATTGGACAGCCACATGCAGAAGAATGAAACCAAACCGGACCATTCTCTTACACCATACACAAGGATAAACTCAAAATGGATGAAAGATCTAAATGTGAGACAGGATTCCATCAAAATCCTAGAGGAGAACACAGGCAGCAACCTTTTTGACTTCAGCCACAGCAACTTCTTAGAAGACACGTCCATAAAGGTAAGGGAAACAAAAGCAATAATGAACTATTGGGACTTCATCAAGATAAAAAGATTCTGTACAGCAAAGGTAACAATCTATAAAACTAAAAGGCAACATACAGAATGGGAGAAAATATTTGCAATGACATAACAGATAAAGGGGAAGTATCCAAAATCTATAAAGAACTTACCAAACTCAACACCCAAAAAATGATCCAGTCAAGAAATAGGCAGAAGACTTATGAACAGACATTTCTCCAAAGAAGACCCACACGAGGTCAACAAGCACATGAAAGAAATGTTCAATATCATTCAGCATCATAGAAATACAAATCAAAACCACAATGAGATACCACTTTACACCAGTGAGAATGACTAATTAAGAAGACAGGAAACAACCAATGTTGGTGAGGATGCAGAGAAAAGGGAACCTCTTACACTATTGGTAGGAATGCAAGCTGGTGCAGCTGGTCTGCAAAGCAGTGTAGCGACTCCTCAGAAAGTTAAAAATAGAGCTGCCCTATCACCCAGCTATTTGCACTACTTGGTATTTATCCTAAAGATACAGATATAGTGATCTGAAGGGGCATTTGCACCCCAGTGTTCATAGAAGCAATGTCCACAATAGCCCAACTGTAGAAGGAGCTGAGATGTCCTTCAACAGATGAATGGATAAAGATGTGATACACACACACACACACACACACACACACACACACAATGGAATATTACTCAGCCATCACAAAGGATGAATACCTACCATTTACATCAATGTGGATGGAATTGGAGGATATTTTTCTGAGTGAAATAAGTCATTCAGAGAAAGACAATTATCATATGATTTCATTCATATGTGGAATGTAAGAAATAGTGAAAGGGACAATAAGGGAAGGGGGGAAGCTGAGTGGGGAAAAATTAGAGAGGAAGAAAAACCATGTGAGACTCCTGACTCTGGGAAACAAAGGTTGCAGAGGGTTGATGAGTTAGGGGGATGGAGTAACTGGGTGATAGGCATTAAGGAGGGCATGTGATGTGATGAGCACTGGGTGTTATATCGTATGTTGGCAAAATTGAATTTAAATTAAAAAAAGAAAGGAACGAACAAAATTAGGTTAAAAAATGTTCTTCTAACTCCGAATATATTCACCACTGGTGATGATGTGTAGACGGCAGAGGTATGTATAGTCCACATTGAAAGAGATCATATTTCAAGAATGTATTGATTTCAGTGTAAAGAGTTCAAGAGAAGATGCATAGAATTATGGTTGGACATGGTTGACATGGTTGGAAGACATGGTTGGAAGACATGGTGTTTAGTATATGTTTTATATATATATATGTATAATAAAATTAAAAACATATTAAATTTGATATGAACAAGAAATGTAACATGCTTAATTTTCCTGCATATTCTGAGTAAGTCTTAGATTTATAGCATTATCAATGAAGCATAGCAACAAACTCTGAGAGAGATATAGCAAGCAAATATTCATTTACACATAGCAAGATGAATGATACAGCATCATGAGTAATGCTGTGATAGTTTTAAAATTATATTTGGGGGATGCCTGGGTGGCTCAGTGGTTGAGCATCTGTCTTCAGCTCAGGTCATGATCCTGGGGTACTGGGAACGAGTCCTGCATCATGCTCCCTACAAGGAGCCTGCTTCTCTCTCTGCCTATGTCTCTGCCTCTCTCTGTCTCTCATGAATACATAAATAAAATGTTTAAAAAAATAAAATTATATTTGGGAAACATCAGCAAGATCTATTATATTTTCAACACAATTTTCAAAGATCCAGGGCATTGTCATAACAATTATTGTGATGGGAGATATGACATTAATCAACAATGGCACATTTCACATTAAATGTGAAATAAAAATATGACGAGAATGTTCTGTAACATGAATAGGAAGAGATGGGGTCTGGATACTGCAGAGAATATTCACATGCACTGATTGTATATTGAACAAATAATAAGGGCTTCTTCACTACCTATTACTCTAAGTCTAGATCAATAAATATCCATTTATCACATTGGTTTATAAATTTTGTACACACTTTTTTTTTCTCCAAAGGCACTGTGCAGTTTTATTAACCATTCAAGTACAGTAGCATCTGGTAAGATCGGGACAGAATTGGGATTTAAAAGTGAACAGATGGCGATCCCTGGGTGGCTCAGCGGTTTGGTGCTTGCTTTGGCCCAGGGCACGATCCTGGAGTCCCGGGATCGAGTCCTGCATCGGGCTCCTGGCATGGAGCCTGCTTCATAAATAAATAAATAAATAAATAAATAAATAAATAAATAAATAAATAAATCTTAAAAAAAAAAAAGAACAGATAGATTATTCAGCATCTAACAGTTTGGAAGAAACCACTACATACACTTTTCACAAACATGTTTTCACAGAGCCAATACAGTACCAGCCCAGCACCCCAGGTGCATGAAGTAGAAAAGATGCAACAAGAAAAAGCAGCTACGTTAGAAAGACTTCAACACTTTAGAAAAAGAGTACAACACTTTTCAATTTATCCCCTTTAGCCCAGAAAACAACACGGCAACATCAGATTGTTACTATAGACTTCACTTTTCTTTTTTGAATATTTTATTTTTTCATGAGAGACACAGAGAGAGAGAGAGAGGAAGAGACACAGGCAGAGGGAGAAGCAGGTTCCCTGCAGGGAGCTGGATGTGGGACTCGATCTGGGATCACACCCCGGGCTGAAGGCGGCGCTAAACTGGGGCTGCTCTAGACTTCACTTCTGATCAAGAGAGAGCAACAGGGACTCATCTTGGACATAATGACAAAACAAAAAAAGAGAGAAAAAGATATTTTTGTCTAACAATATTACAGAAAAGCAAAATATTTTTAAAAATGCAACTGAATACCATTTAGCATTATCCTCCTTATCATAATCTCCTGTAAGGTATACTGTGCGCCCTTTTGCCTTTGTACAGATTTTAGCAACAAAGACATTGCTTTTTTTGTTTGTTTCTTTCTCTTGCTTAGGCTTTACAGTATTGATCCTTCTCAGATCCACTCAATTTTTGATGTTTTTAAATTAAAGTTCCTGAAACTATCCTCAAAGCTATGCTTATGGTATGTATGACTAAGAGGGAGAAAATTTCAGTGGAAATTGGAAGAAAAGCTCTCAGTCTGACATATTATTCTAAAAGATTCTGCCTTCTCGTTTTCTTCCACGGGGACTAGACCTGTGGGCAGAAAGAGCTGCACTGGAGTCAAGAGGAGTAGCCCATTATATATATACTTTCAAGTTAGGGAGAGGATTAGGGATAGTGTAAGTCTCTAAGGAATTTTGGAACCAAGGTTTCCAGGACCTTGAGGGGGCTAGCTATTGTTGGGAAAAGGTCATTTATTACCATCTAATAATAAAGCCTTAGAGATGAGATCCTTCAAATGTGTATCGGTGGGTCATATAGCTGGAGGATGATTGCCTACATGTATCTTGCAAGGTAGAGATAAAGGAAGTTTCCAAAGGAATTTTTATATGTTAAAGTAGACTTATAGGGTGTTGGGAGTTGGGCTAAGATTGCCTTCTGCCCTTAGCAAAGTATCAACACAGAGGCAGTTGAGTCCTTAGAGGAATGTCACTCTCCCTATTTCAAGGACTTGTCAATGACAAGTCCTTGAAAGTAGTAAGGAAATTTAATCATTTCTCTTCTGCCTTTGTCTCCCACAACAAAAGGGATTATGGAAACATGATTAGACTTATAGTTTTAAAAATTTTAGGGCAGCCCGGGTGGCTCAGCAGCTTAGTGCCTGCCTTCAGCCCAGGGTGTGATCCTGGAGTTCTGGGATCAAGTCCCAAGTCAGACTCCCTGCATGGAGCCTGCTTCTCCCTCTGCCTGTGTCTCTGCCTCTTTTTTTCTCTCTCTGTGTTTCTCATGAATAAATAAATAAAATATTTAAAAAAAAATTTTAACACCTTACTCTTGACTATCCATATATAAAAAGTAACTTTCCTTTCCTGGCATGAATTTTGGTGTAGTTACAGTGGTTCTTTACTTCAAACTGATTTATTTAGAAACCTGAATTATCCTTAATAACCATCTGATATAGTATCAGCTATATATGTTTTCTGAATCAAATATCCTTTTTGTTATAGACACAAGTTTATGTTAAGTGGGACTTTTAAGATATATAGTCAAAACTCAACAGATATGAAATTTTATTTTTTAAATAATTTTACCACAAAAGAAAAAAAAGAATACATTGAAGTTAATCATGGCCTCTAGCCCTGATTAACTAGTACCCTTATGGTACTAGTCACTGACAGACCGGGGAAGCTCTAAACTGGAGGACTTTTGGGAGATACTGATAGATTTAAGTGCTGTATATTTTGTTTAGTATCATGACAGTATATTCAAGAGAAAACATCTTGCAGGCCATCAGAAATTGGAATGCCTAGAGCTCCGTCAACTACTCTGTTATTAGCATTATGATTACTCATCACAAAGCCATGAGAACTGGGCACATCTTTAAATACCTTTTGTGCTACCAGTGGATTTCTACACCAAAAATATAGTACAAAATATTCTAATATCTACCCATATTCTTGTTAATCCCATGCTCCAATTTTCTTGCTCTAAAATAACCAGTAATGAATAGAATGATAATTTAAGTATACCACCTAAAAAATTCACAATCTTCCATATTTTATTATTTATAAATTTATATTTATTTTATTATAAATATTGGTCTTTTATTATAAATATTGGCAAAGATTATATGTCTACTACTCTATCCTAGTATCTACAATCCTCCATTCTTCCTTCAAACATTCTTTCCCTCTTTCTTTTTTTTCTTCCTTTCACTAAATCTCCATTTCATAGAAAGTTCTCAGATTTTGAAACAACAGAGTATTTTTATAGACCATGGAATCTCTAAATCATAGCAGAACACAAATTATCAACTCTGTATGTAATCTTTCATAGTTCTTTCTGGGCATAGGCTAAACATTATTAATTCCCAATGAAAAACCACTAGGGGGTGACCAAGCATCATTTCCTTTTCTTTTGCTCTGGTTACTAATAATATTTAGATAACACTAACATTGTATAAATGTTTTACTATCAACTAATTCATTGGTATTCCTGACAATTTTCCAAGTTACTAGAAATGTCTGAACAAACCAAACTCTATAAATTATTCACAAGTTAAAGTTCTAAATACCCCATGTTGTTCAGTCTTAAAGCATTTAATTAAGCAAATGAAATCCTCTTAAAATCTGAATAAAGGTCAAATGTATACTACGAATTGTTTACTCTACAGAACATGAATTTTGTATTCCCTCTGAGATTAAGAATACCCCTCCCTCAAAATACCCCGTTTCAAGGATTTAGATATTTAATTCAACATAATTTTTTGGAACTATAAAATAGAATTATAATGATTATAAATTCATGCTTAGGGCCTGGCACTATGCTGGATTTAATGAAGGACTGAAATAAAATATAAAACCATGATCTCTATACTTAAAGATAAGAATGAGCTAGTGTAGTTAATGGGAATGGAAAGGAGGGGAAAATAGAGGAGGTGGAGAAGGAGAAGGAAATTAAATTTCTGTTGTTTTGGGACACCTGGGTGGCTCAGTCAGTGGTTGAGCCTCTGCCTTTGGCTCAGGGTGTGATCCCAGAGTCACACATCGGGCTCCCCGCAGGGTGTCGGCTTCTCCCTCTGCCTATGTCTCTGCATCTCTCTCTGTCTCTCATGAATAAATACATAAAATCTTTAAAAAAAATTTTTTTTCTGTTGTTTTAAATTACCCAGTTTGTGGGGATTTTTTATAGCAGCTCTAGGAAATTAGTACAGAGGAACCTCTTTTCAAATCATCACAGTTATCAAGAAAGAATACATAAATAATTATAGTTAGGAAACTGAAAGATTTATGCAAGAAATGTGTGTTCCAAGGGCAGCCCCGGTGGCTCAGCAGTTTAGCGCCGCCTTCAGTCCAGGGCCTGGTCCTGGAGACCCCGGATCCAGTCCCACATCCGGCTCCCTGCATGGAGCCTGCTTCTCCCTCTGCTTGTGTCTCTGTCTCTCTCTCTCTCTCTGTGTGTCTCTCATGAATAAATAAATAAAATCTTTAAAAAAAATTATATTTCTATTGTTGAGGGAAGTGTCTACAAATGTCAATTAGTTCCAGCTGATTCAATTGTTAAATTCTAAAACATTTTTGATAATTGTTCTGTCTACTTATTCTATTAACTAACAAGAGAAAGCTGGAATCTCCAACGCTGATTTTGAATTTTTGTTTCTTTAGTTCTATCAGCATTTGGTTTATGTATTATGAAGCTCCAGTGTTAGTTATATAATCTAAATGTTATGTCTTCTTGGTTGAGCTAACCCTTCCAATAATTATAGAATGTCACTCAATTCCTTCTAAGTTTTCTTGCTGTGAAGTACACTTTGCCTGTTGTTAATACAGAACTCAAGCTTTTTTGCATGGTTTATCTTTTCTGTTTTTTACTTTTAAATCACCAATCACATTTATTTTTTTTAAAGGTTTCATTTATCTATTCATGAGAGACACAGAGAGAGAGAGAGAGAGAGAGAGAGAGAGAGAGAGAGAGAGATAGGCAGAGACACAGGCAGAGAAAGAAGGCGGCTCCATGCAGGGAGCCCAACGTAGGACTCAATCCTGGGTCTCTAGGATCACACCCCGGGCCAAAGATCGTGCTAAACCGCTGAGCCACCCAGGCTGCCCACCAATCACATTTATTTTTTTATTTTTTATTTTTATTTATTGTTTTATTTATTTATGATAGTCACACACACAGAGAGAGCGGGGAGGGCAGAGACATAGGCAGAGGGAGAAGCAGGCTCCATGCACCGGGAGCCCGACGTGGGACTCGATCCCGCGTCTCCAGGATCGCGCCCTGGGCCAAAGGCAGGCGCCAAACCGCTGAGCCACCCAGGGATCCCCACCAATCACATTTAAAGTAGATTTCCTGTAAGCAGCATATGGTTGGTTCTCTTTTTATTGATTCTAAATCAATCTGATAAGTGGTATATTGAAACCACTTGCATTTAATGCCATTATGTTTGGATTTATGTCTACTGTTTTATTATTTATGTTTATCTCCTCTATTGTTTGTTATTCTGTTTTCCATTTCCCGTTTTCTTCTGGGTTATTTGAATATTTTTTAGTAATCCATTTAAATTTGTTTTGGGGTTTGACTATGTTGGTACAGCTATTTTAGTAGTTGTTCTAGGGATAGTAATGTAAATACTTGCTTTTTACATTATACTTAAAATCTATATTTTACCACCTCCAAGTGGAATGTAGAAACCTTGTCACTATAGAGCTCCCTTTACTCCCCTCCATATTGTGATTGTTGCATGTTTTCACCTATAAACACTGAAAAGCCTGTCATAACTTTTTGTTCCTAATCATCACACATATTTTTTTAAAGATTTTATTTATTTATTCATAAGAGACACACAGCGGGGGGAGGGGGCAGAGACACAGGCAGAGGGAGAAGCAGGCTCCATGCTGGGAGCCTGATGTGGGACTCCCGGTCTCCAGGATCAGGCCCCGGGCTGAAGGCGGCGCTAAACCACTGAGCCACCCGGGCTGTCCTTGGAACACACATTTCTTGCATAAATCTTTCCGTTTCCTAACTATTATTATTTATTCTCTCCCTGCCATCCACAGAAGGGCGCCAATTTCAGATTTATACCTAAGAAGCTGCTAGAGAATTTCAAACTATTCCAGGTCATTTCTTGCAGCTTTTTTTTTCTACTGCTTTATGGCCTCCAATGGTTTCTGATAAAAAAATCCAGTTATTCAAATCATGGTTCCCCTATATGTAGTTCATATTTTTCTCTGGCTGCTTTCAAGAGTCTTTCTTTGCTTGGTTTTCAGCAGTTTGTGATTTATTTTTCTCCTTCTAAAATGTCCAGTTGATTCTTTCCTATAGCTTCTCTAACTCTACTGAGACTTTCCATTCGATAGTAATTTTCCTTATTTCTTGGAGCATGGTCATAGTAGTTGCTTTAAAGTCTTTGATTATTTTCAACGTCTAGGTCATCTCAGAGTTGGTCTGTTAGACTTTTCCCTTGAAGTTTCTTGATATTTCCTTGTGTTTTTATGTTGAGTAATCTTAGGTTCAGTCTCCTTACTCTACCACATTCATCCTGTGACTTGAGCTGACTTGAAGGGCCAGTGGCAAGAGGATAGAGAGAAAAAAACAAAAGCAATGGGGATTCAGTCCAGAGTTTTCCAATCATAGTCCCTCTAGTCAGAGACAAGCATTGACCTTCTTCAGAGATTTAGGGCTTTCTGGACCTCTGCAATTGCCCTGCTACTGTGAGACTGTAGCTTCAAGACTGGAGTTTGCTGTGACAGCAGGGCCAGAAGAAAAAACATCCAGCAGATTCCCCTCTTCTCTCTATCCCATGGACACTCCCCTTCTCACTCCTCAAACCAGTGCTTCTATTAAAGCTGTTTTTTGTCCATGCTGGTGCACAGTTTTGAGATCTGCACTGCCTTTGAGTTCAGGCTGGGAGGTTAAAAAATAAAAAACAATAACAGGAAACACTGCCAAATTGTACATAGCACGAGTAGAGTCTTTGTTCCCCAGTCTCACTACTACCATACTTTTTTCAGAGTCATTAGATAGCTGCTCCATATTCTGTACAAAAATTTACTTGCATTAGGTGGGAGAGACAGGTGAGAAAGTCCTTAACCAGTACCGGAGGTGCTTCACAATATCTTAAATCAGAATAAAACTACTATGTACTAAGTGCTTCACCTCAACTTCCACATTTAATCTTCATAGTAACCTTATAAATTAGCTACTATTATCCACATCTTACAAGTGTGGAATGGATGGCTCAGAGAAGCTCAATTCATTTTTCAAGGAAAAAATGGATACAAATCCAGGTTTGTTATGCAGGATGGATTGGCAAACTTTTCCCTAAAGGGTCAGATAGTACATATTTTAGGCTTTGCAGGCCATGCAGTCTCTGTTGTAAATATTCAACTCTGCCATTATACTGGAGGGAAAAGTCATTTGTAAATAAGTGTGGATGGCCATATTCCAATAAAGCTTCATTTACAAAAACAGGCAACTGATCCATGGACTGTAGTTTGCCAACTCCTGCTCTAGAGACAAACGTCTAATCACTGTGCTGCCCTACCTCTTTTTCCCCACACAATCATTTTTCTACCAACTAGCTCCATGAACTTGACCTCATTTTCCTTTATGACCAAAAAACAGAATCAGTTGTGATTACACTATTATGTTATTAGAAATAAGTGTAGTTTTTATTTTTTTTATTTTTATTTATTTTTTTAATAAATTAATTTTTATTGGTGTTCAATTTACCAACATACAGAATAACACCCAGTGCTCATCCCGTCAAGTGTCCCCCTCAGTGCCCGTCACCCATTCACCCCCACCCCCCGCCCTCCTCCCCTTCCACCACCCCTAGTTCGTTTCCCAGAGTTAGGAGTCTTTATGTTCTGTGTCCCTTTCTGATATTTCCCACACATTTCTTCTCCCTTCCCTTATATTCCCTTTCACTATTATTCATATTCCCCAAATGAATGAGAACATACACTGTTTGTCTTTCTCCGATTGACTTACTTCACTCAGCATAATAGGAACTGGAGGGTATTATGCTAAGTGTAGTTTTTAAAGTCAGATTAATTTTTTTCAAATTTGAGATTTGTCATTATTTGTTTTTCATTATTTATTTTCGTTAAATAAATTCCTACAATTTACTGAATGGATGAATTTTTAGTCCGTCAAATACCTCTGTAGAAAAACACAGCCAGCCAGAATATATTATGCAAGAATGGTCACTGACTCTGTTACCTTCTGAGATTTTAGGCAAACTTCTTAACATCAATACAAAATGACATTGGAAGCTACTGTTAAACAAGCAGCCAAATAGATTTTTGCCTTGAGAAACTGAGAAATGGTAAAGGGAACTGAAGGATTAATAAATGGTAAAAAAACAATTTATGGAAGAGGAAAAAAAGTGAATTCAACATTCCTTTCCCTGGAGAAAATAACATAAAACATTATTTGACTTAAGTTTTTCTAAATTTTATTATTTTCAATATGGTATTCACATCTAATACTATCTATTTATGGATTTTTAGTGTTCTAGCATTCACAAAATATATTAAACTTTAACATTTTTTTAAAGGTTTTATTTATTTACCATAGAGAGAGAGAGAGAGAGAGAGAGAACTAGTGGGAATGGGAAGAGGGAGAGAGAGAAAGAAGCAGACTCCTCACTGAGCAGGGAGCCTGATGCAGGGCTTGATCCCAGAACATGGAAACCATGACCTGAGCCACAGGGAGACGCTTAACTGATTGAGCCACCCAGGCACCCCAAACTTTAATATTTTTGTCTGTTTTCCTCATGTTCATCTTTTACTTAGAAAATATATTAGATTTTATTTAATTTTATATCCCATATTTCTATAAATTAGGATAAATGTCCTAAATAGAAGATACTGCTGTTTAAGAATGAAATATCAGACTGAGATGTGAAAAAATGTGAAAAATCATTTGGACATTTTGAAAGTTCTATCTCGAAATACATTTAAAATAATAAAAAGAAGATACTTATCCTCTCATTTTCAAATTTATTTATTTCTTTAATTTTAAAACAATTTAAATTCAATTAACATATTAGTTTCAGAGGTAGAGGTCAGTGATTCATCAGTCTTATATAATATGCAGTGCTCATTACATCGACTATCCTTTTAATGTCCATCATCCTATTACCCAAGCCCCCAACCCCCTCCCCTCCAGCAACATTCAGTTTGTTTCCTATGACTAAGAGTCTCTTATGGTTTGTCTCCCTCTCTGATTTTGTCTTGTTTTATTCTTCCCTCCCTTCCCCTATGATCCTGTTTTGTTCCTTAAATTCCACATGAGTGAAATCACATAATGTTTTTCTCTGATTGACTTATTTAGCTTAACATAATACCCTCTAGTTCCTTCCGTGTCTTTGCAAAGGGCAAGGGTTTTTTTTTTTTTAATGGCTGAGTAATATTCTACTGCATATATATACCACATCCGCTTTATCCATCCATCTGTAGATGGACTTCTCAGCTCCTTCCACAGTTTAGCTATTGTGGATATTGCTACTATAAACATTGGGGTGCAGGTATCCCATCATTTTACTACATCTGTATCTTTAGGGTAAATACCAATTAGTGCTATAGTTGGGTCATAGGGTATCTCTATTTTTAACTTCCTGAGGCATCTCCACACTGTTTTCCAGACTGGCTGCACCAGCTTGCATTCCCACCAATAGTGTAAGAGGTTTCCTCTTTCCCCATATCCTTGCCAGCATTTGTTAGTTCCCTGTCTTGTTCATTTTTGCCATTCTCACTGGTGTAAAGTGGTATCTCATTGTGGTTTTGATTTGTTATTTCCCTGATGCTGACTGATGTTGAACTTTTCATGTGTCTGTTGGCCATTTGTATGTCTTTTTAGGAGAAATGTCTGTGCATGTCTTCTGCCCATTTCTTGATTGTATTGTTTTGGGGGGTATTGCGTTTGATAAGTTTTTAATTTATCTAATTTTCAAAATTTGAAGAAGTGCTTTAACTGAAGATGGAAATTTCCAGTGATAAAAAAAATGCTATTAATTTATGATGTGGCTCAGGTATCTGTTTTAATTTCACCTAGCAGTAAAATCACCTATGCAATAACTTTGTTAAAAATTGTTATTTAGAACCAAAATTCATTAGCTGTGTTACATGCAAACTGCAGAAGTTTATATAAGAGACTAACTATATATTTAATATTTTGGTTTCTAAGTATCATAAACCTATGGTTTCGATGTATTGTTATTAATGCTAAATTTTCACAAATTTATACATTCAGATGTTTATCAGAATGGCATTGAGTGAATAAAAAAGAATTGGGTCTGACTTCTATGTTGGGATCATCATGGAGCATGGGAAATGAAGACCAAGCACCAGGGATAAAGTTGATAATTCAGCAAAACTATGTCCTTGGAATCAGACATAACCAAGAGAATATAAAATCTATAAATCGGTAAAATTCTTGGGAAAAAAAAAAGAGTTTTCAATTTAAATAAACTTATGAAGGACAGATTGACCTCAAATAGGTCAATTCTGTTCTAGAGTTGTGTTAACACTGTGATGCTGCTGCAATTTTTAACCAGACTTCACAGAATTATTGGGCAAAGTGCTCCTCAGCTGGAGAACAAGAAGTAATTTTGTAATTTTTTCTGTTGTTATCTCTAAGGAAGAATCATAAAGTGTTTGTTTTGAAGATGCTTCACCGTGTAAAAACCCCAAAAATTCAACATAGAATACTCTTTTCAATTTTTGTATTTCTAAGGTCCATTTGTAAAGGATAAATAATATAAACCTCATTTTAAATTTCAAAATAAATTTTCTTTATTTTAAATTTCTTGGCTACTTTTGTACTAGTAGGAGATCTCTGTAAATAAAAATAGTAAAAAAAAGAATTTGAAATCTCAAATATTTAGACTTCATATTTATATATCACATACCTCAATATAGAGGCAATCATGTTTATTTTTTTTTTACCACGTGGAAATAGAAAGTATAAACCCCGTATTAATTATTTCAACTCTGGCTGTGAAAATGAATCTGAAGCTATAATCTACAAGCCTCAGGTTAGGAATTTAATGACAGATCTTGAAAGAATGAAAGACTATTGCCATATTTGTTTTTGAAAAAACAGTCATTATATTGTGCTAGATATATAAGGATAAGTTTATGGGTATTTATCAATCCACACCAAAAAATATATATCTAATTTAATCTGTATCTTTTTTACCACTAGTTGTTTCTTTATTTACCATTATTTACCAATTAATTTTTATCTGTTTGCTAAGAGAGTCAAAGTGCTTTCATAAAACAGTCAAAATACTATTATTTATAGATTTAAGAAATTTTCACATACTTTAAGGCAATGACAGTTTCTTTCTTTCTTTTTAAAAGACTTTGTTTATTCATGAGAGACACAGAGAGAGAGAGAGGCAGAGGGAGATGCAGGCTCCCTATAAAGAACCTGACGGGCACTTGATTCTGGGACTCTGGGACCACCTCCTGAGCAGACACTCAACCTCTGAGCCACCCAGGAGTTCAGGCAATGACAGTTTCTTGTAGGAAACTACATTTGAATTGGAAATGTGTGTCGGTTCACTTAAAGTTGAATTTTATGTTGTAAAAGATGATTATATTTATCTCCTAATCTTGTGATAGTTAACTCATTATCTTTATTCTGTAATTTCCCATATACAAATGATTTGTTAGTAAGTCCCCCAAATTCTAGTTCTTCATGCCTTAATACAGAAATATCTATAAAAAAACACAACAGTTTTAACAATTCCTTTCTAAAAAGCAACACAAATCTAAGTCTTTATTTGACAAAATACATCTCATGCATTATTGAAAATATCATATTTAGCTTTGTATCTCCCATTATTACAAACTACCAAATGCATATTTTATTTTCAAATGAACTTCTTTGCCAATTTCCCTATTTATTCCATCAGCATTTCCATTTTTCTAATCATTCAGACTAGTCATCTTAATTTTCTAATTTCCCTTCAATTCTATTGTCTTCCTATAAATTGCTTTAATATTTCAGTTTTAGGAGAAAATTCCTGAAGAATCAGAATACTTCTAATATCTGATATCTTAAAAAAGATCTTGTGACTGAGTTTGTTTCCTCTTAATTTGGGTAACCTTAATTGCCAAAAAGCCATGCAGTTGTGGTTAATCCTTAATTATGATAGCCATTTTATCTAGTTTGTGTAAAACTGACAGATAAAATATTCTTAAACAAATACCTACTGAGCATGTATTATATGTAATAAGTTAAATCTAGTTTTTATTATAATTTTATTTCTATGTCTGTGATTTTTAATGGTAAGATCGCATTTTAATGATGTTACTATAAGTTGCTTTAATACTTCTGGAAGTAGATAATTGCATGCAGATGACATGAAAAAAATACATTTGACCCATTGACAAGGCCTATGAATTCTCTTTGAAATATTTATTGTATCCTTTTTGATTTCCATACTTATATTAAGGAAAGACACATTCCACCTCACTGTCATCTTTTGCATACATATTCTTTTCTAGTGACATTTAACAAAAGAAAGATCACTGTAAATTACACTGCCATACAAATTGCAGGTTACTTTTTATTTTTATTTTTTTTAAAGATTTTATTTATTGATCTGAGAGAGAGAGAGTGCACAAGCAGGGGAGTGGCAGAGAGAGAGGAAGAAGCAGGATCCCCACTGAGCAGAGAGTCCAACATGGAGTTCTATCCCAGGACCCTAAGATCATGACACACGCTGCAGGCAGATGCCTAACCTACTGAGCCACCCAGGCACCTCTGTATGTCACTTTTTAATTTTCCAATACTATGTCTAAATAAATGCTTCTTTGGAGCTTGGTTCACATTTTTCTACTATTTTTTGTGGCTAATCTACTTGAAGTCACCTTTTGGTGGCTAGTGTAATTAGCAAGAAAAGATGTGTACACTTGTACCCTGGAGAAGAGTAATATTAAATATTATAAAACCATACCCTTAAATCTATCAACTATGTTACCACAATAGGCCAGACCATCATCCTGTTAGGTTTGGGTCATTTCAGATTCTTTCCAAGAGATTACCCTGTGTACTGTCTCTAGCAAACATATTAATCTTAAATTATACTTAAAAAAAAATTTTTACCCTGTACAAAAATCATCAAACCTGAAGATCTTTCACTGTTTATGAAATAAATTTTGGTTTGAAAGCTTCACACTCATGATCTTCTATAATCTGCACCCAATTTAAATTTCCCACATATAACAATATATTATTCTCACAGCAAATACTTATCTAATTAATTTTCCATTTTCAACATGTTCTCACTGTCCTTTGATTTTGACATTAGCATTCCTACCTTTTTCCCTTTGTTCATCCTGTGATCAACTCACTACCCAAAATGCCTGTCATAATCCTACACATCTTCCAAGAACAAATACAAAAGGTATTTCTTTTTTTTTTAAAGGTTTATTTATTTATTTATGATAGACAGAGAGAGAGAGAGAGAGAGAGAGAGAGAGAGGCAGAGACACAGGAGGAGGGAGAAGCAGGCTCCATCTGGGAGCCTGACACGGGACTCATCCCCGGACTCCAGGATCCCGCCCTGGGCCAAAGGCAGGCGCTAAACCGCTGAGCCACCAAGGGATCCCCACAAAATGTATTTCTTATAAGAAATTTTCCCAATTCCAAACCACATGGATATTTTTCCCTATAATTGCTCTGCCTCTTTTGACCTTAACTTTTCATTACACCAGTGTATGCACTGGATATGTGAGCATGTATTGGTGGCATTTTCTAATATCTTGTCACTTCATCAAAATTGTAAACATCGGTAGGGCTTCCATTCTCAATACCTAGTCCTTCCTCATCAACCCTTCCCCAGAAACAGCCCCAGATAATCTCTCTACTTTGAATATTTAGTACTTATTTGCTATTGCTTTTATTTGGCCATTAATTATATCCAAAATACTATTAATTTGCTATTTGTCATGTGTTATATTCTTCATATGCTCTTGTTCTATTAACTAACTACATTTTAAATTCCTTGAAGTCACAAGCTTTTTTTTCGTAGAATGTCTAAAATTGAACGATGTAAAATTTTGTGTATGTGAGAGAGAAAATTACAGCCTGGAGGGCAAAGGGCTAGAAGACATAAGACCTCAGTTTTAGTCCTTGGTTTAGCTAACCAACTACCCATATTAGAAGTCTTCAAATAAATCTTTCTGGGTCTTTCCAGAATAAAGTTACAGTGGGAGAAGATTGTTAAGATCTTTATAAATTTATTTTTTGCAATTGGGCCATGGTTTGCCTTTTAGTGTCCAAACTAATATACTAAGAGATGAAGTATGTATCTCTTTAAAAAGAGGATGGGAATAAATGAGATCTCTAACAACTAAAATCTGCTAATGGAGTATTTGAATATGGCAAAGGTTTTTATATAAAGATTATAAAATCTTCCTGAGAATATTCGTGGTTTTATTTTGTTTCTTTTTAGGTGTTGGTTACCAATGTGGGTAAGAATGGTGTATTAATCAGGGTTCTCCAGAGAGAACACATACATGCACAACAACTGGTTCACAACAACTGGTTAAACAACTGGTTCACACAATTGTGGAAACTTTCAAGTTCAAAATCTGCAGAGTTACCATAAAGTTGGAAATCCCGGGTAAAGTTATAGTTTGAGTCCAAAGGCAGAATTCCTTCTTGCTCAGGGAAAGACAGTCTTTGTTCCACTGATTGGATGAGGCCCACCCATACTATGGAAGATAATCTGCTTATTCAAAGATCACCAATTTAAATGTTAATATCTCATTCAGAAAACACCTTCACAGAAACATCCAGAATAATTTCTGACCAAATATCTAGAAATTGTGGTCTAGTCAAGTTGACACATAAAATTAGCCATCACACACGGATTCTATCCTTAAGAGAAATAAAGAGTAATTCAGATGGTTTCCTTTTATTTCATTGCATGAGCGATTTACCAGTCCTCTCTTTCCTGATCTGAAACTTGAGCAGAAATCCAATGCCTTCCCTTGTCATTCTCAACAGGCTCACTATTCTTATTAAGAAAAAGTAGTTATGCTATAGTATACAGATCTCAAGTCAGATAATCTATTTACATATTCCAACGCCAATACCTATTCACTGTAACTTTGAAAAAGTCACTTAGTCTTATTGAATCTCAATATCTTCAACATGAAAATGAGAAGAATAACATCCACCTCACAGGTAGGTTATGATGAAACAGGAGAAATATGGAAAACGGTATTCATAGTAACATATTAAACCTAACCATTATGTGTTACATAAAACCTCTCTGCCTACTCAAAAGAACTGTTTTGAAAACCACACCATTCACTCATATCTCTTCAGTCATTTAGCAAGTATTTACTGAATACCAATGACTGAAGTATTACACTAAGCTTCTCAAAAACAATGTCATATGCAAATGTAGAGAATTATTAAAAGCACTGAATAGTTAATATTCTGTATGGTTATTATCAACTCAAGTACAGCTGGACATGGATAACTTTTAGTAATAGCACTAGGTCATTACATTGGCACCACTATATACATCTAAAGGGACCTTAGGTTAGTTCCCTAGAAGCTAGAGACTGAGATGGGCATTCTTGTGTAAGTGATTTATTAGAAAAAACTCCTCCTGAGTGAGGGAAACATGTTAGGGTAGTGAGAAGATAGGTAAGCAAGGATGTGGTCTTATATGAAGATTGGCTTCAGCTCACCTTGAATCAAGGTTAGGTTATTGTACCCAAGAGTCTCTTTGGCTGTGGGATGCCCTTTTGATGATGAGGGCCATTACTAACCTCTTACGTATGGCAGTACTCTTCATAAGGAAAGTAATTCTTTGGAGAAGAAAGTAGCTATGGGTTATCAGCCAGCATTCTCAACAGCTGGGCTGGATGCACCTTCCAGTAAAGGGTATCTGAAGTTGGCAACAACAAACTCCACTCCAACAAACAAAAGGACATCGATGTTCATAACAGCAGAGGCATTGCAAAGGGAGAACTTTCTGAATTAAAAAAAAAAAAAGACTAGTATTCACTGTAGTCTTTATGGTTTTGAAAACTAGTCCTTCCTTGAATTACATATAAATTAAGTTCCTATAAATAATTATCTGGAATTTCTTTTTCTTATGAAAATATAAACTTTATATTGTTTTGAAAACAGAGCCAGAGGAAATCCTTATTTCTGTTTTCTTGGTTATCTGTTAGCTTCTAAGAAACACAAATGTACTTAAGGCTTGCTTAAGCAATTCTATGTTTCTTAGAAACAGCAAGCAAACAACTGTTGGACTCATGTAACAAAATTAGAGAGAAAATATACCAAATTTATTCTAAGTAAGAAGTACATTATAAGTAAGAAGTAAATAGAATAATATACTTTCAATGCAAAACTGTAATAAGCAACTTTTCTAGAAAGATAGGTTTGCTAATGTGGACATTTATATAAATAGTTAATGGCAGATAATTCTAATAACATGCATAATTACAATGAAAATCTGAGCTTTGGCTTTTCACTTTTACCTGTTTGTTCTTAGAACCAAGTAATCAATTATATTAGTAATTACATGTATTTATAGAGTGAATTCTCAAATAGCTGCTTCCATTAAAAAGTAGCTGGAGAAACTATAGTATATAATAATAATTTTAAGAAACAGATTCATAAATCGGCTTTTAAAATCATAAAGAAGTGCCAAGATATTCACTTATATGATTTATAATGGGAGACTTCCTTTTTTGTCCTTAGTATAAATATCCTGACATCATCATTAACATTACATAGTATTTACTTGTAATACATTATAGCATTTTTAAGAAAACTCTTTTAAAGGCCCCACTGAAGCTATGATTCATATATTAAGGCAAGGTGGAAAGGTCTCATGATATGTTTTTTTTGTCCTTTATTCTGTTTCTCTTCCTCCAGGTGGGAAAAGAGCACCTGAAAACACTGGACTCTCCTGGAAACCATAGGCAAAAAGCTGAAGTTCACAATGTGTCAAAACAGTTCTAGGCATTGGTTCTTATTTGAATTTTTAGAGTTACCCCATAACCTACAGGGCACTAGGAAAAAAAAAAGTGTTTTTGCTGTCCTCCATAGTCTGTATCTAAATTGTCTCTGTCTTCTCAGGATTAGATTTGGTTACACTAATAGAAAAATGCATAAGCAAATACTCTCATAATCTAGAGGTGAAAAGAACTTTAATAAAAACACAAATGCACAATTCATAAGAAAGATATATTGATGAATTTGACAGAATTAAAGTTAAAATTTTCTGTTTAATGAAAGGTGTCATAGACAATGTTATCAAATATTTCACAGACTGGAAAAAGTGTTTTTTTTTTTGGAAAAAAAGATGTTTAAAATAATCAAAATTAGCAAGAATTTAACATCTAAAATATACAAGGAATTTACAAATCTCTAGGAATAAATGAGAATCCCAGTATAAGATATGGATAAAACCAGGCAATTCACTGAAAGTCAAATCTAGCAAGTATATAAAGAGATGCCCAAGTCTTGATTTTCAATGGATTGGGAAAAATTAGAGGTAAGCCAGCTATTAATGAGATATAGGAAGATGAGCACTCTTTCACATGGCTGACAGCAGTGTATACTGGTACAGCCATCAGAGAGAACAATTTGGGCATACTTACTAGAAATGAATATGATCCAGTAATCCATTCCAGGGATGCATTCCAGAGAAACTTGAGCTCAGGTTCATAAGGGGACAGGCACAAAGATGTTCATTGTAGCAGCAGGTTAGATGCAACTGGATGCCCATCGCTACAGAAATGGGTAAATAAAATGCGGTGTATATGTACAGTAAAATACTACCCAGCATTCAGAAGCAATAAACTGGTGTCATATATAGGAGCATGTGTGAATCTTTACATGAATACTTAGTTAAAACTTTCAAATTGAATGAAGGCTACAGTGTAAGGTCATGTATGTAAAATAAGAACAGACGCACATATAAAACAGTACCACATATGCTTCAAGGAACCATATATATCCAAAGATATCTGTGATCTTTGAGATTAAATGCAATATAATGATGCTTATAGTGAGTAGGTTGGTAAATAGAGTTAAAATGGTTAAAATGAAAATCTAAATAATAATAAATGGGGGAAAAAGAGGCCTTTGTGTAGGCAGCTGACATATGTGTTGTACACTGGTAAGTATTATTAATTCAACACTCTGCAACTGAGATTAAAATATGTAGGTATATGAAATATATACCTACAATGCCTATACTTTGTGACTTAGGAGAAAATATTACATCATGAATAAATATAATTACTTTCTTTGTTTCTTTACTGATTATCCCAGAACATGCCAGACTTGCATTAAATTTCTTAAGTCTTATGCTATATCCCCCTCATCCTCAGTGATCTTTGCTTATCCAATGATATCCTTCAAGATAGAACTTAAGTTCTACTTCTCCATAAGGCTTTTAAAATTGTTCTATCCATGTAAATGTCTCCCTGAAACTAATTACTTTTATAAGCTGTACCACATTGCCTAAAACTTAATAATATATTGTCCTCTATCACTGTATTATGTCTTGCCCAGAGCCTTCTCTGCTGGATGTTAACTGCACAGAGAGCAGAGAGGCTTTTTTGGAGCTTCCTGTTATGCTGAGAACAGAGTCATCTATGTGGGACTATTTCAATAAGTATTTGGATTAACAGACTTTCAGTTAAGATTTGGGATGTGGTGGAATGATATGGATAGATGCAATCATAACTGAAGGTTGAAAAATGTATCCTATTGCTGCTGAGAATTCCTTTTGGAATTGGAGTTCCTTTTGGAACTAGAGGGGAAAGAGTAGAATAGTCACTATCACACCGTAAATGGAGTAGCCCTCCAATCAATAAAGGAGATGAAGCTTGATTTAAGCTCTTGCTTTTTTTTTTTTTCTTCCTTTTCTCAGTGTTTTCTTATTTAGGACTATTACTAATTTTCTCCCTGAACACTTAAAGAATTTTGTTTTTACTTCAATCTACAAAATAAATCTAGTAAAAATCTAGAAAATGAATCTTTCTAATAATCTAGAAAACTGTTCAACAGCCCTTTCTTCCCTTTTGGGGGAAATAATGCTTTTTTTGTTTCTGATGAAAATTATCATTTTGTTATGATTACTAAATGTGTGAATTACTAACTTGGTGGGTCATTCCTCTAGAGGCTTGGGAGGAAAGAAACATCCTACATAGTGGAAGTTGATAAATTGAGTTGGATTCTGATATTCAGAATCTCATTTAGCTGTGCTTTGCAAATGATCTGAATGAGAGCCAAATGTTTCTGAAAGGGAAATTGATCTTTGTGTAAGATCCAACAGGATGCTGGAACTTTGAAACAAGAAGGTATATGTGGCTTGCTCAGCCCTTTGGAAGGTGCAAAAGAGATGTGTATTGGTTCCAGGAAATAATGGTTGAAGAGAAAGTAATGCAAGGCATAATCAGGGATATGATATAATAATACAGGGTCCAATATCTATTTCAATTACTTACTAGTTTGTCATCTGGAATGAGTCAATAAAACATCTCTGAACCTTTGCTTTCTTTTTCGTATGATAAAGGGGTGAGAAAATATTTTGTATTTATCCATGACTGTTGTTATTAGCTAAAAGGATCACTTGGCAGCTAAAAAGAAATATGAAAAGATAAGGAATATGAGAGGAAACTGAGATTCATTCATTTTAGTAATTGGCTAGTACTGAAATGGGCCTGAAACATAGTACGTACTCAACAAATATTTGTCGAATGGATGCATCAGAAAAAAGGAATAAAACAAGATGGAGTAAAGTCAGGAGAAAGCACCAAGACCAGACTCAGGCCAAGCATGCAGGAGGCAGAGGATGGAATTTAGGAAGGCAGATAAGAAACTGTCCTCTTAGCTCAGATGTCAGGACCAGGAAAAAGCTACAGGAGTCAGGACAGCTGTAACATAAAAGTGCTGAGAGCCTATTATCTGTACAGGAGATTAGCAGGCATATTTTAGAGAATTAAGATTCACAGTAGTAATGGCTACCCAAGTATACCTTCCACAGCATGTCTGAATATTTAGAATTACATTTGAGGCAACTAGGCAGCAAGGTAAGGAAGGGAACTCAGGAGTCCCATGACATTGCCATAGATATCAGATCAGAGTTTAAATCCAAGTTACATTCACTAATAGTATAAATATAGCAAAAAATTAATCTGAGACATCTAGAAAATAAATAATTAGTTCTGAAAAATGAAAATTAGAGTATCCTCTGAAGAATTATTTTGAAGACAAAATAAGTGAACATATGAAAAGGACCTAAAATATGCCTACCATGATTTTTAAAAAATTGTTATCATTATTACTGCCTTATTGTTTTTGTTGTTACTACAGCTATTATGTCAGAGTATGTATTAGCCAACTCAATCTTTGACTTGACTTCAGTTCAAGAACTTGCAATTTGTAATGTAAATTGTTTATTTATGGGTTTTCTTCCAAGTGTGCTATTTTCCTCCCTGCACTTTTTTTTTTAAGATTTTATTTATTTATTCATGAGAGACACAGAGAGAGAGAGAGGCAGAGACACAGGCAGAGGGAGAAGCAGGCTCCATGCAAGGAGCCTGATGTGGGACTCAATCCTGGGACTCCAGGATCATGCCCTGGGCGGAAGGCAGGCACTAAACCACTGAGCCATCCAGGGATCCCCACCTTTGTGCTCTTTTAAAAGTTCTCCCCATCCACTCTCCCACAATTCTGGCTTTGTCTTAGCAGCACCAAGGAAAAAGGACCTTTCCACTTAGGCCAGGGAGGCTAAGTGGCATGTGGCTGTGGTCTAGTGAGTAGGGCCCAGGGTCTCAGATGTTAAAAGGAACAGAAAAGTCAGAGCAGAACTATTTGAAGGACAGGAATAGAAACAGGCATGGTTGAAGTTTTCCTTCACATGACTGTGTAATAGGTGAACCACACCATATTCAACTAACTTGAGTACCCTTCCCAGTAAGAGGTGACGCCCCCCTCCCCCTGTGTTTGTTTCTAGTTTATATAGTTTACCCTTGAAAAAAATACAGGCTTGAACTGTGGGAGTCCACTTACATGTGGATTTTTTAAAAATAAAAAGAGTACTCTAAATGTATTTTCTCTTTCTTATGATTTTCCCAGTAACACTTTCTTTTCCCTGGGTTGCTTTATTGTAAGAGTACAGTATATAATACATACCACATACAAAATATGTGTTAATTGACTTTTTTATGCTATTTGTAAGGCTTCCAGTCAACAGTTAAGTTTTTGAGGAGTCAAAAGTTATACGTGGACTTTCCACTGTGCAGATGTCAGCATCTCTAACCCCCATACTACTCAAGGGTCAACTGTTACACATACCATCATTGGAGCAGGAGTTGGAGAACCACTGCTTTGTCAGATACATACTCTTCGCAGTAGACAAAGCTAGATATGATGTGAAAACTCTGCAATGAAACAGATAAATCAGATAATTAATATTAAAAAATATAAGAGAAGAAAATAAAAAAGAAAATCAATATAGGACTTGCGAGAGAAATGACACTAATAGTGATGACTTGCCAGTAGATATACTGGAGATAACACATGATATGGTCTGGTGAATCAAATTTTCAAAGCAATTTATTCGTCCTGAAATGTGTTAGGCTGTTAAAAGTTTTAGCTAGTTTTGAAGTTACCTTCATCCCCCAAAGGTTTTGACTCTGGCAGAAACAGGCCTTCATTCTGTGAGTTCTGCCCTTGAACTCCCTCATCGGACATAGTGTTGATATTACTTCAGAAGTTATGAAGCCAGCAGACTACTTTAGTTAAGGGATGATCAAGTATAGGGGCTGCGTAGGCCCAGAGTAGATGAAGGGGGGGGAGGGGGCGGGTTTCACGTCGAAGGTTCGGTCCAAGCTTTCAGGCTGAGGATATGGTTTCCAAGTGTTTGGGGCAATCTCAGTTCTACAATCCCAGACACAAAGTAGGATTATTGGGGGGTTTGGGGGGGGGCCTTAACTCCTACATCAGTGTGTGAATATCAAGTCTAGGGAAGTACACTCAGGGGAGGCCGAGGGAGCTCTTGGCGGAAAATGGAGAGCGCGCTGCATCAACGCGGGTAGGGCTTGTGGTCGCCGAGAGCCCTCAGAGGGACAGACGGGAGGACAGGACTGCACCGACCGACTGAGGGGCGGGGGAAGGGCTGCCCACGGCGAGCTGAGCCATTCTAAGGGGGAAGGACAGGGCGTGAGGGAACGGGGCTGCAGTCAGGAGAACAAAGGCGGCGTCTGGCGACCGCACGCGACCTGAAGCGGCGTAGCCTTACCGGGGCGACGACCGCGAAAGCTCACAGACAGCGGTGCAGCCGCGGCAGGAGGCGCGCCCCCTCCCCGTGAGGCCCCGCCCCGAAGCCCCGCCCCGAAGCCCCGCCCCCTCAGCGTCGGGCCAATGGGAGCTCGGGATGTTAGCGGGTGGGAGGTGCGGCCGGGTTGCTACAGCCGGAGCTGGGCGGTGGCGGCGGCGGCGGCGGCGGCGGCGGCGGGAGGGATCTCGCGGAGCCGGAGGCGGTGGCGCAATGGAGGGACTGGAAGGTGAGGCGGTGAAGGGGTGAGGGCCGGGCGGCTAGCGCGGGCGTGGGCAGCCCAGGGGGCCCGGGAGAGCGGGGCCGGGGAGGCGAGGGCTGGTCCGAAGCGGCGGACGCAGCCGCTCCCCCGGAGGCCCGGCCGGCCGCAGCCTTGCAGCCCCGACGCCGTGCGGCGCAGCGTCCCCAGGCTGCCCGCCTCGGGCGGTCCTCCGCTGGGGTCCCCCACGCGCGCCGGAGACTCCCTTGGGCACCGGCCTGCGGGCCCCTTCCTACCATCTTCTCGTGTTGCCTGACTCCTGAGCGCCCTTTTGGTGATCGCTCTCCGGCCAGGTTTTATTTTCCTTGCAAAGTGGACCGTTCACTAACGTCCATGGCCTCCCTCCTGGGCCAGCCTGTGTTTCCAGCCTCCAGCTCCTGACACCTCCCTTGGCCCGTTTCCCTAGGAAACCGTCTTTCCGTTTGTACCGCATCTTCTGCGGGAGGGATGCCAAGAGCATCTCCCAAGGAAGAGTCACCGGCCAGCTTGAGGAGCTGGGGACAATAGATTCACAGAAGGATTTGAGGGCTCCTTAATGAGGACTCTGTAAGGAAGAGCCGGCATTGAGTCCTTATCTTTGAGTTGATCCTTGGGCTGTAACCATGACTCCAGATTTTGCTTTGTTCTCTATTCTTTCACTTCTCTATTATTTTTGTCCGTTCCATCCTCTGTACTATATAGCCTTTACCTAAGAACAACAAAGGAAAGAAAACCGGCACGGGCAACCACCGTTTCAAGATTATTTTTTTCAAATTGTGGTTGGCCCTCCTGGTGGAAGAATAAGCTTGCAGAATTGAAAGATAGTATCGCCTTGATTTAGCTCTTCACGCCCCCCCCCCCCATTTTACATAGATTCAGGTGGAATTAAAAGTAAACAGAGGTATGGAGCCCTGTTTATTTAGTGTTGTATACCAGAGAGCAAATTATTTCAGGTTGTGTTATGAAGTGAAAAGTAATGACCGGTAAGTTTTTGCAGTTACCTAAGCATACCACCCCCCCCCCCAAAAAAAAACCAAAAAACCCAGATGTAACGATGAGTATGATCGTTTTTCAAGGTTTTACTCTCATAGTAAACAGCTTGAGAATGGTAGATAAGAGTTCTGATAATGTTCCATTTGTGGGCAGCTGCAGTATACTGTGAGGAGTGAAGGTCCAGAGTGAAGGCCCTGACCATCTAATTTATTTCAGGGAGATTAAGTTTCCGCGAAATAGGAATTGTAATGATCACTCTCCTTACTTTCAAGATACTATTTTTAAAAAATATTTTATTTATTTATTTATTTATTTATTTATTTATTTATTTATTTATTTATTTATTTATGAGAGACACACAGAGAGAGAGAGAGAGAGAGAGAGGCAGAGACACAGGCAGAGGGAGAAGCAGGCCCCATGCAGGGAGAAGGCAGGCGCTAAACTGCTGAGCCACCCAGGGATCCCTCAGGATACTATTTTTTAAGAAGACTCCAGGAGACACCTTTTGCTTTTAATAAACTTAAAAATACATGGTGGTCTTGTAGCATAGTGGGTAGGATCGTGGGTTCTGGAATTCTTGTGAAGTTATTGTAACACACAAAATGCTTCAAAACAACTTTTTTCTTTTTTATTTTATTTAACGTTTGTAATTAAAGCAAAGATCTTCATCTTTTTTTTTTTTTCACTTATGTATGCCAAGCCCCTAAAATAGCCTGACACGGAGTAGGTACTTAATAAATATTTGTTGCTAGATGAATGACTGTGTTCATGATGGACACCATTCTAGGCCCTGGAGACATAGCAAAAAATAAAAAGTCAAAGCCCTGCTCTCATTGAGTCTATGTTTTAGTGAACCTTATATTTTAGCAGTACTATGACATTACTATTGAAATCTTACTAAGAATGCTTTTAAAATATAATGACTTATTTGAGTACTAGCATAATATTCAATTACATGGATGAAAAAATACATATATTCCGATGGAATATGATATGTTATGAGAGGCATGTTTTATGTGCTCAGCTTATGATGTGTTTCGGTAGACCATACCTGCTCCTTACTTTTTGTTTTTGTTTTGTTTTGTTTTGTTTTTGTTTTTTTAACAATGAGTTACGATCATTAACTATAATGTGTTTAGTTCTAATTAGGTTAAAATATATGAAATTGTTTTTTTTTTTGTACAGCAAAACAATTGAATATTAGTAATTTCAAGTGGTTTAAACTAATTAAAGCTCTGAGAGTTTTTGTTGAAGTTAGAACAATTCCTCAGCTATAAAAGCTAGAGCTATTAACTACCAATCTACCTGAACTATGTCAAGATTAAATGATGATGTCACATATATAAAGCATTCAGCGAAGTGCCTTGACGTAGGAGGCCTCTTCAGTACTTGTTTATTGGATGGGTAAACTCATAGCAAATGTGTGGGGAACTTAGGAGTGATTCAGTTTAAGTAAAACAGCATGCTCAGAAGGGATTGTGGGCAATCACTAGTTGGCTATAGTAGCAGGATAGACTGGAGAAAGAAGAGACTGGAAATACATATATGGGATGAGGATTTGAACTAGGGCACAAACAGTGGGAATTAAAAAAGGAGGATAGATTTAGAAGATATTTCTGAGATAGAGAGGTGAGATATGACTGTTGGATGTGAGAGAGGAAAAGGAATCAAAGATGAAGGCCTGTCTAGCTGTGACTAAGAGGTCATAATTAATATTTTTAACCAAGAAGGAAGACCAAGTGTGGGAGAAGAGGCAATGAGTTTGGCTTTAGAAATGTGTTTGTACAGGTTGAGGACTATCTAGTAGAAACTTCTCATGGCTACTTGTGAATGTTTATGTAGAGTTTTGAGCTTAGTAGTCATAACATGTAAGTGACAGCAAGTGGATGCATTCACCTAGGAAAGTTGTATGTTATAAAATGAGGGAAAAAGCTTTGGGAGGAATTGATGCTTTAGGGTTGAGCAGGAAAGGAAATTGGAGTGGGAAGAAGTCTGTAAAGAGGTTTAAAAATTATCAAGAAAGGAAAGTGGTAAGAAACTAATATTTATTGAGTAGTGAATATGTGCCAGAAAAAGCCTGTTGCATCAGGTATTACTGGAGGTATAAATACTAACCAGCTCAAACCCTGCTTAGCTTCTGAGATCTGAAAAACTTGGGCTTAAGTGGGGAGAAATATCATTGAAGCCAAGAGAGAAAACACTTTAAAGATGGGAGAGATTGATCAGTAGTGCCTTATGCTATAGAAAGTTCCAGTAGGATGAATATTCAAAAGAGGACCTTGGAATTGGCAATTATTATCATTATCATTATTATTATTATTATTATTATTATTATTATTTGAAAGTAATACCCTGAGATCATATCATATGCTTTCCCAGCTGAGCCAGGCAGGTACCTCTGCATTTGACAGTTAGATTCATGGTGGTTTCTCTCTTAAGAGTCTTAAGGTCTCTACTCTAAAAATCTCATTAAAGACACTTTCCCTGATCCTACCCACTTCCCAGACATGCTTACACATAACACTATGACTGTCCTCTCTCTCCTTACTCTTCTGTATTTTTTCTTCATTGTGCTTATCACCTGACATCTATATATATATTTTTAAATATTTTTTTCTTTATTTATTTATGATAGTCACACAGGGAGAGAGAGAGAGAGAGAGAGAGAGAGAGAGAGAGAGAGGCAGAGAAACAGGCAGAGGGAGAAGCAGGCTCCATGCACTGGGAGCCCGATGTGGGATTCGATCCTGGGTCTCTCAGGACATTGGTCCTAAATATCTCCTAGGGTCAGAAAGGCTGTTAGGGAAATAATAGTATACTAAATCTCTTTTACTAAGACTAAGTAAGTTCTGCTCTATAAAAACTCATCTAAAAAAAAAAAAGACTCATCTGTTTAATCTAGCATATGCCAACTATGTGACCTTGGAGCAAGGGATTTGAGGGTGATTGGTGAAAGTGGAAATGACTAGTCAGGTTCAGACTGAGTAGGAAGGGAAGTGCAACCAGGAATGAGTTATCAGGGATCCCTGGGTGGCGCAGCGGTTTGGCGCCTGCCTTTGGCCCAGGGCACGATCCTGGAGACCCGGGATCGAATCCCACATGGGGCTCCCGGTGCATGGAGCCTGCTTCTCCCTCTGCCTGTGTCTCTGCCTCTCTCTCTCTCTCACTGTGTGCCTATCATAAATAAAAAAAAAAAAAAAAGGAATGAGTTATCAAGAAAATGCCAATCACTCTGAGATCAAGAAGGTGATTTGAAGAGAACTAGAAGGTAGAAGTGTGTGGTTAAAGAGGGTGTTTGGGTATTTTAAGAGTCTAGAGGGGGACCGTTTACTAAATTATTTTAACAGTCATTTTTGCTGAACTGGAGTGATGGACTGAAAAGGAATGGAGGGTGAAGGCTATGTGTTGAGTGGGTGAGGTGTGAATGTTGAAATCTAGGATGAGCTTCAAGAGGAAAATCTTGTGAAATTAATTATTAGAGATTATAGACCTGATGAAAATTACTAGACTTTGAAAAGGATTGTTGGAAGAGAGTGTGGTATAACAGATGTTGTATTCCTTCAAAAGGAAAGTTTGTTCTAAAGGTTAGATTCAGATGAGCAGTGACCAGTGGTGAAGAAATGGACATGTTACAAAGGCCAGAACAGTTCTTAATTTCTAAGATTTCTTTTCTTTTGAAAACGTTGTTTCCTATTTCTTGAATGTTAGAATGGCATAACTATTTAAATAGTATATTATTTTACATCTATATGTGATATATATAGGTGTATATATATATATATATATATTTAATAGTATTACATAAAGATACCATTTCAAGCCTTATGGTGCAGGTTTTGAAGGTGCTAAATGGAGTAATGCATAACAGAATCAACATTGTGTGGGAGATAAATTTCATAAGGAGAAGTTAGCTTCTTTTTTTTTTTTTTGAGAAGTTAGCTTCTTGAGAGTTTTCGAATATTAGAGTACTTTATTTACTTGATTTTGTCCATTTATTTGAGTGCCTCTTTCAACAGTGTTTATTCTCTGCTACATTAGTCACCACCCCTCTGCGTATTATCTCTACTGTATTTTTATAAGCCTCAAAATTTGCTAGCTTTTGCCACACAGAAGAGATCAGTGGAGTTTGCTTGCATCCGCTGGATAGTACTATTTTCTTATTTCATTGGTTCTAAAGCATTTTCATTTATAACATCTCAGATGATCCCTTACATTTTAAGGTAGATTGAGCAGATTATATCCTCATTAAACAAATGTTAAACTGAGGTTATGTCATACATTTTCTTCTAAGTCATGTAGTGAAGATTCTTCCAACAAGGAGAGGAGCATCATGTTCTTTGCTCTAGTTCCTTATTCTCAGTACTGTATGTAGACAAATGGAAGTGGTTTTTCTCAACATTCTACATGCTACCTGAAGCATTCATTCCACCATCTGCAGTTTAATCATCCTTAAATATGAGCAAATTTTTGTTTAATTTAATACCATTAAAAGAGATGTGTTACCATCCATGTACTTGTTTTAAGGTAGATTTTAGTAAGTAAATATAGTATATTTATTATAATTTATTAGAGATAGAAGGGGACCATATAGGCCTTTTAACCTAACTTCCTTCCAAATTTTATATAAGAGGAAGCTGAACCTTAGTAAGGTTGAATATTTTGCCCAGGGAGTCATAATTCTGTGTGATAGAGTTGAGACTTATCAGACAAATTCCAGTGCCTTTTTTGCTCTCATGTCTTTTAATGAATACCATTGCAACAAAATAGTAGCTTTGTGACTCTGAACCTAAGCTGCTTATCATGCATGACCTGTTGGTACAGGGGGGTGTTGATGCTGACATACATGTGCATGTTATATTTTGTGAATTATAGAGCTATGCTGTATAACCAGATAATAGGGAGGAAATTATACATTTATATCTTTATTTATTTTGAATAAAGCAATGTTTTTTTTTCTTTTTTGAGATAATTATTCTTCAGTACTCTTTCTTTAATGCTGTTTTTTCATTTTTCTACCTTTTAGTAATAAGGATTTTCTTTTCCTTTAAAGACAATTGGAACATATTTGATAACTTGTAGGAATTATATTTTATTATATGCTGGTATTGTAGTTGCTATAACATTAAAAATGGGAAATAATTTGGTTCTTAGATATAGTGAAGAAGTAAATTATGTAGACTGTTAGCTTTATAAGAATAATGATTGTGTTATTCTGCCCTTGTGTTACTATTACTTTATATGTGCTTGGCAAGTGGTAAGTGCCCAACTAGGTACTCACATTATTTTATGGGTTGAAAATATTTTTCTCAGTAGTGAATTTTTATAAAATTTTGCTTTGTCATTTATTTAACTGAAATATACTTTTAAGTGAGTAAAATAGGTAATACTTTTTAACATTCTGTACTGATGAATTTTTAAATCATTGCTTAGAATTTAAGAGAATATAGGAAAGCTATAAAATAAGCAAACTTAATAGATGATGTATCATGTGGTATCACTTTGATCATCATGAAGACATTCTTTTTTTTATAAATTTATTTTTTATTGGTGTTCAATTTGCCAACATATAGAATAACACCCAGTGCTTATCCCATCAAGTGCCCCCCTCAGTGCCCGTCACCCAGTCACCCCCACCCCCCGCCCACCTCCCTTTCTACCACCCCTAGTTCGTTTCCCAGAGTTAGGAGTCTCTCATGTTCTGTCTCCCTTTCTGAAATTTCCCACTCATTTTTCTCATGAAGACATTCTTAATGTACATAACAGACTATCCAGCAACTGCCTCAACTTTTTAGATAGTGCAGTTAAGTCTGTAAATGAGGTTGCTCTCCTTAAGTAACCTACCCTCTGGTATTGGAGAAGAACAAATCAGGGAAATCTTAGCTTTGCTTTGTAGTATTCACTGCGTAATTGCCACTGTAGAGACATTGCTTCCATCTAAGATGATAGATAGTCACTATCATTAAAAGAGGGTAGTGGAATATTAAAAGAATGAGAGAACAAAACAGTTTTTCTGTTTGTTGTATTCCCACCCATATCTATTTTGATTCTTGAACTCACTAAACACTTTGGGACAAATTATTTGAAGTTGTACTTTTCTCATGAGTTTCTTTAGATTATTACAATTTTTTTTTAAAGATTTTATTCATTCATTCATGAGAATACACAGAGAGGAGAGAGAGAGAGGCAGAGACACAGGCAGAGGGAGAAGCAGGCTCCATGCAGGGAGCCCGACCTGGGACTCCATCCTGGGGTCTCCAGGATCACGCCCTGAGCTGTAGGTGGCGCTAAACCGCTGAGCCACCCGGTTCAATAATCTAAAGATTATTTCTAAAACAAAGTGGCTTAGCAAAGGATACAGTCAACAAAACTCAAAGACAACCTACAGAATGGGAGAAGATATTTGCAAATAACATATCAGATAAAGGGCTAGTTTCCAAAATCTATAAAGAACTTATGAAACTCAACACCAAAGAAACAAACAATCCAATCATGAAATGGGCAAAAGACATGAAGAGAAATCTCACAGAGGAAGACATAGACATGGCCAACATGCACGTGAGAAAATGCTCTGCATCACTTGCCATCAGGGAAATACAAATCAAAACCACAATGAGATACCACCTCACACCAGTGAGAATGGGGAAAATTAACAAGGCAGGAAACCACAAATGTTGGAGAGGATGTGGAGAAAAGGGAACCCTCTTACACTGTTGGTGGGAATGTGAACTGGTGCAGCCACTCTGGAAAACTGTGTGGAGGTTCCTCAAAGAATTAAAAATAGACCTGCCCTACGACCCAGCAATTGCACTGTTAGGGATTTACCCCAAAGATTCAGATGCAATGAAACGCCGGGACACCTGCACCCCGATGTTTCTAGCAGCCATGTCCACAATAGCCAAACTGTGGAAGGAGGCTCGGTGCCCATCGAAAGATGAATGGATAAAGAAGATGTGGTCTATGTATACAATGGAATATTACTCAGCCATTAGAAACGACAAATACCCACCATTTGCTTCAACGTGGATGGAACTGGAGGGTATTATGCTGACTGAAGTAAGTCAATCGGAGAAGGACAAACAGTGTATGTTCTCATTCATTTGGGGAATATGAACAATAGTGAAGGGGAATATAAGGGAAGGGAGAAGAAATGTGTGGGAGATATCAGAAAGGGAGACAGAACATAAAGACTTCTAACTCTGGGAAATGAACTAGGGGTGGTGGAAGGGGAGGAGGGCGGGGGGTGGGGGTGAATGGGTGACGGGCACGGAGGGGGACACTTGACGGGATGAGCACTGGGTGTTATTCTGTATGTTGGTAAATTGAACACCAATAAAAATTAATTTATTTAAAAAAAAAAAAAAGAAATCCCTGGAAACCACCCTGTATGGCCTTCCATTCTGAGTGATTCTGAAAAATTTATTTTAGCAGTCTGGTGAATGAAGGCAAAGAGATGTAGAATTTCTTTAAATGCTTTTTTTCCTGTTCATTTACAGCTGACAACAACTTCAAATTTTCTTAGACTGACATAGAAAATTGGATGGTTTTTCTTTGTGCAACTAATAAAGTGAATTATTTAATCTGTTTTGAAAAAAAAATAAAACAAAGTGGCTTTCTATTTATCTTTCATGTGATAAAGGAATTTTAACAGTAAAATATTCAGCAGAAAATATGTTTAAGGTATAGGTTCAAATATCATTTTTAGAAAATTACAGGTATGGAAATTTTATCTTTTTTTGATAATTGGCTACATAATAAATTGACAAAATGACTCAGCTATGTAGAATTCCGAAGAGTGTAGTTGTTTCTTTTAAAGCAATTTAGTTACAAAATGTGTTGTATGAAAATATGTAACAGGTTTTTAAGTTTTGATTAAGTTTCACCTACTTGTCCCTTATTTAATGCACTATGCCACAGGACAGAATATATTACTTTGCCAGTCCATTGAATCCTCATATAATATTATCTGTATAAAATAATAAACAATTCACGTAATAAAGGTAGCAAGCATAGTAACGAGGCGATTTTTTCTTTAAAGCATTATACTTCCTATTGTCTGTTTTAAAACAGAAAATGATTCCTTTTATCCTAGACTCCCTAGATCATCTCAGGAAGCCACCTCACTGATCACCAATGCTGTATCTTAATGCTTTGAGGATTAATAATATACAATATTAACATTAAGGTAAACTTGGTGTTTAAGGTTTGGTAATTTAAGGTAGAGAGAAGTTGTAAATTTAGAGAATATAATAAATTAGTTTGGTTAAAATGAAAGAAAACAAAATATTTCCAACAATATCAGTTTGGTGATACTTAAATCATGACTTGAGTATTTGGCATGGCCTTTTTGACCCCTGATAAATCTAAGTCTTGTGCCTATTTTAATCAGTAATATTGCTTATTCCAAAATTAAACAAGACATTTTCCACAAGAACTGACAACTTATATATGATGATATTAAAATTTGGAAGTTTTACAATTTAAGCAAAGAATTATTGATTAAATTCTCTTCTGTTTTAGAAAATGGAAGTGTCCAAGTGGGAGAATTGTTACCTTGCAAGATTTGTGGAAGAACATTCTTTCCAGTGGCGTTAGTGAGTACCTTTTTCCTTTGGATTAGAGTAGATCTGTAATTGTTCAATGTTTTAGGACAACTCTTATGGAAAGAACCTCTGTGGAATTACTTAAAGAGATACTGGCCAGTGTTCTTTTTTTTTTTTTTCCAGTGTTCTTTTTCAAGAGTTATCAGTTCCAGCTGTGTTTCTAGAGTGGTCTCTTCAGAGTTAGATTGGTCTTCAACTACTCTGTTAAAGTGTTTCTCTGTGGGAATATTAACAAAAACAAAACAAAAACTCTCAAAAATACATAATAATGTTTAAAGATAAGGAATGATTCAATGTCTAGAATTTGCTTTCAAGTACTTTGGAGGAAAAAAACTGGTATAGATGACAGGATTGCTAGATTGTTGATAATCGTATTGATGAATAAATGGGACATTATTCTCTTAATTCTTATGTATATTTGAAATACTCTGAAGAAAAATTCTTTTCAATTGAAAGTGTACCTAAAATATATTATGCATTTTTTAGATGCTTTCATTTAGTAACACAAATAGAAGCACTTTTATTGATTTTAATTTAAAATCGCCAACTAACTAGAGAATAAAGGGAAAAATGCATATGTATCTAAAATATTTTATGTTTTCTTTAAATATAAATATACATTTATTAATATTTTGTTGTAGAATAAAGATTTTTCTTTGAATATGAATTTGTTCGTTAGAGTTCTGCTACAATCTGGAACGTGTGTTACTATTTCTAGTTTGCTTCTTTAAAGCAAAGCAAGGATTTAATGATCTAAAGTGTCTATCGGACTATGGACTCCTTTTAAATAATGACAGCTTTTTTCATTTGTCCTTTAAAAACGTCTTGCCTACACATAACTCAGTGATTTTTTTATTGTTTTTGTATCAACTCATTGTTTTTCAAACCATTTTCAAAGCATTCCACTCAGTTTACATAGGAAAGAAAATGCCTTCTTCTGCCCTTATTTATTTAATATTTAATCAAATAATGTAATCATTATACAACTACAGCTTATATAATACATCAGATTTGGGAACAAGCACTACATACTTTTGATACATATAACTCAGTGTAAGAACAGACATCTACTAGAAAGTTGCCTATTAAAAAAAGAAAAAGAAAGTTGCCTATTAGCCACACTTAATTTTTTTCATATTGACGAGGTTTTTTATAGATATAATTTTAGTGCTTTGTTAAAATGAAAACTAATAACATATGTAAAACATTTGATTTCTAATTGTGTATTAAAAATATAAGAGATTCTATGATATCAAACCAACCAGTTTTGAGGTTTCCTCTTTTCTTAGATAAAGTGTAACAGTTCTAGCTTGTTCAGCATTTATCAAAATACAAAAGAAAAAAGATGCACATAGTGCACTGATGTCATCCATTAACATGTTTTATTTGGGGGAGGGGGAATGATTATTTTTCCAGTAGGCTAATTGGAGATCAGTTATGAGAGTGTCCACGGTAATGTCCTTAAAATGAATACATGAATGATTGAATGAATGAGTTGGCAGCCATATTTAAAAAACCTATAGAAGTGGAATGCTAGATAGTTCAAGAAAAATCAGGCTTAAAGGAAGGTAGAAAACTTGTTCCAGAAGAGAATAAAGTGGTGATTTGTGGAGGAAAGACACAAATCTGGCATGCCCAATTATTTTGTTAATGTTATGTTAACATACTACTGTTATGGTAATAACTTTAGTAAACAAGCCTACTACTATTGTGTTGACTTTTGTAATCCTCACACTAATGTAGTCTCTGTTTACATTCTTTTTCCAGTATCTGTTTTCATGTATTTAGTGATGACGAGAACTCTTTTTTTTTTTTTTCACTTAACTAGCTTTGACTTGGTTATATTATTTTCCTTATTCTTACTATTGTGAAAACTAGAATGTTCAATAATTCTTTTTTTTTTGTTCAATAATTCTTAATTAAATTTTGGTAGAGTATTTATCTTTCTTATTATATATAGAATTCATACTTCCTTGAGAAAGATAACTTATAGCATGCAGTATATATACTTTTTAACAATTTTAGTTAAAGCACAATATGCCTTATTTAAGTATTATTATTTCATCTTCCAGTTTTTAAATCGGTTCAAATGACAATGAGAAGTTTTGTAGAATACCCTTCTGTAGAAAAGAAAATGATATATTGCATTTCTTTATCTTAACAGAAAAAACATGGACCCATTTGCCAGAAAACTGCCACTAAAAAACGTAAGACTTTTGACTCAAGCAGACAAAGAGCTGAAGGAACTGATATCCCAACAGTAAAGCCTCTTAAACCTAGGGTAATTACGTAGTTTTTTTAATAGTATGAACTTTGCTGCTGTGTATATTGAAAACAATTATAATTATGTGTTGTGATAAGATTGAAGAATAATGAGAATTCTGCTTCATGTTTTCAGTTTAGAAATGATCAGAGGGCAGCCCGGGTGGCTCATGGTTTAGTGCCACCTTTGGTCCAGGGCGTGATCCTGGAGACCCGGGGACTGAGTCCCGCATCGGGCTCCCTGCATGGAGCCTGCTTCTCCTTCTGCCTGTGTCTCTGCCCCCCCCCCCCATGTGTGTCTTTCATGCATAAATAAATAAAATCTTTAAAAAAAAATAGAAATGATTAGAAACTTGTTTATTTTAAACTTCTGCAAAGGAGAAACCAAGCTACTGTCTCACAGCCTATTACAGTGAGGTTTTTGTGACATTGGAGAGCCAATTGCTTAGCTATAGGCTAGAAATAATTAAAAAGTCCTCACATATTCGTCCTAAGTCATTGTTAATTATTCAGACATAATTTAAGTGCAGTTTAAGCTCTTAGTAGTATAGTCTCTGTATACAAAGGAAAGCTATAATTTACAGATATCCTTGCATAATAGATATTGATTATCTTGATTGATTATCAGTAATTGTGCTCTTATGCTTTGTGGGGAAGTTTGATCAGTTACCCAGCTGTCCATGTATAGCCATTCTCAGTTTATTTTCTTTGAAGGCAGTGAATCTTCTTTAATAATCTCTCCTTAATACTACCTCTGATATGTTATGGTGCTAAGAATAATGCACATACATACTTTGTTGGACATAGTTTTAAAGAGTTAGTTCAGTAAAATAGTCAAAATTTGAGTACCTCACTTAATATGTTTTTGAAATAAAACCCTGCTTCGGCGATAATAACTTCTCCCAGTGCTACCAGAAAACATTTCCCTATGGGGCAGTTAATTTTATTAATAAAATCATTTTATAATAGGAAAGTCGAATGTTCATCTTTTCCAGTCTATGACTGTTTTAAGTGAAGGATGGTAAAATTTGAATAATGTACATAAACTATTATTTGATATTTTTCTTAGTATATCTGCCAGACATACGATTATATTGGCTTCTATCAGCTAAGAGATGAACTATTGAAATTTGTAGAGACAGTATAATATAGTGGGTATGAAAACAAAAACTGGCTCAAGAGTCAGACTGCCTGGATTTAACCCTTGCTCTGTTACTTACCATGTTGTGTTGGGTTAAGTTACTTAATCTATACATCTCTTTATCTGTAAAATGGTGATAGTAAGGGTAGTATCTCTCTTATAGGGTTCTTAAGAGGATTACATTGAGTTTATCCATGGTGATCTCTCAATAAAAAATATCCTATTTTTGTTAAAGATTTATTTATTTATTGGAAGGAGAGCATGTGCAAGTGGGGATTAGGAGCAGAAGGAGAGAGAGAGAATCTCAGGCATACTCTGTGCTGAGTGTAGAGCATGATGTGAGGCTTGATCCCACAACCCTGAGGTCATGACCTGAGATGAAATTAGCAGTTGGATGCTTACTGAACCATCCAGGTGCCCCATGCTATTTCTTTTTAAGGGAGAAGGGTTCCAATAGTGAAAAAATTAATCTTCAGTTAAAAGCAAAGTAAAAACCATTGCTTGCATTAAGTAGTTTAATTTCTTGGTACTTAAGAAGTGTGGTTCATTGAACAGTAATATCAGCACTATTTGGAAACTCGTTAGAAATGCAGAATCTCAGATCCCACCCAGAAATACTGAATTAGAATTTGCATTTTAACAAAATCCTTGAGGGAGTCAAATGCACATTAAAATTTATAAAGGGGCAGCCCCGGTGGCTCAGCAGTTTGATGCCACCTTCTGCCCAGGACCTGATCCTGGAGACCAGGGATCGAGTCCAGGAGCTGCAATGAGCCTAGCTGAAATTAGACAAAGACCAGGAAGGAGAAAGTAGAGAGAAAAGGCACAGAGAGTTGAAGGGACCTAATGGCAGAAGCTCTCTAAAAGCACTAATGAAAACAAAATACTCTTTTTGAAGGTGTAAGGGGCCTGTCTAAAGGGCTAGGTCCTTTTTTTTTTTTTTTTTTGAAATGGTTAGTGTGGTTACTGAAGAAAGCATGGCTGGCAGCAGTAGCCTTCCTGGACCCACACTGTTTTAGAGAAGCGTGAAAGATGTGTCTGCTTTATAATCACAGAGACCTATTTTCTTCTGTATCTGGTACAACAGAGAAGTGACCTAGCTGTGGGTTTGTGTAGCTTGGAAGGGGATTGTAGACCTCTCCTCCCCAGAACCTCTTGTAAATAGCTGCACCAGGAAAATCTAACTCATTCAATGATGAGGAATAAAAAAACCATTAACTTAGCTTTGACACGAGGGTGCTGTGAGAAGAAGGGAGGATGAGAGCAGGAAAACTTACCAGTAGATGAGTTATATTCATGGAACAAGTGAATGTTGTGATCAGACCTTTCACCATAAAATAAGAAACTTTATTTTTTTTAAAAGATTTTATTTATTTATTCATGAGAGACACACAGAGAGGCAGAGACATAGGCAGAGGGAGAAGCAGGCTCCTCACAGAGAGCCTGATGCGGGACTTGATCCTGGAACCCCCGGGATCACACCCTGAGCTCAGCTGCTGAGGCACCTAGGCATCCCAAAATAGAAACTTTAAAGAATCAGTCATATTCGACATCTAAATTTGCTTGTATTTAGTTAAGATTTTGTATCTATATTCGTGAGAGGTAAGTTTGTAATTTTTCTTTTTATCACACTTCTGTTGCTCTCCTAAGAGTAGTTAGGAAGTTGTTCTCTTGGTTTTTCTTAATTATTTGAAAGAGTTTTTAAAAGATTGATGCTATTTCTTCCTTACTTAAATGTCTGCAGCAATTCAACAGTAAAGGCAACTGGGCCAGGAGTTTTCTTTAGGTTTTTAAAAAACAGATTCACTAAAAAAACAAACAAACAAACAAACAAAAAAAACCTTTAGGACTGTTGTGGTTTTCTGTTTCTTTAATACCTGTTTAGTGGTGTTTATCAAGGATATTGTCCACTTAATGTTGTTAAATTCATTAGCATAAAGGTCCATTATAGTATCTTCTTTTTTTCTTTTTCAAGATTTATCTATTTGACAGAGAGAGATAGCACAAGCAGGGGGAGCGGCAGGCTGAAGGAGAAGAAGAAGCAGACTCCTCACAAAGCAGGGAGCCCGATGTAGGGCTCGATCCCAGGAGCCCAGAATTGTGACCCGAGCTGAAGGCAGACTTTTTTTTTTTTTTTAATTTTATTTATTTATTCATGAGAGACACAGAGAGAGAGAGAGAGAGAAAGAGAGAGAGAGAGAGAGAAAGGCAGAGGCACAGGCAGAGGGAGAACAGGCTCCGTGCAGGGAGCCTGATGTGGGACTCAGTCCTGGATCTCCAGGATCACACCCTGGGCTGAAGGTGGCACTAAACCACTGAGCTACCCGGGCTGTCCTGAAGGCAGACATTTTAACCAACTGAGCCATCCAGGCATCCTGATAGTATCTTCTTTTTTTCATCATGTTTATAAGAACCATATCATGTACTATTTTGCATCCCTTGGTATTTTGTGTTTTCTTTTTTCCCACTTATTAATCTTGCCTTATTAGTGTTTTTAAAGAACCATCTTTTGACTTTGCTGGTTCAATGTATATTCTTGATTTTAAAAATAACATAAAAGGATAGTTGAGTATTTCAATAGTATGACAAAATAAATGTATTATAGCACAGGAGCCATCATGCATTGTGGAAAGACACTTAGAGGTAGCCATTAAAGATAGGAATAAGGTTAAGCTCCAACCAACATAGTAATTGCTATACATACAGTTAGATAGTAGATGCATAGGGATTGGAAAAGAGAAGCTAAAAGTATGATTATTAGGAGATGATTTACCTGGGAAACCCAAGAGAATCAACTGATAAGTTATTACAAACAGAGAAGCCACAGAAGTAATGAGATATAATGGTAATATACAGAAATTACTAGGTTTCATATTTCAATAGACTCCTTGAAACATAAAAAAGAAAGACTTCTTTATAAAAGAACAGTACAAAATAAAAATTATTTAGGAATAAACCTTTTAAAGGTATAAGACTTCCACAAAGAATACATAAAAAAACCTGAAATACACAAACACTTCTTCAAATGGATATATTTAGATAGGTAGATTCAACAAAATAAAGATATTAAGTTCCTTAAGTTGTTTATAAATGTAAAGTGTAAGTTTTCCAGTTAAAAGATAGTTTAAAAAAACTAGAAAGCTGATTCTAAAGTTCTTATGGGAAAAAATCTACTTGCAGGAATAACCAGAAAAGATTGAAAAAGAAGCAGCTTAAAGTATGGTTATCCTATCAGATATTAAAATGTTACTATAAAGTCTCAATATGTAAAATACTGTTACCGATAAAAGGATGGTCAGAACAGTGGAACAGAAGAGAAAGTTCAGAAATAGCCCCAAATACAAAAGAGAATATGATAAAGTTGTTACCAGTTCAGTGGGGGGCAAAGTCAACAAAGGATGTTGAGGCAGCTGCATAGCCATGTTAAAAACAAAAAAATAAAGTTGAGTCTATATGTCACATTATGTCTCATGATAAATTCCAAATCTATAAAAGATTTAAAATTTTAAAATGAAATCATGAACAACATTCTGGGGGGGGGGGAAACATGGGAAAATTTCATTTTACCTTGGTGTGAGGTTGGGCCTTGCTAACAGTGACTACAGATCTGGAGACCATAAAAGGAACAAGTAAATTAAACTATATTTTAAAAATAATTCTTAATATCAGAAGATCCTTAGACAAGATCAGAAGATAGTCATATTGTAGGATAGGGCTGAGGCTAGTCTCTTATAAAGACTTAGGTAGAAATTTTTTTTTTTTTAAGATTTTATTTTATTATTTTATTTGAGAATGGGAGCAAGAGAGCACAAGTAGGGGATATGGGCAGAGAGAGAGCAAAAATAGACTTCTCACTGAGCAGGGAACCTGATGCAGGGCTTGATCCCAGGACCCTGAGCCAAAGGCAGATGCTTAACTAACTGAGCCACCCAGGTGCCCATAACTTAGAAATTGTTAAAAATAAGACCAGTAACCCAACAGGTAAGTTGACCAAGCACATAAACAGTTCACAAAAAAGGCATTGCACATGATTCTTAATGATATAAAAAGATGCTCAACTCACTCATTATAAAGAAAAGCCAGATAAAACCAGAGAGAATAATTTTTCACCTGTCCAGTCAATTAAAAAAACAAGTTTTTTTACATACTCTCTGTTGGAAAAAGTGTGGTAAAATAGGGAAATTACACTGTTAGTGGGAGCTTAAATGGATGCAACCCCTAAGAAGTTAATTTAGCAGTGTTTATTATAATTACAATTGCAATTTAAAAATCTCATATAATTACGTGAAGTTTTTTTTTTAATTAAAAATTTAGGAAGAAAATAATTTAAGCACTACTAATAAGAAAACATTTGAAACAATATAGCATTTCCTCAAATTTTATTTCAATTAGTTTTTTTAAAAAATGTTTTGAAATGGGTTTCTCTTTATTTGTACATAGCCTGAACCACCAAAGAAACCATCTAATTGGAGAAGAAAACATGAAGAATTCATTGCTACCATAAGAGCAGCTAAAGGCCTTGATCAGGCACTTAAAGAGGGTGGAAAACTTCCTCCTCCTCCTCCACCCTCTTACGATCCTGGTATGTGGAATATTGTAGACATAAATCTTCATATGAAGAGAAAATATTGATGGAATTTTTATAAATTTTAAGTTGTTACTAAGAGTTAATTTATAATAACGGAACCTACTGAAACATAATCTTTAAAAATTGAACTATAAAATAATGGTGATAATTCAGGCATTTAGGCTTATAGACAACATAAGACATAAAGGCTTATGTTGGTATTGAACATAGAAATATGATCTTTTTATCTCAATACTCATTTAAACATAAATCATTAAAATATCATTTGAAAAATTATTGTTAGTAATTATCAAATGTTAATATCCCAGGAAATATTTGAAGATGTGCATTATCATTTGAAATGTAGTCATTTGGTAAGATTCAGATTGTTATGTTGCCTAGTTCTTTGGTATCTTCTCATCTGGGAAAGAAAAAAATCATAATACTGTTTCTAAAAGGTACATATTCATGGGGGGAAAACACCGTATAGATTGGTTTACCTAAATTATGCTTTAAATTCATATGTTACTATATTTTCTTCATTAGGTAGATAAGAGTTGCTTATTTGTTATCAAAAGCAAGGCAAGATGCTGGCAAACCTGTATAAGATATTGAGATACTGAAAGATTTAAAATTGCACAATTGACACTTTGACATTGGCTATTAGAATAGGCTAAAGAGGTAGTTATTTTAATATAACAAGTTAGCTGCATGAAAATTGTGTTACTATTCTTGATTGAGATTTATTTCTTATTCTTAGTAAAGGGAAGTTCTTATAAAATAGGGTGATGAAAAACGTAGCATAAGGACTATAGTCAATAATGTAATTACATTATATGGTGACATGATAACTAAGGTGGTGTGGTTTTAATAACAATTGTGGAATTACCATGTTGTACACCTAAAACTAATGTAACATTGTATGTTAGCTATACTTCAATAATAATTTTTTTTTTAAAGAAGTCCTTTAGAAAATCTAGATATGATCATTTTTAACACTTTATCATAGTGGAGAGGCTGACAAACTATTTCTATAAAGGCCCAGATAGTAAATATCTTAGCTAATGAGGTATATTTTTACCTCTTCCATCTGTTGAGACTTCTAAGAGAAAATACAACTGTATAAAATTGATTAAACTATTTGACAGTTTTCCCCTAATTAAAATAAAAGACTTTAACAGATGAGTCTAAATTTTAAAATTTGTTTTTAATGTAATGTGATTTTACTGCTTAGCTTAGTCTACGGTATAAAAATATGTAGATATAGTAAAAAACATATGGTACAGTATAAAGGCATTTAAGAAATCTTGTTTTTCTTCTATTTATTTATTCTTTTGTACTAAGGATCTATCTTTTGGGGTTCTTTTCCCCCTCAAATTTGATTCTAAGCTGGGAAAAAAATTAGAATTTATCATATACCAACAGACTTTTTTCTTGAACGTCTTTATTAAGTTTAGTAGTCAGATTCGGTGGTTATAAGGAAATGACAAGTTTTGTTTATCAAATGTTATTACTTTGTTAGTATCTTGAAAAATATGTTCATAAAAACTTAAAATTCGTTATGTTTCACTTCAAGAATTATGTTATTAATCTTTCTTTTTTCTGTTTTAGATTATATTCAGTGTCCATATTGCCAGAGGAGATTTAATGAAAATGCAGCTGATAGACATATTAACTTCTGTAAAGAACAGGCAGCACGTATTAGTAATAAAGGCAAATTTTCTACTGACACCAAAGGAAAGGCAACTTCTCGGACACAGGTGAAATGCTCAATTATTTCTACAAATAAATGAGAAAATGACTCTTTGAGGTTCACAATTTTTTGCTTATACTTTCCAGAACATTCAGCTGCAGTTTTCTTACCTGCTAAAATTTTTATATTACTGTTCAGGGATTTAGTAAGAAATTTGAATGTTTAATTGAGAACAAATATTTAAGACTATTAATTTTGAATGGACTTATTTAGTAGAGTCTTAAAAATATTGCATGTTGAAAAAGGTATTAGAAAAATATAAGAAAACTAGTTAAAAAGTAGTGGTACTAGTAATAGTAGCACTAGTTAAAAAGTAACCTGAAGCAGATTCAGAGGACAAGGGTTTAGAAGAGTGAGAAAATGACAGTAAAAATCCACATTTGAAAATCATGTGAATACTGAATGTTTCCAAACACCCGAGAGAATGAAATCCTGGGGTCAAGTCCAACTGCTACTTCTGAACTTTTAGGCAAATAACATTTCATGTAAGAGAGCTTTTATTCCTTTATTTGTGAAGTAATCTATATGATTTTTGTGAGAAGCAAATGAGATGGTCTATGTGAAAACACTTCAAGAGCCATAAACCATATAAGGATTTTGTTAGATGAAATTTATACAGTACTGTTGTTTTTCATTAAGCATACTGTGACACAAAAGCGTTCATAATGTCATGCCTTTTTTAAATGGATTTATTTTAAAGAGAGGAGAGAAAACATGAGTGGGAGGGGAAGAGGGAGAGAGAAAGAGACTCTCAAGCAGAGAGTTTCAGAGGACTCTGAGTGCAGAGTCTGAGATACAGGGTTCCATCTCAGGATCCTGAGATCACAATCCTGAGATCATGACCTGATCCCAAACCAAGAGTCAGACACTTAACCAACTGTGTCACCCAGGCACGCTGATAATGTCATATTTTTAAGCGAACTTCATTTTTCAGAAGACTTTGATTTATAGTTTTTTTAGTACTGTAAATCTAGTAGGCAATAAATAATCAAATCCATTTCACTTGTTACTTTTGAATAAAATGTTGGATTAAAAGACTCCATTATAATTGGAGCCTTCTTGAGGATATTGAATTTTTGTTAATATTATTGGAAATGGAGCAGCATTTCATTATTATCATCATCATTGTGGGAAAAAACAATGAAGAAACTCATTTTGAAGAATTTCCAAAACAGATGTCCTAAACATTTATCTTTTATTTAAATGGTTATAATTATTTACATGTTTGTAGTTAAGTTAGCCACATTGCTGTTTTCTAGTTTTTTGTTTTTTTATTTTTATTCCTCTGATACTTCTTTGCTTCTTTTGTCTTAGTAAAAGATATTTTCTTTGTTGGCTTTCAGTAGTCTTATTTTTTTAAATGGTTACCCTAGGAATAACAGTGCATTTCTTAACTTATCCCATCTGTGGATATTTCCACATAACTTCTCACTAATCCACTAATCTTAGTGTTAATTGTTTAATTGTTATATATATATATATATATATATAGATAGATAGATAGATAGATAGACCCATCAATGTTCTTGATGTATGTTGTTATTCAGTATTATACCTAACCCTTTAAAAGTCAACTATCTTTTAAAGAAATTAGAAGAAAATAAATTATAATCATTTACATACATACATGCACATGTATGTTTGTATACACCCACATATACTTTGTTTTTCTTTTTTCTGCTGCGGCTGCTGCCTGATACACATAGTTTGTATTTTATTTACATATTACTCATGTATTACCATTTTCAGATCTCTTCATTTCTTCTTGAATATCTCAGTTACCATATTTTGTCATTTTCCTTCAATCTTACAAAGCTGCTTTAACCCCCCAAGAGTGCAAGGAATTTTCTGGTTTGGGCAAAAAAAAATGAAAAAATGCCTATATTTTGCCTTTACTTCTCTGTTGAGATTTTTTGTGTGTTTTTTCACTATTACTGTATTTTCCTTGAGTTTTTCTGTCTATATCCCTTTATTTTTTTTAACATATTAGTAATAACTGTTTTGAAGACTTTCACTGCTTATATGTAATACATTTATGCCCACTTGGGTTATAGTGTTGACTATTTTTTGCCAAACATAGGTTATGTTTTTTGCTTTCCTTTTTCCTTTTCTTTCTTTGTCTCTCCCTTCCCCTTCTCTGCTCCTCTCTTTCCTGTAGTTAAACCCAGAATACAGTTATCAGTTTTCTAGAACTGATTTTGAATGGCTTCTAGTCTCTTAGAATCTTCATTTTTTAAAAGATCTTTTTTTATTTTGTCTATAGGATAGTTAAGCACTCCTTTACTTACTTCACTCCTCCACTATTAAGTTTGTAATCTGTTACTGTATTGTTTAATTTCTTGAAGTTGGCTATTTTTCTAATTTCCCATGTTACTTTTTATAGTTTCTGATTCCCTGTTAATATTTTCGTAGTTGCCTTTTATTTCTTTAAATGTAGTAAGCATAATTGTTTTATATTATGTATCTGGCAATTGTATCATGTGATCTTTATAGATATGTTTTTTTCTCAATCATGGTTTTTATATCATTATATACATAATTATTGATCATTTGGTGCTTGTTGCCCTTAAAAAATTATTCGTGAAAATTGTTCATGTGAAGAGCCTTCTTGTATCTTCCAGACATCCAAGAGTACTACCAGTCTGGAAGCACTTTAAATTGTTAGCTTAGTTTGGCTGGCCACCTAGTAATGCAGATTTATATAGCAAATCCATGTGATGGCCAGACTATCGTTATAATCTCAAATGGTGTTGGCCTAGTTTTTTTTTTTCTTCTTATCTGACATTCATTGCTTATAAGGTGATTTTTTATACTTTTTTAGAGCACTTTTACTTGTTAGTTGAAAGTTCAGTCCAAATTGTGCCTTCTTACTATTTTATCAGAAATGAATGCCCTCCTTATTCTTTAAGCTTTTTCAATTTCAGGAAAAGTTTTTGTAAACATAAACCTTTCACTAAGGAAATTTATTAGATTTGTGATTTGTGTAAAAACACATGAAATAATAAACACTTAACGAATACATATTTAATGAATGAAAGAAATATGTATTGAATATAACTATAAAAATAAGGTGATTTTGCTTTTCTCATCACTAAAATGGATTTATACAAAATTGTTAATCACTAGAGTCATCCTGAAAGCCTTTGTTATCCCAATGGAATTTTTGTTTTTTAAAGATTTTATTTATTTATTCATAAGAGACACAGAGAGGGAGAGGCAGAGACATAGGCAAAGGGATAAGCAGGCTCCATGCAGGGAGCCCAACATGGGACTTGATCCCTGGACTCCAGGATCGTGGCCCTGAGCTGAAGGCAGGCGCTTAACCGCTGAGCCACCCAGGTGTCCCTCCAGTGGAATTTCAACTAAATGTAGAATAGATGAAATGCAGCTCAGTAAGGAAGGAGTCTGTGTATCTGGGTCAGGGGAACAGCAAGTTACTAAGAGACAGGTGAATATGTTTTAAATGCAGCATTCAGAGTAGTATAAGGATTCAGGATAGAAACTATAACCTGATTAGTTCTGGTTCAAAGTAATAGGAAATATTATAGGAGATAGATAAGGTTAGGTTAGGATCTGGACATCTCAGAAATCCAGACAATAAAATTGAGTAAAACAATAGGAGGCTTAGGGTACCTGAATGACTCAGTCAGTTAAGCACCTGACTCTTGATTTCAGCTGAGGTCGTGATCTCAGGGTCATGAGATGAGACCTGCCTCAGGCTCTGCGCTGGGCGAGGAGTCTGCTTGAGATTTACTCTTTCCCTCTTCCCCTTTCTGCTTACTCTCGCTCTGTCTCTCTCTCAAAACACACACACACATAAAAGCCAAAAAAAAAAAAAAAGTAAGAGGCCTGATACTGAGAGGGGAAAAACAAAGCACCTTTTCAAATAAATTTATATTTTTTCTGGTTGTAAGTCATTAAGTTAATATCTAATATGTACATAAAAACATTTAGTCCTTGCTATGTAATGGTACCGGACTCTTGCTACCAGTGCCCAGCCTAAAGATTTGACCTCTGCATCTGTAATATGCTGTACCAGCACCCTTTGTTTATGTCAATCATTTTGCTCTTTGTTGGTAGTTCTTACCAGTTTTATTTAGCCTGTTTTTAGTAGATGTGGCTCCGATATTTTAGCAGGTCTTTGTTAGGGCTTGTTGTCCGTATTGTTAGTTTTGAAATCTTTCCTAATGTCTTCATTGGTATTTTAATGAGAGATCCCCTTTTAAAGATTTTTTCATTTTAAAGAGCACATGTATGTGAGTGGGGTAAGGGCAGAGGGAAAGAATACCCAAGTAGATCCCCTCGGAGTATGGAGCTGGAACCTGGCCATCTCACAATTCCAAGATCATGATCTGAGCCCAAACCAAGAGTCTGACACTCAACCCACTGAGCTATCCAGGAGCTCCTAGATGCCCTTTTCCTTTACTTTTTTAAAAAATAATTTTTTATTTTTATTTTAAAAAATCAGTTAACACAGTGTATTATTAGTTTCAGAGGTAGAATTTAGTGATTCATCAGTTGCCAAGTGCCCTTTTAACTCAGAAACACCTCTGAGATTTTCAAAGAAACAGTGTCTTTAAATGGCTTATCTCCAATGGGTCTTAGTCATTTGTTTTTGTTTTGTTTGTTTGATTTTTTAGTCATTTGTTCATTTGGCAGACAGCTATTAAAGATTATCTAGTTGCCAAGTGCTTAAGAAATGTCTTTTTCTGGCATAATAATGCCAAATGTGCATGGAATGTGTGTGAGTGTGTGTGTGTGTGTGTGTGTGTGTGTGTGTGTGTGTGTGTATGAGAGAGAAGTGTTTTTATCAAGATTTATTTTCCTGGACAGTCCTGGTGGCTCAGCGGTTTAGCACTGCCTTCAGCCCAGGGCGGGATTCTGGAGACCTGGGATCGAGTCCCACGTTGGGCTCCCTGCATGGAGCCTGTTTCTCTCTCTGCCTGTGTCTCTGCCTCTCTCTCTCTCTGTGTCTCTCATGAATAAATAAATAAAATCTTAAAAAAAAAAAAAAGATTTATTTTCCTTAAAAGGTCACATTCTAAATTTTTAGGGGTATAGTATTTGACTTTAAAATTTATTTTTAGCTAACAGTTTTTGGTAGCATACCTTAAATTTTATACTGATTATGGGTTTTAAAATATGATTTGATTTTTGAATATTATGTTTAAAACCAGTTTTTCACATAAAGTGCTAAATAGTCTAAATATGTATTGGGCTAAATCTCAAGTACAGTAATCACTTTATAGTTGATGCATAGGGCCAGAACTAAAGTGGCATGAGTCTTAATTCCTGTTCTATTGTTAAGTTAGGGTCTAACCTTGGGCAAGTTCATTTTGTTATATTGGAGCAGATGATCAATAAGATACTTTAGTATTCAGTAACCGTAACATTTGGCTCAGGTAAGAAATAGTAAAATAAAATTGATAATGATATCTTTCTAGAGAGTAAAGAAGAAATAGTACCTTATCTTTCCTCAACCCATAGTCTATTCATCTAACATGATCTGGTGAGGATAATGAAGCCAGAATTAGCTCTTTTCTCTTCACATTCAGGAAATCCATAAGGCAGCTATTGTAAAACTTGTCCAGACTTTTCTTGTGAATTATTATCATTAGGAAATATGGCTGGATTATATATATGAAATATAAAATCACACCCAGGAATATGTAAAAATTTTGACCTTTAAATCTGCACTACTACGTGAACATCATTGGGTGTTTTTAAGTTTTCCTGTTAATATTTGTTTGGCATTTAAAAATCTTAACATTGGAGACATATTTTCCATTTGGCCTATTTTTTTTTTTTTTCTGTGAACTGGGCAGAGCTCCTCTTAGTTTATTTTAGCAGTGGAACAGCTGAGCCAAACTTTTAGTACACTAGTTTTGAGATGGAACATATTTTGGGAAACCTTTCTCTGAGGTTATGTGTTTTATTTTAGTCTATACTTGTTCAATTTGGGTAATTCAGTAGCTAATTTAAAAAATTGCTCAGTTAAGGGTATGTGAGCTTTTGAAATAATAGTTTATAACCTATAAACAAAAAGTGATGTTGATAAAATGTTTATTTTCATTATTTTAGTATAAGCCTCCTGCACTTAAAAAGTCAAATTCTCCTGGAACTGCGTCATCAGGATCTTCACGATTACCACAACCAAGTGGCACTAGCAAAACTGTTGTAGGTAATGAACTTCATAAAATAACCTGATTTTTTTTTTTTTTTTGTAGGGATAGAAATGAAGCTAGTGTCCTGTTCTGGATTATTAAAATAGATTTATAATTAGGAAGAAATGTGGAGGATAAATAATTCTTTCTGGGTAAAAATAAAGTAACTTTTAATAAATTCTACTTAAGATACTTTGTAGTACTGTTTTTCCACCGTGAATGTCCATCCTGGATGTTGTTCTTGATAAATCACTTCTTCAGAGTAGTCAACCAAGTTCTTGTCTTGCTTCTTTGACCACAGTATTTTTCCCTCATTTCTGTCTATACTGCTCTGAACCTGACAGTTGTCCTAATAGATACATGCTTAATGAATTAAAGATACTGACTAACTGAAGTGTACTTTTATTTTTATATGAATTATAATAAAGAAGTTAAAAATGAAGAATGCTATATGTTATTCTCTGAAATTCCATTTTTAAAAATCTTTTCTTAGTTGATAACTTGTTTTGATTTATTGCCAGAAAGATCTATTGCCACTAAAGCATTGTTTTTCTTGTCAGATGCTCTGTTTTCTGTGATATTTCTTTTCCAGAATGTTGTTAAAACTAATAACTTTTTTATTATAAGGTGTGCCTTCAGGTAAAGTGTCTTCAGTTAGCAGCTCTTTGGGAAACAAACTTCAGACCTTATCTCCCTCCCATAAAGGGATACCAGCCCCTAATGTAGGGTAAGTCTATTTGAATTTAATTGATTAATAATACACACACACACACACACACACACATATATATGTAAATGATACTAAAGTTTTATTTTGTTTAGGCAGTTGGCTTTTTTATTAACCTTGATTTTCTTTGCAAAGTTAATTTGTCTTTTAACATATTGCTGATCAGGGGCACATACATTACTATTGAGGGTCTAAATTAAGGTAACTATTTTGGAGAAAAATCTAGTGGCATGTATCAGGAGTCCAAAACACATTCATAGTTTTTGAATAATTTTACTTCTGGGAATCTAGTCTAAGGAAATCACTTGAAATATAGAAGATTTCCATAATAACCATTACTTATGGAACAATATGTATCAGGCACTGTGCTAGACATTTTTCATATATTTTTGTTAAAACCATCCCACATGGCACCATAGGATAAGGGGATCAGAGAAGCAAAGTAATTTGCTCAAAGCTACACAGCTATTATAAGAGTTGGAAGCAGGATATAAATTAGAACCTTTGGCTCTAAACAGTTATCTCTTTCATATGGTTTTATTACAATGTAAAAAAAAAATAAAATCACCTAAATTTCTAGCTTTGTTTGGGAAGCAAGTTAAAAATATATATACATTTATGTAATCATAAAATGTATATACATTTTAAAGGGGATGATTCTATCAGAGGAGAAGAATGTAGAATACAAACTGAATGTATACTGGGATAGAAACTAAAAATGTATGTAGACAAAAAGACAAAATATGCTAAAATATTAACAATGGATAATTATTTTCCACTTATTTAATACTTTTTACTTTTTATCTAAGTTCTATATACATGGCTTTTAAGAAAGTAACATAATTAAGCTTTCCACAATTATTTTAATGTGGAAAAAATTGTTGGTAACACTAGAGATTCAAAACTCCTCCTGTTTCAGTAGAAACTCCCTTTCTCTTCCATTTTGGTGAATCAGAAAATTAAGGGTTACCATGTAATCATTAGAACAAGGGCCTATGTCTGTATGTTACAGATACTGATAAAGTTATTTAGGAAATACAGCACACATTATTTACAGATATGTTATCACTTTTCTTTTTAAGGTAGGAAATATATATGTAGAGTTATTTATCAAGGGAGAGCAACTGTTTTTTGTTTCCTAATTTGGAAAGTACAAGACCTAAAGGGAGTTTAATGTAATTATCATTATAAAAAAAAAATCAACTAACAAGATCTCACTTTAAATGTTTTTTCTTTTTGTTGTGCTTCCAAAAAGAAGACACAGGCTATCCTTAAGAAAGAGATTATCAGTTGAACAGATGGTTAAAAGTAAAATGTTTTCATCTTTCAGTGGTAAAAAACTGATTTTATTTTATTTTTTTAGTTTCCCTACTGAGTTGACTCATAATTTTTAATTAAAGTGTAGATGGCAATATGTATTTTAACTTTTACAAATCCTTTTTACTATATCACAGAATTGCCTTCCATGTTGAATTATAGTTTCATTTACACTTGATTATGAATTATAAGCTGAAAATTTTTAGTGCCTTTCCTCTCATACTGGTCATTTTTTCAGTTGGCTGTATTAAATTGCACACACCCTACCCTGTATTCTTAATAAGGCATGTTAAGCTGGCTGGTATAATGAAAAGCGGAACTGACTTTGGATTAGAAAATTAGGCTTCTAGATCCTACTTTGCCAATGAATAGCCATATGACTCTGTTCATACCTCTTCTGTCTCACTCATGACATTCTGTGACTCTGCTTAGACCTTGGCAACTATCTGATACAATGTGACCAACATTTATATAATTCCTAGGAGAAAATTTGTTTTTACTAACAAGCAAAGACTTTGAGCACAGCAATTTTATAAATTATGCACTCTTAAAAAGATTTAATATTTCTGGTTGTCTGACTTCATATTAAACTGTCAAACATAACTGTGTAAATCCCAATTGTACATTTTATATATATAGTCCTTACATATTAGAAGAATGTTTCCAACTACCACAAAGAGCCTTGGTTGCTTGTGGCCGATATATTACCATATTAACTGGAACGTTACTATATTAAATAGAACTGTTAATGTCTGTCTATTTAGTGGCAGAGTTGTCTTTTTCTAAAGAATTATTGAGCGTATTGATTTTGTTATTTATTGATCATACTGTTTTTTTCTTTTTTTTTTTAAGATTTTGTTTATTTATTCATGAGAGACAGAGAGAGAGAGGCAGAGACACAGGCAGAGGGAGAAGCAGGCTCCATGCAGGGAATCTGATGTGGGACTTGATCCCGGGTCTGCAGGATCACGCCCTGGACTGAAGGCGGCACTTAAACCGCTGAGCCACCGGGGCTGCCCCATACTGTTTTTTTCTTTTGCTAGATTGTAATCTCTGTGATGGCAAAGCTCTGTGTATCTGCCTTGCTTACAGATACAACTATAAAGTGTAATAGAATTCCTAGCATATAGGCACACAATAAATTTTTGATGAATAAATGAAACAAATAATAAATTAAATCCCTCATTTGTCAATTTGTTGGCACATCATAGAATCATGGTCCTGTCCTGGTGGGATAATTAGTTGAAGTTTGTATGGCAATCATTATTTCTGTTGACACAGATGATTCAGGATTGAGTAAAGGTGGAATTAAGATATATGGTTAGTTGTAATGTCCAAGAAATTGAGCACCTTCTGAGATTAGTAAAATAGAGTCATTTCAATAACTTGAGATTGTTTAAAGTGTTGTGTATATAATCTTTATTGTGGCCATCTTTAATCATGCTATCAATGATCTTTAATATTTAGCATATGTTAGAATCATACTGCAGAAAAATTTATCTTGGACAAATTCTCATTTATGTAGTAATTAACTTCTAGATAACTTGTGGGTTAACTGATGTTATTGGATTTTTTTTAAGCAAAAAATACCCTCAGTGGAAAAATGTTCCCTATTATAAAAGATAACTGTCTTTAATCCTAGGAAATTTTACAAATATGGTGAAACACAAAGCTTTTAAATAAATATTACATATTTGAATTGTGTCACAGAATTTACACAGTCTTGAGATTTGTGTTTTCTTCGTGGCTAATTACCAGCTAACTTGTAAATTTTAGCTGATAATTTACAGTAGCTAAAATATCAAATATCAAAGATTTACTTCTGTTCAGTTACTAATAAAAACACATTTACTTTGGAGTTAGACTAGCAGATACAGTAAAACTAGAGCAACAGAATGCATTGAAGAAGAATTTCTTAGTAAATTGAATTTAGTTTCTCTTTTATATTGATAACAGTAAGAAACAAATATCTGGTTAAGTACATTTTTGTATAAGTGGAAACAGGTTTTTCTCATAAACCAATCTTTTGATATGTGAATTGAATTTGTGTGGAGCATTGTTTAGATTTTTGTGAACTTCTCTATCATTTAAATTGATTGATCTAGAAATCCCTAAAACAACCTAGAATTGCAGAGTGTGGCTTCTTACATGGATAACAGTGATTGAGGCTATTGGTTTTTGCCATGTATATAGGATTTGTAAGTTTAGGATCAAAAGTAGAAGTATGACACATTTCAAAACTTCAAATGCGTCAGAACAACATAACTGTAGGGTTTTCAGGATAGGAAATATGAACTGGTAAATTCTTTTCCAATATTCTTTCTTAAGTCATCTTTCTATTATATCTACTCATAGGCTTGCAGTAGTCTTATAAGACTGAGTGGCTTACATACTCCTGAGTGATTCACTCTCATGTTATCAGCAATAAACAAGGACCTTCCTAAGGTCAAAGTTCATTTCAAATTAAAACCTATTCCAGTAGGTTGATATCATCACCAAATATTTCTTAAAATGTGAATTCATGGGATGCCTGGGTGGATCAGTAGTTGAGTGTCTACCTTAGTGGCATGATCCCAGGGTCCCAGGATCAAGTCCTATATTGGGCTCCCCACAGGAATCCTTCTCCCTCTGCCTATGTCTCTGCCTTTCTTTCTCTCTCTGTGTTTCTCATGAATAAATAAATAAAATCCTTAAAAAAAAAAAAAGGTGAATTCATTCTCAGCTATAAATATTTGGAAGCTTGGCAAATATACTATTCATATTGTGGCAGTTATATGCAACTACAGATTTTAAATTAAAAAGTCTTGGTCAAAATTACAGTTTATCATCTATAGAAATGCATTGGCTTGACAAAAAGTAACGTATATTTGTCTGGAATTACAAGAGAATGTAGTGCTATGATATTTCTCATAACTCTTTAATATATCCAAAACCTTTAAAAATCATCACTGAAAATCTTCAAATCTTCAAAATCTTAAAACACTGGCATTCTCTCATATTTGGAATTTTTTAAAGATTTATTTTATTTATTCGTGTAAATTTATTTATTCAGATGCTCAACCACTGAACCATCAAGGTGTGCCTCTCATATGTGAAATTTTTATATATGTATATTTTAAAGATTTTATTGATTTATTCAAGAGAGACACACACACACAGAGAGAGAGAGGTAGAGACATAGGCAGAGGAAAAAGCAGGCTCCATGCAGGGAACCTGATGCGGACTTCATCCCTGGACGCCGGGATCAAACCCTGAGCCAAAGCAGTGTTGGCTGAGCCACCTAGGCGTCCCAAATTTTTATATTTTAGAGCAGGATCCTCTTGAACTATGACCTGAGACCCAAGTCCTGCCAACAACTGGTTTTATTGAAACATGGCTACACCCAATTATTTATGTATTGTCTATGGCTGCTTTTCATGCTACAATGGCACAGATGAGTATTTGTAACAAAGATAGCATAGTCCATAAAACCTAAGATATTTATTGTCTGGTCCTTCATTTTTTTTTAAGATTATTTATTTATTTATTTATTTATTTATTTATTCATTCATGACAGACACAGAGAGCGAGAGAGAGCCAGAGATACAGGTAGAGGGAGAAGCAGGCTCCATGCAGGGAGCCCAACAGCCCAACGTGGGACTTGATCCCAGGTCTCAGGATCATGCCCTGGGACTGAAGGTGGCGCTAAACCGCTGAGCCACCCAGGCGTCCCCTTGTCTGGCCCTTCATAGGAAAAATTTAAGTCATGTGGAATACCTGGAAGGTTTGACTATGGGTTGACTAGTGGTCCATGGAACCAAAGGATTCTTTAAAGTTTTAATAATCCATTGTATTTCTGTTCTTGAGTTGAAAGAACAAGAAATTAAAAAATATTTTGTTGTTTACTCTGACCAAATCTAGATGCCAATTTAAGGACATATCCTTGAATTTCATATGGCATTGAAATCATATGTGTATCAGATTGCTTAGTCTGCACCAGATATGTGCTGTGTGAGTGGACTTAGTTGACTTCAAAATGTCCTCTTTTTTAGCAGTAACAAGACTACTTCTTCTGAATAGATTTCTTTATTTCTGTCTGAATTTCTTTCAGCTCTTGGGTATATAACAAACATTACCAAGTTGGAACTTTTAAAAGAAAAATAGCGTAGAGGTAATCCATAATGGATTACTATCAGATTGAAATTATATTCCTCAAACTTTGTGAATATGTATATATAAATCACACAAACATATACATAGGTAGTTAGATCATCTGAATTAAATTTTATAACACAACTGTATAGACAGCAAAACAAATCATCATTGGAACCTGCCATTCAACTAGGTTTTCAAAATCTGAAAATACTGATTAATTCTCTCATATATGGAAAATATGTAATACTTGCGTTAGATAATTTTAGATTTTTATTAGATTTTACATATCTCCTTTCTCAAATTGAACTTTGTTGTGTCATATGTAAGATTTGAGTAGTTCTTATCATATTAGAGAAATGTTTTAAAAATGTAGTTTTAAATTTTCTAAATCTTAATTTCGATACTTCTGAGAAAAACATAAGATCTTTTATTACTTATTCCAAAGCAACAGATATCTTTTGTGAGATAACCACTGTTTGGAACAATAATATTTTGATAATTGTTAAGCAATTCAAATAAAAATCTGATTTTTACTTAATTTTTACTTTTACTAAATAAGTAAAATTTCTAGTAATCTTTTACAAATAACCCATCAAATTTTAATTTGAAACATTTTAGAGGGATCCCTGGGTGGCGCAGTGGTTTAGCGCCTGCCTTTGGCCCAGGGCACGATCCTGGAGACCCGGGATCGAATCCCACGTCGGGCTCTCGGTGCATGGAGCCTGCTTCTCCCTCTGCCTGTGTCTCTGCCTCTCTCTCTCTCTCTGTGTGTGTGTGTGTGACTATCATGAATAAAAAAAAAAAAAAAAAAAAATTTAAAAAAAAAAAAGAAACATTTTAGAAATTATATAAAACATATATTTAATGACGACTTTTATTAATGACGACTTTTATAAGTTTTTTGAGCATAGTTGACATAGAATGTTAAATTAGTTTCAGGTGTACATCATAGTGATTTAACTTTTCAGTATGTTATGCTCACTATAGATGTAGCTACCATCTGTCACTAAACAACACTGTTACAATAGCATTGACTATATTTCTGATGCTGTGCCCTTTTTTTAAAAGGTTTTATTTGTTTATTTGACAGAGCATGAGCAGAGGGAGCAGCTGAGAGAGAGGGAGAAATAGACTCCCCACTGAGCAGGGAGCCTGATGCTGGGCTTGATCCCAGGACCCTGGGATCATGACCTGAGCTGAAGGCAGAGGCTTAAATGACTGAGCCACCTAGGCAGCCCCCCCGATGCTGTATCTTTTGTTCACTTGACTTATTCATTCCATAACTGGGATCCTGTATCTCCCATCTCACTCACCTATTTGCCCTTTTCCCTACCTCCATCACCTCTGGCAATCATCGGTTCATTCTCTGTATTTATAGGTTTGATTCTGTTCTTTGTTTATTCATTTGTGTTTTAGATTCCACACATGAGTAAAATCATACAGTATTTATCTTACTCTGATTTATTTCATTTAGTATGATATCCTCTAGGTTCATCCATATTGTCCCAAATGGCATAATCTCATCCATTTTATGGCTGTGTAATATTCCTGCGTGTGTGTGTGTGTGTGTGTGTGTCTGTCTGTCTGAACACCACATCTTAAAGCATTTTTTTAAATTTTTATTTATTTATGATAGTCACACACACACACACAGAGAGAGAGAGAGAGAGGCAGAGACATAGGCAGAGGGAGAAGCAGGCTCCATGCACCGGGAGCCCGACGTGGGATTCAATCCCGGGTCTCCAGGATCGCGCCCTGGGCCAAAGACAGGCGCTAAACCGCTGCGCCACCCAGGGATCCCTCTTAAAGCATTTTTTAAAAGCTTTAAAATGTTTTAAATAATGTAATGTAAACACCTAATGCAAGCACCATCATCGGCAAAGTATTTATAATAACATTTATAATAAAATAATCTGCTATGTATAGGATACTGAAAAAACATACAAGTGAATAAAATGTGTCCCTCTGTAGAGACCCTTATAATCTAGAGCAATGACAGATTCTTTTTAGATACTAAATTCCATGAGAATAAGCATCAGGTCTGTTTTATATCCCTAGAATGTAGCATAGTGCCTGATACATAGTAGGTGCTCAGGATTTGTAGAGTTAATGAATAGAATGCAAGAAGCAAATAAGAAAGCATTGGAGCAAATAAGCGTCCCTTAAAGAGTATCCTTTTTAAATTACCAAGTAGTGATCTGTTATTCAGTATTCATTTAGGATAGTTCTCCTACCTTCCTAGTTTAATTTTCCCTGCTTCCTACAATGAATGAATATTGGTTGGTGGTAGTATACAGGATTCAATTATTTGGTTGATGTAAAATAATGACATCTCTACAAATCTGCAGTTTTTCCTATTTTCCTCCAGATGGAGCTCCTTTATACTTTTGGTTTTTAAAAAAATAGAAAACCAGATGGCATGGCCACTTAACATTTCTACGTGTAATTTTTCCGATTGCCACCCATGTTTTTTTCTATACATCATGCTTTACGTTTCTCTATGTAAATTTCATAAATAGCCATTCTTTGTTAGAAATAGAAAGTAAGATAGAGGTAAAAATATAAATATCACTTAATTGATTCCTTACTTTATATTTGGAATTTAAAAATGCAGGGCAAATTATAAAATAATAAAAAGAGAAAGGTACTATGCAATCAGGGAAGGAGAAAAATTAGATTATTTGTGAACTTCATATGAAGAAACATCAGATTAGTCTTATATACCAAAATAATAACTTTTTTTTTCAAAATAATTTTTAGTTCACTTTTAGCTTCAACAAATTTTATTTTAAACAGGTGTCCTTCTTAAGTTTTTTTTTTTTTTTTTTACTAATTCCATTGCCTTGCTGTGTATAAATGTCTCATTTGGATGTTCATCTAAAACTGGCAGGGTGTCTTACATAGTCAGAATTTTTATATAAAATAGTCTAATAGTGAACATTGTATGGACTATCTGAGGATTCTTTTTGATAGCCCTTACCCTAGCAGTCCAATAATTAAGAGCTTGGGGGTAGATTTCTGATGAACCAGAATAATGTCTAAAACAATTTTTTTAATATAAAGAAACAAATCTCCTTATGGGTACACCTTTATATATTTTAATAGTAAGATGGACAAGTTAGGCCCTCCACTTCGAACTGGAAGACATGTGCAAAGGTTGTATGACAGTGATACAAAATCAGACAATGCCATCAAAAGACATGAGTTATTACCCATTTACAAGTAAGTATTTGTAACTCAGTTTGGTTAATCTTTTTCAGATATTTCCTTAAGGGCTTTATATAATTGAATACTATAAACTTATATATTCCTATATTTTTAAAAAATCTTATTTAAATCATTTTTAAGCCAAGAAGTGCTAAATAATCTTATAGGATCTAAAACACTGATGTTAGATGAATATTTCTATTCTAAATAAAACTTTTTAGCATACCTTTATTTCTATTAAATTTTAACTTTTAGAGGGGTGATGTAGCAGCCACCTTTAATAATTGCTACTATTTTTATGAAGCTTTCTTTTAGGAGTATATATATATATTTTTTAAATATTTATTTGAGAGAGAGAAAGAGAATGCACAGGGTGAGAGGGGCAAAGTAAGTAAGAGAAAGAGAGAATCCCAAGCAGACCCATGCTCATGTGTAGCCGGATGTGAGTCTTGAGCCTATAGCCCCAAGATCATGACCTGAGCTGAAACCAAGAGTCAGATGCTTAACCGACTTTGCTACCCAGGCACCTCTTAGGATTAATATTTTTAAAAAGAAAAGTATAGGGGATATTATGTCACACATAATAGGTGATACTCTTCATTATTTTTTAGTTGAGAAGATGATTATTATAAAAAGACAGAAAACAGGGGATTCCTGGGTGGCTCAGCGGTTTGGCGCCTGCCTTTGGCCAAGGGCGCGATCCTGGGGTCCTGGGATCGAGTCCCACGTCGGGCTCCCAGCATGGAGCCTGCTTCTCTCTCTGCCTCTCTCTCTCTCTCTCTCTCTCTCTCTCTCTCTCTCTCTCTCTCTTTCTCTCTCTCTCTCTCTCATAAATAAATAAATAAATAAATAAATAAATAAATAAATAAATCTTAAAAAAAAAAAAAGAAAGAAAGAAAACAAAGAGGTTTTATAAAATATTCAGTCCAGGGATTCTGTTTTGGTTAAATAGCTACAAATTCCACATAAAACCAAGAAAAGTTAAGTTATTGCCAAGGACACTCTCCTTTCTGGACTGGCTCAGAAAGCCAAAAAGAGAGGCCAGTGGCAACAACAGTCACCATGGAACTCTTCCAAAGAAGTCTTCAGGGTTTTCTCATTTGGGCTCCAATACCAAATCTAGCTCTCTCATTTTAAGATGATGAGATTTGAGTCAGATAAATTACTTACTAAAGTTGAAAAATGTATTATTAAACAGAGTTCACTTAAAGTTAACTTTTAAACCAACTCCTACTACAGAATTCTCTTACCACATATGAAAAGAAGAGTAAATTTAACTAAATATAAAATAAAGATGGGAGAAGTCTTTAAAATATTAGCAGCAGCTGTGTGTTATTTTTAAGTAGTTAGTGATAAATTATGGAAGGAAGAATTTGTGCCCTGAGCCATTTTTCTTAGTACTGTTGTTTCTCTGTTCCCTCTGAAGCATATCTCAAAAAAATACTGACTAGCAGTAAGGTAGAGTAAGTATAATTCCAAAATTAAATCTTCTTTTATTATTGTTTGACCTAGAATAAGCAGATTGCAGATACAGAATAAGGGTAGCACTTTTCAAACTCTGGACAGGAGCAAAAATGTGTTGACCATGTGAGACTGAGATAACATATTTTAAATACTAATCAATACTGTTCTTCCCAGTGTCTTAAGAATGATTCTTGACCTCTTAGAAATTGTTACTAAAAGTACATGATATTTAGTAGTGATTATTATTATTGATACCCTTATTTTTCTCTAATTTCTAAATTATTTTCCAATTATTTGAATAACTTCATTAATACAGTGAGATTATGTGTGTATATCCATAGGTGTGTTTGTATTATCTGTGTATGTCATGTATGTATTATATGAAAATGATAAGATTTCTAATAAGGCTTTATTCTAGAGCCAAAAAAAAAAAACAAAAACAAAACGTTTCCTTCCTATTCCTCTTAGGACTCTCACTGGAGGAATCACAGTGAGATTGTTTGGCACGTGATTTTTTTAGAGAAGTTCCTAAAAAGGTACCTAGCACTTCCGCAACATCCCTAGAGGGGCTTAAGAGTAGAGTAGACCTCATAATTAGACTGTCAGTGGCTGTTTGAGGAGGTCCAGGATAACCCATTCATGCTCTGTGATTCTTGTCAAAGTTTAGAAATAATGTTAAGTACTATTAAAAGCAACTTCTCTTTGAACAACAGACAGCATTGCATATTGAATATAGTAAGATTTGTAATATGACCCACCTAAATTCAAGTGCAAATACTGTGTCCTTACAGTAGATTTTCAGCTTATTTAATTTCTCTAAATACAATTTTCTTCAAGTTTAAAATGAGAGTAATATCTTCTGAGGTTTCTGTGAAGATTAAACCAAGTGAAGTATGCATAGTACCTGGCATCATATTTTGCATTTGAGAAACAGTAGATTTTGTTATTACCTGCATGTATTTTGGAGGTAGCTATTTGGAATTTCCACTTTCCCAACTTTTCTCTATAAGAAGGAAGAATTTCAGCTATAGTTTATGAACTTACAATCTAAAGGAATTTTAAAAAGTATCCTGCTTGTTCATATAACAAAATATTGCGTATCTCTGAAATGAAAAGATTTGACCAAATCTCTAAGGGGGGCAACTAGCTCTTTATTTAACATCTGACCCCAAGTTCGGTAACATACTGTATAGGTCAGCTTGGTTAAGTTGCTTTTAACTGTTCTTTGTTTCAGTTGCCTCATTTCTAAAATGGAGTTATTAATATGACTTACTCCATTGGATTATTATGAGGATTAAGTAAAATTATATATGAAAACAATTAGAAATCTAACTATACCAAATGTAGTAAGCAGCATTTTGTAAATGTTAACTAGGAACAGTAAATAATAGCCATAGTAGTTAAAATAGTATCATCAGCTATTCTGGATGTTTGTATAAATTGCAATTGATATCCATAACTTCTAAGGTAAGTGAGGATAGTCGTATTTTAGAAAGAGGGAACTTGAACACGGGTTGGCCACTACCTCCACATTAGTCAGTAGCATTTGGGATTTGAATCCAGGTTCATCTGAATCCCAAATCCTATACTTTTACCATTGTACCATTATTCAACCGTCTAAGCTTTCTGATTCCTGAAGATTCATAAAGGAAATTCAGTGATGATCCAACAAGAATTCTTCTACTGAGAGCAGATAGCCCAGGCTGTATAGTTGGTGAAATTAAATCTTAAAAGGGAAAATTAATAACCCAAGAACAGGATTTTTTTGTTTTTGTTTTTAAGAACAGTCTTTCATAAATTGGAAATTATTAAAGTGGTTAGGTAAATTTTTTTAAATTTTTTTAACCATATTTCATAATGTGTAACATTATTTAACAGTTATTCATAGGCATTTAATAAGACACATCTCTAATTTAAGGGAACTATAGATTTAAACTTTAAAAAGTTTCATGTAAGGCAAGCATATATATACATACATATGTAAGTATATATGCATGCATATATATACATATGTAAGTATATATGCATATATAAGCATATATGCAAACATGAATATATATGTATGTATATTTATTTTTAGTTGTCTTTATTTACCATCAGGTTAGTGTTACCAAATGCAAAAAGCTTTGATTTACCCTTAGTTTTGACTACCGTTGTTTTCAGATTTAAAATTAATTACTTGGATTTTACTCTTTTGAATTTACCTCTCTACAGCTTTAAATTATTTTTTAATCATGTCAGTAAACAATATAAGAAATAAATGCTTGTTATTCAGTACTTTTTCATTATGCCATCTCTTTCTTCTAGAACTAACATCAAACCTCGAAATACCACACCACCTAGTTTGGCACGAAATCCTTCCTCAAGTGTGCCTACAAACAAAAGAAAAACATATACTGAGAGCTACATAGCCAGGTATGTTTAACTTTGAGATTCTAATAACTAAAATAAAAATATATTTAGTTTTCTAAGGAGCATATACAAAAATATATATCAGGCTATTAATAGAAAATCTAATTTTTCCATTGCTATATGATTTATTTTGGCTTTACATTAAAGAAATAGTTTGGGCATAAATAATATTTTTTCTAAACCTTGTAGTTATTATTGTAAAGGCTCGAGGATAGTTTGTTCAGTTTCACTGGATTTATTTGTATTTTATATCTTAATTTTAAGTACATCATGATTATTTTTACTTCTACAAATTGAGTAGTAGACCTTTTAAACCACTGGTATTGTAATTTTCAGCAGCATTTTAATACATTTAAATTCCCTTGCTGAGGGATCCCTGGGTGGCGCAGCGGTTTGGCGCCTGCCTTTGGCCCAGGGCGCGATCCTGGAGACCCGGGATCGAATCCCATGTCGGGCTCCCGGTGCATGGAGCCTGCTTCTCCCTCTGCCTGTGTCTCTGCCTCTCTCTCTCTCTCTGTGTGTGTGTGACTATCATAAATTAAAAAAATAAAAAAATAAAAAATAAATTCCCTTGCTGAGGCTGTGATTATCCATGTACATCCCTTTTTTATCTCTCAAAATGTTTGTACAACTTGACATTCACTCTGTTTTTAAGCATATAATGAAATCATTCCAATTATAGATATTTTATAAATATACATATACATGTACATTGTGTATATATATAATTTTTATATATACGTGTGCATATATGTATATATCCCAACTTATTCCAGGAAGTTTTAATTAAGGCAATATACAGAGATCCATGACATACAGTGAGATACAGTATTTTATAAAAATGAAAGAGTAGGAAAAGGAAAAATGAGAATTAAAAGAGAAGGTAAGAAAAGGAAAGAAATTAGTCCACAAAATATGTGTCGTGAGACCCTGTATATAGACTTGCCTTTGGCCATAAATTGAATCCAAACTTTGTAGCAGCCAAAGTACAGAAGAGAGGAATAGTTAGTTACATGATTCATGTTGTATTTAAAAAAAAATCATTTTTCTGTGCAGTACAATTAGTCCTGTGACCTCAAAAATCTGCCTATGAATTCTCATAGAGCTACTGAATAATTTATCATTATTATTTTTTAAAGATTTTATTTATTTATTTGACAGAGAAAGAAAGCGCGCACAAATAGGCAGAGTTGTAGACAGAGGGAGAGGGAGAAGCAGGCTCCCTGCTGAGCAAAGAGTTGGGGAGGGACCCAACCCAGGGACCCTGGGATCATGACCTGAGCTGAAGGCAGATACTAAACTGACTGAGCCACCCAGGGGCCCCTATTATTATTTTTTTAATTTCCTTTCATTTACTTTTAATTAATTAACATGTACCATAATAACTAGTTTCAGAGGTAGAGTTCAGAGACTCATCAGTCTTATATAATACCTAGTGCTCATTACATCACGTCTCCTCCTTAATGTCCATCAGTCAGTTACCTCATGCACCTACCCTCTCCCCTCCAGCAACCCTGTTTGTTTCCTATGATTAAGGTCTCTTATGGTTTGTCTCTCTCTCTCTCATTTCGTCTTGTTTTATTTTTCCCTCCCTTCCCCTATAATCCTCTGTTTTTCTTCTTAAATTCCACATGAGTGAGATCATATGATAATTGTCTTTCTCTGCTGGACTTATTTTGCTATTTTGCTTAGCTTAATACCCTCTGGTTTCATCCACTTCATTGCAAATAGCAAGATTTATTTTTTTAGTGGATCAGTAATATTCCATTTTATATATACATGTATATATAAAAGAAGATACCACATCTTTATTCATTCGTCTGTCAATGGACCTCTGAGCTCTTGACATAGTTTAGCTATTGTGGATATTGCTGCTATAAACATTGGGGTACAGGTGCCCCTTTGGATCACTACATTTGTATCTTTGGAGTAAATACCAAGTAGTACAATTGCTGGGTCATAGGGTAGCTCTATTTTTAACTTTTTAAGGAACCTCCATACTGTTTCCCAGAGTGACTATACCTGCTTGTATTCTCACCAACAGTGTGAGAGGGTTCCACCCTTTCTCTCCATCTGCGCCAACATCTGTCGGTTTCCTGACTTGTTCTGACTGGTATGAGGTGGTAACTCATTGTGGTTTTGATTTGTATTTCCCTGATGCTGACTGATGTGGAGCATTTTTTCATGTGTCTGTTGGCCATTTATATGTCTTCTTTGGAGAAATGTCTGTTCATGTCTTCTCCCCATTTCTTGACTAGAATCTTTGGGTGCTGAGCTTGATAAGTTCTCTATAGATTTTGGATACTAACCCTTTATCTGATAAGACATTTGCAGATATGTTCTCCCTTTCGATTGTCTTTTGGTTTTGTAGACTGTTTCCTTTGCTGTGCAAAAGCTTTTCATCTTTTTTTTTTCTAAGATTTTATTCATTTATTCATGAGAGACAGAGAGAGAGAGAGAGGCAGAGACATAGGCAGGGGGAGAAGCAGGCTCCATGCAGGGAGCCTGACGTGGGACCCGATCCTGGGACTCCAGGATCACGCTGTCGGCATGCAGACGGCACTAAACTGCTTAGCCACCCTGGAATCCCCAAAGGCTTTTCATCTTGATGAAGTCCCAATAGTTCATTTTTCCTTTCTTTACCTTGCCTTTGGAAATGTGTCTTGCAAGAAGTTCCTATCGCCTATGTCACAGAGGTGGCTGCCTCTCTTCTGCTCTAGAATTTTGATAGATTCCTGTCTTACAGTTAGATCTTAAATCCATCTTGAATCTATTTTTGTGTATGGTGTGAGATAATGGTTCAGTTTCATTCTTCTGCATGTGGCTGTCCAATTTTCCCAACACTATTTATTGAAGAGACTTTTTTCCATTGGATGTTCTTTCCTGCCTTGTCTAAGATTAGTTGACTGTGAAGTTCAGGGTCCATTTCTGGGTTCTTTATTTTGTTCCATTGATCTATGTGTCTCTTTTTGTGCCACAACTATACTGTCTTGATGATTACAGCTTTGTAGTCATCAGCTTGAAGTCCGGAATTGTGATGTCCTCAGCTTTGGTTTTCTTTTTCAATATTCGTCTGGCTGTTTGGGGCCTTTTCTGGTTCCATACAAATCTTAGGATTATTTGTTCCAACTCTATGAAGAAAGTCAGTGATATTTTGATAGAGATTGCATTGAATGGATAGATTGATCTAGGTAGCGTAGATTATTTTAACAATATTTGTCCTTTCAATCCATAAGCATGGAACATTTTCCCATTTCTTGTGTTTTGTTTCCTTTGTTTCATGAGTGTTCTATAGTTTTCCGAGTACAGATCCTTTGCCTCTCTGATTATGTTTATTCGTAGATTTTGGTGCAATCGTAAATGGGATCGATTCCATCATTTCTCTTTCTCCTGTCTCATTGTTAGCATATAGAAATACAACTGATTTCTGTGCATTGATTTTATATCCTACCACTTTGCTGAACTCCTTATGAGTTCAGCAATTTTGGAGTGGAGTCTTTTGGGTTTTCCACAAAGTATTATGTCATCTACTAAGAATGAGAGTTTGAAGAGTCACTGGATAATTTAATAGATAACTTTTTTCCTCCAGTTTTTCAAAAATAATTTCATACATCACTGTTTAACTTTAAGGCATACAGCGGGATGGTTTGATTTATATATATTGTGAAATGATTACCATAGCAAGTTTGACTAACATCCATCTTCTCATACTAACAACTTCTCTATCTATCATATAGCAGTGTTAGCTGTAGTCATCAGGTTGTATACATCACATCCCTCCTACCTATTTATCTAACTGGAAGTTTGTCCCTTTTGACCACTTTCCTCTAATTTACCATCCCCATCCAATGGATAACTTCTTAATTAAAATATCTACTATAAATATGACAATGAATTTCATAAGATGTTTTCTTAAGATGCCCTCAATGCAGGCCTATTACATGATATCCTACAATTCATAGAAAATTGTTGTGATATATATGTGTTAAATATAAGTATATATGTTGTCTGCTTTTGTTATAAATATATAGCATATACAGCTATCCATTATTCAGATTTAATCCAGGGATATATTTTCAAGTATCTAAGATACTATCTGTCAGTCTTGGAGATTACTCTTCAGAAAGAAGCACCTGTGGAACTTTCTAAAAATGAACATGCCCACGTTCCTCCCAGAGGTTTTGATTTCTTTGGTTTGGATTTTTAAAGTTTTAAGAGTGATACCTATACATAACAAGGGATGAGAACCATAAAGGAATTAAGAGAATTGCTACCTTTGCAACTAGACTGTTTCACTTGAGATTTTTTTTTAAGATTTAAAAAATTTATTTATTTATTTAGAGAGAGTGAGAACACAAGCTGGAAAGAAAGGCTAAGGGAGAGAAAGAAACAGACTCCCTGCTGCTGAGCAGGGAGCCTGACAACATGGGGCTTGATCCCAGGACTCCTGGGATCATGACCTAAGCCAAAGGCAGATGCTTAACCAACTGAGCCACTCAGGTGCCCTCACTTGAGGTTTTGATACATTGTAAATATTAAAGAAGAGAGCTTAATGTTCTTGGAGTCGTGAAGCTGGTTGTAGTATGTTGTTGTATATGTGTGGAGTTATGGGTTTTGAACCCATTCTGAATGTAGGATTTACAGTCTCTTATAAAATGGAAAACTTAATAAATACATATACTTGAATAAAAAGATCATTTCATTCTAAAGAGGTAGACAAAAGAAGTGACAATAGGCAGGTGCAAAAATCACATTAAAAATGTGTTTGAATTTTTTGTTTTCCTTTCTTTCTTTCTTTCTTTCTTTCTTTCTTTCTTTCTTTCTTTCTTTCTTTCTTTCTTTCTTTCTCTTTCTTTCTTTCTTTCTTTCTTTCTTTCTTTCTTTCTTTCTTTCTTTCTTTCTTTCTTTCTTCTTTCTTTCTTTCTTTCTTTCTTTTCTTTCTTTTTTAAATGGTTGATGTGTAATAGAAAGCCCCTGAACCTTGTTCACTTGACTTACTACCCTACCCAGATGGAATAATTAGAGCCATAACAGATGAAGAATCTCACAGATTTCTTTTTCTGGAAATGTGATAGACTACATTTTCTGGATGACCCTTCCACCCAAAAGACCTAGAAATGCTCACAAAATGGAACAAATATCCTTTTGAATGTATAGCTTAGCTCTTAGAAAAGATAGGGAAACTTCCACAGGTAAGTCAATAAAGGAAACTAGAGGTCACATTGGTAAAGTAACCCTGATGCCACACTTATATTTGAGGTTTTCATCGATCTTCCTTACTTAAAGACTTGGGTTTTAATATCATTGTGGGAGAGAGAAAGTGATTTCTTGCACTTGCACTAAGTGGGGCTTTAGAGACTCAACTTTCCCTTCCCCTCTCCTCATGCCGCTCCAAGTCAGGACTCTTGAAATGTCCATCAAGAGCTTGTCTTAGGCTCAGCTAGAGGTGATCCTACACTAATATATGACATTTGGGGTTATTTACAGGAAAGAGGGAATGACAGCAGGCAATGTCAGGTGTTTCTCTTTCTTGGGAGCCCTTGCCCCAATCCTGGAGCTGATTTTCTTTGGCTGTCCAAGTGACAGCTTAGGTGTGAGAGAACAAGATCTTAATAGGTGGGTGTATGATCAATTTAATTGGAAATTCTGTGTCCCCAAAGGGAACCAGTTTCTCTTGTAACAGCCCCATAATCATAGCTTTCAGGTTGTCCTCAGGGATGTCTAATTTCAGTGGGTTGCATATAAGCACTGTTGCCTGGGAACACAGCTGGCATTCCACCTTTTTAAGGTTTTCATTAAAGAAAGCTAGGAAGTTATACCAATGTCAGATGTGTCCACAGAAACGGAGAAAGAGTTCTCCTTATGCTATATTATATATTAAAATAGAAATAATTATAGCTGACATTCTCCTGGCATTTCTGCTTTTAAAGAAAATGCTCCTTAAATGTCAGCATTAAATATGAAGGCTGAGGGACGCCTGGGTGGCTCAGTGGTTGAGCGTCTGCCTTCAGTTCAGGGTGTGATCCCAGGATCCAGGATTGAGTACCACATCAGGCTCCTTGTAGGAAGCCTGCTTCTCCCTCTGCCTGTGTCTCTACCTCTCTCTTTCTTTCTGTGTCTCTCGTGAATAAATAAGTGAAATCTTTGGGATGCCAGTGTGGCTCAGTGGTTGAGGGTCTGCTGTCGGCTCAGGTCATGATCCCAGTGTCCTGGAATCGAGTCCCACATTCAAGCTCCCTGCGAGGAGCCTGCTTCTCCCTCTGCCTATGTTTCTGCCTCTCTTTCTGTGTCTCTCATGAACAAATAAAATCTTTACAAAAAAAATAAATATGAAGGCTGATACAGGATTCTGTTAAATACATTTTGTCAATGACATTCCTTTCTATTCCTGATTTTCTAAGTGTCTTTTTTAAAATCAAAAATAAGTGGTGAATCTTATTGAATATCATATATAAAAACAATATTTTTAGATCCTTTAATCCGTTTATGTGAAAAATTATATTAATAGACTTCCTAATGTTAAATCAGTCTTATTTTCTGGAATAAATCTAAAGCATTTTGAATTGCATATGTTTGTAGATTGTGTTTGCTAAAATGCTCAGAAATATTTACATATATTTCCAAGTTAATAGGCAAAATTGATTCTAATTTTATATTCTCTTAATGGCCTGAATATCAGGGTTTTACAGACCTTTGAAAAGAAATTACAGAATGTTGTTTTTCCACCTCCCTCTGCTGGAAAAGTTTAATAGAACTTACCATGTAAAACTGTCATGAGTCCACTGTGTGTGTGTGTGTGTGTGTGTGTGTGTGTATGTGTATGCACGCCTGCATGTGCCCACATGATAAGGAAGAGTAGTAGTATGTCAATTACTGATTCACTTGCTTTAATAATTATGACTGTTTAATATTATATTTTGTTTGAAGTCAGTTTTCATAAGATATTTTTCTAGGACGTTTTTAATTTTATTTAGGTTTCTAATTAGTAGCATAGAATTGTTCTTATAATTTTCTATCTGCTATATCTATATTATATCCCTCCTTTATTCTGAATATTGTTTATTTTTTTGTTGATAAATCTTAAGAGTTTATCATTTTAAAAGGATCAAATATTTTGCTTTATCTTCTTCATATATTGGTCATTCATTCGCTTATTCATTAAAAAAATATTTACTGAGAGTTAAGTTTATGTTAAGTACTTCTCTTGATCCCAGATGTAGAGCAGTAACAAAACATAAAAATCTCACACTCGGGGAGCTCACAGTCTTATGGAGAAGACAAGACGTAACAGAAATGACATACTGCATGTCAGGTGGAAAACAAAGCAAAGCGGAGGACACAGTTTAGGGTGGCAGTGAGAGTGTCTAGAGCCATGTGGGTTGTAGTACAGGGTTGAAGGACAAGAGAATTTGAGTGTGTTGTAAGTATAACTAAATTAGAGCAAAGGACCTAATAAGATTCAACCTGATGATAGTGATGTGACTTAGAGTGAAATGACTCCATGGATACAGTGAAAATAGGACACATTAGGAAAAATTATGTATATATGGTTTTATAGTATATATTTTAATATATGTACATAATTATCGCAGTGTATATTTGGAGGAAAGACCTCCATCTTTCCTGAGGGTGAGGTTCCAGTTTTCTCTTTAGAGATGGTTTTGCAGAAGGAACATTGTTATAAATTTCCATTCTATTTCCTGTGGTATATGCCTAGTACATTGAGCAGATGGAAAGTGTGGTGGCATTTACTCGTGAAAAATTCTCATAATCGGGACAAATATAATGCCAAAGAGAACATTTAGAATTTAATTATTAACTAAAAGGGATTTTTTTTATCTGAACTAGAAAAATCTTAAAATTGAGATTAAGCAAGCTTTTATGTATACTTAATATTATGTACTGTTTTCTAAGGGTATGAAAACTATTGACAAGAACTTTGTGTTTCCACTTTTCTTCCTGTACTCCTTCAGGCCAGATGGAGACTATATATCTTCACTTAATGGCGGAAACATTAAAGGCACAGAAGGAAATTCAACAGGACACTTACCAAAATTCTGCCATGAGTGTGGGACTAAATACCCTGTAGAATGGGCAAAGTATTGCTGTGAATGTGGCATTCGAAGAATGATTCTGTGAACAGAGTCCAAAAGAAAAAGCTAAGTCTGGAATTTTATGACTGTTGCTGCTTGGACAGCTAGAGCACTTCCTTTAATGATTTTATGCTAAAATTATTCAAAATACTTTTTTCGGCAATTTTTGGAGCATAATTCTTTGGCTGTGTAATGTGTATGTGTATATATATATGTGTACATATATTGTATATAATGAATACCTGATAGCCCAAACTGTGCCACTCAAGGAAATATTCACTCATCTGTCAGAAAATAATTTCAAGTGGAATCATTAACTTAGGTATTACTTTTCTGTTGTTGTTATTAAAGCACATTAAGCATGCCTTCACAAAATCAAATGCTAGTGCTCAGCCCTTCAAGCTTTAGGATGATCATTACTTTGAGCAGAAAATCAGAACAAACGTTTTTATTATCGGTGCTTATTTTCATATAGTATCATAGGGTGGGATGCTTGGAATTTTGGAAGCAGTACATTCAGTTACAGTTAGTTATGTGAGGTCATTTTCCTGAAGAGCTCTTCAACAATTAATTTTATAAATAATTGAAAAGAGAATAAAACCCCTATACTATGTTGTTTTTTAATTGCTATATCATTAATTTTATAATTTAGAGATCTTTACTCATTCTTTAAAATGTAATTATGTAATTTCCTTTTCAGAGACACAAGATTAAAAAATATAAATATATCTTATTCCAGTTATAACTGATTTTTTTACCTCAGTGTGTTAGTTGAATGTATATTCTAATTGTGTCTCCATATTTCACTTTTTCCTTTTTTATAAACTTATGTCTGAGGCATTTTAATTTACTTTTTGCAAAGTTTGAAAATAAGAGGCATAATATTTAAGAGGCATGAAATTCCTTACAAAATTCTACATGTTTATTTCTGTGTCTAAATTTAGAAGAAATTATTTTGATGGATTTTAAAACAAACCACCTCACCCTAATAAATAATTTGGATAATTAATCATTACTACAAGGCATGCGGGTAAAAAGTATTTTAATTTTTTAATTTTAATTTCCCTTGAAGTATAGTTAGATGTAGTGATGAGCTGTTTAAGAGACTAATTTTTCTTTCTTATATTTTATTTTTAGTGTTTAATACTAAAACACCTTCACATCACAGTAAAAAAAAAAAAACACTGAAAATGCACTGCTTTAATGCACAGCTGACTTATGTAACTAAACATTCACAAAAATTTAATTGTACTTTGACTTTGGCTAACCTACAGCTTTTAATCATTATCACTTTCAATGTGACAGTATTTAGTAGTAGATACTTTGATTGTCTGTGCAGCCATGTTCAGTAACTCCTTAGTGGTTTCTGTGGTATAGAAAGAAAAGAGCTTTGATCTTAAAAGATATAAGCAAATCTTTTATAGGTCATTTCTAGCTTCTCTTTTATGACTGTGAGCAAATATAAGGGTTAATGCAGAAATTTGTGGCTTTTAATTTTCTCTGAAATTTATTTATGCTTATACTTTATAATTGTATTCATTAGGTTTTTTGTTTTTATTTTTGTTTTTTGTGTTTCTGTTTTGTTTTTGTTTTTTTCATTCAGGCAGGGGATATGAACTTTGAAGTAATGGGAATTGTTGTTTTATTTACCTTATAGTTTCTTTCCTGACTTTTCATTAATTTTAAATCTGGTTGTCTTTATTCAGTCATATTGACCTAAAAAGAGAGTCCATTAACTACAATAAGCTGTAATTAATTTAGGAGAATAGTGTACATATTAGATTTTCATTTCAATAATATATGTTATTCTGTTCTGTTAACAAATCATATGAAGAACTTTAAACTTTGTTTTCCCTGGAACTGAGCACTATTTTTCTTTTTCCAAGTTTTTTTTTTTTTTTCAAAGACTAGGTAATTTAGCCCAAAGAAGGGACAGATAAATGAACTTAAACAAAATGGCACATGTTTGTTTTTCACAGAATTTTGCAGTAGCCAGTAACTGTTATAATGTACTACATGAAAAAGGAGTTGGTAAAAAATCATCCAATTCTAGAACCCAGAGATTATTATAAACAGTAAATAGGTGAAGTACACTTAGGAATTATGAAACATGTTGTGACAGTGTTTTTAAATGCGTTTTTGTTACCTACATATATTATTCTCACATTGATTTGTTGTGCAATAGTTCAGTTTATAAGAAATTTTCCTAGATCTATGCATCATTTATTTTTATTTATTTTCACAAGTATTTGCCAGTGTGGTAGAATAAAGAAATGATTGTTAAGCTTAAATTAAAAATGTAAAAATTGCTTATATATTATTCTGAAAGTCACTAGCTTGAGAAGTAAGATTATTATGGTTGCTGTTGTCTCTTGTTCACTCTTTTTTTTATTACAAATACTGTCTTCATTTTTGAACCTATTCAATAAAGACATGAAGCAAAAAAAATTCCAGGTGGTCTTTATTGATGTCTTAGCTTTTAGCCAGACATAGGTAGAAAGATAAGAGCACACTGAAATAAGAAAAAAATGTTCAAAGCCAAAATACAGATTTTTAAAAATGAGATAGTGCTTTTCATTGGCAATTTTTTTGTGCCATCAGATTTTAAAGAAATTGCAATTATTTTATTGAAGTGTTTTATGACATCTAAATATTACAAATATATTTCATTTCAAGATTTCTAAGAAAACTTTTCTTTGGTCAGTAAAATATAGCAGTTGAAAACATGAAACATTGTGGATATTTCTAATTAGGTAATATATAGTTTAATGGCAAAAACTATTGGTTTATGATCAATACTTAGTGATTTAAACTATCATATTTAAAATTTTAAACAGTTGTCGCTAGTAGAAATATCAAATTAGACATGTTTGATTTGTACTCAGGGAATTAAAAATAATAGAAGAGGTACACAGCAACAGAGAGTCAGCAGAAAAGTCTTGCGTCTTTTTTTGCATTGCAGGTATATGTATTTTCTATGATGGATATATTTTTATTTATTTTTAAAGGGGGTTGATAAGTAGTTATCTTTCTTTTTTTCTTTCTTTTCTTTTTTTTCTTTCTTTTTTTTTTTTTTAGATTTACTCATTTATTTATGATAGACATAGAGAAAGAGAGAGAGAGAGGCAGAGACCCAGGAGGAGGGAGAAGCAGGCTCCATGCCGGGAGCCCAATGTGGGACTCGATCCCTGGACTCCAGGATCGCGCCCTGGGCCAAAGGCAGGCACTAAACTGCTGAGCCACACAGGGATCCCCGATGGATATATTTTTAGTACTAAGGTTAACTTTTACAACTGACTACGTTACTGAATAGAGCAGTGGAAAATTGTTAAAACCAAGTTAATGATAACCACACTTCTTTTCATTTAGAAATGTTTCAGTTAATTATTACTGTCAGGATACTTATTTATAGATAATTTTGCTTGTCTTATATGTGAATTGCTTTTTCGCCACTAGAGGGTGCTTTTAGATAATTTAATATTACCAGCTTCCAATTCTTATTTTAAAGGCCTCTCTGTAATATATATATATTATATACATATAATACATACATATCTCCATATATATATCATGACATTACACAAATTTATAAAAAATAGTTCTTATTTTTTTGTGATTTTAATAATTCATTTGTTGAGTTTTAAGAACCCTAGTCTAGCTCATTCTGGGTACCAGGGTGATAATAATTAATAGAGATGTTTAGTATTTACTCCTCACAATATTTTGTTAACAGATTTGTGCATCTCAAACATATTACTCAAATATAACCAGGTACTCATTGTACTATTAGTTTAATGTTTCATCTTATTATACAAGAGTTATCATCTTCTTTTAAGATAAATTTTTTCAATCATTTGATCTAACTCAATATCTAATATAGGAGAGTGACATCTACTTATTTTTTGTTTTTTAAAAAGTTTTTAATTCCAGTTAGTTAACATACAATGTTATATTAGTTTCAGGTGTACAATATAGTGATTCAGCACTTTTCATACAACACACGGTGCTCATCAGGACAAGGGCCCTCCTCATCCCCATCACTTGATTCACCCATCCTCCCACCTCCCTACCCCTCCCCTCTGGTAAACATCAGTTCTTTATAATTAGGGTCTGTATCTTGATTTCTCTGTTTCTCTCTCTCTCTTTTCCCTTTGCTTGTTCTATTTCTTAAATTCCAAGTATGAGTGAAATATTATGGTATTTGTCTTTCTCTGACTTATATATTGCTGATCATTATATTGTGTGGCTGTATCTCTGTCATTGCAAATGGAAAGATTGAGAGTCACATCTATTTAAATAAGGCTGAGTGATGAGACCAACTAATATGAGTTGCATAAAACTAAAACTTTATACTTTAAAACTTTATACTTATAGACAGTAAAGAAAAATTCACATGTTCTTCATTCTCTGATATGCTAGGGACCAAAAGCAGTAAATAAGATAGGATTAAGTCTTTACTGTAAAGTTGTTATAACTTACTTGGAGAAGCTGACATATAAACAGACAATTAGGACAAAGGGAGGATTCATTTTAATGGAAATTTATTAGAAAGGACCAACAAAACACTGCAGAAATGTTGAAGATTAAGCTTCTTTCTTACCACCACCAGTTATAGAGCTGATCATTTCCTGCTTTTTTTCTTCCCAGTGCTTAGGAGGAAGCCTGGTATAAATATGAGCAAGAGGTGCACTTCCCCCACTATTACTCGGGAAAAGGCAAGTGGCAGTGGAAAAGATGTGTGTGCAGTGAGGTCCATTGGAATGTAAAATGTGAACTACTTGGGACTGTCCTGAGGACTGACAAAAAATGATGCTGAGTAAAAATGACTAATTCCAGAACTGTTCATCCTACCTCACCTAACTCTCCACTTTCATTGTCCTTTTTTCTCTGCTCAAATCCCTGTTTCTATGCCTATTTTGTATTTGCACCAGTAAGGTTGGAGATTGCCAGTAGTTCTGAGTAGTGGTGAGTGTACTTAACAATAAAATGCTGATTTTCATTCATCAAATCAACAATCTTAAATTATAATAGAACTGAAAACTGCCATGGTGCATTAGGATGAATGCCCTTATCCACTAATGAATGAAATAAAATTTGTTAATACTTTTTGAAACATTGATGAAATTTATTTTAAAAGCCTTTAAAATATTCATGCCTCATAACCTAGTACTTTTATTTCCAAGATATATACTATTTCATGAGGAAGAAGTCTGAAGTACAGAAAAATATTTGTGCAGGCCATGTTTAATAGTACTATTATTTGCTGTGATAAAAATTAAACCATTTTCCCAACCTATAAACAGAGAACAAACTGAGTTGCCAGAGGAGAGGGGACCAGAGGGATGGTCAGAATGGGTAAGGAGTGGGCGATCTAAGCCTCTAATTATGGAATAAGTAAGTCACAGAAATGAAAGGTACAGCATATGGAATGGAGTCAGTGGTATTGTGTTGCACGGTGACAGACAGTAGCTACACTTGTGGTGAACATAGCATAATGGATAGAGAAGTTGAGTCACCATGTTGTACGCCTAAAACTAATGTAACATTGTGTGTCAACCATACTCAAATAAAAACAAAAGGCCAATTGAAACCACAAAAATTGAGTCAGTAAGTTAATAATTAAAGCACTTTCAAATAATTTTTAATTGTATAACAATTAATAAATTAATAAATAAAATCTAATAAAATTCCGGTGTTTTAACATTAAGACAAGTAGTCTAAAATAGTGCCTATGTAAGGAACTGCACAGATAAAGGCTTGAAATATATTCCTCAATATATTGTACTTATTTCTAGGAAGAATTTCTGATGTTGTATTTCCTTTATATTTTTATACTGTCGATTTTTAAATGAATATATAATAATCTTTAAAAAATAGGGTTATGTTTTCAGAATCGCTTGCATGTGATAGTAGTTTGTTTAAAATCACTACCTCACCTTCTGTTACTCTAGCATTCACAAATATAGATGGTAGCCCTTGTGATCAAGTTAAACTAGTTTTTATAATACCTTGGTTGCTAAAAGTATCTGTTAACTCTAGGTATATTTTGATGAGATTATTTTCCCAAATTTCATGCAAAGGACATTATAATACAGTCCCTCCACCCTTTTCTAGTTGTTTATTTTTAAAAAGTGTTTAATGTTATCTTCTTAGTGTCTTGTAGTTATTTTACTTAAGAAAAATAATTTTAGAACCAGTAAGTTTTAACATTTTTTGCTAATATTTCCAAACTGCCACTCCTGGGGAAAACTCCTAAGAACCCCACAGGAAACATTTGGAATTTTTAAATTTTAAACTCTAATTCCTCAAGGGTGATTCTCTTTGGAAACATACTATTAACTATTAATTTGAAATTTTAAAAGAATAGGTTTGTTTTTTAATATGTCTCACTACAAATAAAATCAAAATTCCATTTGAATGGGCAGCATGTATGCTAGACCAGCTCTTTATCCTCAGTGAGGCACTGTATTCACATGGTCTTCCCTTAGTGAACACTGGTATAGTTATCCCTCTTGTATCAGTAGAAAGGTTATTTCTCACTGATGCCTTACCAGAAAACTTCTATGAAGAGGAGGGGCATTATTTCAATGCTTTAAATATTTAACTATAGTTTAACTAGAAAACATTGAACAATGCTAGAAATTAAAATGTCCAAGTCATACCTAGTAGTGAGAAATTCTTTTGATCTATTTTAAACCTAAATTTTATTACTGTCTATTAATGTCTATAATGAACATTTGTTACGTTTGTAGCTAGCATCTTTTAGAAATTCTCTTCTGTTTGGTAAGTTTTTGGTTTTGAATCCAACTGCCTCAAGAAGATCATAGCCAGAGTTTAGTTTTCCATACTTTCTTGCAGCTAGGGAGTAGTCATGTTACCTGAGGTCTGAACAGACCTGGATTCTGAAACAAGCATTGTGAAGAAGCAGCCAGAGAAGCAGTATCTGTTTTCTAGTAAAGATGGTGAAGTTTGCTGGAGAGACAGCGAGCTTCAAAGGTAGGAGTGGCAGGGTTAAGATGTGACTGGTCGGTCCCCTGTGGTATCACTTTGGCTGACTTTCCTCTCCTGGAATAGTCTGCATTCTAAGTTGGCCATTGTTTCTGGCTACAGAGACACCAACCTTGGTTATCTGGCTCTCCTAGAGATTCTGTGAATTCCAACAGCTTTTAATAGATACCTTTTTGCTTAAACTAACTGGACTGGGATTTGTTATTTGTACTTAAAAAGTTTTCAATGATAAAATTTGATGTGACCTCATACTTCCCTTTTATAATATCTGTGGGAATGGGGAAAAGTGCTTAAAATCGTATTCTACCAGAGGGAATCTTCAGTGTCTTGAGTCAAGATACTTTTCTTTATCCCAGTTATGTTGTTACATAATCACAAACTGAATTTTAAGAAATATGCTGTGAGTATAATTACACCTGTCAGGCAGGGCTAATTTGAGGATTATCAGAAATATATATAAAATCTCTGCCCAATGTTTGGCACTTAACAGATTGTCAATAAATGGCATCAATTATTTAGTAGTATTGATAATTTTGGATATATGTGTATTTTACATGTTCATCAAATATTTTAATCCTTATGATGTGCCAGGCACTGTTCTACATGCAGTGAATGAAGCAGTCGAAAATCCCTGTCCCTTTAAATTTCACATTCTAGTGGAGGAATACTAAAAATACAGTAGATAAGTTAGTAAAAATATTTATTATTAGAATGTGACAAGTGCTATGGAGAAAAATAAAGTGGGAAAGAGGTGGTTAGAGAGAGACAGAAGGGAGAGTAGAAGTGGATTGAAATTTTAAATAGGGTAGCTTAGGGTTGATTTCATTGATAAAGTGGTATTTGAGCACAGACCTGAAAGAGGAGTGAGGCATTATTGCTTATCTCTTTTGTTTATTGCATTATTTATTGGATTATTCACCCTAACGTTCAGTGTTTTCTGCTAAGAAGAATATTCAATATGGTTGAAGCATGTTGGTGGAAAAGAGAGGAAAGAGTATTTATGCAGAAGGTAAAAAGTGCGAAAGCTCTGAGGTGGGAGCCCAATACCTCTAGAATGGTGTGAACAAGGAAGAGATTAGAAAATTAAGTCAGGTAATGCAGCAGCATTATTGTGTATGATCTAGAGGCTGCTAAAATGGTTTTGGTTTACTCATTAAGATAGGAATCGGAATGACATGATCTGGCGTAAACATATAATTCGTATATATGTTCTTTGGCCCCTAAATTATGTAGAATAAAAGAAGAGGAAATAGCTGTTGCCCATTTCATCCTAAAGTGTCTGTGTGTGTGTTGATCAAATTAAATACTTTTAACACTCAGCTCTCAGAAAACTGTCACACTCTACAGTATAGATTGATATTTGATTATGTGCAATTTAGACTGAAACAAACCAAGACTTTTCAACCCCACCTGAGTACAACAAAAGGAGGAGTATCCTCATTTCTCAAGACTGCCATCCAGTTCCCTAATCTGCCATTCATTAGAAGTAAAGCCCTTTTATTTTATTGACAATTACTTTGTCTTACTTAGGTAAAAGTGATTAATTCTTTCTAAATTTAGTACCTAATATTCATAAACCTGTCTCTCATTCTTATTTCCTTATTCATCAATGTCAAATAATCTGAATAGAACCTTCAAATAAAGGGACAGAGATCCTTCTAAGTTACCTTGAGAAAGAGTGTTTAACATAAGCTGCATGTAAGTTTAAAACTGGAAGGTTATTAGGTGCTGAGGCAGCTCCAAGAATTAATTGGTCTACCTGCCAGGCTTTATTCTTTTCAGAGCTCATCTGTCCATTCTCTATTGTCTATGTTCTTCATTCACTGCTATGTATCTCCCATTCATTTAGCTTGTCAGTATCCAGCTTAAGTAAACCTCACAACTCTCTTTTTTCAGACTCATTTTGGGCAAATTCATTTAAGATTGTGGTTCAAATTCCTGACACAGAGCACCCGAATTACTTCATCTTTTCAAGCTATATGACCTACATCACAGGTCATTAGCCAGCCTATCAATTAGTTGTACTTAGGACAGATTCCCTATACTCCCTTCTCATTAGTTGGGATAGAGGCATGAATTCACATGGCAAAGAACATAGCTGCTTAGAAGAAATCATAGATATTGGAGAACTTTTTACAGGAAGTATGGACATCACAGGGAATGACTGACATATTTAGAAAACAAGTATTTGTTTATATTTGACATATTTAGAAAACAAGTGTTTTTTATATTTGTAGTAGTTTCAGACTAGCAAATCTGAAAATTGAAGTGAAAATGTTTTATGTAGAAGTGTATCAATAACTCTTAGTATTAATTTAGAGCAAAGATTCTCAATGGCTGTGAAAAGATAAACCCCTGTGAAATATGCAGCCAAAAATTTGTGAAGATGGAGCATTGGATAGTTTTAAAAGGCTAATTCATTATACCTGTTTTGTTTTGTTTTGTTTTTTCATAATATAAACCTCAAAAAGTAAAGCTTGACAGAAAATCTCTGCTAGGGATGCCTGGGTGGTTCAGCGGTTTAGCGTGCCTGCCTTTGGCCCAGGACGTGATCCTGGAGTCCGGGTATTGAGTCCCACATCAGGCTCCTGTGTGGAGCCTACTTCTTCCTCTGCCTATGTCTCTGCCTCTCTCTCTCTCTCTCTCTCAATTTCTCTGTGTCTTTCATGAATAAGTAAATAAAATCTTTAAAAAAGTTCTCTGCTAGTGGGGCTATGCTGAAAATAAATTAAGAATTTTAAAAAATGAGATTTTAAGTTCTACATTCATGGAAGACATGACCTCTGTTTGCAGATGACATGACTGTAGAAAATCTCAAGGATCTATATAAAAAAAACTAGAACCAATAAAAACTAGTTTTAAGAAGGTCATAGGATACAAGGAAAATATATAAAAAATAAGTCTCTTGTATGTACTATCAATGAACAGTATAGGAATTCGAACTTTACCAATTATAGTAGCATGTGGGCATGCACACACAGATATACATAAACCTAACAAAATATATAGTGAAAACTAAAACACTGATGAAAGAACTCAAAAGATCGAAATAAATAATACAGTGTTTATTAATTCAAAGAATAAATACAGTGAAGATGTCAGATCTACCCAATTTAATCTACAGATTCAGTGCAATCTGAATCAAAATTTCAGCAAGCTTTTTTGTGACAGTCTGATTCTAAAATGTGTATGGAAAGGGAAAAGAACTACAATAGCCAAAACAATTATGGAAAAAAATTCTGAAAATTTATTCTATCCATTTTCTGGATATTATAAAAGCTATGGTAATCAAGTCAATCTAGTATTTGGAGAAAGGATAGACAGATATCATTGGAACAGAATATAGCATCCATATATTCAGACAAATATGATAAACTGAATTTTACAGAAGTACAAAGACACTTCAAGTGACAAAATACAGTGATCTGTGAACAACACAGGTTTGAATTGCATGTGTCCACTTACACATGGATTTTTAAAATAAATACTGTAAATGTATTTTCCATATAATTTTCTTAACATTTTCTTTTCTCTCACTTTATTAGATTACAGGATGTAATACATATAACATACAAAATATGTGTTAATTGACTGTTATTGGTAAGGCTTTTGGGTAACAGTAGGCTATATTGGTAGTTAAGTTCTTGAGGAACCAAAAGTTATGTGTAGATTTTGACCACACTCCTAACCCCCATGTTCAAAAGCCAACTGCATATAGTCTTTTTAACAAATGGCACTAGAACAACTGGATGTCTATATGAAAAAAAAGTGAACTGTGATACACACCTTATATTAAAAAATAACCCAAATTGAGTCATGAACCTAAACTGTAAAATGTAAAATTATAAAACTTCTAGAACATTGGTTCCAGTGTTTTCCCTGAGAAGCTTTAGCAATGTCTACAGACATTTTTGATTGTCAGTACTTGGGGGGTGATGGTACTGGCATACAGTGGGTAGAGACCAGGGATGCTGCCAAACATTGGACAATGCACAGCACACCCACCCCCCACAACAAAGAATGCTGATTTTTTAATTTGGATAAATGTGCCATGGTTATGTAAGATGTTAGCCTTAGAGGAAATTTGGTAAAGGGTATACAGGAACACTGTACTATCTTTGCAAGTCTTCTATATACTGAAATCATTTCAAAATATGTAAGTAGAGTTTGTACATCACTACATAAGATCAACACACTACTTCAAAGTCAACCATTTGATATTTTCATTATTTATTTCTGTGACAGTATACTAGGTCCTATAGCTGAAATATTGTTTTGATCTTTCACAAAACACTTCAATACTTCAATGAAACTCATATTGCCAGTAATATATGTTGAGATTTTTGTGACCAATAAAATATTTTCAAATGTCTTCAAAGGGGTCTTCTTTGATCATCTAACCTAAAATACCACTTCTCTCCATCAGTCAATCTATCTTGTTGTTTTTGTTTTTTTTTTTTTTTTCCATAGAACTTATTTTCTGTAATAGTTTTCTTCACTTGTTGACTCTCTCCTCTTTTGGGATATATGTTCCCTGAAGGCAGGGACTTTGTGGGACCCCTCAGACCAGAACTGGCACATTAGAGATGGATACTTAATAAATATTTGTTGAGTGGATTAATTATCTGTATCTGTGTTGCATCTTCCCATGAAATGGTATGTATTCAAATCCTGGAGCGTCTTTAAACCCACTGCCTGTGAAGATGTATGTCCCAGCCCTGGTGTCTGACTTACCCATAATGAAAGTAACACTTTAAGTACAAAGATGTATTTGTCTACACATTGAAGATTTTTCACAGCTAAAGATTTCCTTTCCACTGGGAATGATGGGCAAGGAGATGATAGGGTAGAGAACTGTCATTTTATACTTTTCTGGAAGATCTTTCTGATTCTCCTAGAAAGCTTTACTTTACCTGATTGTTCTGCAAACCAAGGTCCTTTTATTTGTGATAGTCTTTGAACCATTTCCATAAGAGTCCCTATACAATTATTTTTTAAGTAAATATTCCCATTTGATTCAGATTATTTCAAAAATAAATTTGTGCTAAACATCAGGCGCCTGGGTGGTGTGGTCGGTTGAGCATCAGGCTCTCTGTTTTGGCTCACATTGTGATCTCAGGGTCATGAGCCCCACAACAGGCTTTGAGTTCAGCCTGGAGTCTGTTTAGAGTTTCTCTCTCTCCCTTTGCCCCTCCCCACTGTTTTCTCCCTCTCTCTTTCTCTCTCATAAATAAATCCTTTAAAAAATTTGTGATAAGCATCAAAGGCAGAAACTGGCAAACACATGTCTGTCTCTCACATAGTGGCACCTGGTAGGTTACTGAGTTATTTGTTGAGCTTAGCAGCGGAGGCACAAATGAAGGAATCATCAACACTACCTGGAAAGTGTGGAAAGTCTTCAGAAAGGATGGGACCCTTAGACTAGGCCTTTTCTTTTCAGAAATCAGCAATCAAGAGCAGCAAGTCCTAAACTGTAAATGTTATCACTTGTCTTAATTTTCATCATGTAAAATATAGATAGAAAACAAGATTCACTTTGATGGGGCACCTAGATGGCTCAGCTGGTTGGGTGTCCAACTCTTGATCTCAGCTCAGGTCTTGAGCTTAGGGTTGTGAGTTCAGGCTCCATGTTGTGCATGGAGCCTACTTAAAAAAATTTTTTTGACTCACTTTGAGAATAAGATCTTAAGATGTATTTAACCTCTCTCCCACTTAGAAGGTTTGTCTTACGCAGAAAAAACAGAGGTTGTAAAACAAAACAAGTGAAAATAAACCCCAAGTTACTCCCAAAGTAACATTTTGCATCTTTCTGCAATACTAAAATATTCATGAATCTAGTTGCATACTAGATATATTTTGATATTGAGACATTAAAAACTGTTGGAATTGGTAATTATAAATGTACTTACATATTTTATTTCTCATATTTCCACAGATTCTATTATTATATTATTCTAATGTATTTTTGATAATTAGATAAATTTTATTAATACACTGGTTTAATTCAATTTGTCTTTACTTATTAGCCACAATATGCCTGACTTTTCCCATTAGGAGCTGAAGGGAACATAAAAGATCATATACTCTTTGAGGCGAGAACACAAGTAGAAAACAAATTATGTAAATAATAGTTGTATTTAAGATGAAATATTAAGGTGAATCTGATCAGATATAATGCATGATAAAGGGAATTAAGTGCTAAGCAACTAAAGGAAGAAATATTACCATTATCTAGAACTATCATGGAAGCCATAGCAATTAAAGAAAGAAAAGAATTGAGATGCCCCTTGAAGTTTGGGCAGGATCTGGAAAAAATTTGGAAGAATTTTATAAGCAATAAGAGCATAATAACTAAGGACATGAAGATTGCATGGACAGAGTAACCATAAAGACTATCTGACTTATAGAAGAGGATGTATGTTTCTGAAGAAATTTTTACAGTAGATTTCATTAAATGTCCTTTGTAAGCTGGCTGTCAATGAAAGTATGGCCTAAGGCAAAGAAACTTTTCTAGTTTTAATAGAACTGTCTTATTCCTGAAAGGAGTATTTCCTTCAACAGATTCCTTGCAAGCCTATTTTAAAAGACTTAACTGAGTCCTTTTGTATAATGCAGTATTTTCCAAGGTGGATTTAGGTAATGGTTTTTACATAAAAGTAGTGTTCTCTAGTCAAATTCTGGAAATGATATGTTACTGTTAAACTTAAAAAGAAAAAAGCTGTATGAGTTTATGCAGCCTTTAATATACTTGTATAAATCACGAATCTTCAAGAGAAAATTTATCTGACCCCCAAACTCAGAATCCTTCCTCTTTTTCCGTTTTTGATTTCTCTTCCTCCTCCTCTTCTTCATCTTCTTTGTCATCATCTTCTTTTTTATTTGTAGCACTGAAGAGGATTAGGATCTCGGGACAAACTTTAGAAAATGCTGATTTAAAGCATCTACATATATATTTGAGAGAAAATGTTGAGATAAAACAAGTATTTAATTGGGGAGTAGAAATAATAAAAATAAAATATCCAAGTTCATTATTAATTAGTCTGCCTGTCTCTACTTACCTTGCTAGTGGGTATGAAATAAAGAAAGCAAACACAACCATAAGCGTGTGGGCATTTTTTTTTTCCTAAGCATTTGACACATAGTGTATGCTGAATACTGTTTTGAGTGTTAATTTTCTCTAAAATTTAAATCTATAAACAAATGAAAATCAAGGAAGAAAATTTTAATAGCTTTTAGCAAGCATTTTAAAATATTGTTCCTTATTTTACTACAATCTCAGAATTTTTTTCAACACTTGTTAGGGATGTTTTAAGACAGCCTTCAAAGACAACACTTTCAAGGACAGTTTTAAGAATTTACCTTTAGAAACTTAGAATTCTCTCTATAGCTGGTAGTTTACCAACAGTAGCAGTTCATCAGGATGGAGGTCTACCACACAGTTGACCATGTATTATGGTAGAAGGAAGCAAAGCTTGCTTAGAAAAGTCCATCTGAAGAAAGAACTGGATAAAGAATCATCTGCTCCTAAAAGTGTTCGTCAGCTCCCTTTTCTGGAGTTAATAATGAAAACCAAACAGAAAACATACTTGATTCAAAGCCCTATCAATGGAGCAGTCAGTGAATTCTGGGCAACAGTCTGTCTCATTCTACACAGAGGCATTAGGTGTAAAGTGAGGGTGAAAGGCTAAGGCATTAGGGAGAGTGAGAGAGGGAAACACACAAACATGAACAGAGAGGAAGAAGGTTTTACCACCACACAGTGAGGATGGCACCTGAGCATCATCTGAAGCTCAAATAAAGCCAGTCAGCACCTAACCAGGTGCTGATGACGGTGTACAAAAGCAGGAAGGATGTGAGTTGTGCAAACTGGTGGCTGTGGAGAACTCTGACCTGTCTAGACTAGGGTTTTAATTTCCCTTTATAAGTAAGTGAAGGCTGTTGACCTTTCTAAGCAGGATCTGGCATATACAAAAGTTTCTTTTAAAAGATTAAAATTTAACATAGAAGTAATGTTCCTGTTCTTATGTAGTTTTAGGGTCCTAGTCTCGTACATTCTGAGTAAATGGTATTAAAAGTCAAAGATTCAATGACAGAGATCAAAGAGTAATGCAGTATTAAAAATCTTAAAAACTCTTAAAAATTCATTAAATGAATCTGACAGTCTTATTATATAGGTCATTTATTATCAAAGGAGAAATGTTATCCAAAGTAAGCAATTTGTTTGTAATACTGTATGAAAATATTTTTATATAATACAGATATAATGTCAAAATTAAATATACATTCCATTAATTAAAAGGTCAACATATATTATTCTATTAAAAATATACTTCCCAAATTGCAAACTCATTTGGACAAGTTTTATTACACAAAAATGACAAAAGTAACTCAGTATTACGGTTTAGCATCCTTAGAACGGGTGACTTTCTATTTTGTGAAATCATTCTTTACGGTCATCTTAAAACATTTGCTGTACCATTAATGAAGGCACTGTGTTATGCATTCATGTTTAATTACATGTCTTAATATCTCTCTTAAGTATCTTGGACTCCTTCATACTGCTGTTTCTTTAAGATATGTAACTCTTAACTCTCATTGGCATTACCCACATCTAACTGGTAGCTCTGAAACATTTTCAGCACAGAAGAGGACGATTTCCACTCATTGTAGTGTGCTGGTGCATAAAATTATTTTGATAATAAAACAATATTAATTTTTAATTCCTGCCACTTTTATATACTTCGCAGGTTTTATATGTCTTCTTCTCAAGTTTTAAAACAGGTTTGAAAAGTATTATTGCGACTAATACCTTACATTGATGGTCTTACAAAAATCACAATTAATACTGATTGATATATGTCCAAAAACATACGAAGGTTTGTTGATTGCAGCATTTGGTTTCCACTGTTTACATCCATCTTCTAGTACTACGGTATGAATGTCTCAATTGCTCTAATCCACTTTTAACAGGATGCATTCTGTAACTTCTAGGGTATTCTAACCCCAAAAATTGTATGAGCAGATAGATTCTTGGTGGATACAGTTAAAGTTCATATGTCTTTATATTGCCACTCCATATTTTTCAATGTTCTTTAGAGCCCCTCAAAATTTTGTTCCAACAAGTTTTTATCTTTTGTAGTAGTATCCCTAGGGAACACAAGCTCTTCTGTTTTCTCTGTTCCTTTAAAGATTTATTGTCTTCCTAGAAAAATATATTTAAAAAGTTTTAAACTTACATTTAAAAAATACACATTTTAAAATGCTCAGTCTTTAATTTCCACCATGTTAGGTTATGCTGAAGGTTGGTTTGGTGTAATGAGAAGGGAAAATCTTGTATGATATATTTTAAACTATGATTTCTAACTATACTTGTGGTAAATGATGTGTAGGAAATTCAGGATTGTTGTGGTTTAAGATTTTGGATTAAAGAGCTATATCAGGTGGCTGCTATTTTCATCACTGCAATATTGGACATGCTGTTGAGGGGAGGGAGAATGGGGTAAGTGGGTGATGGGCATTAAAGAGAGCACGTGATGTGATGAGCACTGGAGGTTGTACACAACTGATGAATTATTGAACTCTACATCTGAAACTAAGGGTGTACTATATGTTGACTAATTGAATTTAAATTAAAAAAAGAAACATGGAAAAGATATTTGTAGAATACCCAATTGAGTTGTTTCATATAGAAAAAAATATTTTGTGGAAGGAATAGTTAACAATGAAAATATTCAGAGTATTTTGTCAAAGATGATTAATAATGATCATTAATTATGATCATTAATTAATAATGATTGAGTTTGTGCCCTAAGGTCCACCCCAACAATTTGGTCTTCACTAGAGTATGGAAGATGTCTGCCTCAAAACTCGTTTTCAGTCCCTGATGAGAATCTTAAAAAGGACTACCTTTCCAACCTACAAAAAGTGGAGAAATAAATACTTCACATGGAATAGACATATAAGGGAGTAGTTCGGCATACACTTGATTACATTCCAGTGAGCCCCTGGGAAGTGAGATTAATAAAGGGTAGGGTAGTTAATCATTTAGATAGCAACCAATTATTGGGTGTTTTCTAGGTCAGGTATTGTGTTCCTTATTTTACTACATTTACAAACATTATTTCATTTTATTTACTTAATAACTATGAAATTGATGATTTTGTCTCCTTTCACAGATGACGGAACCAATCTGCCATGGTCATGTAAGTATAATACCTGTGATTTGAGCTCATCTGTCCTATTATTAGTTAAGTCACAAATCAGGGATCTCTTTTAGTTATACAGTTAGTAACACTAACACATAGCCTTTAAATAATACATTTAAAAGATTAAACAGATTTCAAAGAAAAATATGAATTATTTCTCAGATTCATTTTATTGAGGGTCCCAGGACATCTTTAAAGTGTACAAATTGAAGGGACACCAGGGTGGCTCAGTCGGTTAAGTGACTGACTCTTGATCTTAGCTCAGATCATGATCTCAGGGTCATGAGACATAGGCCGGCCTTGACTTCCACTGTGGGTGGCACCTGCTTAAGATTCTCTCTGCCCCTCCCCCTCCTCTAAAAATAAATAAAGTAAATTGTTATAAAGGGACAAAGTGAAGTTCATATGACTAAGCGGTTTTAAAATACATAGAAATGAAAAAAAATAAATAGAAATGAAAATTATTTCATGACGTTTCCTAGGACACCAGGACTGAATGAACATTCGTTAAAAAGTCTGATTCAAAGAACCATGCTTTTACCTCTGTAATCTTGGGAACACAGATGTTATCTCCCTTTTCTAAACTTTGTTTCTAGATTTTCTTAGCCATAAGCCCTCAATATTTTTATATTACTCACATATTCATTTCCAATCTTCAGGAATCCTTAAGATTTCCTGAGTCCCACAGTATGCAAACTCACCCTGCTTCTCTAAAGAGAAATAAGGGATTTCCATGCTCCCATATATCTTTGGGTGGAATAACACTATAATAATAACAAAAATGTGAAATAATGGAAATAAACCATCATGGTCATGAATCAGGTGTGTTCATTTTTCCATGGCCCATTCTAGTTAATATTTACATCATTTTAATGTTTAATCAGATTTAATCAAGTGTTCTTTTTCATTCCTATTTTCTATACTGCTATATAATTTTGGGTAAAAATTTCTAATAGTTTATAAATATATAAGTACAGAATGTCCATATACTATTATGCTATATAATATATGTTGTGTATACTCTATACCAGTAAATTAGGTGTAAAATGGGTCCTCATTTTAATTTATATTTCTTTAGTAACTAACCAGGAAGGCTATTTTCTTCATATACTTGTTTTCTAGTTTACGTTCTCCTATCAAAGTAGTTTGCTCATTTCTTTTGCCCATTACTTATTGATGTTTTAATTTTGTTGCTTTATTAAAAAAAATGGTGCTCTGATATTTTTCCCGAGCTTCTTTTATTTTAAAGTAGTGGCTTTAAGGGGCACCCAGATGGCTCAGTAGGTTAAGCATCCAACTTTTAATTTCAGCTCAGGTCATGATCTCAGGGTCATGAGGTGGAGCCCTGCAGAGGACTCAGGCACTAGACATAAAAAAGCCTGCTTAAGATTTTCTCCCCCACCACCCTCCCCAAAAAGAAAAAAATAAAAATAAAAATTATAAAGCAGTGGCTCAAAAAAGTGTAGCTTAAAGGGATCCAATCTAAGGAGTATATGCCTTTTATTAACATTATAATATTTTCAAAATGAACCATAAAAAAGGAAAAAAAAATTCAAAGGGAAACATAAAGGAATTAAGTTGAATAAAAAAGACGATGAAGGAAGAAAATTGCACAATCACGCTTAACAAATTTTTAGTGGGTTGGAGTTCACCCAGGGAAGGTAGTTTTATTCCTTTCTTAAAATCAAAGTCACATTTATAATATTGAATATTAATCTTTATTGCTCCTTTCATTAATGTCACTGGTAATTTTTATATTACTGTCAAGTTCATCAAATCTATTTGAGAATCTATTTCTTGTTAGTATGGAAGAAGACTAATTTCATTTAGAAATAGAATATAAAAAAATAAAAAAATAATAAAAAAAAGAAATAGAATATCAGGGAAAAGGAAAAAGCAAGGCAGATTAGTTTTCAGGGTTTTTTTTTAAACAATTTAAAATGTTAATTTTTTTGTTATTTTTTTATTTCAAGTTTTTACTTAAATCCAAGTTAGTTAATATGTATGGTAAAATTGGTTCCAGGTATAGAATTTAGTGATTGATGAATCCCTTGCATATTTATAGAAAAGAGAACAGTAGAAATTCCATATTAAGGACTAACATAAGGAGGGGACAAAATTGGAAATAAGCTTGGTAAATCCAGGACAGCAAGAGGAGACTGGCTTCCATCAAATAGATAATATAATAATAAAATGAAGTAATTCACCTTCTATCATCTTTACTTCATCACTGTCAAGAAGGCTCAAAGATAACCTTACCATTTTATTTCCTGTGGGCAACTACTGGTATTAAAATATAGAAACACACATGACCCTTTTCCTATCATGAAAATGTTAAACATTTCTTTTAGAAAAATCATAAGAAAACTTTAGGTTTTGTGTGGCAGCTGGTAAAATTTCTGAAGAGGGGTGTAGTGGTAAGCAGACAAGTAGGGAAAAATTAACCTTATACTTATCAAAATTACTGAAGCAAAAAAAAATTATTGGACATATATATATGCCCAGTTTTAACATGTAAAAACATTTGTTAAATACATCTGATTATCTGTTTTATTGGCTGTGAGTTCTTATAAATGTGTACATATATGGATTAAAATTATTAATAAGTTTTAGAGGTAAAAATTTACCATTCCCCACCAAAATTATCACATTAGCCTCCTTGAAAGTTATAGCAATGAAGCATGCACTCATTTACTTTTACTCCACTTCCATAAACTGTTTGGCCTAGCTAAGAATAAGTACTTTCCAAGCTAAGACTTTCCTCTTCTAGAGTTGAGTAAATGTATTTCAACTTTAGGCAAAAATAAGCACTAAGAATTCTATGATAATAGATATGATTATCAAAGAATTATAGTATCCTATCACAGAACTAGTTTATTTTTTTTTGTTCAAAGTAAACAACTTACCTTGGGAGTACAGTTCAACAATTGTAATGTGCCCTGTGAAACTCTTGATAAGTGGAGATTGAAATCCTCACTGTTATTCACTTTAACAAATTGCTTCAACTTGTGAGCAGCACGATATAAAAACATACCTTCCTATTACAGAAAAAAATCAGAAGGGTTGTGGTTCAAATAAAATATTTAAAATGATAAACTTTCATAAGGGGCCTAAAGCCAGCACTGTATTGCCAAATAATGCCCCACCTCCACCCCAGATTCTGTTCCAGTTAATCACATGACTGACAAGTAACTAGACTAAAACTGTTTAGCTCCTAAGTGACAGTCTGAAATGCCTAGAATTTGGCTTAATGGTTATTTGACTTTTTGAAAACTCCTTTCTTTATAAATTTATGATCTTATCACTTATGGGTGAACATATAACAAGATTATTCCATTTTAAACAAGACAACTAAAAGAGAGGGCTTCTGGAGGCAGCAAAAATGAAAGGTATGTGGTTTCTCTTATTTTTGTACCTTTTGAGTTATGGGTTATGTACCTTATTTGTATGTATGTATCTTATTTTTGTGCCTTTTGAATTATGAATAGCTGGCAATTAGAAAATAAAGGTTCATATTCACCTCAAACAAGTGTTTCAAATATTTAAAGTAAGAAATTAAAAAGAATTTATGAATATAAAGTGCGATACCATGAGGTTAACTCAGCTACTGTGCGTTTAAAAAAGACAACTGAATATCATACTACTTTCTGTAGAAGGAAATGACACAAACTTTTGTTGTAAGGTCTGTGAATTGTAATATTCCATCAACCAGAGGTAGTAGTTGTTTGACGATAAGCAAATATCAAAAGGAAAAAATTTCAAAGTCCTAAAAGTAAATTATGCCAATGGCTTATGTTTGTGTGTGTTCAAGCAATCACTCTGACAAGGATTTCCCTGCATATGAATGTCACAAATAGAGTTCAGCAGTTCTAACGTTTTCAAAGTGAAAACTGAAATGCTTAAAAAAAATTTTTACCAAACAGGCATAGGGCCTTTTGTAAAATAAAAGTATAGAAGAAGACCATAGTACAATTTAATAATTCAGTGAGAATTGTTTGGTTAGAACCCACAAAAGAATATGTTATTAATATAATCAACATAATTATCTAACAGACATACAAATAATATAAACTTCTATAAAATCAAGCTTGAATGACATATAAATTCCAAATAATTATTATTACCTTATTATCATCACATGCATGTTTTTTTAAAATGTTAGGTTCATTATTCGAGCAATTGGTACGATTTTTTATCATGATGTCCTGTAAAAAGTAATTATATAATAGTATGGTTAAATTGGGGACTTTTCTAATATGTAGCAATTTTTTAAACAACAATGTTACAATACTTGGTATTAATATATGCATTTAAGGAAAATAACTTTAGCATGGCTCAGCTGACCAGGCATAAAAAATAGCTTTCTATAGTTACAGAATAAACAAGAATGTACACAAACCCTCACATATTTAGAGCTTCCCTCAGACTCCCTAATTTAATCCCAGAAATCACGGAGAATCTGGTTCATTTGGAGAAATAGAAGTACCTATTTTAGGAGTTACACTATGTAGACAAAGTACAATAAATTTTGAAATCATGAAGTTGAGATGCATTTAAGAGGTTTTCCAGTGCAGTTGTCACTACAAAACAGCAACATAAGGAATTTACATTAGGATAAGAGAAAACCTCTTGACAGAGAGTGTGAAGTTGAAATTTATTCAGCATTTTTAACAATCCAATTTGTCTGGGATGCTTGAGATAGAACTTTGCCAAGAAACAATGGGATTGAATGTATGTTTTTGTGTTACTGTTATCTAGGAGTAGAAAAGCAGACAATACATGTTCATTTTTCATTTATAAGGAATGTAGAATGTGGGGATTACCTGAATCAAGAATTTAGTTGAGGTATTAAGAAGAATTTCCTAAGGATTCGGATTCTCTTATGCAGAGGATTGGACTAGGTCTATGAAGCAAACTAGCAATTCCATGCTATCAGAACTTCCAGAGGACTTCAAGCAATCTTAGCCTATATGTTGTCATCAAGGAAACAGGATAAGTGGAGTAATGGCAGGATTTAGTCATGGGCTTCTAGTCTTCATCTGCCTCTCAGAAAAGTATGCATTACTCTCTGATCACCTGCGAAAAGTGTAAATGGTTTCTGGGTTTATCCTGACTTTAACTGTATATACTATCTGCTTTTCTGTAGGAACTAGTCTCTGAATATCTGCTTAACCACTCAACACTTATTATCAGCCAGTGTGCGAGGTCCTTGCCAAGCCCCGGGAGGGGAAAAAAAAAATTAAGAAAGCACAGTCCTAGTTTCTTGAGCCTTTTGATAAAAAGGGGAAGATGCTGTGTCATGCCTTGGACACTTTTACATCACTTCTTCCCTTTGTAAAAGTATGATTTGGTAAACAAAATATTTGTTAGTGCCAACCTCCCCAGTCATACTGCAAATATCTCAAGTGGCAAATGGATATATTTTCTATAACTATGCTCATGTTGCCATTATACACACATCTTTGAAAATGTAGTGAAGAATTAACATTCTATTAAATCATCTTCCTATGGATTTCCATTTAATTCAGTGCATAGTCTTTTATCTTTTTTAAATTTAAATTTAATTAATTAATTTATAGTGTTATTTTCAGAGGTGGAGTTCAGTGAATCAATCTGTTGTACATAACACCCAGTGCTCATTATGTCACATGCCCTCCTTATTGCCCATCACCCTGTTACCCCATCCCCTTCAGCAACCCTCATTGGGTTGGTTTCCTATGACTAAGAGTCTCAGGGTTTGTCTCCCTCTCTGATTTTAAACTGTTTTATTTTTCCCTCTCTTCCTCTATGTTCCTCTGTTTAGTTTCTTAAATTCCATATATGAGTGAAATCATATGATAATTGTCATTCTGACTTATTTTGCTTAGCATTAATACCCTCTAATCCCATCCACATCATTGCAAATGGCAAGATTTCATTTTTTATGGCTAAGTAATATTCCATTTTATCTTCTGTCTTCCTTCATCTGTTGATGGATATCTGGGCTCTTTCCATAGTTTGGCTGTTGTGCACACTACTGCTATAAACATTGGGATACAGGTGTTATTTTCTGGTTATCTTTTGAAGGGATGCAAAATAAATGAGATTATTTTTCAGCCAATATCCAACTCTTCCCTCTACTCCATCAGAGAATGTATTAGTTTCCTAGGGCTACTGTAGCAAATTACCAAAAACAAGAGAAGTTTATTCTGTCACAGTTCTGGACTTCAGAAGTCTAAAAGGAAGGTATTAGTTCTTGATTCTAGGGCAGAATCCATTGTTTGCCTCTTCTTTCTTCTGTTGGTTACCAGCATTTTTTGGTGTTCTTTGGCTTGTAGCCACATGGAACAGGTCTCTGCCTGCAACTTCTTCACCTTCTTCTTTATGTGAATGTCAAATCTCCCCCCACCTTTCTTTTTTTCCCTTCCAAGATTTTATTTAAATTCCATTTAGTTAACATACAGTGTAATATTAATACAGGCATAGAATTTTGTGATTCAACATTTACATACAATACCTGGTGCTCATCACAAGTGTCCTGCTTAATCCCTACCATCTATTTAACCCAGCCCCCACCCCTGCCCACCTCCCTTCTGGTAACCATCTGTTTGTTCTCTACAGTTAAGTGTCTGTTTCCTGGTTTGCCTCTTTTTTCCCCCTCTATGTTCATTTATTCTGTTTATTAAATTCTACATATAAGTGAAATTATATGGTATTTGTCTTTCTCTGACTTATTCAGCTTAGCATAATACTCCCTAGCCTTATCCATATCATTGCAAATGGCAAGATTTCATTCTTTTTCATGGCTGGGTAATATTCCTGTGTGTGTGTGTGTGTGTGTGTGTGTGTGTGTGTGTGTGTTATGTATACACCACATCCTCTTTATCCATTCACCAGTGGATGGACATTTGGGGTCTTTCCATAATTTGGCTATTGTAGATAATGCTGCTATAAACATCGGGGAGCATGTATCCTTTCAAATCAGTATTTTTGTGACCTTTGGGTAAATACCTAGTAGTGAAATTGCTAGATCATAGGAAATTTCTATATTTAACTTTTTTGAAAAAAACTCCATACTATTTTTGAGAGTGGGCTGCAGCGGTTTGCATTCCCACCCCTACTTTTCTCTTATAAAGACACTTGTGATGGCATTTAGGGCCCAAATATATAATCCAGGATTATGTCAAAACTCTTAATTTAATCATATCTGCAAAGACTCCTCTTTCCTATAAATTAAGAAAGATTTGAACCTAGTATCTATAATACTTCTCCTATAGAGAAGTATTTCCCTGCCCTTTGATTTTGAGTTTGATCAAAAGACTATGCTTTGGACAGTGGATATTTGCAGATGGGACAAGAGCAGAGGTTTGAAATGTATTTGCATAACTGAATTTGGATACTTGTGTTCATGTCTTTCAACATGAAGAGAGTAAGTCTCTAATAGCAGCTTATTCATTATCTATTACTATATAATAAATTATCACAAAACTTAGTAGCTTAAAACAACAAACATTTATTACTGAATACTTTCTGAGGGTCAGGAATTTTGGAGAAGCTTAACTTGGTACTTCTGAATCTGTGTCTTCCATGGGGCTGGAGTCAAGATGTTGGCCATGTCTGTAATCATCTAAGGCTTGACTAGTGGATCCACTTTCAAAAAGCAAGATTGTTGCAAATGGCAAAATTTCATTCTTTTTTTGTGGTGAATAAAATACCATTATATATTTATGTACATATATAGCTCCATCCATGTCATTGCAAATGGCAAGATTTCATTCTTTTTCATGGCTGAGTGATAGTCCAGTTTGTGTGTATGTGTGTGTGTGGGGCAGTGTACACCACATCCTCCTTATCCATTCATCAGTCAATGGACATTTGGGCTCTTTTTAGAATTTGGCTACTGTAGATAATGCTGCTATAAGTATTGGTGTACATGTATCCCTCTGAATTAGTATTTTTGTATTATTTGGGCAAATATTTAGTAGTGCAATTGCTGGATTGTAGGGTACTTCTATTTTTAACTTTTTAAGGAAAACCTACTGTTTTCCAGAGTGGCTGCATCAGTTAGCATTCACCAAGAGTGCAAGAGAGTTCCCCTTTCTCCATATCCTCACCAACACCTGTTGTTTCTTGTGTTGTTGATTTTAGCCATTCTGACAGGTGTGAAGTGATATCTCATTGTAGTTTTGATTTGTATTTCCCTGATGATCAAATGGTGTTGGGAAAACTGGACAGCAACATGCAAAAGAATGAAACTGGACCATTTTCTTATACGCAAAAATAAGTTGAAAATGGCTGAAAGACTTAAATGTGAGACAGGAAACCATCAAAATCCTGGAAGAGAACACAGGCAGTAACCTCTTTCACATCAGCCATAGCAACTTCTTACTAGATATGTCTCTGGAAGAAACAAAAAGAAAAATGAACTATTGGGACTTCATCAAAATAAAAAGCTCCTGCACAGTGAAGGAAACAATCAGCAAAACTAAAAGGCAACTGATGGAATGGGAGAAGATATTTGCAAATGACATATATGATAAAAGCTTAATTCCAAAATATATAGAGAACTTATAAACTCAACACCCAAAAAATGAATAATCCAATTAAAAATGGGCAGAAGATATGAATAGGCATTCTTTCAAAGAAGACATACAGATGTCCAACAGACACATGAAATGATGCTCAACATCACTGATAAGGACTTTTTAAATAAAATTCCAAAAGAATGAGTCACAAAAGAAATAATTGATAATCTTAATTAAAATGAAGACTTCAAAACACACATATATATACATATAAATTTCCCCTGATTACAGTAATTATAGTAGCATCCACATTTATATAACAAGATATAAAATGTATGTAATAGCACTGTGTATATAATAATTACATATTACATTTACATGCACATACACATCTCTTTGAAAACAAAGTTTACCAAATAAACTTTTTTAGGGGCTGGTTTATTAAGGCTGTTCACATAGATAGGCAAGGAAGGAATCAACAGAAGATTAGTATGCTATCATCTAATGACTGCATCTGTGATTACCCTGCAGCCACAGCAACTAATTAAGAATCTAAGTGTTTTTTAAAAGATGCCATTCCACCCAGGGGTAATTTTTTTACCTAGACAAGATGAATACCAATACAGGAATATAACATTCTTTTGTCACACAAGGTCTCATAAAGTGGCTCAGCATACATTCTAACAGTAGACTCCTGCCTTACCTATGTCAACCCTCTAGAAATTTTTTATTTTTTATTTTTTTAATTTTTTTAAAAAATATTTTATTTATTTATTCATGAGAATACACAGAGAGGAGAGAGGGAAGCAGAGACACAGGCAGAGGGAGAAGCAGGCTCCATGCAGGAAGCCTGATGTGGGACTCGATCCCGGGACTCCAGGATCACACCCTGGGCTGCAGGCAGCGCTAAACCGCTGAGCCACCGGGGCCGCCCCATATTTTTTTATTCTTTAGTTGAGATATAATCGGCATGCAACGTTAGTTTCAGGCATACAACTATTCAATATTTATGTATATTACAAAATGAATCAATAAGTTTAGTTAACATCTATCACTAAACACTTTTTTTTCTTGTGATGAGAAGTTATAAGATCTATTAACAACTTTCAAATATACAATATAGCACTATTAACTATAGTAACCATGCTTTGCATTACATTCCCAGGATTTATTGATTTTATAATGGAAATTTTGTACCTTTTGACTATCTTCACCCCACCACCCCCAGCTCTGTGACAGGCAAAGCACCCTGGAGATAAAATTGTTGCACTTTCAGGCAGCAGTCTGTAGACTGGAGGAGGCAGAAACAATTTTAATTGGACTGAGGACTGAAGCAACATAGAAAGTTAATGGGAAAAGTAAAGAAAAGGGGAATAAAGTTAGTAATAATGATAATATAATTGACTTTTTAAACTTAACAAATATTTTCTAAACAACTCAAAGATTCAGGTGTGGTTCTAGACCCTGAAGATCTGCAGATGAAAAAGTATTCCTATAGTACTTTCAGTCGCAGTTTTCAATGTGTATTTCTGTAAAAGACACAAAGCTTAACTACCTATTTCTCCCTTTCACAGAAAAATCCTTTGAGTTCAGTACTATTAATGCTCCTTTATTACACTGAGATATAATATACAATGTATTTCAAAAGAAAAAACAGAGGCATAAAGAGATTGAATACTTTGTCTAAAGTTACAGTTGCTGGGTGCTACAGTAAAAAATTATGCCTAGGAGATTTAAATCCAGAGCACTTTTTCGTAACTATAATGCTATAACTGCTTTCTTTTGGAATAGTTACATTACATATTTGTTATATAATGGGAATTTTTCAGTAGAGAAGCTAGTGTTTAAAGAAAGAGAATAATAGATAACTAAGTCAAAATTGAGTCTAAGAGGAGGTCGTGTGAAATAAAATCTCAAGAGCATTTTTAAAGTTGTTACTTTTAGATATGTCGTTCTCCAAGACAGAAGAGAATGAGAAGATTGGCATATTTCTAGGAATTTTTGCTTCAGTATTGCCATATATTACATGTAAAGGTCATAAATAGTCTCTTTGTTCTTTACAATAATTTTGTATTAAAATAAAATCTTCTTTGTAGACATCCAGATGGCTAACAGACACATGAGAAGATGCTCAACATCACTCACCACCAGGGAAATACAAATCAAAGCTACAATGAGATACCACCTCACACCTATCAGAATGATTAAAAGTAACAACACAGGAAACAACAGGTATTGGCAAGGACATGGAGAAAGAGGACCCTCTTGCACTGTTGGTTGGAATGCAAACTGGTACAGCCACTCTAGAAAACAGTATGGAGTTTCCTCAACAAGTTAAAAATAGAACTACTCTATGATCCAGCAGTTGCACTACTCGGTATTTACCCAAAGGTATTTATACAAAAATACTGATTCAAAGGGATACATGCACTCTGATGTTTATCACAGCATTATCAATAGCCAAATTATGGAAAGAGACCAAATGTCCATAGAATGATGAATACAGAAGATGTGGTATATATTTTTATATAACACACACACACACACACACACACACACACACACACACACACACAGGAATATTACTCAGCCATGAAAAAGAATGAAATCTTGCCATTTGCAATGATGTGGATGGAGCTAGAGAATATTAATATAAGTTAAATAAGTCAGAGAAAGAAAAATTCCATATTACAACACTCATGTGAAATTTAAGAAACAAAACAAACAAACATGGGGGGGAACAAAAGAAAGGCAAACCAAGAAACAAACTGTTAACTATAGAGAACAGACTGATGGTTACTGGAGAGGTGGGGCCCAAGGGGATGGGTTGAACAGGTGATGGGTACTAAGGAGGGTGCTTGTGATGAGCACTAGTGTGGCATATAAGTGATGAATTACTAAATTCTACACCTGAAACTAATATTGCACTGTATGGTAGCTAGCTGGAATTTAAATAAAACTTTAGAAAAGAAAAAGATTCTTCTTTGTAATCTTTGATAATACTTCTGAAGTTTATTTTATTTATAGGGTGACCACACACCCCAGTTTTCTGGGACCATTCTGGATTGTACAGAATGTACAGAATGGCAGCCTATTGGTCAGCTTCCTCTTGCATTCTTAAAAGTGTTCTAGTGTGGGCAATAAATTTTTTTGCTCACCCTATTTGTATTATGCTACTTAAATTTTTGGTTTGTATGGTATAGAGTTTTCCTATCTTTTTTATTTTTTAATTACTTTGAACATAACTCAAAAATACTTTTTAATGTCAAATATATTACTTGCTGCCACTCTTCAAACAATACTGAGATGTATGATGAAAAGCTTATTTCCTCTCCACTGTCATCACTAGAATCACCCATCTGAAGTAATTAATATTAGCAGTTTGATGAAAATATCCTTCTTGCTCAAGAAAACCTATGTATATATGTAATGTGCATATAAGCATACAAAATTTACTCATATATATGCATATATAGGATATATGAAGATATTTTCCTTTGCCATTTTTTAACAAAGGGTTCATAGTATACACCTTACTCTTCCTGTTATGTATTATTTATACTTTATATCGTGACTATCATTCTTTTTTTTTTATAAATTAATTTTTATTGGTGTTCAATTTACCAACATACAGAATAACACCCAGTGCTCATCCCGTCAAGTGTCCCCCTCAGTGCCCGCGTGACTATCATTCTAATGGCCAAATATATCTAGAACGATTTTTCATAACTGTATTATAGTCCATATTCAGTGTCTTCTACAGTTTACTCAACAGTTTTCTTAATGATGGACAGTTAATATTTGCTCCTATAAACAATGCTACCATCGGCATATTTGTGTGTCTATACATATACATATATATGTGCATACTATCCCCTTTGAGATGAATGCTTGGATTTCCGTAGAATTGTTTCCCTTCACTGAAATTTGCTGAAGACAATGGAATATTCATTTTTTAAATGATTTATACTTTGACCAGCAAATAAGGGAGCCCATTTTGTCACATCCTTGCCAGCAACAGATGTCATCAGCCTTTAATATTTTTACCAATCTTGATATGCCAAAATCTGTGCCTCATTGTAGCTTGAATTTGCATTTCTATTACTATTAGAAAACTAGCATCATTTCATTTCATTTCACAATTTGCATTTCCTTTTATATTAATAGCCTGTTCTTACCCATTCTTAGGTTGTTTGTCTTTTGATAATCAGTTTGTACACTTTACATAAGAAATATTTTTAAACTTTCTCCTTTATTTCAGTTGTATCTCTTGTATAATGCAAGAGATATTTTTGTACAATTTTTCTTTATTTCAGACTTTAATTCATATTTATTGTTAGATACTCATTATGTTTTTATGCTCCATTTCATTTGTTTTGTAATTTTGGTATATAAAAGATAATTCTTAAAAAGTATTTTCTAAAAACCTATTAGAATTCTTTTCTTTCTCAATATAAATGGTAAACATATCTATTGACCATTCTGAAATGCAAAGAGGGATTTATTGCCGTTTTTACTTTCTCAGTCCTTTTGTAACCACGTGCTTCGCATATTATTAGTTTTTAGGGAAAACATGATATTGTTGTGTTTCTATATTTGTAATAACTATCTAGACATCACCAAACAGTTCAGTATTTAATAGTAGTTCATTTTTGTAGCATCATATTGAAATATATTAATTTCTTGTTTAGCTGGACTAATCTTGCAGTCACATTTTTGTTGTGGTTGTTTTAGGTAAGGATGTTGTATCCTTACTGAGCTCTGTGCATTATTTCCCTTGGCACATTGATTAAAATTTGCCTGTATGTAGGATTGCGAATTCCTACTCTTGTTATTATAAATCTCAGTAGAGATTGGTCAATTGGAGGTAAAAATGGGTGAAAATTGGAGGGTAGCCTAATTTTATTTTCCCATATTGTAAACCTTTTCTCTTTATTCTTCCAGGATGATGCTTCTTTGAAAAAATTCTTATGATATATACCAGTGCTTGTCTCTTATTATTGTTGACATAATCAACAGACCTTATTTATATATACATATATAAATATATAAAATACAGAAACAGATCTCTCTTCAATTCTAGAAGTTTTGCTTCTATTTCATCTGTTACTTTTTTTTCTTACAATATGCAGAGTTACATAAAGTCTTTGCCTTTTCTTTTGGGAGATCTTTATATGTGTGTCCATGTAATGATTACAACATAAAGTTGCTCTTCTTTTGTACACACATGTTATTATAATATAAGCCTTTATCTTCCTAACTGGTTGAGATAAACTCTCATTTGCCATGTTATTTCTGAACGTTCTCGTGGTATTTTCTAAAGTGTACTCTAATAACTCCTCAGTTCTTCCACTTGATCTCCTCAACTTGCTGTCAAGATCTTCCTCTAGAGATAATATTCATGAATTCATCACTTTCTTGGGTAAAGCAGTTTCTCTAGTGACAACCAGTAATGTTTCCCCTCTAGCTGTGGAGAGGAATCATAGCCTTTTGTGTCAACACATTTTTCTGGCTCTTGGAACTCCAAACACTCCCATTGTAATGAACATTGTGTTCTCCTTCCATATCTTATCAATTCCTCTCCTTCTACATTATTTAGTAGTCATGTGATTTCTGGGATTTAATCCACTCCCACTTCTGGACTGGACTTTAATTGGTCTAAGACTCAGATACTAAGTCAATAAGAATTATCTGATCTTCCTTTCCAAAGTAATTGGCTCAAGTAACCAAGATCCAAAGCATTCAGGTCCTTGGTATTCTACTGGCATAACAAGTGTTTCATAGGTAATCTAATAAAAATATAGCTATTTCCTTGATTAATTAGTTATAGACAACAGAGTGATCATTCCTCTGGATCTGAAAAAAGCAATACACCATGGTTGCTACTGTCAAGCCACAGCATGAAGCCAAACGACATGCAGAGAAATGTAGGTTGTAAAGAACTATAAAAAAATGAAGCTGATAGATGAACAGATAAAAAAGATATGGTATACACACACACATGTACACACACACTGGAATATTACTCAGCCACAAAAAGAATGAAATCCTGCCATTCTCCACAACATGGATTGACCTACAGAGTATTATGCTAGGTGAAATAGACAGAGGACCAATACCACATGATTTCCTTTATATATGGAAAACTAAAACAATAAAACAGAAAGATTCACAGATACAGTGTGTTTCCTGTATCTGTGAAATAGAGGTGGGTAGGCAGGTGAAATAGAGGTACAAACAGGATTAAGAGGTACAAACTTTCAATTATAAGATACTCATGGAACTATAATGTACACTACAGGAAATATAATAATAATATTATAATGACTTTGTATGGTAATACCTGGCAACTAGACTTATGGAGATCATTTCACAATGTATAAAAATATCTAACTATTATAATGTACACCTGAAACTAACAGGATATTTTCTGTCAATTATACTTAATTAAAAATAACCAATAAATACTCTTTAATGTTGCAGTTCATTTATGTTTAGTTTTCTACTACTTGTAAGTGAAAGCATACTAACTGATATAACTTCTTCAGCCTGAAGGACTTCATAACTAATAATCTGGACTCTGGCTTCTCTAAAAATAGTCCCCCTTCTGATGCAGCTACTCTACCAATGAAAATCTGTGGCTTACTCTTACTCTACCTTTGCACAGTCACCTTTAGCATTAGAAGAGTTCTCTAGAGTCCTCTTAACTGAGATTTTTAGAGCAACTATTTCTAGTTCCAAAGAGAGGAGGGAGTTCCTCCTCCTGTATTAAAAAAAAGAAAGAAAAAGAAAAACACCCCCAAAACAGTCACATTTCTTATCCTCCCAGGCATGTCTTCTTCTTAGAATGATTGATAGTGCAAACAATACCGAACACAACAACAATCACCATCACCATTACACTCCAAAATCCCAGACAAAGCAGATCACCATAGATTCACAACAGACTAAGTGAGAAAACTAATGATAGGCAGAGCTAGCATACAAACACAAGTTTGGCCCAGTTACAAAGCTTATGCTTTTTCTACTACACCAGGGTTGTCATCCATGTAATGTGAACTTAATTAAAAATCTTTAATCACCAAAGTTTAATAGAAGAGTTGAGAATATAACTTCTAGCCAGAAACCTAGAAAATATATTATTTTCTCAATCCTAAACCCTATCTATATGATATAGCTTATAATATTTTTGTTTGCTTATACATTAATTTATCTGCCTACTTAAAAAATTTACTGGATATACATATATAATATATGCATATTCATATTTATGCATATATTATAAAGTGATAAATGCCTTAATAGTAGTCAAGATAAAATGCTATAAAAGATTACTTTTGACTGGTCTTATGAATGAAGTATAACCTGAGCTTAATATTAAAAGGTAGTTAAATTTGAGTATGTGAATATTTGGGAAGAAAGACAGGGGAAATAGACAATTCCAGAATGAGAGAACACAGATCAATGGCACCATGGTACAAAAATGTGGGGCTCCCCTGAGAAATAGTAAGTAATTTGGTTTGATTGTGGTGTAGAGAGTGTAAGGCGCAATGTGGAGTGGTAAATAGGCTAGAAATGAAGACTGGGAGCAGAAAGACTAGAAAGCATTAACTTTCTAAATGCCCAGATAAGGTATTAATCCTGCATTCAGCAGACAGTGAGTGGTAACCTGTGTAAAGTTGTTGCACAGGAATATAGCATGATTTCAACTCTGCCTTATGGTGATCAGTACGTGTTGGGAAAGTATTCACAGAGTATTCATGACTGTGATGCTTATCTACTTTGCCCAGGGATGCAAATTAGATGGTGAGTAGATGTAAATTATGAGAGAAAACCTGTATGAGGAGGTAGATATAATTCATATGAGAAACACAAAAGAATTAGAAGGAAGGCTGTAAGAATTCTGTCTCACTGGAAATGTATGACTGGGGTAAGTTCCACTAAATAAAGATTCTGACTCCAATTTGGAAATATCTTATTAGGTAGACAGGCATTCTTTAATTTGGAATAGTCACTGTGAAACAAATGACACAGTAATCAACTCCAAATGTATAACCATGTCCTATATTTTCCATCAAAAAAGTAGGAGAAAAATATATGTATATAAGACACAGTACATATATGCTCAGCTATGTTTGTCTTGTCTAACATTCTGGATTTCTCTATTCCACTTGTTAGTAAAAATACCTCTATAAAATTTCTTTGCTGAGGCTCAAAGTAAGAAAAGTCAAACAATCAGCAACATTCATTAAAAATACTTATAGTTCTGTGAACGCAGAACAAAGGAGGATACTACAAAAGGATAATGAATAAATCGTAGTTATTAAACCCATCCTTTATCTTGTGTGAAATTATACATGTATTGGATGCCTTTTTTGGAGGTGATATATATTTTCTATTCATGGAAGCCTCTCAGCATTACCAACACACCCTAGGTACATAACTTGCTATTTTCCTCGTTCGTGTTAATAAAAGTATGGTTATCTAAGATTGGAGATATGAAACTATGTTCCAGGAACTGTATGACTCAGCAATTGGCATATATCTCTAAATATCAATATTCAATATCAAATACGGGCACTGAGTAGTCATTGAAACCTGATGGCATATCCACCTGTGGTTGGTATAGTGCCACAGATCAAAAGTTATGCACATGCTACTCTGGGTGTGTAGGAGTGCTATTATGAGATATATAGAAAAGTTTCATACATGGCAGGCATTCTGTTTCTTCTAAATAGACCAAAATCCTACATGCAATGTAAAGAACACTGAAACAGAGGTGTGGATAGCTGGATCGGAACATTCCACTATTGGTATTAAATAATTTCTCAGCAGTAATGAACCTCAGAAATTATGTAAGCCAAAGTTCTAGTTTTATGATTTATAAAAGTGAGGCCCTATAGCAGTTAATTGACTTAGCCAAAGTGCCAAACCCAAAGTAGCAAAACTGGGACTCTGACCTTTTGGTCAGATAATAATAATTTATATATATATATAAATTTATAAATTATATAAATATATATAAATTTAAATAAATCTTTATTTCCAGACCAACAATCTCCCTATAACAGTATGCTGACATGATGTAGCTTCTCCTTGACTTACCTCATCTGTAAAATGAGTACACTGAACCTGTGCAGTGGTTTTCCAACTCCCTGTTCCCTGTAATCCTGGAATTTATGAAATGACTCAGAGGCCACTGAAAATAGGCATAAGATAATACAGAACACTTAACGCTCAAGGCCTCACTGGAGTTCTGTGTAAGATTTATTTGAAGAAAAATTCATGGATAAATGAAAATTTGAAAACCACAGTTTTATTGATAATCCACTTCTAAGTTATAAATGCAAAATCATCATTTATACATTTGAATTTTAATAAAATTTCACTCTCATAAATCAAGCAATTTAGAGCCATTTAAAATATTAAAGGTTTTTATTTGATTCTTTTTTTTATATATAAATTAATTTTTATTGGTGTTCAATTTACCAACATACAGAATAACACCCAGTGCTCATCCCGTCAAGTGTCCTCCTCCGATTCTTTTCTTAAGGGTGTGAAATAGAAATTTAGAAGCCATTGTCACATAAATATTATTTCTAACATAAATAAGATTATAGAACCATCACTTGTTGAATGCTTACTAAATTCAGTGATTATTTCATCAGCCTTACATATATTCATTTTATCCAAATAATAACCCAATGAAGTGTGGGCACTAATTTCTATCCTCATTTTAGAAATAAGGAAACTAAGGCATAAAAAGGCTAAGTAATTTATCCAATGGCATATAGCTAGCAATTGGCAAATTTAGATTGAATATTCACATAGGGTCTATTGAACCATGACATAAATAGGTTCATTCTAAAGTTCTCACTGTTTAAACCCTATCTGTGGTCTTTTATCTTTATAAACTACACTCTTAACCTCATAGTGCTCGACACCAATGATGGTCATTGATTTAATAACCTGCATAAATAATCACTATTAATAGAAAGCAACGGAGGCTCACATATAGTCATTACATGATCTACAACATCTATAATATCTTGATTAGATACTTGACCCAGATTTACCTTTATATGCATAAAATTGATTTTATTAAGCTTATATTGCCAAATCTAATATGACCTAGATCTGGATTCAAAACAAACTTAAAAATTACCAATATAGTAATGCTCACAAAATTGCTATTAAAGCATAGGAATATTAGAAACACCACTGTCCTCAAAGACAAAAGCCACAGACTTAACACAACTCTGGCCAGATATGAGTAAACCAAGTTTTTACAATAATAGGCACCTATAAAAAAAGAACTCTGAAAAACCCTTCCTCCTTCACTAGGACAGACTTTGTAATCATGTTGTGGTGCTAGCATTCATCCCATTGCCCCTACTTGGAAAAGTGCCTTCTTTTTCTAACTGCTGGGGGCTATTTCAGTTCCACTACTCCTATGGAATCTTGCTTTAAGAACCATATGATCCTCTCAATAGATGCAGAAAAAGCATCTGACAAAGTACAACATCCACTGATGAAAAAAAAAAACTCAACTAAGTAGGGATAGAGAAAATATACCTCAACATCATATAAGAAAAACCCACAGCTAATATCATCCTCAATGTTGAAGAACTGCGAGCTTTTCCTCTATGATCAGGAACAAGACAGGGATGTCTACTCTTATCATTGTTACTTAATATAGTACTGGAAGACATAGCTTCAGCAATCAGACCACAAAAAAAAAGAAAAGAAAGGAAAGAAAGAAAGAAAGAAAAGAAAGAAAGAAAGAAAGAAAGAAAGAAAGAAAGAAAGAAAGAAAGAAAGAAAGAAGAAAGAAAGAAAGAAAGAAAAAGGAAGGAAGGAAGGAAGGAAGGAAGGAAGGAAGGAGAAAAAAAGAAAAGAAAAGGCATTGAAATCAGCAAGGAAGAAAAAGAACTTTTACTATTTGCAGATGACATGATATTCTATGTAGGAAACCCAAAGGACTCCATCAAAACCTTGCTAGAACTGGTACAGGAATTCAGGATAGTCACGGGATACAAAAATCAAAGGACAGAAATCTGTTGAATTTCTATACACCAATAAAGAAGCAGTACCAATTGCACCAAAAACTATATGATACCTAGGAATAAATATAACCAAGGAGGTAAAAGGTCTGTATTCTGAAAATTATAGAACACTGATAATAAAAATTGAAGATGACACAGAAATGGAAAAACACTCCACTCTATCAAAATGCCATTAGCATTTTTCACAGAGCTAAAACAAACAATCCTAAAATTTGTATGAAACCACAAAAGACCCCAAATAGCTAAAGCAATCTTGAAAGAGAAAAGCAAAGCTGGAGGCATCACGATTCTGGACTTCAAGTTATATTCCAAAGCTGTAGTCATCAAGACAGTATAATATTGGCACAAAAACAGACACATAGATCAATAATAGAACAGAATAGAAAACCCAGAAATGAACCCACAACTATATAGTCAATTAATCTTTGACAAAGCAGGAAAGAATATCCAATATCCAAGAAAATAAGACAGTCTCTTCAATAAATGGTGGTCGGAAAACTAGACAACCACATGCAAAAGAATGAAATTGGAACTCTTTCTTACAACACACACAAAAATAAGTTCAAAATGGCTGGAAAACCTAAATTTGAGATAGGAAACCATCAAGATCCTAGAAAAGAACACAGGCAGTAGCCTCTTTGACATTGGCCATAGCAACTTCTTACTAGATATGTCTCTGGAGGCAAGGGAAACAAACTATTGGGACTTCATCAAAATAAAAAGCTCCTGCACAGTGAAGGAAATAATCAACAAAACTAAAAGGCAACTTATGGAGTGGGAGAAGATATTTGCAAATGACATATCTGATAAAGGGTTAGTATCCAAAATATATAAAGAACTTCTAAAACTCGACATTCAAAAAATAAATAATTCAGTTAAAATATGGGCAGAAGACATGAATGGACATTTTTCCAAAGAAGACATCCAGATGGCTAACAAACACCTGAAAAGATGCTCACCATAACTCATCATCAGGAAAATACAAATCAAAACTACAATGGGATATCACCTTATATGTGTCAGAATTGCTGAAATTAACAACATAGGAAATAATAGGTGTTGGCAAGGATGCAGAAAAAGGGGAACCCTCTTGCACTTTTGGTGGGAATTCTAACTGGTTCAGCCACTCTGGAAATCATTATGGTGGTTCATCAAAAAAGTTAAAAATACAACTGCCTTGGGGTGCCTGGGTGGCTCAGTCATTTGAATGTTAACTCTTGATTTCAGCTCAGATCATGATCTCAAGGTCATGAAGTTGAGCCCCTCATCAGTCCTCATGCTTAGCATGTAGTCTACTTGAGATTCTCTTCCTCTCCCTTTTCCCCTTCCCCTACTCTCTCTAATAAATAATTAAATAAATAAATAAATAAATACATACATACATACATAAATCTATCTTTAAAAAAAATAGAACTCCCTATGATCCAGCCATTGTACTACTAGGTTTTTACTCATATACAAAAATACTAATTCAAAGGGATAAATGCATCATGATGCTTATGACAGCATTATCAACAATAGCCAAGTTATGGAAGAGCCCAAATGTCCACGACTGATGAATGGATAAACAAGATGGGTATATATTTACAATGAAATATTACCCAGCCATAAAAAGAATGAAATCTTGCTATTTGCAGTGATATGGCTGGAGCCAGAGAGTCTACCTTTTCTTCAGCCCACTGAAACCTAATATAGTCAATCTAGTACTTGGCCCCTCATATTCTCTCATTGATAAAACTCTATGAGGCCTAAAGTTGAAAGTGATATATAAAGTTCAGGCAAGTAGTAAGGCAGTTATGTATGCACACAGACAAATTCATGTTTAGTGCATTTTTAATTGCTGACTATCATATGTGTAAGATAGTACATAATCATTACTGCCTATTAACCTTGAGATTGGTGAGTGATTAAAACTCCTAAAATGATCAATATGCATGCATTGGCAGGTTTGCAATCAGTTCTCCAGATCTGTGTAAAATCGCCAACTTCTGTTCCTTAAGAGCTCAGTCAAACATTTACTAAGCTCTATTATAATCTTCCAACTCAAAGATGGATCATATACTCTCTAAGAACTCTAGTGACTGAAGGGAAAGTTACAATTTTTTAAAAAAGATTTTATTTACTTATTTGACAGAGAGAGAGAGAGAGAGCAAGCACAAGCAGGGGGGAGCAGGAGAGGGAGAAGCAGGCTCCATGCTGAGCAGGGAGTCCAATGTGGTGCTCGATCCCAGGACCCCAGGATCATGACCTGAGCGAAAGGCAGACGCTTAACTGACTGACCTGCCCAGGTGCCCCAAAAATTACAACTTTAATAGGGCTTTGAAGAATGGTAGGTCTTAAAGAGGCAAATGAAAAGGAACAAAATCAAGCTTCAATCAAGCTTGGAGTCCAAGGTTTTCAATGAAATATTGTATGCATTTATAAAATGTATTTATAAAATACATATAACCATAAAGTGGTTATACATAAGCTGTTAGGTATTGAACATGAGTAAAAAAAGACCAGTCTTCCAGACTAGGTTCCAATCCCGTGGAGTTCACAGTTTTGAAGGAAAGATTCTTCAAAAATTACAACACGGGGATAATGCTGATAATTACAGTTAAGAATGTTCAGAGAAAGCAACTAATTCAATATTGTGAGCTTGGGAATTGCATTAAAAGTCAGTGGCCCTTTGTGAATTGAGCTTAGGTGGAGATTTGAGTGTAGCAAGTTTGGAAGTTAGGCTGTGATCAGATCTTGGAAAGCCTTCCATGTCAATCTGAAGAATGTTGACTTGTTTTTCTAGGACTAGGTGATAGGGAGCCATTGAAGACTTTTAAACTTCAGAATGGCAGAACAAGATCTGGGCTTTAGAAATTCAATTCATATAGCTCATGTAAAATAAACTGGAAATGGGAAGCACAGAGAAAGATGGGTTATTTCAGCCTTCAGGGTTTACATATGGCAGCTGATGTCCTCTGAAAGTTTAGGACTGTGTGACTAATGATATTGTCATTTAATAATTTTTTGAACACATAAAAATACAATGTAAAACTTGAAGATTGTTAAAATGTAGTTCTTGCACTAGAAACAAGTAAATGGAAAGGCAGTTAATACTGAGTGGATAGAGGGGCAGAGGGAGAGTCTTAAGCTGACTTTGGCGCTAAGCGCAGAGCCCAACACATGACCAGTCTCATGACCCTGAGATCATGACCTGAGATGAAACCAAGAGCTGGATGCTTAAACGACTGTACCACCCTGTGGCTCCCATGATATGCCCCCTTTATTTTGTTAATTCTATTTTTTAAGCCATTTTGGGGGAAATCTTCCTCTATCATAGGTTATTTTGCTGTTCCACTTGATGATGGGTTTTCTTTTGTAGGAACAGTAGTCCATAAATTGGCTCATTATTCTCTGGGGTGTTTCTGTATGGTTGTCATGTTTTCATCTTAATTTTACAGGGAACCACTCTATGCTGTTATTTATTTGACCCCATATGTCCCTTCTCACCTATCAGAGAACATTGTCTCTTCCCAGCACTTCTGGTGAGGCCACTACTGTGGCCTTGTCTATTCCATAATATTTTTTTTATAAAGATACTTCTTTATTTCTTTTTAAGTTTTATTTTTTTAATTTTTATTTATTTATGATAGTCACACACACAGAGAAAGAGAGGCAGAGACAGGCAGAGGGAGAAGCAGGCTCCATGCACCGGGAGCCCGACGTGGGATTCGATCCCGGGTCTCCAGGATCGTGCCCTCGGCCAAAGGCAGGCGCCAAATCGCTGCACCACCCACGGATCCCTATTCCATAATATTTTCAAGTCCATTGTGGGTTTTGGTGAGCTGCCTTTCTTGGAAAGAGTGTGCTCACCTGGCCATCAAGATTCCCTTCCAATTAAGAATGGAGCATTACACCTTTCATAGAGACTAAAATATTCAGGGAGTGATCTGTCCACTTCACTTGCCTTTCCCCAGCAGACATTTCCACTGTCTTCCTCCAAAATGGAGTATTAGTGAGATTTTTTTTCAAAATTTTGACCACTTTTGCCACCATCTTTAAATGAGTTTTCTATAGCTGCCATAACAAATGTCCACAAACTGAGTGGCTTGAAACAACAAAAATATATTCTCTGGAGGCCTAGATCCAAAATCAAGGTGTTGGCAGAATTCCATGCTTCTTTCCTAGCTTTTGGAGGCTACCAGCAATCTTTGGCATTCCTTAGCTTATAACTGCATAACTCAAATCTCTGTCTCTGTCTTCACATGACTTTTCCTCTGTGTCTTTTCTCCTGCTCTTCATGTCTAATGTCCCTTTTCATTGGATTTAGGACCCACCTAATCCAGGTTGATGTCATCTTGAGACTCTTAATTATATCTGCAAACACACTTTTTCCAAATAAGCTCACATTCACAGGTCCCAGGTGCACAGAGCAATTGGGGTGCCACCATTCTGACCACTATACCACCTATATTATTATTTTTAGAAGGGTGTTGATGTAGGACATGCTGTTAGTCATGTGGGTTCCTGAAAGATCTTTCACATTTGGGGGCTGTCCGTTTTCAATGACTTTTTTTTTTTGTATAAAGAAATGTCTTTTCATTAGTTTAATTCTCTTATTTTATACTTTTGTATGGTTTTAGGTTCCCAACTTTAGCTCCTTTCAATGTGCTTCAATCTGTCCTCTCACCCAGCAGTACATTTTAAATCATGAATACCAATAATACATATACCTTTAGACTCTACTGTGTGATCATCGAAAACAGTATGTTAAAGCTCACTACGAAGGTTAGAACATTTATAATGTCATTTCTTTGTTGTACTGAGATCATAGTGGTTGTGAAAACAGGTATGATAACATGTTTCAGCAGATTGAGAGTACTCACAATGTCATATCTTTACAAATTTTCTAATTAAATTCGCTCTATTCCCACTTGTTAGATTCATATAAATCTCTTTTCACTTTTCTGAATTAGCCAAGAATGTACAGAGTTTATTCAGTGCAAACAGACTAAGTTTTCTTCCATATGCCATGTAGACAAAACAGGACTATGTGATCCATCCACAGCTTTCTGCTTATGCTTTTTCTTTGTCTTTAATTTCTGTTGCAAATATGAGGTATTGACACAGAAAACCAGTGCAACATAGTCATGTTCTTGCTGGTCCAGATATGTGTATAAGCTCAAGCACAGGCCTAAGGTCCCAAATTTATAATCATTGAATTCATACCTGTATGCCTAGCATTGTCTCCAGAGACATCCACCATGGCAGGGTACTCAAATCCACAAGTGGTCTCAATCCTTACACTCTTTTCCAGGGGTAAACTTTCGCCCCCAAATATCTTGAACAACAAGTATCTTTTTGGTGTTGAATCTAGGTAACCAGTCAAAATTCTTTTCTCTCATAGTGAATCAGTAGGTATCAGACAGGAACAATTCAGTCTTTCATAAAGAATCTAATATCATGGAGCCTCAGAAAATAAGAGGCTGAGTTCTTAATCTCATACTGCCCAGGAAACTATCTATAGAAATGTAATTATTTCCTCCCTAGCAATTAATTGTACATACCAAGGGATTTTGGATTTGAAGAATTTATGTAGCCATAAAATAAGTGCTGCTGGTCTTCTTTTATTTTTTTAATGAATGAATGAATGGATTTTACTTTGTTTTCATACACTTTATTTTTAAAAACAGCTTTAGGCTTACAGAAAACCTTGAAAAAAGGACACAGTTCAAATATATCCCCCTCCCTCAATCCATTATTTCCCCTTTATTAATATCTTGCATTAGTGTGGTATCTTTGTTATAGTCCATGACTCAATATCATTACATTAATATCAACTTAAGTTCATAGTTCTTCATTAGGGTTCTCTTTGTGCTATAAAGTCCTATGGGTTTTGACAAATATATGTCATGTATCCACCATTACAGTGTCATATAGGATAGTGTCACTGCTCTAAAATTACTCTGTGCACCACTAATTCATTCCTACCTTCCTCCCTCCCCAATTTCTGATAACCACTGATCTTTTTTCTCTATAGTTTTCCATTTCTAGAATGTCGTAGAGTTGGAATCATATGATATGTAGGCCTTTAAGACTGAATTATTTATTTTTTTTTGGGGGGGGAAGACTGAATTCTTTCACACAATATGCACTTAAGGCACCTTCATGTCCTTTTGTGGCTTGACAGCTCATTTCTTTTTATCAGTGATTATATCCCACTGAATGGATATGCCACATTTTGTTTATCCCTTTACCTGCTGAAGAATGTATTTGCTTCCATTTGGGGCCAATATGAATAAATAACACCTTTATAAACATTAGCATGACAGTTTTAGTGTGGACACTAGTTTTCAACTCACTTGGATAAGTACCTAGAATCATGATTACATGGTATGACTATGTTTAACTCTCTAAGAAACTGCCAAACTGCCTCCCAAAATGGCTGTACCATTTTGCTTTCCCATTAACAATGAAGGAGAGCACTTCCTCTGCATGCCTGTCAGCGTTTGATGTGACTTGTTTTAGTCATTTTAATTATGATAGATTTTAGACATTCATCAGATGTGTGGTGCTACCTCACTTTTAATTTACAATTCCCTAATGACATATGATCTTGAGCATCTTCTCATATGTTTATTTCCTATGTATATGTCTGTCTTATTTGGTGAAGTGTCTATTCAGGTATTTTGACCATTTTTTTATTAGATTGTTTCTATTGTTGTTGAGTTTAAAGGTTTTTTTTTATATTTTGAATACAGATATTCAGATGTCTTTATCAGATATGTGTTTTGCAAATATTTTCTCCCAGGCTGTGGCTTGTTTTTTTATTAACAGTGTCTTTCTCAGAGCAGAGTTTTGTTTTTTCTTTTTAAAGATTTATTTATTTATTTTGGGGGGTGTTAAGAGAGGCAAAAGGAGAGGGAGAGAGAGAATCTCAAGCAGACTTTGAGGGTGGAGCCTGACATGGGGCTCAGTCCCTAGAATTTGAGATCATGACCTGAGCTGAAACCAAGAGTAGGATGCTTAATTGACTGAACCACCCAGGCACTCCTCTCAGAGCAGAGTTTTACTTTTTAATGCAGTTCAATCTTATTTTTTTATTTCAAGGATTGTACTGTTGAGTGTTGTATCTAAAAAGTTATCACGTTTCAAGGTTACCTAGATTTTGTTCCTATTTTATTTTCTATGAGTTTTATAGTTTCTGTTTTACATTTGGATCTATGATCCATTTTGAGTCAATTTTTGTGAAAGCTGTAATGTCATTTGTATGTGGATATTCGAGTGTCCCAGCACTATTTTTTGAAAAGACTATCTCCAATTGAATTGGCTTTGATCTTTCTGTCAAAGATCAGTTCACTATATAAATGCTGGTTTCTTTTGGACTTCCTATTCTGTTCTGTTGAAATGTCTATTACTTCACCAATATCACACTACTCTGATTACTTTAGCCTTATGATAAGTCTTGAGTTTAGATAATGTCAGCACTCTGTTTTCTTTTTCAATACTATGTTGGCTTTTCTGGGTCTTTTGACATTCCATGTGAATTTAGAATTTGGTTGTTGATATCCACAGAGTAAGTTCCTGGATTTTGCCTGAAACTGCTTTGATCAAGTTTGAAGAACTGATATCTTAATGCTATTAAGGCTTCCTGTCCATGAACACAAAATATCTCCAGTTATCTGGTTCTTCTTTGACTACTTTCATTAGGGTTATATCATTTTTCTCATAGAGATATTGTACATATTTTATTATAAAATAATAAACAAAATACCACAGACTGGGTGGCTTAAACAACAGATGTTTATTTCTCACAGTTCCAGAGGCTGGAGAGTCCAAAATCAAGGTGCCAGTCTATTTGGTTCCTGGTGAGAACACTCCTCCTGGCTTGCAGAGCCATCTTCTCACTGAGTCCTCATATGATGGAGAAAGTTTTGATGTCTTTTCTGATTCAAAGGCACTAATACTATCATAGGGGTTCCACCCTCATGACCTCATCTAAGCCTAATTACCTTCCAAAGTCCCACCTCCTAAGACCATCATATTGGAGGTTAAAGGCTTAAATGTATAAATATTTGGACATTCAGTCCATAACAAGTGAGATCGCCCACATCATGAAGGGTAACCTGTTTTCCTCATAGTCTATTGATTTAAATGTTAACATATAAAAAATACCTCTATAGCAACATCTACACTGCTTTTTGACCAAACAACCAGGTACCGTACCTGGCCATGCTGATACATAAATCACAATAATATTCCTTTATTATCCTTCTAATATCCATGGGATTAGTCGTAGTGACATTTCTTTTATTTCTAATATTAGAAATTTGCATAATTCTTGTTTTCTTGGTTAGCCTAGCTAGAGAAAATTTTACCAATTTTATTATTTTTTTTAAAGAACCAGATTTTGGTTTCACTGATTTTTTTTCTACTAATTTCTTGTTTTCAGTTGCTCTTCTAATTCTCATTTCTTTTCTTCTTATTAATTTAGTTTTAATTTGTTCTCTCTTTTCTATTTTCCTAATGTGGAAGCTTAAATGATTGACTTACATTTTTCTTCTTTTCTAATATATGCATTCAATGCTCTAAGCTCTGCTTTCACTGTGTCCAACAAATTTTATTAATGTGTATTTTCATTAGTTCAAAATATTTTTAAATTTTCCTGAGAGATTTTCTTTGATTTGTATGTTATCTAATATGCTGTTTAATCTCCAAATATCCCATCTATTTTTCTATTATTGATTTCCAGTTTAATTATGTTTTAGTTTGAGGACTTCACATGACTTCTATTTGCTAAAGGTTCATTAAAATGTGTGCAATGACCCAGAATATGTTTGAAACTTGGTGAATATTCCATGTGAGCTTGCAAAAAATGTGTATTATGCTGTTGTTGGATGATGTACTGTATAAATGTCAATTAGGTCCAGTTTTTATAGTGCTTTTAGTTCAACTATATGCTTACTGATTTTGTCTGATGAATCTGTCAATTACTGACAGAAGGGTGTCGAAGTCTATAATTATAATAGATTTATCTATTTCTTCTTGGAGTTTACCAGTTTTTGCTTGACAAATTTCGATATGGTGGTTAGGAATATACATTAAATATTGTATGTTTTCCTAAATAATTTACCCCTTTATTATTATTTAATGCCCTTACTTTACTTATTACTTATCTCTGATAGTCTTCTTACTGTGTTTTTTGTCTAAAGTAAATATAGCTACTCCACCTTTATTTTGATTAGCAGTAACATGCCTTATCATCCCATATTTTTTTTTTCATCCCATCTTTTTTACTTTTTTTCATCTTTTTTACTTTTAATCTACAGATATCTTTATACTTAAAGTGAGTTTCTTATAGACAACATATAGTTGGCTCTTCTTTTTCTTTTTTCTTTTTATCCACTCAGCACGTCTCTATCGTTTAAGTAGTGTATTTTAATTTCATTTTTATAGCTAAAATAAAGTCATTAATAGAACAGAAAGACTTGCCTGTCAAAAGATAACTTCTCTTGTTAAATTGCAACTGATTCAGTCATACTGCTAAATTATATACCCAGGACTCCTGTTTTATCTTCCAGCATAACTTGATATAAGAAGAACTAATTTAAGATTTGGCCAATTTAAATCTTTCCTTTATTAATTACAGCTAAACATATTTAGACATTTATATATATATATATATATATATATATATATATGTAATGTTTGACAAGAATTTTTTTGGGTTTTTTTTTAAATTTTTGTTTATTTATGATAGTCACACACAGAGAGAGAGAGGCAGAGACACAGGCAGAGGGAGTAGCAGGCTCCATGCATCGGGAGCCCGACGTGGGATTCGATCCCGGGTCTCCAGGATTGCGCCCTGGGCCAAAGGCAGGCGCCAAACCGCTGAGCCACCCAGGGATCCCAAGAATTTGATCATTTGTCAGCAAACCAATGAAACGCACGATCAAAGTTGATAGGTATTAGGTAAGAGATATTTTAGTGTTAAAGAGTTTTTGTTTTTGTTTTTTTAAAGATTTATTATTTATGATAGACATAGAGAGAGAGAGAGGCAGAGACACAGGAGGAGGGAGAAGCAGGCTCCATGCCAGGAGACTGACGTGGGCCTCGATCCCGGGACTCCAGGATCACGAAGAGTTTTTGAAAAGGAGAGAAAGTGTAATAGATTTGAATTTTGGGACAATAACTCAAATGCCAGCAAGAGGACAGATGCACATAGTGAGATCCGCCAGGAACACCATGGAGGCTATGAAAGTGATTCAGTGATGTCTGATGACTATCTGAACTGAAACTATAGTAGTGGAAGTCAATAGAGTGAATGACTTGGCAGGTGTTAAGCAAGGATACTGATCTTTAGGATTTGGTGATGGATGAGATGAAGGAGCAAAGGTGCCAAGAATGATTCCAAGCTTTCAGCATTGAGAGACTGGGCAAATGAAAATGTTGTTACCTAAGACAGCGAATATGGATGCAAGAACAGATGAAAAGTGATGATAATTAGTTCTCTATTATGTATGATGTACCAGTACAGTACCTCTGGGTAAAGATTCCTTATTGCTATCTAAATTAAACGGTGCTTAAGTTTATGAAAGGCGTGTAAAGTTTATGACAGGCGTGTAGACCTGAAGGTCATCAATGCAAAGACAAAAGTTGAATCTGTGAAGGCCGCTTGAATAAATATGCAGACAGAGTTAAGGACATTGAAAACTGTAAAAGCTAATTATAACCTACTCATCATTGGATTTTATAATTTAATAACTTATAATAAAGTTATAACTAGACCGAGTCATTCCTAGAAAGTATTTGGCCATCTCTTGCAGCCTTTATATTTTTAATCAGCCTCTGTTCTGGTGACTAAGAGTTATGTAATTCAACCATATAAGTCACATTTAGGCAAAATAATTTTTTATGGAAAAAAACCATTATATAATATCCCAAACTAGTTCATATTGAATATCAGAAAGGTTCCTGACATTTGATTCATAACAAATTTCCAAAGAAACAGATGTTCAAGAAAAGAAACTTCTAGCCTATTTGAAACAAGTTCTGGGTTCTCATGAACTTATGGTGTTGATCTTAAATTCATGTATTATTTATCAAATATTATTATTATAATTCATATTGTCATTATGAAAAACTACCATATATATATATATATATATATATATATATATATATATATATATGCTCTGTTGAACATTCTGTGGGATACAAAGATAAATCAAGCATAAACTGTCCTTAAGATACTAATGGACTAGTATGGGGAAATAAGACATAAACCTAGGTAAGTAGAAGGAGTATAGGGTTAAGAATCACAGACAATTTAAAAATAAAATTAAGAAAATCCAATTTACAACAGCATCAAAGACACATAAGATACTTAGGAATACATTTAACCAAAAGAATTCAAAGTTTATAGTCTGAAAAACACAAAATATTTGTTAGAAGAAATTTAAAAAGATCTGAATAAATGTAAAAAATCCCATGTTCATGTGTTCATGGATCAGAAGCATTGTTATGCATTGTTGAAAAGATAATACCCCTCCATTTATCTACAGGTACAACAAATTTCCTATTAGAATCCCAACTGACTTCTTCCTAAGAACTGGAAGCTGATTCTAAAATTCATATGAAATGGCAAGGGACCTGAAATAGTGAAAAAAATTAGCAGTGCTTTACCCTGTTTTTCCTCATAATAATGAGCATATTTTCTAGAATTTGATTTCCAGTATTACCACTTGCCAGCTAGGTGGTCTCAGTTTCCTCATTTCATAGAGTTGTTGTAGGAATTACATAAGTTAATACATGGAATGTGTTCACAAAAGCATTGGCCCATTGTACACCTTGATTTTGTCCTAGTTATTATTATCATCATCATCTCATAGGGTATTGTGAAGCTCAAAAAAGATAATGTATGTGAAACTTTTTTTTAAAGATTTTATTTATTTATGAGAGACTCATACAGAGAGAGGCAGAGACACAGGCAGAGAGAGAGAGGTAGGCTCCATGCCTAGAGAGCCCGATGCAGGACTTGATCCCGGGTCTCCAGGATCACACCCTGGCCCGAAGGCAGACGCTCAACCACTGAGGCACCCAGCCTTCCCTATGTGAAACTTTTTGTAATGCACTGCTATTGTCACTTTGTATTATAGTGGCATGTGTATCCAGCGCCCTTATAGAGTATAGAAGAAGATCGACTATTAATTTTTTAGTGGCCTACATTGCACATAATAAATACTCAAAAATTAATATTTTAATTAAATGGTACCTTTATGATCAAATTACTATGGACTTTTGGTTTTGCTGAGAATAAAGTCTAAATATCATTGCATCAAGACCACTCTCAATCTTGCTATAAAGTATAGATCCACTTATGTCTTCTATTCTATCACTGGTCTTGAAAATGGAGTCACAATGGACAATCCACTGCCAAGTATGCGAGGAAAACTTTAGAATTCTATCTACATGTAGTGTTTATCTGATCTTTCGTGAATTCTCTTGTTTTATATATCTTTTTTAATGTATGAAAAAATACTATGAAATACTCTAATATGTAAATAAATGCTTCATGTATATTGGAAGTGCAGGCTCACAAAATTTTTACTGAAGAGTATACTGTCAGAAGCCTGGAGATCAGAGTACTATCCTGCAACATGGTCTCCCTCCTAGCGCCAAGCCAATCTGTTCAGCTTCTCCTAGAACACAGCTTATATCTTTCTGTTCCCAAATCTAGTCTGCAACCAGTCTGTTTCAGATGACAGTATGGCAGCTACTCCTTTTCATGCTGCAACTTACATACTTCACACCAAAACTTAACCATCACTAAATAAAAGCTTCTTTAAAGAAGGGTCTATACCTAGTCTGTCATATCTACCCTGAAGCCCCACCACTTCACCACACAAAAGGGTTTTCTGTGATAACAGGCTCCGAACAGATGTTTGCTTCATGCATAAACGAACACAGATATTGCTATCAAGAGTCAGGAGAGTGTGCTGGTTAACAGCAGAGGCTCATATATATCCAGGTTCCGCCACTTATAAACTGGCCAGCCACAAGCCTCGGATTCTTCCTCTGAAATAAAAGTAATAAGAGTACCTCTCTTGTAGGCATACTGTGAAAGTCTATTTGGCTAGCACCTAAAACAAAGCAAGCACTTCATAGATATTAGCATTCCGATTGTCTCCCTGAGACTCAAACACAATAATGTCTGTAAAGCATCTAGTACATGCGAAATGAATAAGTGAATGAAATTTTCTCTGCTAGTCATTTTGATATGAATAATTCTTTGTGACTTCTCCTTCCTCGTTACTTATCCTCTCAACTTTCTTGAGATTATCATAACACTTTTCACTTGGATTAGTTCATATACTCTTCCTCCCATACTCTTCGATGTCTTGTGAATAGTCTCTTAAGAAGAATAGCCATGTTTTGCTTTGTTTTTTTTTAAAGATTTATGTATGTATGTATGTATGTATTTATTTATTTATTTATTTATTTATTTATTTATTTGACAGAGACAGAAGGAATGAGAGTGGAAATGGAGACAGAGGGAGAAGGAGAGGGAGTTGAGCAGGCTCTGGGCTTGTTCTCACAACACTGAGATCAGGACCTGAGCCGAAACCAAGAGTCGGCCACTCAACCAACTGTGCTACCCAAGTGCCCCTCTTTTGCTTTGTCAAAGCAGTATCATTGTTACTGCTGTTGTTCTTGTTGTTGCCGTGCATTTTAATGAGAGAAACTACTCTACATTTCCATAAAAAATGTGCTATGAATCTGGTAGACAAAACTCTCCTTTTGGATTGCCAATAGCATTTTTTTTGCAGTTTTACACACATTTATAAATATAATAGGATTAATTTTAGTTGATTCCTTTCACAGATAATAAAATTAAATAAAAGCATTATCTTGACTCAAAAACATTAACTTAGTAGCATTAATTAATGCAGAAAATGTCAAAGGTCAAAACTTCATGAAATGCAAAACCAGATAATTATCATTTAATGTACACTTCTCTCCTTGTCAATGGGCAAAATCAGGGACCTCTATGGTCCCTGTGCTGTATTATCTTGAATTTCCCACATCTTTTCAAGAGGTAGAACAGTGAATTTCCCAAAAAGTCATGTCACTTCAGTATAAGTATGTGGAAAAGATGATAGTGGAATGGCAGAAGGGGACAAATTAGATCATTTCCTTCATCTTATGAACATTTGAGAGGGTTTTCCTTTGCCACTTGGGCCTTCAAGAATTATCTTTTAAATATTTAAATCAACACATCCCATTATGTTGGTTCAATTCTTAAATGCTAAAAAAATTATTTTTGTTGGTGACATAATTGTGTAGAAAATCCCAAATGGTCAACAACAACACCTCTTGGAACTAATAAGTAATTATAGTAAAGTTTCAGGATACAAGGTTAATATACAAAACAAAAGTCAATTGCTTACCTTTGTATCTGCAATGAACAACTGGAATTGAAATTCAAAACACTACGATAGCACCCTAGGTACAGATTTAAGAAAATGTAAAATGTAAACATGGGATACCTGGGTGGCTCAGTGGTTGAGCATCTGCCTTTGGCTCAGGTTGTGATCTCCAGGGTCGTGGGATCGAGTCCCAAATCAGTCTCCCCACAGAGCCTGCTTCTCCCTCTCCCTATATCTCTGCCTCTTTCTCTGTGTCTCTCATGAATAAATAAATAAAATCTTTTTTTTTAAAAAAAAGATACTGTAAACAGGCTCTATATAAGGAAAAATATTAAACAGATGAAAGAAGCCAACGAAAGATCTAAACAAATGAAAAAGATATTTCACTATAAAAAGACTTAATAGTTAAGATGTCAGCTTAAACATGAATTCAGATACCTCACTGATCAAGATATACAGATGGCAATAAAGTATACGAAAAGATGTTCAACTTCTGAAGACATTAGGGAATTGTGGATTAAAACAATAAGATGCCATGACACACCTATTAGAATGGCTAAAATTCAAAATACGGACAACACCAAATACTGGTGAGAATGTGAGGCATTGGGGTGGGGGGTGTCTCATCCACTACTGGTGAAAATGCAAAATGGTATGGTCATTTTGGAAGACACTTTGACAGTTTTATATAAAACTGAACATAGTCTTACCATATGATCCTGCAATCACTTTCCTAGATATTTATCCAAATGAGTTGAAAATGTATATCCATACAGAATCCTGCACATGAAAGCTTATAGAAGCTTTATTCATAATTGCCAAAAATGAGAAACAACCGAGACATGTCCTTCAATCAGTGAATGGAAAAAAAAACTGTTTTCCATCCATTCAGTGGAATCTTATTCAGCAATAAAAGAAATGAGCTATTAAGCCCATTTTTAAGCTATTAAAAAAATCATGGAGGAACCTTAAATATACATTGCCAAGTGAAAGAATCCAGTCTAAAAAAGCTACATCCTGCATGATTCCAACTATGTGACATTCTAGAAAGTAAAAACTATAGAGTCCATAAACAGATTGGTTAAATAAGCGGACCACAAAGGATTTTTAAGGGCAGTGAAACTATTCTGTATGACACTGTAAAGGTGGATACATAACACTGCATTTGTTAAAATCCATAGAACTACATAACACAAAAGATGAACCCTGACGTCAACTATGGATCTTAATTAATAATATTGTATCAATATTGGTTCATCAGTTTAATAAATGTACCACACAAATGCAAGATGTTAATAACAGGGGAAATTGTACAGAGGAAGAGTGGCTATACAATAATTCTCTATTTTCTGCTTAACATTTCTGTGAACTTAAGACTGCTCTAAAATACAAAATATATTGTAAAAAATGTCCACAGTAAATTAAAAAATTAATTTACAGCAAATTATATACATACATGTGTATAAAATTCCTATATAATATATATACATATACAAGCATTCAGATGAAATAACTACACATCTCTTTTCATGATAGTTTTTCTTAATGTGTATTCTGCTATTTTCCCTCTCTACAGGGACTGTCAGCAGGAAGTGAGGAAATGCAGGTAGTTATGCTAAATTATGCTTTCAAGAAATGTGGTAGTGAAGGGGAACTAAGCTGAAATGGATAGTTGTGGGAATCTGAAGACTAAAGAATGACTTTAAAAGGATATAAATGATGCCGGCTATAAAAATATGTAGTTAGTAGCTTATTAAATGTTGCTCCTTAGTTTTTTCACTTTCTTTCAAGGAATATAGATGGATATTTGAATATGAAACTGTTAGAATGTGAGGAAAACAAACAAGCACATACCAAGTCATTGATGCTGATCATTAGAACGTGCTGATACTCTCTGCCGTCTTTGCCTTCAATATCACAATCAGAAGATGCTACTGGCAACAGAACAAGGATCAGGGGAGGAATTCCAAAGATATACCTAAAAGAAACTAAATTGAACAGTGAGTAAGAATAAGCTGAATTTTGTAAGTCACATTATATTATATACTTCGTGTTGTTTCAATTGGCCTGATGATTTATTCCTAACAATATTTTTAAATGGATCTCAGCTTTAGGATAGTGTGGAAAGAACCCTAAAATCCAGCATTATGGAACAACCAAAGTAGGATGGCATTTTAGAGTTTAGATTTCTTCCACCTTTTTATTTAAAAATTATTCTTCGGAAAAGCACCATACAGGTGTGAGGAAAGCAGAGTCTCTCTGCCTCTGAAAAACACTCTAGGGCATAAATCAGTTTATTCAATTTTGGTTTATGTAGAACATTTCTACAAGAAAAGGCATCTACAGGTAAACAGGTAAATTACAGATAAAAGAAAGTTACCAATTTTTGAAATTTTATCGTTTATGGCATGTATATTTGCGTAAATCTTGATTATTGTCCAAGTACCCAGCCTCTTCCTAGAAGCAGCATTGCACATTTATTTCCATGGTACTGTACTATGATTACATTCTTTCTTTTTAATGATGGACCTGAAAGGGTTTACCCTTCCCAGAACTGCCAAAGGCGACATTTGGCAAAGGTGCCAAAGGTGACATTTACATTTTGACACTTTATCTTTTCAGTATATTCTTTGTTTCTGGAGTGCCCAGAGACCCATATTTTCTACAACACAGCTGTCCTGCTTCTTGACATGTTAGAAAAACCCATTAAATAAATTTATTCATTAGTTAACATCCTGTTAACTAATGATTTATTTCTGTTTTTGATAAGCCTTCCTAGACAGGAGCAATTGTCTAATCAGAAGGAATGAAATCATAAATGGTATCATTGGGGCAGTAATAATGCACTGATGGAAAGCCAGCTATTCCCAGAGACATTAAAATGTGGTTATTAGAGAGACTTATTTCTTCATAAGTCTGCCAAAATGTCGTTTACATCTTTCTGCAAACTCTTGAGTTACGTTGACAATGTATTTCCTTTTAATTTCCCATATAAAGTTTAACTGTACTTGATGAGTATAAGACATTTCACATGTATATCTTTTCTGATTAGGACTACAAACAATACTCTTTGGAACCCAAGGAGCTAATATTGTGACATATGTCAAAGTTCCTAAGAACATTATCACCTATTGTATCACTATGTGTCGTATACAAATCAATAGTACTCCCCAATAAATGATGTGCTATTTGTGCCGCATATTTTGACAAATAGAGAAAGTAGCTTTAATAGCAGGTATGAGAATAAATATGAATCCTACATCTCATCTTCATATATCACAGATACTTGACAAGGTAAGAGGAACAAAATGAGACATGGAATTGATTCACAGCTCTGCCACTGAGTGTCTTCTATATGCATACCAGCAGAATTCACTTAGGAAATTAATAATGGTGATGATGATAGTTATGTTCAAGTACCTGTCATGTGCCTAGCACTTTGTTGCCTTATAGTTATCTGTAAAGATGAAAAGAGTCCTACAAATTAATCTCTCAAAAGAACCCAGAGAGTAGGTGCTAGGTCTGGATTCTAACCTAAGTTTACTGTCTCACCAGGATTTGATCAGAAATGGCCATAATCTTTTGATAACATGTAATTATGTTAGTTCTCTGAATGAAACCACTTCTAGGTAATATTACATAGCTCTGCCTTTCTCGTGTACTACTGTTCCTTCATCCTGAAGATTCTCAGTCAATAGTCAATTGCTATTTATTTACTAGATCCTGACTTTGTAATTAGATTGGTATAGACTGCATAGATCCAAACTTCACTTTTTGTCTTCCTACAGGTGTCCAAAAGGTACACTTTGGAAAGAGTAGACAAGAAGTTGTACAACATATAACTTGAAATGAGTTTTAAGGGGAATATAATAAAATGATTAAATACTAGAATGAAAAAAGGGACATTTTTACTATTCTACATAAATATTATTTTAAAGGTCCACCTTTTAGGTTTTGACAAAGGAGTTTATTTTCTACTGCAGCTGTTGTGTCCTCTTCACCCCAATTTTCAGCAATTAGTGCTCCTCAAGTTCATATTGACCCATTTATTCACTGAACAGCATTTACCGGTGCTTTCAATGATGGTTTAGTAGAAAAAGTTAATCTTTTTTTTTTAAAGGTTTTATTTATTTATTCATGAGAGACAGAGAGAGAGAAGAGAGAGAGAGAGAGAGAGGCACAGGAACAGGCAGAGGGAGAAGCAGGCTCCATGCAGTGAATCCAATGTGGGACTCAATCCTGAGAACCCAGGATCACACCCTGAGCCAAAGGTAGACGCTTAACCATTAAGCCACCCAGGTGTCCCAACTTGATCTTTTTTAAATGTATTACAACTAGTTTCTCAGTTCTGAAACATAATTTGCCTTAGGGCGCCTAGGTGGCTCATTCAGTTAAGCATATGACTCTTGATTTTGGCTCAGGTCATGATCTCACAGTGTCGTGAGATAGATCAGGCTCTGAATGTGGAGCCTGCTTGGGATTCTCTTTCTCCCCCTTCCTCTGCCTCTCCCCCCTCTTGTGTGCTCTCTCTAAATAAAAAAATGAAATTCTTTTAAAATTCTTTTAAAAAATGAAACATAATTTGCTTTGTCTGTAAGAGCGTCTTGTGTTGCCACTATTGTTAAATAGGTTAGCTCCAGATGGACTAGGGCAATATAAAACACAGAAGGTTGGAGGATGGAGACTTGGGGTTTTTGTCTTGGTATATGACAAGGAGCCATATGACAATGGGTGGTGTGACTGAGTGAATGAGTGACGGTGTCCTTTAAGCTTCATTTGACTGATCTGTAAAATAAAAACTTTAGACTAAATGCTCTTAATGTCCCTTTCAACTTTCAAGCACCTAAATTCTAAGAATCTCCCTGGCCATCCCAATAAAATATTTCTTTAGACTTTAAATCACCTCTTGGATAATACTGCAAACATACCCAGGACTTCAGACATACATCTTGCAGGTTCTCGCTTCTCAAATCAACAACTGCAGTTTAGTCTGCAATTGAAATCTTTTCTCCACACCATATTAATATTGCCTAGTTTGAGCATGCTTTTGACATTGTTGTCACAATAGGAAAAAAAAACTCTGCTTTTATTCCCTTTTGTTTTGTTTCAGATTATGCATAGACACTTGCCCCTTCCCTGACCCTGAACTTTTCTGTAGGTTGCAGAAAAGACAAACCATAAGGAATAATGCAAGGCAAGCTTGGGCTTGTGGAATTTTGTCTTTAGATTTCCTGAAGGGATTGAAAGTGGAGAATTTGTTTTCAGTAGGGAATTTGGTTAAACCAGAAAGATGGCTGTCTAAAAAATTCTTGCTGGTTTTTAATTTAAGCCAAATAATACACTCAATCCTCAAATGCATCAGTTATGGGGTCAAAGTGAACATAAATAAATTAGTTTCTACAGTCTAACAAATCCAATCTTTCATCATTTTAAGGACCCCTAAGTGCTTACTGAATATCCATTATAAACATTTCATAGACCCATTTTCACTGGGAATTAAAAAAAATACTCAAGAGACACTCAGGATGGAACAGAACACATTATCTGAATATATGCGACTTGGCTTTAATACAAACAACTGGCACAAGCAAATTGGTGCATAAAGAAAAAGAAAGTTAATAAGCAGAAAACAACCATAGGTTGTATGGAAGTCGCTCCTTAAGGTTACAAACATAAATTTGATTATCCTCATATAAAGAAATCTAGTATCTGCCACAATCAATAGTAATACTGCACTGTAAACTCTCCACAAATCCCATGATAAACACTTAAAGACATTTCTGCAGCCATCCTATGATATTGCATACAATATTTCACTTAATCTTACAACCACTTCACGAGATAAGTACTACCCATTATTCACAGTTCTGCAAATAGAGAATCTAAGGAACAAAGAAAGAGACTTTCCCCATATATAATATGTATAGTAAGAGACAGGTTAAAAAGTTTAGAAAGTCAGCTTTTAGCCACTGAGCTGCAGTGCTTCCTCCAAAAACAATTGTGTGTGTGTGTGTGTGTGCACGGAGTCAAAGGAATGTACAAAAACCCATCTTTTTTCCACATGAACTTTGCTAAGGTGCTTCCTGGCCAAGCTCTGAAACACTGCACCATACATACACTCATTTCAGAAAAGCAGATACTAAATATTTGCTCTTACTACACCAGGTTATGTGTCATAGGTAAGATCAGAAAAAATAATCTCGTGTGCATAAGTGTGAGTGCGACATATAAATTGTTCCTAGACAATAGCTTTTTCCATTTTTATTGAAGATACTGAAACACTTATGTGGTACCATGTGTGACTTTCCTTTGTACCTGTTCAGCCTTTCTCATCTTTCTCAGTGCCCTGTTCTTCCTACCATTCCATTTTTAGTCCTCAAATATGATTAAATTACCTAAACTAGATAGCACCCTTGAGTACCACCTAGTAGGGCCTCAGCTCCTTCAACTCTCCAAAGCAGCAGCAAAGAAAAAGTTGAGAGAGGAACTCTATCCTTAAGCTTCTTGTGAAATCTCTTGGAACAAAATGCAAAAGCCACACGTTGTAATCATTATTATCCAAAGTGGAGACTTCAAATATTTTGCTTGCTAATAACAACTTTCGGTAAATGAGTTACATAGATACACTTCAAGAAATAAAGCTCTTTGTTAATGCACACCCGAGCTTCCCTTTTCCTTCCTTCCTTCCTTCCTTCCTTCCTTCCTTCCTTCCTTCCTTCCTTCCTTCCTTCCTTCCTTTCCTTTCCTTCTTCTTCTTCTCCTTCCTTCCTTCCTTCCTTCCTTCCTTCCTTCCTTCCTCTTCCTTCTTTTCTTTTCTTTTCTTTCTTTTTTACCTCTTCACTCAAATCGGAGATGATGCAGGAATTAGAAGCAAGAGCTACAGGGAAAGAACGAAACGCAGGAGATCCATGGCATCGTGAGGCTGATGGGGACACACCTAACCTCCAATTCTGTAGTAAGCTACTGGAGGGCCCCCATAGCCAATCCTTTTCCATAACTGTCTTCCATCCTCTACCCACCCCACCCCACCCCACCCCACCCCACTGCCATTATGTCGCCGCTGACCTAGTACTTCTGGGCGATGCCAATTCAAGATCCTTTACTAACTATGAGAGAGGAAAGGCTCTTTTGAGCTAACGGTGTCGCCTAGAAAGCGCACGGCCGGGGCGTGAGAGGGAAGAGCCCCGTGCTCCCTCCTCCCGCACCCTCCTCCACCCGTCCTGTCTCTTTTTTTTTTCTTTTTGCTTGAGGAAGTATCTGGTATAAGACAGTCCAGTCCCGCTCCGCAGTGCGCCCCCGCAGCTCCCGTGCTCCCTTCCTCGCCTCCCCTCGCCGTGGCCCCGCGCCCCCCGCGCCCCGCGCCCCTCCTACCCCGGGTCCCGGGTCCGCACGGACGCAGCACCCTAGCGCGCGGCGCGGCTCTAGAGCTCAGCCTTAAGCGTGTTGAACCCGGCCTCCGCCACGGGGCACCCGCAGCGGGGAAACCACCCCAAACCCCCAAACTCGTCTCCCTCGGCGCCAGCCCGGGGCACCAGGTACGGCCCCCGGTCGGAAACTCCCAGCCTCCCCGAGGGGGCGAAGCGGGGTTCCCCAGAGACCCGTCCCCCCCCCACCTCCACCCCACCCCGGGCTTAAAAGCGCGTCCCGTGGGAGCTTCGCTTTCACTTCTGTCGACAGGAGGGACCCCCCGGGCGCAGGTACCTGGCCCCGCCCCGGGCGCCGCGAGCGCTGGGGCGCAGGGGCTGCGGGCGGCCGCCGCCGAGCGGCGCGGAGGCTGCAGCGCTCGGAGCCCCCGCGGGGGCTGCGCCGCCGGGGCAGGTGGCTGCGGGCCCGGGCTCGGGGCGCGGCGGCGCCTGCGGGGGGGAGCGCCCGCGCCCGCGCCCTCGGCGGGTCCAAAGTGCGAGGCCGGGCTGTGCCCGCGCGCGCCCGGGGCCGCGTCCCCGAGGCCCCCGGCCGGCTGCGCCCGGGAGCGGAGCGCTTACCATGGAACATGGTCTGCGGGAGGCGGGCGAGGTCATGATGACCGCCACTGCAGCAGGAGCACGCTCTCACCGCCCATGGTCGCCGCCGGGGCCCTGGCGCCCCGCGGAGTTGCTGGGAGTGGGCGCCGGCTCGGGCGCTCTCTGCCGCCGGGTCCTCTCAGCCTCGCCGCGCCTGCTGCTTCATCCATCCCCAGGGGGGCGGCACACACCACGGCCCGGCTCCGCGCTCTGCCTTTCCCATAACTTCCGTACGATCCGGCCGGCAACGTACTTTCAGTTTCTACTTTGCGCTGGGTCTGCAGGTTCGGTCTCCGGGTTCACCACCCGCAGCCCCGGGGGTGCCTGCACCGCCCCCACCTCTCTTGCGCACCTGCGCGCTCCCCGGGCTCTCCCTGCGCACCTGAACCGGCACCAGAGGAGGGCGCGAGTTTCCAAAGCGCCACGGGGGGGAAAGGAGCCGGCCTTGTGAATGGGGACTATTCCGGGCGAGAGACTTTCCAAATGACCTCTAACCGTCTTGGCGAAGCCGGGCGCCTTGGGATCTAGAAGCACTGGTTGCCGATCTGTCCGCGGAAGCCACAAACGTGTTGGGTGAAAGCCGGGCGATTGCAAGCCTACGCCACCAAGGAGGCGTCACAGCTCTCGCCACGGATGTAGTGGACGATGCCAAGCGCCTTGAGAGAGAGAGAGAGAGAGAGAGAGAGAGAGAGAAGGGGAAGTAAAGAAAGATTAAAAGGGTCACGCCCTCAGCCCCTCAACCTCAGTAATCAGTCTCTTTCTGCCCTGTGTTTTGTAGATGCACCTGCCCAGGTGAGACCTCAAAGAAAAGTAATCCTGTGGGTGCATCAAATCTGGTGAGTGGAATCCAGAAATCAAAGCCCACGTTAGGGGGAGGAATTGGAGACTGACTCGAATAAAGAGTTCACAACCATGACTCCCATCTATGCATTTATCTGCATTGGCCAATGAAGTCGTACTAGACGTTTTTGCTGTGTTTTACTGAGGAGTTATTTTTTTTTCCCCTAAGGCTGAATGATTTTAGTATTTCCTGTTTGAATTTGCTTTCGGATATTCTGCAGGAACCCTGCTTAAAAGAAGGTAGGTAAAGTAGTAACAGTGATGGTGATAATGGCTGTCATTTATCCAGCATTTACTCTATACTAGTATTATGCTGAGCATTTTATGTGTATCCTGTCACCCAAAATTTTCTAAGAGTAGACAATTTTCTTATCTGCGCTTCACAGATGTGGGAACTGCGACTTCCTAAAGTAACTTGCCCTAGTTCACTTCGCTAGTTAGTAGCAGAACTTAGAGGCAAACCTGCTAGCTGTATCCTGGCTCTGGAGTTCATGCTTGCAGCCTCTGTGTTAGTTGTCTTTGTGAATAATGTGGAAATTGATGCCCCGAAGGGAAACAGGGTCAGGAATCATGTGGGCGTGTCTTTGCCCCACTGTGGGGGACCTCAGGAAAGCTTCCTGGAGTTTCTGACTTCTAAATTGAGACTTAAGCAGGAACTGACCTAGGATGTGAACATTCCAGATTCTGTTATAGTGTGAACAAAGGAAAGAGGAAAAGAAAGGACAGAGGAAGAAATAGAGAATAACACTGAGTGAGACGGAGTTGCTCAAGTCTGAAGCTTAGATCTCCCATTCTGATTCCTTTTTTTGGTCTCACTTCTTACATGGAATCCTTAGGCAAGTCTTGTCAACTTTACCTCTAAAAGAAGTCCTGAATCCAAGCCGTTCACTCTGTGAACTGCCCATGGGGAAACCGTTAAGGTCCTGCTGTCTAGGGGATCTTCCAGCTTTCACTCTTGCTTAGGACCCCTTCACTCTCTCCATAGCAGCAGGATATTTGATTTACACAATGTCACCTTCTGGGACCGGCCTCTGGCCACTTCCCACTGTACACTAAGCTTTCGAGGTTGTCCTGTATGCTCTGGGGGCTACTACATTCTCTGATCCCCTCTGGGACACAACTCACTCCGCTCTGGCCTTTTTCTTCCCTGTGGCCCAGCCAAGCCTCTGTCCACTTTGAACAATATCCAGCACACAGGCATTCAGAAAGTATTGTTGAGTGACAGAATGAGAGAGAACAACTGTATGAGAATGCATGAATGAGCATATGCATGAAAAGAAAATATGCAAAGGCTGAAGGAAAATACAAGGAAAGAGGAGAAGGAGGAGGGAAGCAAATGAGGACAGGAGACAGAATGGGATGGGAAACACCAAATATTTCCATTTGACTGGAGCCTAGAGTGAGAGGTGGGGAGTGGAGAAACGAGGATGGAGTGACTATTAAAAATGAATTCTGTAACTAAACACACTTAGATTGGTTATTTATTAATTTAAAATCCCTGACAGCAGCATTGAGGTATGTAATTGCATATAGCCTGCATCTTTTTTTTTTTAAATACTTTTCAAGGACAGATAAAAGAACATCCATCAATAACCTCCTTAAGAGAAAATTCATCTTCCTTTTTCATGAAGTCACTATAAATAAAACCTAGCAGAATAAGGGCTTGTGAATAAGTCAAGGAGAAGACATATAAATTCCACCCTAAACTTTGACCCCAAATGTGAAGAATCTCTTGGGAAAAACTATTCATAAAGCATTTAGGATTTTTATTGGTATATGAAAAGGGATACATTCTAACTCCTTCAAGTTAGTATTTTTCTGTGTATGAGGGAATTAATAGCATTTTGAAAGAATTCCCAAATGAGGTTTTAAATTAGTGGTTGATATTCTGATAAGCTGAACATTTTCTTTTATAAGACAGATGGACAGGATTAAACATTCTATGAATTTTTATATGCTAATGTTTTATGATTGGAGAAATGGAGTGGTCACTCTAATGTTCACTGGTTAGACTCATACACTCAATGAATTGCACAAAAAAGTCGACACAGAGACAAAAACAGCACATAGTTTGTGAATTACAACCAATATATATTAGAAGAGAGGACATCTCAGAATGATTTATGCAATGTAATAGAAAACATTGAAATAAAATGATAGGAATGTTTCCTTAAAGGAAGAATTGTTAAAGATTAATCAATGTCTTTTTAATTGTTCTATAATCTTTAGTCAAATTAGTCAATTAATGGTAAACCTGAAAATATTTTCTTGATTAATTATCCAAAATATTTTTGCCCAACCTAATATGACTATTATTTATAATCTGAGATCTGGGTGCTAGCTATCTTTCCTCTATGGATATTTTTTGAAGTTCCTATGACTTAATTTTCCAGGCATAATACACAACATATTTCAAACACAGGCCCACACAGACATACCACATACTCATAAAGCCTCATGTGTTCTGTGTAGTTCCACAGGGACCTGTGTGGAAGGGCTCCCTCTTTGGTTTAATACTCTGCTATAACTGTCTTGGAATTCTTGATTATTTTTGGAGAAGGGGACTTTCATTTTCACTTTGCATTGGGCCCTACAAATTCTGTAACTGATCATGCACACACATACATGCATGTCTTCAAGGTGGTTGCAGTCCAGTGGGGGAAAACATTATGTTAAATGCGTGACTTTAAAAGATAAAGACTATTATGAAAAGGGAAGGATGAGATGTATTTCAAACAAGGGTTTAAGGCAATCTAGATCCATTTGAAAAATTAGTGAAACTAGGAACCAGAAAAGGTTAATTTACCTGTCTGGTGGAAAAATAAGCTCTAAGTGGATGACCTATAATTCTAAATCGTATCTGTTTGATTTTTCAATTGTATCTGTTGAGCTTGAGGATGGATTTTGAATTTTATCAAATGACTACTGAGAATGTATTTACATGGTCATGTTTTTTCTAGTTGTCTTTTTAAAGAAATTATAAATTTACTGTACTGTTAAATTCAAGGTGCTAATATTTAACAGACTTGCGCAATTTTGTTTGTAATTGGTAAAGGTTTGTTCTTCATATGATATTTAGCTAGGCTTGGGCTATTTTGTAAAATTTTCTTAGTTTCATAAAGGGATGTGGAAATTCTATTGTTTACTAAAACGGTGTTTAATCATTATATGAACTATTTGTTTCTGAATGATCGACTTGAATTTAACAATAAGATATACTTGATTTCATGGGATGCAGCTCAGGGGTAGGATGAGACTGTCAGTTTGAAGCATTAGAAGAGTCAAAAGAAAAAAGTTTCTTACAAGGCTGAATCCGAATATTAGGAACTCTGCCAAAAATATGTATGCCCGCATATCGATGATTGTAGGAGCCATGAAAATGAATGAAATCATTCAACTTAGAAGAAGAGTGAGAGAGATCAAATGCCAGGAGGGACCATGAGATACAAACGTTAGGGGTAGATGGAGAAACGGGTGCTCACCAACAAACTGACAAATGGTGGATAGCAGAGTGGGAGAGGCAGAAGTCAGTGTCCCCGGATAGAATTTAAAAATAGGTTAAGTAGGGATCCCTGGGTGGCGCAGCAGTTTGGCGCCTGCCTTTGGCTCAGGGCGCGATCCTGGAGACCCGGGATCGAATCCCATATCGGGCTCCCGGTGCATGGAGCCTGCTTCTCCCTCTGCCTGTGTCTCTGCCTCTCTCTCTCTCTCTCTCTCTCTCTCTCTCTCTCTCTGTGACTATCATAAATAAATAAAAAAAAATTAAAAAAAAATAGGTTAAGTAGTTAGAATTTCCAAATGTCATAAAAAGATCGAACAAAATGAAGATTGATAAGTGTGTCCACTGATGTGGCAGGGTAGAGATTGTCCGTGGTCCACATGACAAGAGTTTGAGAAGAGCAGGATAGATAGAGGCAGTATTCCAATTTGTGGGGTACAAGGTAAGATGTAAAGAGACAACTTTTAAAAGATCTGTGGCAAAGATAAAAGAAATAGGAATGATAGTTTGAAAGGCATAATGGAAATTTCCATTTTCATGCATGAGAGGTACTAGAGCATATTTACATATTAATTGGTAAAATTCCATTCTTTGGAAGAAGTAGGAAAGGATGGAACCTAGAAACTCAAGATACCTGGTTTATTTTTTTCATATCCTCCCTTCATTGTTTGCCCCTCTTTCATTTTAGTGCTTAAATTGTGTGATTCTAAACAATCGGAATCCATTATAAATCTGGTGTCTAATTTTGCGTTTCTTATTGAAATGTCTAACCTCAGTTGTGTACTCTGGGTGGAGTATTGGCTAGTGTAAGAGAGAAATAGTTCCCAAATTGCCTTTCAGAAGGAGAAGCAATATCTTACGTAGTCTGCATTATCCAATCCTTTTTTCACACTAATGGATATATTGCTGGCAATCAGAAGTTTCCTTTATATACTAAATTTTGGAGGAACTGTGCTTTTAACCATTGCCTTTATAGATGATTAATTAAGGAAGATTACACTTAGGACCATTTTCTTCATGTAAATTATTTGAAGAAAATGGAAAAATATTCTCCTTTATTACTTTAAAATCCCTGGACAGAGTCCCTTAATATCATCCAGTTACTATGTGAAGATACTGAGTTGTTCTTATGAGCCCTTTGGACAACAGTGACAGTGTCTTATTCAACCTGGAATTCTCTGAAGTCAATAGAATTCCTTTCAAGTTACAAATTCGTCCTAAGTATGACTTGTAGAAAATGGAGATATCAGACTGCACAAGTCTTGACTTGCTGTTCTTACAGAGAATCAGTGCTCTGGGCAAACCCGTGTCAATATCTAAGAATGTCATAATACTAAGTACTGACTGGCATTAATATGTCTAAGGTTCTGGTAGGCTTGTCAATATTGTTATTTAATATAAATTTAGACTTTTTAAAAAAGATTTACATATTTATTTTGGAGAGAGAGAGAGAGAGAGCCTGAGTGAGCAGGAGGAGAGGCTGAGAAGGAGAGGGAGAGAGAATTTCAAGCAGACTCCATGCTGAGCCCCGAACCCACATGGAGCTCAATCTCACCAATCCTGAGATCATGCCCTAGAGCCAAAACCAAGAGTCGGTCGCTTAACCAACTGAGCCAACCAAGCACCCTGAATTTAGACTTCTTTTTCTAACATGGAAGGCTGTGTGTCCTATTTAAATCCTTTTATTGTTGAATTAGAAAGTTAGTTCAATCTGCCTCTCCTTATGGCAAGCCAAGTTGTTGCAGCACATTTGTCATTGCATCGGACTATGATTGGACTCTCAGAACATCCATTAACTCATGTATGACAAGGAATGATTAAGTGTTTTGCAGTAGTAATTAAGTCCATAAATGGTAATCTAAAAAGAGCGTATTTCTCAGGGTATCAGTCATTGCTCTATGCCAATAGTGTGTTGATTAACTGGCATCCCATGAGCCTGGAACTACCACTAACATGCTTGCCTAAAATTTTAACATATTAGCTGGTATACACCTCATATGAGAAGAGCACAAAAATGGAAGTCTTCAAGAGATCAAAACACTGAGATGTTGAGTTGGTGTATCAGAAAATGGTTTCATCAAACAATGGAGCCGAGTGTCATAGGTTTCTGGAGTAATATGCCCTCTGAAATGGCAGTTCTATGCTTTGATTTCCTTATTTATTTTACTATGTTAGCAATTCTCCCTAATGTGTAACTAACAAGTTTTATAATCATGTCTTCCTCATTAGATTATTTTTCTGACAAACACTTTTGTTCCTAGTCTGTCTTGGATAAGACATTGTTTTTACCAATGAAATGTAATATTTTCTATTTCTTATTTCCTTCTTTTCAGAATGATACTCTGCTTCATTTTCATTCAGAGACTTTAAAACTTTTATTCATATTAGAAAAGTGAGGATCCTTTGCTTCCAATTCTAAACTACCCCATATTAGAACTTTTTTTTTAATTTTAAAGTAAACTTTATGAAATTAGGGCTGTTTACCAAAAACAAATGTATCCTCATGTATTAACCTATTTGAATTTGCTTTCTAAGATTTTGAGTATATATATTTTTTCATTTTAGGTACATGATCCAAGTGACCTATGATGAAACCTAACCAAAAATCAAGACAAAAACAGTATTGTGCATACTGGTACATTGATCATTTAAGAACAGTCCTCTGAGACTAGAGGTTTTTGCAAGCATTATTCAATAGCTCTGAGATATAAACTGGTGACTTTAAAATAAGATCTCCAAACAATCAAAACAAAGCAAAATTGAGGACTTTGAAGAGCCATAAGACACTATCAGAAGGCAAAAAAAATATTAAAGGCCCCAAAAATATCTCAGGAGGTTTAATCTAGAAAAGCACTAGGAGATAACAGAGTAGAGCAAATTCATAATTTTGCTACTGTCTCAGTTTGCAAGCTCTTGGGAGACTCCCAGGTGTAATCTGAAACTGGCCCATGTCCTCAGAGGGGAGGGAGAGACAGAAGAAAGAGGCAGGCCACTCCAGGGGGGCAGGGGGCTTGTCTTGGATGTCAGTAAGACAAGTTGATCTCCCTGCCTGCCCAAGTTTATATAGATGTGGCTTCAATCACATATGCCATCTAGATGATCTTAATACCACATCACTATTTCAAGCCTATATCCTCTGGGAGGTGGAGAGGCAAGCAGAGCCAACATTCCAAGGGTTGGGAGCAATGAGAGCAGTGAGGAATCTCTGATTTGAGGGTCCAGTTCAAGGCCAACCACCAGTCACATCCTCCCAGCGACCTCTTCCAATATAATATTATAGTTGGTTCGTGTTAATATTAATTGAGGCTATCTTCTTTATGACATTAGTTTTCTCTAGGTCTTTTGATGCCCTTAATAAATATTTGTTTTGACTTTAATTTGGCTTAATACAATTCTCTTTTGTCCTCCTTCTAATCTTTACTGAATATTAAACTGTAAAAGGAAATAAACCTCATGACAAACCTGTTCTTACAAGCAGATCTTTTTGGCAGTTCTCATTTGGTACTTTATTCTACTGTGGGGTGCAGCTAATTCAATACACCATATCATTAAATGGAATTAACTGGACCTTTGCTTTTCCACGGTAGTAAGTACTAACTCAAACTGTGTTTTTCTGCAATGGATTGTTGCTGAAGTGAGTATCTTCCACTGAAAAAGCACAAACAGAATGTGGTATAGCTGTTCTGGCAGTGCATTTTATGTTACTAGAAATAAAGATCAGATAGCAAGAACACAAAATGGTCATCAGTTTCACTCTTTCAATGGTATTTAAAACATCCTGAGCTGCTTTTATCTACTTACTACTCTACATGTGCTATAAACATTCTAGGAAGTGGTACAAAGGAAATGTTGTAAGGATTGCTTTTGCCATCCTGAACCTCAGTAATCAGGGGTTACCCTTTTTCCTGAGAATAGTCAAGATTAGCACATAAATGTGTTCAAGTCTTTCCCAACCCTAAATAACACTTCTTTTAATTCTGCACATAGTTATCAAGTAACACTATCTGCCATACACTGTCCTAGGTACTTGAATAGATCAGTGTATAAAACAGACAAAAATAATTTCTATTAAATGGAGTTTACATTCTAGGGGAAACATAAACAAGAGAAAAGTAAGAATTATATAAAATTCAAAAAATTACTAAGGTCAATGGAAAAAAAGTAGGCTCAGGGCAGGGGATTTTTGTCAGTGGAGTGGAGAGGGTTGGGGAAGAGAGGTGTGATTTTGAATAGGCTTCAATAGGAAGGTGACATTTGAACAAACACTGAAAGGAGGTAATTGAATGAGTTGCATGGATGTCTGTAAGAGGCATCTTCTGGAGAGAAGAAATCCAGCACCAAAGCTCTAGGGTAAAGATGCCTGAAGTCTTTAAGCTGTCGGCTTGTAATTACTTTCCTTTCTCCTTCATTTCTTTTGTACCAAACTCACTGAGTAGCTTACATTTCCAGTTTCCACTCCTATTCATTTTCACTCCACCGCACCCCGACTTCTGTCTACCATTTTCCAGCTCCTCAGTGAATTAGTTGGTTAATTGTTGATGATGTTACTCCTTAAATTGACTTTAAAAAATGTTTTATTTGACAGAGAAAGGGAAAGCACAAGCAGGGGGAGTGGCAAGCAGAGGGAGAGGGAGAAAAGAGAGAAGCCAAGCAGGGAGCCCAATGCAAAGCTCAATCCTAGGACCCTGGAGTCATGACCTGAGCCAAAGGTAGATGGTTAACCTACTGAGCCACTCAGGTGACCCTTAAATTGACTTTTGAAAATTATAAAAACGGACATGTAACGTATAAACATTTAATAAATGGAGACAAGCAAAATTAAAAAATTAACACTCCATCTAGACATCACATTTACAATGGTTATGCTGTTAAAATATGTTTTTAACCAAAATGAGATCAGATTATGCATCTTGTTCTACAACATGCTTTGTTTTCATTTATCTGTTTCTACCTTTATATTTTGGTAATTCTTATCTAATACATAGATACTCATATTTCCAAAATTGACTCCCAAACATCTATTACATTGGAGCTTTGGTTTCTTCTTTTCATGGATTATTATTTGGAGACCACAATCTGAGCACTAGAAGTATTCAATGCTTCTAGACCATTTAAGTAGTCTTAGTGGAAAATTTACAGGTTAGTGTTGATCTTTCTTTCTTTCTTTCTTTCTTTCTTTTTTTTTTTTTTAGTATGTTATTTACTTATTTATGAGGGACACAGAGACAGAGGCAAAAACACAGGCAGAGGGAGAAGCAGGCTCCCTGTGGGGAGCCCAATGCAGGACTCGGTCCAAGAACCCCAGGATCATGACCTGAGCCAAAGGCAGATGCTCAACCACTGAGCCACCCAGGTGCCCCAGTTTTGATCTTTCTAATTATATTTTAATAATTCAGCTTTTTTCACCTAATTTCTTTATTTTTCACTTTTTTCTTTCACTGAAGGATATTGACTCCTGATATTAATTTAATTCCTTGTTTTTTAACAAAAGATATAAAGTAGTTGCAAAACATTAATATTAATATTACATTAAACAATATAACTTCTAATGTAATTCTAAATTGCCTACATAGTTCCTTCTGTTCTTTGAACACATCCCCTAAGGACCCTACAGGCTATGGTACATCTACCCAAGTTTCTCAGAGATTATCTCCAACTCAAACTATACCAACATATACTTATTTTCTACCTCATTTTTCCCACTCTATATCCTTCCAGAATATTTAGTTTAAATGTACACTTTATCCCCCAGGCTGGAAACCTAAGGATGATAAATTAACAACTAGAGCCTATGTGATACTATTTGCTTGCTACTAACTGTCCTCTATCATCCATTCCTGCTACCTTTGTTTAGTCAATAGGAATCATTTTCTCCTCCACTACAAAACCTCCTTAAAAGATGTTTCTTTAAAAAAAAAATGACTATGTCACTCCCTGCTTAAAGTTTTTCTATGACTTCCTGTTTCCTAAGGCAGTGTCCATAGGCACTCTGCATGGAATACGAGGTTCTTCATGATTTAGCTCCACCTTTCTGCCATCCAGTTATTTAGACAGACACCCCATCAACATCCTGAATCCTCAAGCCATTCAGACTGCCAGGGTTCCCTAGAAGACCTTGAAACCTAGAGTGCCCCTGTCTACCTATTCTGCAAGTTAAGCTCAGGTATTATATGCTAAGAGATGTTCTATTTAATGTCACTTGTATGGACTAGGTCTTGATTTTATCAAATTTTAGTAGCTATATTATAATCATTTTGATGATTTTCTTCCTCAATGTGAGGTCCTTGAAAAAACAGATTTCTTTTTTGTTTATGGTATCTTTTGAGCCCAGAACAAGGTTATCTTGCCTTTTGTGTTTGATGTGTGTTGAATGAACGGATGGCTATTTCTGCTGTTGTATGTGTTACACTATTAGACTTTGAGTTTCCTGAGAATAGACACCCATCTTATTTGTGGTCCTATTCTCAATATTTAGCACAATCCCTGGACATCACAGGCCCTAAGTAAGTACACGTATATCCCATTTTATATTAGACATAGGTGCATGTATTCATGCTAATATATTTACTCAACAGCTTATAACTAGAGTTTAGATTAATTAGAATGTCTCACTTAGAAATTCAAGATTCAGACAGATTATACTTCTTAGACACATTCAGTTTGGTTGTATATTTGAACAACAAATCTGTTATGATTTCATCATGCATAACTGATATCAAAGTGACTAGTAGATTTGGCTATGTTAAAAATGTGGTATAAGAGATAATTCCTATCTTGAGAAATTAAGTGTTTTCAAACTTTACATAATCTAGATAAAATAACACTATGAAAATGAAACAAGGCTTTCTTTTTTAAAAAAGAGGGTCTCCAAATGTATTTTATGTCAACTAAAAAATATATATATTTGTGTGTGTTGTATGTATTCTATAACTGAGAAGTAGATATAAGGAAATCTCAAAATGAAGGGGAAGAGAATTGAGTTAATTATGAAATAGCTAAAAAAATTATGAAATAGCTTCCATTTACATATACTATTAAGTTGAAAATATTATAGTTTTTTTAAAGGTCTGCTTTAGTTATTTTATCCTCCTATTCCTTCCCACAAACAATTTGAAATCAAGGAGACAGGTTATAGAAATTATTCTAGAATCACTTGTTTTTATTTATAACCTTAGGTTTATGGGAATTATTTGGTTATAGCAATATTTATGATGACTAATAGTGGTTTCTAGGCAGCATTGTAAATAGAATTTTATGTGTCTTGGCAGATGGAAGGTGATGTTGCATAAAGAGAGTCTATAAAATGTTTCATAGACTAGTGTAGGTTTTGGTTTTGCTGTCGGTTTTGAAGTTATTTGTATCTTGGAATTGCGAATTTAAAAAATATTCTACTGGAATTGGATGGGCAGTAATTTGATAACCTTCATACTACATTCATTGATGAAAAGATATTTGTGTCAACCTGTAATTAATTTGGTCAGCTCTCCTCCGTATTGTCCAAAATATACTAATTACTTTCAAAGTATGAAATACACTATATTTTAGTGGTATTTAGTAGCTATATTTTAATAATGCTGATAGGGTAAGGGCAATCACAAGAAGAAACTATGCTTCAAGACTGAAAATTAATGCTGCAATAGACACATATTGAACAATATGAATATTGCTATAATATCTTGATTACTAATAGAAGGTATTATTAATATTTTAACACTCTGGGATTTTTGCCCCCTAATTTTTTTCCTTTCCTTTTGAAGTGGCTATCTTGTGAATTTATATGTCTATTTTATGTTCATGCTAGCACTTTTCAAAATGTATTTTGGAAACCCCTATTGAGTAGGCTGCAGAGCCTCTAGTATTACTTTTCAAAATTTGGGATTGGTTTGATTTTTCAAAGACACTGAAAAAAATTCAGAAACGAAAAGAATTCTTAAAAAATAATAATTAATTTTAGCAGGGTCACAAATTCAAATGGCTACAGGGGCCATGTAGGTTAACGTAAGACTATACAGCCTTCTAGGGACTGCAGTGCCTGCCTGGAGCGCTCAGGCCTTGTCTAAAGGACACCAGAATAGCAGTATCAGCATTGTCTGGTTTTCAAGTCTTGCAAGCAAGGCTGAAATTTTTCATATTTACTGGAATTTCCCAAGTTTTGAATGTTGGTTCAATTCTTTTGACACTTTTTTGGAATATCTGCTTTAGAGTAATACCTCTTCATAGTGCTTATGCTCTATGTAAGCTTAAAGTTTTCATCAATTCAACTCTCTTCTTTTTTCTCTCTAATTTATTAGAAGCTTTATGGCAAAGTATGAGAACAAAGAGTAAATATATCATATGGTCTTTTATCAGTGAGGCCTTCTCCCATATAAAATAGCAATCCCCCCTACCTTATCCCTATATATTTTTCTTCATATCATTTATCAACATTTTACAGATTGCATATTTTCTTGTTTGTTCATTGTCTTTTCCTCTCCACCTTGTTATAAGCTCCATGAAGATAGTTTTTGTTCATAGATATATATTTAGTCCCCAGAACAATTACTGACAGGTAGTTGGCCCTTAATAAATACCCACTGAATGAATGAATATTCCACAGATAATCAACTGCATGGGGGAAATAATTAAGAATTATGGATATTTAATCTTGGCCAGAAAAGACATAATCAGCAATACAACCAATGAGCACTGGCTCATACTGGCCTATGGGAGCTGATTTATGTGTCTCTTCTTAGATCTGCATTTAGTGGTGGTCTGTTGGTTACCTGAAGCCAGCCATGGTGAAAGTATTTCTGCTCCAGAAACTAGCAAATGATTCAAACATGTCATTTACCAGCACACTCCTGGACACAAGGGTTGTGAGATAATGGCTTAGCAAAAGAAAGTATGTTTAAACATTGAAAGCTATCCAACAGAGGCATAGCCTAACATACAGGCAGTATTTAGGTCTATTTTAAAGATTTGATTATTCAGACTAAACATTGTAAAATTTACTCAGGCATGTAGTTTATAATGCCCTGCTGAAATAATTAAGTTTGATGTTTTTTTAATTGAATAAAGTAAGCACAGGTGTTTTATAGTCTCCTTATACTTCCACTTACTTATAATAAGCATAGTATGTCAAGTGTTTGTAGGTATATTTTTATCTCCTATTATTTCTGCTTGTTTTCACTCATAAAGTCTTGTTTCTTTGTGTGCTTGGTTATGGTCATATCATTGTATGCTAGACATTATTTTTAGAAACCTCATTTATAGAACTAATTGGACGTCTAGAATGATGGACATCCATTTTCAGAGAGAACTTTTATTTTCTTATGCCAGATAAATAGAGGCATTCAGAGAGAACTTTTATTTTCTTATGCCAGATAAATAGAGGCATTTCCAATCTAGGACCATCTTAATGTGAGTTCAAAGTTTGAAGTTTGTTGGACCATGCAGATGATGAAAAACCAGGTTTTGCATCTATGCAAGGGTCGTGTTACTAACAGTGCTATTCCAATGAAGGTACAACTTCTTGGTGTCTCAGTTTAAAGTAATGAATGATTAATTAAAGTCTTCATTTTTGAACTCCAATTTTCTGATTTTTCCCTTTTTGAGGGGTAGAAAAGCCTTTTCTTGATTTGTGGCTGCAACAACTTTTGTTGAGAGGGAGAAAAAGGGACAGATATTTATATCCGTTCTTTTTTAACCTGCATTATCTCCACTTAAGTCTTTTTTCCCTGCCTTTGATTTGTTATCTGCATCTCTTGCTAAATTCAGAGAATGTTTTTTTTCTATCCCTTAGAAATGGGTGGTTGCTATAAAACTATGTACCAATGCCAAGGTGGAAGGGAGTGGTTTGAAGATCTGCTCTTTAGCATCCAGACTTCTTAACTCCTTTCTATCTTGTCTTCCCCATCATCCTTCTTTCTACTTTGCTTACCGTTATGAAGTTCAGTCCCTCAGAGGGTTTTTTTTTTTTCTCCAGAAAGTGATTTCAGACTCCTATGAAGGGCCAAGGAGGTGGGTGGAAACAGCAGTAGCTTGTCTGTATGGTAGGGTTGTAGGGTGGGAATCACACTAAGTTACATAAACACTTGTCTCCAAAGCCTCATTGTTAATCACACTCCTTACTCCTTCCTTCCAAAGAATCTAACCAAAAGCTTTCTGTTGAGATGAATCCATTCTCTTCTAATGATAACATTTGAGCAAGTACATACATATACACATACAAACATACATACATACATACATACATCTTTCCTCACTCTACTAACCTCTTGTTCTCTGTCTTTGTGAAATTTTAGTTTTTTAGTCCTTTAAACTTTGGGATATTTCTAGACATTGAAGAGATAAATGCATATCTCAAGCTGTCAAGGCAGGTAAAATTAGGGTTTTAAATGTTTTCTGTGGGCTCCCATCTATTGTCATGTTTTCTTTAGCCACTGTTATGCTCATTTTCAGATCTGTATTTCTAATCTAGATCCCATTTCTTTACTACTGCTATTACTACCACAAATAATACTAATAAAAGCAAACACTTAAATAACACTTCTTAAATGCCAACCATTGTTCTAAGTACTTGACATATATTAGCTCATTTAAGTCTCATTCCTATGAGATAGTATATCTAGTTATTTTTTGCCACAATAGCTGTGTAACAAACCACTCTAAAACTTAAACGTGTAAAACAATTTCCAATAGCCATTTATTATATTTCACAAGTCACTGTTTCTGCTGAGCTGGGTAAAGCCTAAAAGATGTTGGCCTGGCTTATTCACCTATTTATAGTCAGCTGCCTAGTTAGATTGAGTTGTCGGTCTAGGATGGTCTCAGATAAAACAACTTGATCCTTTTCTATGTGGTCCTTTTCTATGTGATTTTGAAAAATCACATAGAAAAAAAAACTAGCCTAGGATTATTCTCATGGCTACAGCAAGATCCCAAGAGAGAAAGAATGGAAGTCTTGAAGTCTAAGCTCAGACTGCACACTATCACTTCCTACATATTCTATTGGAGAAAGCAAGTCAAAATACCAGTCCAGGTTCAAGAGATGGGGAATAGATTCTGCTTTTTCATAAGAGCTGAGAAGTCAGATGTCAAGTGTATGGATCCAATAAAGAACTGGAGCCATTTTTGCAACTTTTTCCACAGATAGGTACTATTATCTTTATTTTAGAAGAAACTGAGTTATGGAGAGCTAATTAAGTGATTGGGGGTCATGGAGTAATTAGATGATGGTATTAGTATTTGAATTCAGGCAGTCTGGCTTCAGTTTGTGCTCTTAACTCCTACAATCTACTGTCTCTCAAGTGGAATATTAAATCAGTTGGTGGAATGATAGAGGAGGAAAGCCAAAAGGTATCAAAAGGGCTTTGAAATAACTCTATAGCCTGAAGTCATAAGAAGGGCTGAAAGAGCTCTTCACAAAGAATGAACAAGCCATATAGGAGAGAAATTAAGGTTACTGTAAGAAGATGACACTAAAGACTCTCTTTCTTTATAAAAAAAAAAAAAGATTTGCATGTCCTCTGGGTTTTGGAAAGAGAGAAGGCATGCCATTGAAGGTAGATGGTTTACCAGGAGCTGCAACTTGTTAGAACCCATCTCATTACAGTAACTGGAAGGAGGGCATAGTAAACAAAGAAAGTCACATACAAGGATAAGATCTCTGTGGTATGAACAGTTGGGGAAAGGGTTCTGCAACTCTTTGTACCAGCTGCAATATTAACTTTAAATCTTGTAGTCTGGCTGATTAAGTTAGTTTATAATACTCAGTTTTTGTATGAAATTAAGATGGAAATATGATCCCCCCTCCTGAGTTAACATACTGACATACCTAAATGTGTTATGTTGTAGATATTCTTAATTTTTAACTTCTCTTTGTATTGCTCCCTACAATAGTGTCTTTCCTTATCTCTTAGTTTCCAATTTTTCCACCTCCATTTTTTTTGTAGCAGCCAAAGCAATTTTTTAAAATGCATAGTTGATCATAGCACTCTTCTGCTTAAAAATTATCAGTAGTGCCCATTATCTTCAGAGTGAAGCCTAAATTCTTTAAGGAATTTATTAGATGGCTACTGTTTGCCTCCCAACCTATTTCTTACCTTCCTTTCTCTCCCAGCTAAATACCTTGCAGAATTGCAAATGTGTCATACAGTTTCATGTCTCTTTCTCTTTGCTTACATTGCTTTTTTGACAAGAAAAATCTTGATGAACACGGGTTTCCTTCCTTCCTCTCTTCCTTCCTTTCTTCCTTTTTTCTTTTTTCTTAATCTTTGCCAATTTGAAAGGTTGGCAGAGAACAATACTGAAATTGGAAAGGCACGTGATGAGTATCAGCCAAGAAAATTGTGAACAAAACTGTTAATTCTGGGCTAAGGCACAGAAAAGATTATATGTGATTCTCTTATTTCTTCTCATACTTCATTGACTAAGAAGGGCACAGGTTTCAGATGAAAGCACTATAAAGTTAGTGGGACCTTCCTCAGTCTAGATCCCTAAGTAGCTATGTGAAACAGAGTTCCTCCTCCAATCTGTGATAAACTTGCTGCATGAATGAGAAACCAATTTTCTTTTAATAAATTATGGAGATTTGGAGATTAATGTGGTGCCACATAATAACCTAGGCTATCATAAAAAAATATTATTACATCATTGTTTTTAATTTTCATCCTTACCATTACTAATGAGTTTGAACTTAATGTATATTTATTGAACATTTATATATTATTCATGATCTTTAGTACTTGTTTAGTAAAATTCCTATTCATGTCCTTTGCCTATTTTTCTATCAGGCAATTCATATTGGCTTATAAAAACCTTTATGTATTAGGTTACATTAACACTTTTAAGTCATTTATGCTAACATAATTTCTCCAGTTAATTAGTTGCATTTTTATCCTATGATGTATTTTCATGTTCAAAAGTTTTAAAATAATATATAGAGTAATTTATAAATTTTTAACATTATTTCATAATTTGGAATGAGAAAGCCCTTTTGATTTGATAGATGGGGTGCCTGGGTGGGTCAGTCAATTGAGCATCTGCCTTCGGCTAGGGTCATGGTACTGAGGTCTTGGGATCAAGGCCTGCACTGCTTCCCTGCTTGTGCTCATACTCTCTCGTGCTCTCTCTCTCAAATAAATAGATAGATGATAGATAGATAGATCCTTTAAGGAAAAAAGAAACCTTATAGATGGACTTTTCTCTAGTATTTTTTAAAATTGAGATATCATTGACATAACATTGTATTAGTGTTAGGTGTATCATATAATGATTTGATATATGTAAATATTGCTAACTGATTACCACAATAAGTTAGTTGACATCCATCACCACACATAGTTACAGAATTTTTTTTATGTTGAGAACTTTTGAGGTCTCCTACTATTTTAGTAACTTTCAAATATGCAGTACAGTATTGTCAACTATGGTTTCCAAGCTGTACATTGCATCCAAGATTTGTTTATTTTAAAACCGGAAGTTTATACCTTTTCACCACCTTGACCTATTTATCTAGTTAATTCTCTTAAATATTTCCTACTTTTTTTAAATATGAAATTTCTGTAATCAATTATGTTGATGCATGCTGTTTAGTAAGGATATATATATAGCTTTGTAGTGAATACATTTATCTTAAAACTTAGCTCTTCAACGTTAAAAGACAATTTTTGTGGCATGCTTATTTGAATTATTTTTTAAACAACATCCTCATGACATTAAATATTTATTTAGTGCATTTAGAACACCTGGGGCATTTAGCATTTTGCTGAAGGTCTGTCTGCCCACTCCAGGAGTGCAGAGCACACCAAAGGAGGACATGAAGGAAGCAGGGACATATCCAGTGGTAAGGGGAAATAGCCTGCATTCTATGATGCAAGCAGTCTGAACTGGAAAGGGAAACAGCTCTCTTCCTCCGTAGCTCTTTGGTTAGCACTTGATTTCTTCACTTAGTCATATTCAGCCTTTTATGTGATAGTAAAATATAGATTGAGGACAGAAGCATTTTGCAAATGGGCTAATGGGAAACACCCTTGCTTTTCTTTCTTTCTTTTACCTTTTTTTTTTTTGCACTTTTGTAAGTGAAACAGTAATTTATAATCATGAAGACTTTGACTATGCTTGGAGATAAACATGGTATAGATAGTGAATTATCTCACATTTTTTTCAGTTATATATCATGTGTTCTAAGATTTACACTGGGTTGTAATAATACTCACTTCTCTAACCAAGTATATGTAGATGTTTCCTTAACACAAAGATCTGATGAGCACCACACAAGATCTATAAGAACCTACAGAACTGAGATCCAACAAATTGCAGTCAGAAATGTGTCTGAGTGATGATCGTGGTATAAAGGCAGTGAAAGAGACAGAGGGAGAGAGGTGGAGATTGAGAGAGAGAGAGAGAGAGAGAGAGAGAGAGAGAGCACTGAGAGCCTAAATGGAAAGAGCCTCGCCAGAGGTAGGTTTATTGACTGGGTGTGCAGTCTTCTGCTTTAGCAGTAGGTCTTTGTTTTTCATGAGATGGACCATATCCCTACTCTGTCTTAGCCTGACTCACCTTGCAAAGAATTTTAGATGACTGTGGGCTACAATAGTCCTGGGGAAAAAGGGAAGATAAGCCTTAGTACCACCAACACAGGGAGCTGGTAATAGCAGCCACATAACCATTTTTTTGCAATTGTAGAAACATCAGGTCCTACTGTGTCAGCTTTAAGTATTGCTTCCATTATGGTTTCCTAGGAAGTTACAGTTGGAAATCTACATAGAATTGGTCTGTTGGTTTAATATTAGAGAGAACTAAAAAATATTGGCAATTGTTTTATCAGTTACTGTTTTTTGAAATCTATTGTATTTCAACATCTGGAAGAAGTGGGGGAAAAAAAACCCACATATGCATCAGTGATGTTTTGTGCTTTAAAGACAAGTGTTCCAAAAACTGACAGGATCACATTTCTAAACTTCTCAAAATACAGACTGGTTGCTTTAATAATTGGGTATGATTTCTCCAATTTTATATCTCAAGAGCAAGTTTGTATACTCTGCAAATCAGAAAGCATTATCATCCTTTATCACGAATTGATACTTTATTAATATAAAAATGTAGTTGCAACATGTCCACCTATAGTCAGCAGGTGGTCTAAATACTTCCAGTATTGTGTGAGAAATTACCTTAGTGAACTTTATACTTACAGCCTCAAGTACACCACCAGGCATGTTATCTGTACAAAAGGTCACAGAACAGACAAGTTTATAAACTAAATTATATCTTGAGCTACATGTTTCATTAAATAAATTTAAAATAAATTGTGACAAGCAAAAGGTAAAAGCGGGATTGGTTTAACAATCTAAGAATATGAGGCCAGCAGGGTGGAAAACTCACACTCCTAAATACTAGGAGATCACAAGCCAAGGTTGGATTTCAACAAAGATTCAACTATTTGGAAATATCTTGTTGATTATCTTAGCTTTGAATCAGAATTTGTTTCTCTATAAAACTAAGAGTACAAAGACTTATAGAATAAAAACTTTATGTAAACAATGAGTAAGGTGCTAAGCAAATGTAAAATGTTCTGTTTTTGATATTATCAGCAAGGGTGCTCTGAAAGCACAACGTTCTTGTGGTAAATCACATTGTGATAATGAGTTCCTCAATTAGATTTATTCATTCATTTACTCATGTAATTATTTATTGATTTATTATGTACTTGTGTACTTTAAGACAGTGGGAATAAAACAGGGAACAAAACTGCAAATATTCCTGCTTTAAAGAATTTCCATTCCAGTAAGGGGAGAGAGAAACAATAAAACTAAACAAATAACTGAGTTACATGATATGTAAGAAGATTATAAGCACAATCCAGAAAAAATAAAGCAAAATAAAGGTGCTTGAATAATGGGGTTAGGAGTTGCAATGAGGGTAGGCCTCATTAGTAAGGTGATGTCTGATACAGAGTGAACCATATGGATTTTTGCAGTGGAAATGTGAGGACATTTTTGTTTTAAGAAGAGATGAGATTTGGGGCACCTGTGTGGCTCAGTGGTTGAACATCTGCCTTTGGTTCAGGTCATGGTTTGGGGTTCTGGGATCGAGTTCCACATCAGGCTCCCCACAGGGAGACTGCCTCTGCCTTTGCCTATGTCTCTGCCTCTCTTTGTGTGTGTCTCATGAATAAATAAATAAAATCTTTAAAAAAAAGAAATGAGATTCTAGAATTTATTTGAAGATAGAGCCATTAGGATTTGTTAACAAGTTGAATGTAGGCTGTGAGAACAGCCAGTGCAAAGGCCCTGAAACAAAAGAGTTCCTTATTTCTTCTAGGAACACTAGGTAATCCATTGTAGCTAAAGCAGAAGGATTGAGGGGAAGAGCAAGACACTAGGAGATCAGAGAAGTAATGGCAGGATGAGATGTGTAGGATTTGTAGGCATTTGCTTGAAATGGGAATTATTCATTTTATATGTAGGGTTTTATATGCATATTTATTTTACATGCAGGTTTTAAGCAGAAAAGTGACTGGCCATGGCTGACATTTTAAAATGGTCCCTCCGTCTGCCTTGTTTAGAACAAGCTGGAGTGGGTTAAGGGTGAAAGCAGGGAAACCAGTTCGAAGGATGTTGTAATAATCCAGGTGAGAGAAGGTAGTGACAAAGTTCAGGGTGATAATAGTGAGGATGTCAGGGAGAGGTTAGATCCTATATATAATTCAAAGAATGAGTCATCAGGATTTGTTAACAGAATGGATGTAGGGTATGAAGAAAGAAGAATCAAGGCAAGTCCAGGGGTTTTGGTCTGAGCACCTGAATGGATGGTATTGGCATTACCAGAGATGGGAAAAGGGTGCAGCATTTGGGAGAAGAGAAAGCTCTGTTTTGGATATAGTGATCTAAGTTGTAAGCATCACATTAGAACCTCAGATATATGAATATGAATATGTAGTTCACAGGAGAATTATGAGCTACAGATATAAATCTAAATGTTCTCTGTGACAGGGTGATATTGAAAGCCATGGATCAGGATAAATTCACCAAAGCAGTGAAGGTATTTAGAAGTGGGGCTAAAGGACTTTATGTGAGATGCTTGGGCATTAAAATGTCTGGGGGGAGAGGAAGGGCTGAAAAGGAAACCGAGTAGAAATAATCAGTGACGGGGTAGAAATTCTGGAGCATGTCTTAAAAGCCATGTAAAGAACTATTTTCAGTGCTTCTCTGTAGTTGATCAAATAAGACAAAAATTGAGAATGGATCAGAATTGGATTTAGTAATCTGGAGGTCTTTGGAGATGTTGATCTGAGCATGGTTCAGAGAGTGGCAAAGGCAGGAGAAGGAAAGGAGCAGGGGATAGCATGGACAAGGCACGGAGCAACAGAGTGGAATCTGAAGAGAGAGATGGGTTGAGAGTTGAATGCTTGTGTCCTCCTCTTTTTTTTTTTTTAAGCTTAATATGTAAGAAATAACATACTTGAACACAAATGGAAATGGTCCAGTATACAGTGGGAAATTGATGATGTGGGAAAGGGAAGGAAGAGAGATTTGAGAAGCTGTATCCTTGAATAGGCTACATGGAATGTGACTTAGTGCCTAATTAAGGAGTTGCCTGAGATAAGGATGCAGACAGTTCACCTGTAATTACAGGAAAACAGAGTATATGAGTATCTCTACTATAGGCAAATGTGATGGGGGAGTCCCTGAGGGTGTCTTCTGATTGCTTCAGTTTTAGTTTTAGCAAATTAGAAAGCACAATCACCAGTTGAGAATGACGGCAGGAGAGGTGTCAGAGGCAGGAGGAGACACATACAGGAAGTCATGTAAGAGAATGGGTTAGATAATCACAGCATACAAGCAGGAGGGCACTGAGTAGGGGGGTGGGGTGCCCCAACCATGGTAGCTCAGGGCAGCTCCATGCTCTAAGGTTAGTCAGAGTTGCTGGATTTCTACCCTTAGTCTCTCTCCTCTTTGCTTCTGCTTCTTGACTAAACCTGTGATTATTCTCCCTTTCCTTGTCTAATCTGCATTGCTTGCACTTCTGTGATTTACCTACTGTCCTGGGCACTAATTGTTTGCACTTTGTACTTTATTCCACTATGACAATAATTAAAGTTGTCCGTGGTAGATCTGTTTGGCTAAGCTAGGAATTATGATCAGATTTATTTTTTTTCATCTGTAAGGATTTTATTTCATATCTGTAGGTGATGAGAATACCTTACATAATATAATTACAATACCGTAATCACACCTAAAAATAATACAATCGCATAACGTTTTCAATGTTCACTTTTAGTCAATTGTCTCATAATAATTATTTTTTTCCCATTTGATTTGTTCAAATTAGGAGCTAAACTTTAGTTCATGCATTGTTTGACTGAAACGTCTCTTAAATGCTAAGTGTGTTATATTGCTTTATCTCCTTAAATTCATTGGCTGAGATTATGGGATCATTTGTCCTGTAGAGTATGACTAGATTTAAAAGAAGGAACTGTTTTTGAATCAAGTTTGTGGAACGGGATCCTGGGAACCTGATTATAAATTAGAATAACCAGCCAATTAATAAAGCAATATCTAGCATCTGGCCACAAAATCTTTACTTCTGTTTAAAGAGTTTCTCAAATGGGCAGGGAGGACATGTATTTTTGTGAATGGATATGTCCCTTTTATCTATTCTGTTCTTAGATGGATAAGAAGGAGAGCAGGGGACAAAGGACCCCCCCTGGAAAGGGGAATATTTTCCCATGTTTAGTTTTATCGTCCTAGCAGAAAATAAACATACTATGGCGGTAGTAAAACAATATCAGGTGAGAAAAGATACAAGAATTTTCAGTGCTTGGCTGGACTGAATCCCTAAATCTCCACCAATAAATTTTCACTCCAAGCTCAAAGTATTAGCTAGAGTTGAATGGACAGTTGAAAAAAGTGTTTTCTTTTCTTAAAGATTTTATTCATTTATTCATGAGAGACACACAGAGAGAGGCAGAGACACAGGCAGAGGGAGAAGCAGGCTCTAAGTGGGAAGCCCGATGCGGGGCTCGATCTCAGGACTCAGGGATCATGCCCTGAGCCAAAGGCAGGCTGAACGGCTGAGCCACTCAGGTGTCCCTGTTTTCTTAACAATCTAAAATCTAAGTCAGCTTCAACAAAGACCGCGGAGTGCTAAAACTTATGCTTGGTAAAAAGGAGAGTGAAGTAGATAGGAATTAGGTAAAAGTAGAGGTAATATGGACTTGAAATCAGAAGTCCTGGGTTTTAATTCTGACTTTGATGTTGACTAGAAACCTTAAACATCCTTTAAAGCAGAAAGCCCTAAATTTTCTATTTGAAAATGAGGGCTTGAGGTAGACATCTACTGAAGACTCTTCTAGTACTAAAATAAAACAGTAATAAAAATAAATAAAATTAGCTAAAAAAATGCTTCTGTGAAGTATTAAATTCCATTATCTGTTAAAATATAATGGTAAAATTTATCAATATATTTTATTTATCAAGTTTTAAAAAAATAGGTCTTTAGATTTTGATAATAAGATTGACAGTTTTTCTTTTCAAAGAAGTGTAGAAAACGAAAAAAGGAGTTGAAACCAGCCCATGTAATTCTTTCTCTCACTATTTACATTTTGATGTCTTAGACTACTGCCTAACAATTGCTGTTGTGAATGGAATATGTTCATTTTAAGTAGCTATTTACTGAAAACTAAAATTTTAATTTTGAAACTGGATGCCTTTGTGGAATTGTCTTATTTTCAGTTATTTTTAGTCAATGTTCATGTTATCTTCGTGTACAAAGTCATTTATCTGCAAATAAAAAATATTTAATACATTTTAATCCCCTCTTACATAAGGATTCCTTTTAATTATTAATACTTCATTTCTTTGAAAATGTTTTTGAACAATTCCCTAGTTATTTTAGAACAATATGTCTAGAACTATATGTTATTTCTAGAATGATATTAATAGCAGTGTTGAGAGTTAAAGTTTCTGTTATTGAAGGTTTGTTTTGTTATGTTGTCATTTACTAAGAAGTTAAGAAAAATGTAGAATAAGTGTTTGATGACTTTCTGACATCTATGATGCCAAATTACAGAGTGTTTTCCCCTTCATCTATTAGTTGTTTATTTATTTAATTTTTTTGTAGAGAGAGAGCACAGGCATGGGCATGCTTATGCTAGTGGCAGGGGATGGGCATGGGAAAACAGGCAGAGGGAGAGGGAGAGAGAATCTTAAGCAGGCTCCATAAGGATCAGGCAGGGAGCCCTGAGATCACGACCTGAATGAAAATCAAGATCGGGCACTTAACTGACTGAGCCACCCAGGTGCCCCTCCCTTCATCTATTTTTTTTTCCCTTCATCTATTTTTAAGAGAAATGGTACTAATAAGCCTTTTAGTATTGAACAGTTATATTCTAGAAATTAGTCAGTTGATCATATAATAGAATTTCAATACAGCAATGGATTACACATGTTAGTATTTTATTAGCAATTTTAGTTGTTAAGTTTATATAGGAATGAGTCTGTGATTTTATTTTTTTGTATGATATTTTGATCAGGTTTTGTTTCAGGGTTGTATTAGCTTTATGTAAAGTGAAATTTTTTCTTTGTCCGTGCTCACAGAAATATTCCTCCTTGAAATCTGAAAGAATTATTCTGTAACACACTTTGTTGCTGTATAGTGGCTTTGTCAGTGCTTTATTTTATCAATGATTTGTTTTGAAAGAATGTAGTTCATTTATGCCGTTCCAAGAAAAAATGTCTTTCAAACAGATTTTTATAATCATAAAGTTGACTACATAAATTTAAAATTTCCTTGGGAACTTGAAAAGAAGGGATTTTTATCTGTAGAAAAGAGTATATTTTATATATTTATAATTATCTTGATATTATATTCCTCTTTAACATTTTTTTCTCTTTCCTAGAATAAATCTTTTTGCAAATATGATTAATCTATATTTTGCATGCTGTGCTTTCTGCCATATTTTTTTAACTCTTTTATTTGTGGAATAAAGCACGAATAAAGAAAACAAACAAAAAAAGAATTAGAGATTAATAAATTATTATACAGTGAATTTTTTAAAATCACTTTATTGAGGTGTTACTGACATGTAAAAAGCTGTACACACTTAATGTATACAATTCCGTGAATTTGTAAATAAGTCGCCATGAGACCATCATCACCAAAGCTGCAAGTGTACCCATTGCCTCTCAAAGTTCCTTTCTTATCCCTTTATTATTATTATTATTAGCTTATTTGTTTTGTGATAAGAATACTTAACAGAAGATCTTTTCTCTTAACAGTTTTAAGTATACACTATAGTATTGTTAACTATAGGCTGTGTAGATCTCAAGAGCTTATTTATCTTACATAGCTGAAATCAAATAAATAATCTCATTACCATCACTTAGGTCAAGAATATAGCAGTCATCCCTTAAGTCCCTCCATTTTTCCATCTGTTTGTGTAGTTTTTGTTGAATTTTACTTTTTAATTAATTAATTTTTTATTGAGATACAATTGATATATAATATTACATTAATTTTATATGTATAACCTGGGCAGCCTGGGTGGCTCAGCAGTTTAGTGCCTGCCTTCGGCCCAGGGCATGATCCTAGAGACCCAGGATCAAGTCCCACGTCAGGCTCCCTGCATGGAGCCTGCTTCTCCCTCTGCCTGTGTCTCTGCCTCTCTTTCTCTCTGTGTCTCTCATGAATAAATAAATAAAAATATTAAAATAATAATAATTTATATGTATAACCTAATGATTTCACATATGTATGTATTTCAAAATAACCATAAGTTTCATTAACATCCCTCACCATACATACTTACAAGTTTTTTTTCTCTTGTGATAAGAACTTTTAAGATCTACTCTTCTAATAACTTTCAAATATACAATGGAGTATTGTTAACTATAGTTACCATGCTATACTTTACATACCCAGGATTTATTTATCTTTTTTTCTTATCTTAACGATGGCTTTTATCCCTGCAAAAGTACCCACTATTCTGACTTTCATAATGATTACTTCCTTGCTTTCCCTTATGATTCTATTACCCAATAGTGCATGACCATGTTTAAAAACCTATATTACTTTTAAGTGTCTTTTAATCTACACATTCTCTCTCCTTTCTTTCTTTCTATTCTAATATCTTGAAGAACTTGGGGAATTGGACTGATAAAGTTTTTCACAGTTTAGCATATTTCTTTGTCTTGGATTTCTTGTAAATTGTCAAGTGGATCCAGATGCTTCATTAGACTCTGGTTTGATTCTCTTGCCAAGACTGTAGCTGTGATACGTTCTTTCATTAGGAAACACATGATGTCAGCTTTTCACTTTTTTTTTTTTAATGTCAGCATCATTGATGTTCAACACCTAACATTCAAAAATGTTAATATTTAAATTCTCTCGCTTTGTTTTCATTCAGTAACTGAAACAATTTTATAAGATGTTTTTCGTAAGCTACTTGATTGCTCAATGGTATAAAAAAATTGGAAAGTAAGGATAAATTCTTAATTCCTTTCTTTTATTTAACCAATTACAAAAATTACTGTGGTAAGAACACAACGTGAGATCTCCCCTCCTAATAGATTTTTAAATGCATAGTATAGAGTTGTTACCCTTAGGCACAGTATTGAACAGCAGATCTCTAGAATAAGCTGGTCAGGGGAGGACAAATACCATATGATTCTGTTATTTTTTTAAACCAAATTTTTTGCTTTTACTCATCATTGAATAAAGTAACAACTACAGGACTGCTGTATTCCCAAAAGAGCATAGATAGATTATTCCTGGTTCCCTTTTCTGCTTATCTGACTTCATTTTAATTTATCTCTTAAATTGTAAGAAGAGGAAGAGAAAGTACATTCACTAAGGAAAGGTCACCTGAGCTCGGGAGTTCACGTGAGCCCACAGTAGAAGCCCTCTGGAGGCCAAGAAGACAATCCTTAAGACACTGACTATGCTTTGAACTTGGTTTTCCAGTTTCAAAAGAGTGCGAGAAAATAAATGTCTTCTTTAAGCTACTCAGTCTGTGCTATTTCATTAAGTAACCCAAGGCAACTAAGACAGAAGATGGGAAGTCAGGCTGGAGAAAAACTAGAGGGCCTAAGGGCTTTTAGTTTGGTAAAGCTACTTTTTTTTTTTTTTTTTACTTCCTTTTTCTTGCATAAGCACCTTTGTATCTGTGAAAAATGCTCACCCTTAGGTCTAGAGTCTTTAGATCATAAAGATCCTTCCCAGCAGCCAGGTTGGAGAAAATATGTTACATTTTAAGAAAATAAATGAAACACCCTGCAGAGTGGCTGCTCATTCTTCCCTCCACCCCCTCATTAGTTTGGGGGCAGGGACAGATTAGGGCAGAAGTCTTTCTCCCAAAGCCTCTTGCTTCTAGTCCTGTTCCTACATTTATTCACCATTAATGGGAATTGGCAGTATTTGCTTTAGATACTTCTCTAAAAACTGCACATTTTCAGGAAGGGAAGTTGCACATCAACCTTTGATGTTTTTCTTCACACTGATTCAAATTTACTGTATTTGGTAGTAATTCCTGCCAAAGATCTGTGATACATCTTTGGCAGTATTTACTAGTTTCAGAACTGATAAACAGTTTTTTCTCGTTTTTATTTCTTTTGATTCTGTTAGTTTTAAGAAGAGGCTTTTATAAGGGGCTCTCATAAGATTATTGCCCATTTTCTTTCAAATAAAAATGAGTGAGTAAAGTATCTCTAAGGTACTTTATTATTTGAACCATGAGACAGTTAACACTTTTATATAGCAATTCTCAAAGTGTGTTCCTTAGAACCCAATTTCATGTCACACTATAATGGGTTATAGGAGAAAAGGTTGTTATGGTCATATAAATGTTAATAATACATGTGAAAAAATTAAACATGAATCTTTCCTGAAGGACTTTGCAGCACCTTTACTATACAAAAGGGCATCATGAATCTATAAAGCAGACAAAATACCCAGTGTTTCCCAGAACTTATTTGAATTCAGTACCTTTTGTTTTCTCTGTAAAGCATCACAAAGGAAAAATAAATTTGTAGACTATAAAATACTGGTATAACAGCATGATTTCCTTATTGCAAGTGAGGAATTTAAGAATAAAGAAAAGTCTGAATGTGAGCCTTGCAAAGTTAATCATAAAAACATCCCTCCACCTCTCCCTTTTCTGTTCCTTCCTTCCCTCCACTTATGCAAGAAATGCTTAAATGCCCCTTTGTGCAACACAGAACTGCTTACTTGACTTTTAATATGAGGGAAGTTATATGTTCATCTCCTGCTTTACAGAAATATTGCGAGAACTGAATGAAGCAACGCACATAAAGTGCCATAATTAATCCCATTACCCTACACTGAAACCTATGGACCAGTACTTCTCAAATATGCTCTTGTAACACACTAATGTGTTGAGATTCATTATGAAATACGTTGAAAGTTCCTAATATTTCCAAATTAGTCTTTCGTTTTTAAATTTTTTTTTATTTTTTAAAGAGTTTATTTATTCATGAGAGTCATGGAGAAAGAGGCAGAGACATAGACAGAGGGAAAAGCAGGCTCCATGCAGGGAGCCTGATACAGGACTTGATTCCAGAACCCTGAGATCATGCCCTCAGCCGAAGGCAGAGGCTCAACCACTGAGCAACCCAGGCTTAGTCAGTTAAGTGTCTGCCTTCTGCTCAGGGCGTGATCCTGGGGTCCTGGGATGGAGCCTCACATCAGACTCCCTGCTGAGCAGGGAGCCCGCCCCTCCCTCTCCCCCTGCCTCCCTCTCCCATCCCCCGCTGCCTTTGCTCCATCTCAAATGAATAAATAAAATCTTAAAAATAAAAACTAGAAACATGATTTCTGAGAAAGTTCAAAGCTTATGCAAATATTTTTGTGAACAATACGGGACGAAGGCACAAGTTTAGTTCCCACAAGTGTGAGTGAAGTATGAACATTTAAAGAGAGTTTGTATTTGCTTACAATAATGTTAACGGAAACCATCACTTTGGCACTCTAGAGTTTTCTTTTTGGGATAAAGAATTTCAGATGGGGGAAGAATCATAAACTGATTGGGACTAATGGTCAGTGAAGATGAAATCAGACGTTACGGGAAAATAGATGTGAACACACATATCCAGTAAGGAGAAGTCAGCCTCCGCATTTAAAGGGAAAAGGACACACTGACTTCTCTACTTAGTTGCAATGCAGCAGATTTTATGACTCAGGGCAGACTTGCCCTGCTCTTCTAACCTAAGAACATCTAGTAATAAGAACAAGTGCATTGTGCCTGCGTACTGGTGCTCTGGTATATAAAATTGTGACATGGTACAAACCCTTTGGACAGATCTCATTAGGGCGCACTCTCTTGCAGACAGCACTAGAAACAGAGTCATTTAGATTTTTTGTCCATTCTACACATCAGTTTATTCCTTTTCATCTCAATTAGTGTATATTCTTTTAGATACAGTAAAAATACAAAAAAAAAGATGACAGTCTTGGTATTTAAGCTTCCTTTTGGAAAATATGCTGCAAAAAAAAAAAAAAAACAACCCACCTTTTACCTATGTCAACCAAATGTTGCTGGTTTTGTTAACTAGCTACTTGGGGAGTCAGGCATGCCAGTGGATGCTTTAGAATTCATTGCATTTTGTTCACAGAACAATCTAAGTCATAATAGTCAACATCTTAGGAAGACCCGTAGGTCTTATTTAATATATGAGGTATCTGACATTACTACTTTATTAATGAAAGTGCTAAACCAATTGCTCTTAATACATAATATACATGGGGTTACAGTTTATAGGATGCTTTTCTCACACCTACTCTTTATGTTTTTGTGGTAGAGAGTTGTTTAGAGTTATATGCTTTGATGCAGGTATCCTAATAGACATTAAGTCTCCTGAGGTTTTGTTGGAAGCTGCAGCCTCAGCCAGAACCAGGTTCAGGAACATTGATCATGCTATTGAGGTTGGCTCAGTGGAGGGTAATCAGCAATCAGATGGTGATGAATCTATCTCATTCCTAACTCTGGAGGTGTGCATACCAAGCTATACAGTCCCATGGGTGGGGCATGATAGGCATGATTCACACTGTATTAGTAAAGTTGAAGCCCAGGTGGTTGGCATGGATCTTGCCTAGAAAGCCAAACCTTGGACAATGTACACACAAAGGAAAGGCTTGACAAAAATCACCTGTGGGTCCAGGATTTAGACACATTACCTAGAGTCCATGAAAGGCTTTAAGTCCTAAAGGGAAACCAAAAAAATTAAGCAGAGAAACAGGACAGACTGGGAGTGGGAATCAGCATTTCAGGAGATAATTGGGTCTTAGGGAGATCAACCGCCAGGGCTAGGCCCTGGCAAATGCTACCTGGCATCCTTGTTTGAGGCCAGCAGTCATGATGGGGCCCATAAGAGTGTATTGAAGACAAGAGTTGGTCAAGTTGATGGGCAGAGGCTTACAAGTGTACATTAGGCTCTCCCCAGGAGATTTCAGGGTTAAAAAATATATCACCAGAATACCTAGTTCTTTTCTACTCTCAGAACTGACCAAGAATCTGAGGTTGTATGTGGGAATCATGGGAGGAGTCGCCTGAGGGCTTGGAACCACAGCCATGCTGGGGTGGAGATTAGGCCAGAAGAACAATTATGTCCCTCCTTATCTCTCCTTTTTCCACTTCTTTTGATACAACTCTTCTTGCCCCTTTGAGCCAGCTCTTAGTGAAGGAGGGGAATGATGACATTTTGTCAACAACAACATTAGGCAGAAAGAGGAAGGAGGATGGGAAGAAAACCAAGGAACTGTAACCAAGAGGGAAGGAGGTATCTTTTGTCTATTTCTCTTGGGTTTGCCACTTGACTATCTGGGTATTTCTAAATGTATCAGTGTTTGGGCCTCATCCTACAACATTCTCATCAGTCACTGGGTGTGACACCCAGATATTGTTGTTTTTAAGGCTCCTCAGGTTATTATGTATATAGCCAGGATTAAGATCTAGTGACTTCTATCAATAAGCCAATACAAAGGTATATAATAATTGAAAATTTGGCCTCAAAATTTGGATAGTAGTATTTGTTTGTATATCTATATCTTATTAGTTGTTCACTTAGTTGCTATATTTATATGACTTTTATTGTGAAGCTTTCCCAAAGTATGTTCTGTGGATTGCTGGTTCACGGAACGTTTATAGGCTGGTGTTGATGGTGGGGAACACCTTGTTTTCCTGCTGTGGTCTTGGTAATGGATTTCAGGGCTCCCTGTGTCTACCCATTTCACCCACATTCATACATAGGAAATCGAATGGTCAGGAATTGTGTCAGCCCCAAGCCTCTTTTTCTCTTTTCTTTCTTTTTTTTTTCTTTTTTTTTTAAATATCTTTTTTAATTTTTATTTATTTATGATAGTCACACAGGGAGAGAGAGAGAGGCAGAGACACAGGCAGAGGGAGAAGCAGGCCCCATGCACCGGGAGCCCGACGCGGGACTCGATCCCGGGTCCCCAGGATCGCGCCCCGGGCCAAAGGCAGAGGGATCCCTCTTTTTCTCTTTTCATATTCTCTCTTCCTTCTTTAGATTCAGAAAATATACACATCTTTTTTTTGTCTTCTTCATCTTCATCATCCCCAAAGTTATAATATGAAACATCCTTCAAAACCAACTATTCTTAGAATGTATTTTTTCTCCCTAGAAACATCGCTCTACATACGCCCTATGGCAACATACTTGGGAAAGTAACACTATGGGCATAGGCTGAGAAAAAGGATGAAACTAGTATCTGTAGAGTAGGGTCTTGCTGCCCTCTTAAAATTTGCTATCTCAGGGATGGCTATCAAACTCCATTTTGCTCTTAAATTATGAATAGCTCTTAAGATTTTAACAGTTTTAAATAATAGTCTACGTTTGTGTTTTTTTTTTTTCCATAGCAGAATCAAGTGTTCCATTTTTTTTTCCACAAGTATTATGTGGGTGTGGAATGGGAAAGGAAATTTCCAGCTGTTCCCTGCAGGCAGAACAGGCCCCTACCAGGATGGTTCTCTCCAGTAATGAAGGGTCCTGGATCTCCCAGAAATGTCAATTTTTATTTCAAATGTCAAGCATCTTATAAACGAGCCTCCAGGTCATATTTTCCCATCCCTTTCCAGGTATCCTTTAGTAGGACAGTTCTTGGAAAGGGCAGTTCCTTGGAGCACTCTGGTGTTTATTGCCTCTACCTGATTCTAAAGCTTCTCAAAGTTCTCTCGTACAGTAACTCTGTCAACCCTTTTCTATGGCTGTGGAAATTGTTGTTCATAGAGGTTAAGCAATTACCAGTGCCATGGAGCAGATGAATGAGAGACCTGGCAGTGGTTCCAGGACTCTTTAGTGCATCAGCTGGTATATTGCCTTCCATTGCTTCATGAGGCTGGTAGCTGGCCTATTTCTCTCCCGTATACTTAATTAAAATCAGGTTGTTGTTGTTGTTTTTTAATTCTCAGTTCTGAGTTGAAGTCAAGAGTATTATAGTACCATAACTAGAATATTATCTCAGTTGAAAAATATAAACACCTGCATCATGGTGACATCTGTTCATTTAGAGGCAGCATTGATATATTCTCCTTCTTCACCTCCTTTCCCCTCATTCTCTCTAAATATATTCAATGTATTAATGAAAAGTTTTAATAAAGACACTGCCTGAATATTAGCGTTTTGAACATAAGAAAATCTCGTTGATTTTAGCATAATTTTGCACTTTACCTTGGTATATATCTCTCCCTGGATAATTTTAAGACTATTTATAGGGGCTCCTGGATGGCACAGTCAGTTTAGCATCAGACTCTTAGTTTTGGCTGGGGTGGTGATCTCGGGGTGGTGGAATCAAGGCCTGCATTGGGCTCTGTTCTCAGCTCACAGTCTGCTTCAGAGTCTCTCTCTCCTCTCCCTCTGCCCCACCACTCCCCAACTCCAGCTCTCTCTGTCTCTCAAAACAAATAAACAAAAACTACTTGTAAACAAAGTAATATATTAAATATATAAAATCTCTATTTTGACTTAACCTTTTTTCTTTTTTTAAAAGATTTATTTATTTATTTATTTATTTATTTATTTATTTATTTATTTATGAGAGACGCAGAGAGAGAGGCAGAGACATAGGCAGAGGGAGAAGCAGGCTCCCTGCAGAGAGCTGTATGTGGAGCTCAATCCCAGAACTCCAGGATCAAGCCCTGAGCCAAAGGCAGACACTCAATTGCTGAGCCACCCAGGCATCCCTAACTTACATTTTTCCATATAGCATAGTCATTCTCTAACAAATTGGTATTTAGCAAGTTGATAGATTGTGGTCTTCAAGCTGAATGAGATCACCTCTCCGAATCTAAGAGGCCTGAACCATACTAGTCTCCTAGATGCCTGCACCTCACTGTGATTATTCCCTAGGCCAGGATTTCACAGCTGCAGTCACAGGCGCCCAGGAAATAAGTCATATTCAGTTCCTGAAACATTCTAGCTCCCTTAGAAGCATAGGGCATCCTGAGTGCTATTTAGCCCTCTCCTAGTCCTCCACCGACCCTGAAACACCACCTTAAAAAGCCATAGGGCTGATTTTGCACAGAGTGCAGAGGTCCTCCTCACACACAGACTGTAATCCGCACTATTATGTTCTCATGACTGCTGCCTCCTCAGTTTACCACAGGGGGCAGACGCCGACTGGTAAAGTGTTTAAAGAAACAAATTCCCAAGGACAAGCAGGGAGCTACCAAAATGTAAAAAGAAAAAAAAAGAAGAAAGAAAGAAAAGAATACGTTTTAAAATGTGTTTTCTTACACCACCTTTAGTAGTACAACATATGAGATAGAGTTTACTTCACTTATTTAGAAATAAACAACTCTTCCTTAATGCTAAAGATGTATAAACAAGGTTTAAAGCTAGGGTGGTTTAATATTTTTCTGCAGAAAAATACTTCTGGATGGTGTTCCCTTTTTTACATTTCAAAGTTCTCCTTGTATTTCAAATGTAATAATTCTATGAATATGTTTCACTCAAATGTTATAATGCCCCAAATGAATAACATTCTTAGATATTACCTCCCCCAAAAAAGAAAAGAAAATACCCTCCCCAAAGGAGAAAGCTCCTTGAACATTCATTCTAACTTTCCTTGCCAGTTGCTGATTTTCATCCTTTACTGTACTTTCTAAAAACCTGAGCAAAGGCACATAAAGCATTGTTATTCTCAATGAGATCAACTACGTGCAAAATTCAAAAATCTCAAATCTGTGAAAAGCATTATAAGAAAATAACACTATTGGTTATTGCTCTGTTTAGACTTGCGTATGTTGTCTTTACTGTCTTGCATGATGGTCATGAGCATGGACAGTGAAGCCTGCCTCCTAGGATCTAAAATTTTGAGTTATCTCAGACAATTATAATTTCTCTAAGCTTCAGTTTTCTCATCTGCAAAACAGAAAAAAGAATAGTATGTATCGTGTTGTTGATGTTTTTAAATTATGGGTTTGTTTTTTTTTTTAATAGGATGATGCTTGACAGTAGTATTTGTTTAAATAAAATAAAACAAACATTTTTCATAGCATCACTATGTTCTAGGTCAACATTTTTATATTAATTATTGTCTCTTTTTTTCCCCATCCCTCCAGAATACTTGGATAGAAGTTCATTAGAAAGTGAGATGCAGGGCAGCCCGGGTGGCTCAGCTGTTTAGCGCCACCTTTGGCGCAGGGGGTGATCCTGGAGACCCGGGATCAAGTCCCACATCAGGCTCCTGCATGGAGCCTGCTTCTCCCTCTGCCTGTGTCTCTGCCTCTCTCTTTTTCCGTGTGTGTCTCTCGTGGATAAATAAATAAATAAAAGCTTTTTTTAAAAAAAAGGAAAGAAAGAAAGTGAGATGCATTGGGAAACTGTCTTGGGTCCCAGTTTTCTCATCTGTGAGATGGTGATGATCTTGCCTTAGAGGTTTGATGTGAAATGGAGCAAAGTAGTACACATGAAAGGCTCAGGAGAGGATCTTACTGATCAGAGGCCCTCAGTAAGTACTCACCGATAAATAGAAAATAACTATGTGCAAAGTCATAGAAAATCAAACTATGTAGAGATTCAAGAAGATAAAATGGCTATCTCAGAAACAGAACAAGCATCTGTCAAAAGATTCAGATTGTTTTGTGCTTTTATTAATCAGATTCAAGTTAGAAAATTTCTTATTTTTTATTTATTTTTTTTATGGGAAGGGGCAGAGGGAGAGGGAGAGAATCTTAAGGAGGCTCCACATCTAGCGTGGACAGAGCCTGACTCAGGGCTCTCTATCACACAACACTGAGATCATGACCTGAACTGAAATCAAGAATTAGATGCTTAACTGACTGAGCCACCCAGGCGTCCCCAAATTAGACATTTTCAATCCATACTTTCAAAAGGAATTATTCAGACAGAATTTCTGAAAATGTTCATTCCTTTTGGGTTTTATAGTCATTTCTTGACTTAAACAGAAGAAAAGTTGCCAATATTTTAGCAATGAATTTCTACTTGTTGGAAAAGCTTGTAAAAATACTGGTAAAGTTTACTTAGAAACATACAAAACAAATGAAGATACTTGTGTACTTCTCTTTTTTGTGCTCCTTGGTGGTGGGAAAATAACCATTTGTGCTTTCCTTTGTGAAGGTGCTTAGAGAAAAAATGAAAAACATGCCTAAAAGCCCTTGAATTATTTACATGCCAAAAAGAGATAAAATTATGTGGTGTGGAGTAGACCCCATCTTAATCTGAATGATTGAATTTCAGTATCAGATGACTGGGAATATGCCCTAAAAACCTGTCATTCATTACAGCATGTTTGGTAAGTGACTTTGCAAATATTATTGTCTTTGTAGAAAACTTTAATCACTTCATAGGCAATTTCAGGCAAGTCTTCATAATTGCTTTAGTCCTGGTGAAAAATAAGTATTATGTTAGAACTAAGGGCTTGGTAGATGGTAGGACAGATTAGATTTAGGTACACAGGTTCATGGGGCTGCATAGGCCCACTGAGGTATGGCAGCCTCTGAAGTAGGCAACTGGAAGGAAATGAGAAGCCTTTGAAGAAAGGTACAGGGGCACCTGGGTGGCTCAGTGGTTGAGCTTCTGCCTTCAGCTCAGGGCATGATCCTGGGAGGGATCCAGTCCCACATCAGGCTCCCTGTGGGGAACCTGCTTCTCCCTCTGCCTGTGTCTCTGCCTCTCTCTCTCTCTGTGTCTCTCATGAATAAATAAAAAAGGAAGGAAGGAAGGAAGGAAGGAAGGAAGGAAGGAAGGAAGGAAGGAAGGAAGGAAGGAAGGAAGAGTTCATGGCCAGGGGATGCTTGGAGAACAGTAGGCTAAGAACTAGCAAAAGGGAAACTATGTCAGGCAGAGTCCATCTAGCCCCAGATAGATATCATTCTATCACAGGGACTGGAATTTCGGGACAGCTTCCTAATACCTAGAAAGATGAATTAGGACAAGGTAGGACAAAGACCTACTGGGAAGAGATAGTGTTACCAGAGCAGAATTCAGTGACCGACACTAAGTCACAAGACAATCACCTAATTTTAGAGATTAGAATATACAATTAGAGCAAGATTAGAAATTTCTCTGCTTAGGGGCAAGATACGTTATTTAACCTAGGTTAAGGCTGAATCTATAGGTGACAGCCTTATGGAGCAAAGTAATTAACACTAACTCACCAATATTTTACAGTGAATATGTTTACAAGTTTCATAGGATGGTTTCATGTAATATCCTTGACAAGGGCAGAGGGCACAGAAAACCAAGTGCAGTTTCATAAAAGAAAAGTCAAAACAGGGCCACTTAGTATGTATTCCATGGATACACATGACCTGTCTTTATGCCAAGAAGTTTTTGTTTTGTGCTGGTGGTACCAAGACTTAAGAGGTTGGGCCATACATCTCTTCTTATGAAGAGTCAAAGGCAGATTCAGAGAATTATATAAATATTCAAAGATGAGAATGAGAAATAAAATAATTGTTACATCTACATCAAGAGGTGAATGAAGGAGGCAAAGGAGACTTGTAGCCTATGAAGGGCACTGGACTTGAACTATTTTTTTCTTTTTCATACATAAAACTCTATTTCTGCCTCCACCATAGAATTAGAGGATTTGTTCCTAGTATGGTCAGTTTAAACCAAACAGAGAGTTGACAGTATGGAGGATGACCCCAGTGTTGCCATGCCTTCTGCCCAATATGGGCAACCAGGCAAATGGTAAACCATATTCAATAGGGACTTGGCTTCTCTTGCAGGCAAGGACAACAAGAATTGGTAGAGAGGCAAAAGCCCTACTTGAATTATGCAGCGATATTATAACCTCACTATTTCCCCAATGACAGCTCAATCTCTGACCTGCTATATTTTTAAGTGATAAAAATTTTTAAAAATCAGGACAAAAGAATTATCACTTCATTATCGAGTGCTTAGGAAAAAAATGGAGGAATCGTTTTTTTGGGGGAAATGTTGCCACTGAAAAATCTTATACACAGGCAAATTATTGGTCATGTGCTTTGGTAACAGAAAGTTCTTTTCTTGTATGCAAACTCTCAGAAGACACACTGCCCACATTCACTTCTTAAAAAAAAAAAAGAGCAGTTGAACACGAGATTAATTAAAATAAAGATCATGAAAATGAGGAAGTTATGGTATAAAATGACAGCCAGTAAGCACGGAAACTATTTGAACATTGTTTTATTTAATACTTAGGGGCTGTAAAAACAGCTGTAACAAGTCATATAAATATAAAAAAACAATTCTTTAAAGGGACTATACATATCATGTATTAATGCCAAAATGGACCTAAAATCCAGATTATGTTTTATTAAAATTAGGCAGTGTTGGGAGTGGTGGCAGGAAGAAAGGAAGTAAAAGCATACTACATTTCTCATCTTTCATAGGAGGAAGTCAATGGATAACACTTGCACTGATGTAGAAAATTTAAATATAGATATTTTACAATGTATTTATTATATTTTTAAGATTTTATTTATTTATTATTTATTTGAGAGAGAGAGTGAACAAGCAAGCAAGAGAAAGAAGGCACAAGTCCACAAGCCAGGGGAAGAGCTAGAGGGAAAGGGAGAAGTGTACTCTCTGCTGAACAGGGAGCCAGATGCAGGGCTCAATCCCAGGACCCTGGGATCATGATCTGAGCCAAAGGCAGATGCTTAACTGACTGAGCCCCCAGGTACCCCCAGTGTATTTTCTAAATGTTAATTTGTAAGTAATCAGTAGAAACATAAAAACAACATGACTTCTAAATCACTACAGAAATTAAGCAAACAAAAAATCTATATAAAGACAAGTAAAAGGAAACAGAAAGGAAGCACAAAATAAACAGAGCATGAGACACAGTGATGTTCATATGACTAAATATTCTATACACAACCATAAAGGCAATGGAAAAAGAGGTTTAACTCACTATTAAAACACAAAGATTAATAGAGAACAATCTGATGGTTCCCTGAGGTGGAGAGTGGTTGATGAAATAGGTGAAAGGAATTAAGAGTACATTTACCACAATGAGCACTAGGTAATGTATAGAATTGTTGAATCACTGTATTGTACACTGGAAACTAGTATAACACTGGAGGTTAACTATAGTGGAATTTAAAAAATTAGATTTTGGCCACTCCAAAATATATAAATATGTACCATATACCAAAGATAACCCAAAACAGGAAAGCAGAAAAAAGGTAAACAATAAAAGGATGGGCAAAGGTATATTCAGCAAACAGTAACTATTATTTATTAGGAGTGGGACTATGAATATTCCCTGAAACATAATTCCCAAACAAAACCAGTAAGTGGAAGATGAAAGTTACTACCTGCACTGAAGATATAAAAGAACCAAAATCAAAACAGCGAACAAGATGGTATTGATGTATACAGAGAAGAAACTACTAGAGAAAAAAGAAAAGTAAGTAAAGCAGTACAATTTGAAACATGCTATTATTGCCATTTTCAACTTTTGACAAGTGATAAAGTAAAAAGTAAAAACATAGAATATTCTAATAGATTTAATAGTAAATCCTAATAGATTGGTAATTGATACTTCATCCCTTAAAAATTTCTCATCCTTTTCATTTTTCTTAAAATGTTTATCAAATTGATGATAGACCACATGGAAATCCCAATAAATTCCCCCCAATGGAGAAACATACAGGTCATATTTTAAATTAACCCTTTCAAAAAAACCTCAAAATTAAACAACAGTACTCAGCAACTATTTGGAAATTAAATATCCTCTAAGGAACTCTTGAATCAAAGATGAAATTCATTTATTTTTTATTTTTTATTTTTTTTTAAATATTTTATTTATTTTTGAGAGACACGGAGCGAGAGAGGCAGGGATATAGGCAGAGAGAGACACAGGCTCTATGCAGGGAGCCTGTTGTGGGACTCCATCCTGAGACTCCAGGATCATGCCCTGGGCCGAAGGCAGGCACTCAATCGCTGAGCCACCCAGGCGTCCCCAAAGATGAAATTTAAATGAAAATTTCAGGACTCATATTTCTGGCAATGATGCAGAAGCCATATCCTAAAAAGCTTCACTTACAACATACATTTCTATGAGGATCAAATAGAGCAAACCATTTTTAACGCGTTTACTATAAGGTAAGGGAAACTCCAGTGATTAAAAACCAAAGAGTTAAAAAACAGATTGGGAAATAAATTGAAGTCTGTAATTCCCCTGCAGAAGAATTCCAGAAAGCCAGGAAGCTTTCCCAGGAGACCAGGCCTTGGCTCTATGTAGGCAAAGAGAAAGAAGGCTATATGTGAAGTCCGTGAACACTGTTGGAAATTAAAGGAATTAAAATATAGTAAAAGAGTAGATGAAAAAAAGAAAACAACAAAAAACAGCAACCAAAAAAAGTTTCTTGTAAAGAAAGATAGAAGACAAGATTATCTGTTTTGGCTATTGTACTTTCAGTGGGCAAACCAGGAACAAAAAGTTTACACTGAGAAAGTGTAACTGTGTTGGTTTGTAGTTCAAATTTACACTACTCCTGTGGTTTAGGGAACCACAAGCAGAGACATGAACTTAAGTTGATCTGAAAGCAAACAAAATATAACACGTGTAGCAAAAGACAAGTAAAATGGAACGGAAAGAAAAGACAAAATAAACAGCATGAAATAAGATGCTTCATATACATGGTCAAACAAATATATAACCTGAAGAAGGTTAGATCCCAGGCTAGGTGAAAATTCCCCAGAAAAAGTCCACTGAATATAAATTCACAGTTAAAATTAAAACACAAAGAAATTAGTCACAGTGGATGAGAATGACTGCAACACAGAGACTATGAGAAAGAAGTGTATGTGTTAAGAGGAACAAATATCCTTTATGAGGAAACGGAATTTGTAGTAAAAAATAAAATCAAGCATATTTGTCATGAAAGTTTTAAATGAACCAATACGGCTTTTAGAAGAAAATGGAATCAATGAAGTAAAGGATATATTTAAAGATCAAGTCTAGGGACACTTGAGTGGCTCAGTGGTTGAGTGTCTGCCTTTGGCTCGTTGTGATCCTGGAGTCCCAGGATCAAGTCCCATATCGAGCTTCCTGCATGGGGCCTGCTTCTCCCTCTGCCTGTGTCTCTGCCTCACTCTCTGTGTGTCTCTTGTGAATGGACAAATAAAGTCTTTAAAAACAAAAAAGATCTAGTCTAAGATTTTTCATAATTGATTAAAGACATGAATTACTGAATCCGAGAAGTGTAAGTGGAATCTTAAGCAGTTAAAAGGAAGATAAGATCAATTTCTAAATGCATTACAGTTTTCTACAGATCACCAAAGGTAAAGAGATCTTTAAAAGGCCATAGAATAACTAAGCTAATTGTGAATAAAATCGGAAACAGATTTTGTGACAGTGAAAGCCAGAAAAGAGCAGAAGGGTATTTTCAAAGTGCTGAGCAAAAATGACCCAGATTTTTTACTTTTTTTCCAAGAATAAGAGTAAAAAAATTAGGACAAATAAATACTGAGTTTATTCTTACACTCATTAAAGGAACTTGGAAATGATGTAATTCAGAAGGGAAATTATCCCAGAAAGAGTGTGAGTTGCAACATTAAGTGGGCAAAGAAATTAAAATGTTAAACACACAAGTAAATATAAACAAACATTGAACATATAAAACAATAATGACTACACATTGGAATAAATAAACAGACATAAAATGTGCTACAAATGATAGCATGAAAGATGAGATGGAAATGATCTGAGTTAAAAGTAGAAACAGTTCCAAATATAGAAATAATCACTATAAATGTAAAAAGATCATTCTCAGCAGTGAAAATAAATAGGCTATATTTTAAAAAATCTGCTATCTGCAGCTTGTGCACAACAACTGAGAGTGTGGAAAAACGGCAAAAGAAAAAAGTACCCAGAAGATATTAACCAAAAGAAACTCTTAAGGCTGTATTAATATCAACAAATTTCCTTTTAAGACAGAAAAATAGAAATAAAAACAACTACTACCTAAAGATTAAGCACTCAATTAATCAGGGTACCATGCATTTATTGGCCATTTCCCTGTGTGCAACTGGTGGTTATATGCCTTTGCCTATTTTTTTCTTGTGTTGTTTTTCTCTTAATTGTAGAAATTCTTTTTTATGTTTTAAGTATTAATCATTTGTAGTTAAATGCATTGCAAGTCTTTTCTCCCAGTATGTATTTGTCTTTGCAAACATTTGTATTGTATTTAGGGATTGGTTCAGTTTTCTCTCTGAACTAAACTTGAATGCAGCACTATGATCCTTGCCAAAATGAAATGGGATCCAAATGAGTTGAGTGATCCAAGAAATTCAGTGATGCCATGATTAACAAATGTATCATCTCCAGTTGATTGTTGGTAAAGTGTCCAGTGAAGCAAATGATCGGAGAACCAAAGTGGCTACTGTGTTTAACTGTTGTGGTTCCAGTGATGACCAAAACCACTCTGTAGTGAGATGGCTGCTCCTCAGTGCATTGAAATGCTTTCAGAAAGGAAATGATATCTTTAAACTCTCAAGTGATGTGAATTGCAGTCAAGTCACATTCAGAGAACAAGAGAAATTCAATGGTGGATCTAAACATCATCTCTTATTTCCTGAAGTTCTGTGATAACCTCTCTGAAAAACCAGAAACAAATTTAATTGTATGGGTTATAAATCCACAGTCTCTTCAAGTCTCTTGTATGAAGGTCAGGGCATTGATGGGGAAGGAGTGGACTCTGAGACTTGAAATAGGAGAATTGGGAAGTCTTGGATGATGTCAAGAAGGTTGAACAATTGAACACTCTGAACTTTCTTTCCCAATGGAAATAGCACTCCCTCCTGTTTTGAGGAGATTAGTTTTCTCTTACTAAGGATTGTAATAATATTTCCTAGTGTAGTTGCATACAAGGAATGCCTCTTCTTCTCAAGATTCATCCCAACCATCTGGTGTCAATTCTCAGCATGTTCCAAGGGGATACACTTAAAGTGACCTGGGAGGAAAGCGCTTGTATTCCAAAATGAATTGCAAAACGTTTATCAATAGATATGGCCAAATTTATTGATATGGGTGTATCTATCAAAGAATCTGAATATAATGTATTTAATGTGTCAGGTGAGAGGTGCTCTAACATCTTACCTGGTTTGTTGAGTAAAAATTTGTCTCTAGTAACTCAGTAAGGTTGAGATACCAGACCTTTCTTGATGTAAAACAGAGAAAAGAATTCAAGGACTTAGGGAAATAGGCAAGTTGAAATGGTTTTGTCATGTGCAACCAGTTCTTCCCTCATTGTTTTCTCTGTGAAAGCCCAAAATACTCCCTTCACTCAGTCACTGGGAACTTACATAAGTGAGAGAAACATCCATATGCTTAAAATATGAGAATGTCTTCAGTAGGCCAGATATTGTGTTGGGATATGCCATCATTGAGTTGGGCTCTTCATGAAGATAAATGCAACATTTAATGGCCAGACTAAGTGGAGATATTAGAGTAATGTACATCAGAAGTTTTGACCTACAGAAATCCTTAGCAGGAGCTAATCAGTCTCATATGCAGCTTCGCAAAGCATTACTTGATCTAGAACAAAACAAATTCCAGTTAGTGGACCAAATTCATGATCTGAGTCAACATAATAGAGAATCGTGTCTTCTCCCCTAATTCCAGACCTAAGTCAGTTCACAGACCAAAAGCCTCTTTACTGAAGGAGAGTTTGGGCTCCCATTTAACACTGCCACAGGCATCTGCCCTTTTCTTCCTCCAACCTTGTCAAAAGAGATCTGAGGCCGATTACCACAATGAATGTACTTTGGAGAAAATGAGGGATCTAAACTCTTGGGAACTGACACCAGTGTTTAGGGGCTCAAAATACCAATGTGACTTTTATAATAGTCAACTAATTAATGGAGTTATGTACCAAGCTTGAGTCACCAAGTGCCCAATAGATCCACAGACTCATCCTGTGAATATTTCTCTACTTCCTGAATGTGTACTTAGAATGGGCACATTTGGCATCCAGCAGGACCCCTGCAATGGCCTTCTGATCCAGGAAGTGATGGTTATAATGGTAGGAAGGGTACATGGAAGCCTCTGAACTTGTCCTCTCTGTCAGGATATTGAACTGAAAATCCACTGCGTTTATGCTGGGAATTGCTGAAGTGAGTGCCACTATGAAAGGCTCAAAAGATACAGAGTGATGATGCTGTTCACATTCCCATTTATCTTTTCCTATTGGCCTGTGCAGAATGTGGTGGGTCTTTGAAAATAATTGCATTATTTGAAACTTTATCAGATGGTAACTCAAATTCCAGCTACTGTTCGAGGTATGGAACATTTTTCCTAGGAAATTGTGACCAACCATTATTTTGAAGAATCTGTTACAGGATGGAGTGGAATCAACATGAGATAGGAGTGAGTCTGAGACATGCAAAGCTAGGACTAAAGTGGACAATTTAGGTACTCTGTCAAGATCACAATAACATCTATTTTATTAAGTGAATAGCACCCCTATGGAAAATTGTATTTTCTATGATTTTTACAAGTGAAGCTGAGGGATTCTGGGCAGAAATCCTATGCAAAAGTCTCCTGTCTCCTTTCCTCCTTTCTCTCTCTCTTTTTAACTTTTTAAAATTTGAATGTAGTTGACACACAATATTGCATTAGTTTCAGCTGTACAGATAGTGATTGGAGAAGTTTTATACGTTATACTATGCTTACCCCAAGTGTAATTACCACTTATCACTATACAGTGCTATTGACTGTATTCCTGACAACCCTTTCATGCATTTTGCCATCCCCCACCTTCTCCCCTTTGATAACCATCAGTTTGTTCTCTGTATTTATAGGTCTGATTCTGATATTTTTTTGCTTGTTTTATTTGCTTTTTTAGATTGTATGGTATTTGTCTTTCTCAGTCTGACTTATTTCACTTAACATAATACTTTCTAGATCCACCCATGTTGTTGCAAATGGCATGATCTCATCCTTTTTATGGCTATGCAATATTCCTTTGTAGATAAATATCACATCTTTATCCTTTCATCTATAAAAGACTCTTAGGTTGCTTCTATATTGTGTCTATTGTAAATAATGCTGCGATAAACAGTGGTGCATGTATCTGTTCATGTTCAAATCAGTGGGGGTTTTGGGGGGAAGTAAATACCCAGTAGTGGAATTACTGGGTCACATGGTATTTCTAATTTTTTTAAAGGTTTTATTTATTTATTCACAAGGATACAGAGAGAGGCAGAGACATAGGCAGAGGGAGAAGGAGGCTCCCTGAGGGGAACCTGATGCAGGACTCAATCTCAGGCCCCCGAGATCATGCCTTGAGCCAAAGGCAGACACTCAACCACTGAGGCACCCAGGTGCCCCTATTTTTTAATTTTTAAAGTAACTTCCATACTGTTTTCCATAGTAGCTATACCAAATTACGTTCCCATCAACAATGTATGAGGGTTCCTTTTTCTAACACACGTTATTTCTTGTCTTTTTGATTCTAGCCTTTATGACAGGTATAAGGTGATACATCATTGTGGTTTTTATTTGCATTGCTTACATTTTGTTGAGGATTAGTGATATTAAGCATCAGCTCTTTTTACTGCTTTTATGTGCCATGACGTTAGTGTTCTTTGGTTTCCAGGAGTTGGATTTGTGGCGTTTTTTGTGTGTGTGTGTGTCACTGTCTTAAGATTACTGAGGCTTACATTGTCTGAATGAATATCCAGAGGTTTCTGGGAATTTATATTTCCTGGGTATGTCCATTTACCATTGACTGGCATGTTATGGGCATATGAATGCCCTAGTTTCTTGACATAAGTCTTAGCTTACATGTCATTGTTCCCCATGGCTTCAAGTTGAAGGTACTTTAGGCAGGGGTTGGTCTGAGGCTAAATCCTTGCTGGGATGTTACCCTTTTACTCTGTCCTCCATATTCCTAGTCCCTTGGGAATACTTTTCCCTGGGTATACTTTCTTAATAAGTTTCTTGTGTATGAATCCTTATCTCACCATCTGCTTTTGGGGAAAAAAACCTAAGATATTGTCAATGACCTGTTGGAAAATATAATGGAAAAAATAATTCCATTCATAATAAACCACGGAGAAAACGTAAAATACTTATAAATAACAATATGAATTAAATTATAAAATGTTGGTGAGCAATATGAAAAGGGAGAGACAGGCTGTGTAGTTTTGGGGGAAGATCAAATATCATATATATATTATTTTTCTAAATTTATATAAAAAATTAAAGTCATCCTAAAGTTATTCTAAAACCATAAGTAAGAATTAACATGTAATGATTACTATTCACCATATTGAGATTATCATGTCAAATTTTTATTAAAAGTATTATATCAATTTTACTTCTGGTAAATTTTGCAATATTTTGAAAACATACTTAGCATAGTTAAAGGTATTATTTATATTTTCTTTTCTTTTCTTTTTTTAATTCATGAGAGACACACAGAGAGAGAGGCAGAGACACAGGCAGAGGGAGAAGCAGGCTCCATACAGGGAGCCCAATGTGGGACTTGATCCCAGGTCTCCAGGATCATACCCTGGGCTGAAGGCAGCACTAAACCGCTGGGCCACCCAGGCTGCCCTAAAGGTATTATTTATAAAAGGAAAAATAAGATAACTTTAGAGAAAACGCCTCACCAAGAAAAAATCAAGAGAAGGATGAGCTCTAATTATTTAATAATAGCAATGAGCTCTAATTATTTAATAATAGCAATAACAGCAAATTCTCATTTAGTATTTTATACATGTACGTTTGTAGTGTACACATATATCTGTACATATATGTATAATCATTAATCCTCACAACCTCTCTGTGAATTAGGTACAGAGATAGAAAGAAATCTGTGCAGAGATGGGTTAAGTAACTTGTTCAAATTCTTAAAGGTTTGAATTGGTAGAGCTGGAATTTAAACCTAGTTATTTTTGATCCAGATTCCATGTTCTTAACCATGCTCCTTTTAAAAAAAGATTTATTTATTTATTTTGAGATGAAAGAGAGAGAGCAAGCAGGGAAGGGGAAGGGCAGAGAAAAAAAACCTTTTAAGCAGACTCTGCACTGAGTCAGGAGCCTGAAGTGGAAAGTGGGGCTCAGTCCCACAATCCATGCGGTTGTGACCTAAGGGGAAATCAAGAGTCAGATGCTTAACTGACTGAGCCAGTCAGGCACCCCTTAACTACTTTTCTTTGCATTCATATAAGTAACAATATATTGCCGAAGAGAACAAAAAAATTAAGACCAATTACAAACAGGCCATCTTGTCACTTGGAAAATGCATATCTACCAAAAGAGGTGATTCAAAATTGTTTTGAGCAATGACAATTATGGAAAATACTGTGTATCTGCTCAAAGTGGTTATCTCGAGGAATAGCACTCAATGGATGTAGGAATGAAGTTCAATCAGATTATAGTTCCTGTGTTTATTAAAACCATCTGTCTCAGGATCATGTGCCAGTTATCTCCATGTCTTCAACAGCCATCCCTGTGTGATTGGTCCTCAATGTGCATCTTAAAAACTGAAATGACAGTTTTTCTTTCTCTTCTTCATCTTCTACTTTATCTTCTAGTGTTTACTGGCACCGAATAAAGGTTTATGGATTTATTCAGACTTGTTCAAGACATTATAGATGTCTTGCTGAAAAATTCTCTGCTAGTTTCATCTATCAAGAAACAAAATCACCATAAGATTTGTTATATGACTCATTGTGACTGTAGGTAGTTGAATGACCTACAAAATGATCATGGACATTTGACCTTTAGCTAACATTTAGACCATCAATTGAAGAAATGAAACAGGTGTTGGTCCCAAGGCCAGGTCAGATTTAGTTATAAAAGTTTAACGCCTTTTTGGATAACCTTTTCAATCACAGTTCCCAAAAGGCAACACTGAAAAAAAAAAGCAAGAGATATGTACCACGATTCTAATCCAATGATATTTTTCTTTTAAAAGAACTTTGATATCAGGTGTTACTTATATTTTGGTCTTTATTACTTCCTTTAACATACATTTTGTCCTAAATGTTAAAAAGTTAAATCATCCTTAAGTGTATGAATTCATTTGGAAAATAATGGGGACAATAATAATTTCAGTTTTATCAATTGACTATAAAAATTGTACCTATTAGCACATATTTCATTCCTGTGTGTGTGTATTACAGTCATTCAAGTCTGCTGAGATTGAGTTTTTAAATATCAATACATTTTTTCTTCCAGCTAATTAATAAAAAGTAATTTGGCAGTTAATTGCTGATTTTTCTATACTTTCTGTTATAATTTTTGAGTAAGAAGACCAGAAACCATTCTATATCTGCTCTTGTATTTTGGTCATCTTATTTTTAAAACCAAATTCACTGTAAAGTGAGAAGAGATGGGGTTAAAATACAGCAACAAAAATAAATATGTTTTTCATTTGGTACAGTGAGAGGATTACCAATGAGGGTGATGATTGTGTATCTCTACTGATGAGAAATGACCGACTGCTGAAGAGGGAACATTCTGGCAGGAAACAGAAAGCAGACACATAATTCACAAACCAGACAGTGAGAGAGAAGTCTCAGAATAAAAATAAGCACAAACATATGTACCGATGGCAGAGTGCAGCCCTGGAGGCTGTCGCCCCTGTGGGAAGGGCAGTGGCATTGAGGCTCTGAGCACATTTCATCTGCAGATAGTAAAGAGCAGCATTAAAAGGGGAAGAATGTTTGGCTGTAGAAAAGTAATGGAATTGTTTTCAGGGAGAAAAATTAAGGGAGGCAATTTAAAAGAGAGAAATATAGCTTCTGTTTCTCCTCGTGCATACTTTGTAAAATTTGGAGTTAGTTTGGCATTTACAGTGAATAAACTATAGAGAGGTTACCTAACTCTGTGCTTATGTATAGCATTAGACCACTAAGGAAACTGAGGCCCTAAGAAGCTGAATGACTTTCCAAGATCCTGAAACTTGATGGTGGCAAAGCTGAGGCTAATGCTAGGGCTTTTCAGATATAAGATTATGTACAAGGGTTTGCACTTTGGATACTAATGTTTCACCTTCACTTTTTGATACAAATTGGAAATGTTTTAATTACAGAATGGGTTTATCATAATTACTTTTATGTTTCTTAATTCAGTTCAGCTAAGAATATTTATTGCATACCTAATATATGTAAGCACTACATTAGAAAACACAAAGTTGAAAGAGACACTCTCCCAAATTGAAAAAGAGCTTATAAATTATTAAGAGAATCTGAATTGAAGTACATCCAAAATGCCAATACCTCATTTCTGTATGTGCCTACTAGTGAGATTTACCTAGCACACGTATTAACAATACAGATTACTGTGTCTCTGCTTTGAAGATCCAGATTCTTAGGTCTGGGATGGAGCTCTTTTAATAATCTCACAGATGATTCTTCTGTGAACAGAAAGATTGGGGAATCCATAGTTCCCAAGCTTGTTTGCCCATTGGAATCATGTAGCAAACTTCAAAAATTAAAAATTTCTCTGATTCTCCCTCAGAGGAGTTGTTATTTGTCTAATTGTTCTGAGATGTAACCTGGGACTTGGATTTTTTAAAGATCCTCCAATAAACAAAAAAATTGGAGGAACTACTTCTCTATGCTATTGGGATGTGGTGTTCAAGGAAGATGTCATGAAGGAAATGCTACTCAACTAATATCTATTGAAAACCTACCATTAATAAGCATTTTTTATGTATTATATCTTTTAATTTTTAAAACAAGTCTACCAAGTTAATAAGATTATTATCTGTATTTTATGGGCAAAAAACCATGAAGTCTAGAAAACATTTTCAAATTTATAAAGTTTCTAAGTGGCTGAACAGGTTATTTAAGTCTAGATTTGTCTAAATCGGGAGCCTGAGCCTTTGTCACTTTGCCAGACTGACTTTCAGATGCAGCTTGAAGGATGGAAAGGTTTGTAACTGACAGAAATTGGAATGAATTGGAATAGAAGGCATTCCAAGGGGAGGCACTAATATTAGCAGAGGAAGAAGTGTGATAAGTCAAGTTGGAAAGTTTGTCTCCAGATAATGAAGAACCTTGAATTCATTGACTGCCTGGCTGATCATCAGGAGACTGGTTGATTGATTCATTCATTTAACATATTGTTATTTTATAATGACATTACACGTGTTACATATTAAAATTTTAGAAAACAGTTTTGGATTTATAAGTTCAACATTCACCTGGACTTATTTTTTTAAAGATTTTTATTTATTTGTTCATGAGAGACACAGAGAAAGAGGCAGAGACATAGGTAGAGGGACAAGCAGGCTCACTATGGGGAGCCTGACGTGGGACTCAATCCTGGGACTCAATCCTAGGGCCCCAGGATCACGCCCTGAGCTGAAGGCAGACACTTAACCACTAAGCCACCTAGGTGCCCCTCACCTGGACTTTTGAGGTTGAAATTGTTTCAATTTTTTTTTCTGTTATCATATTATGGCAACTTACAATTAACGCTTTGAGGACCATGCCATCATTGCAGGCAGTGTTGAAGAGTGCTGAAAATTCTCTTTTGCTGGGACTTTAAGATAGAGAAGCAGGAGTAGGAATAAATAAATTCTGGCATTCTTATACAAAACGATGTCATATCAAAGTTAAAATGAAAGAGCTAGAGCCATAATATCAATCTGCATCAATCTTAAAAATAACATTGAGGGGGAAAACACGGCTTGTGAAATAAAAATTTTTAAAACACAAAAAGTATTATATTTTCATTTCTCTATGCATATATACTAAATTTTGAGAAAATACATGGAAATGTTAAATACCAAATTCAGAGTAGTAATACCGTGGGAGATTGTATATTCCAGGAATGGCCACAATCATGTCTTTCATCCCACATGTTCTTATAATGTAGCCTTGTCATTTCTTTCATTTAGTGTTAGATCTGTGCCCCTTCAACATGAACCTGGTGGAACTTTGTGACTATCCTAGCCAAGAGAGTACAGAAATGACTTTATATGTCTTGTGAAGGTAGATTGCATAAGTGCAGTGCCTTTTTGCCCTATAGACTGGGGATACTTGCTCTTTCTACCCATGCTCTCATGCTGCTGTAGAGAGAAGCCCAACAGTTACTTGGAGAGATTTCATGTATCATAGAGTCCCAGCTAAGGTCTCAGCTGAAAGAAAGCCAGAATCAACCACCAGACATGAGGCTTCAAATGATTCCAGCCTCCAGTCATCAACTTACTTCCAGGCTTCAAGTCTTCCCAGCTGAGGCTCCTGATACCATGGAACAGAGACAGGGATTCCCACTGAACTCTCCCAATTTTTGATACACAGAATCCATTAATATAATAAAATGGTTATTGTTTTGTTTCAAGACCAAAGATGTATGACTAAAAAAAAATACATGGGTAATGTTTGTCCTTTCTGGAAAGTGGGACCCCAGAGGTTTTTAGACTAGGCAAATGGTGTTAGTGTCTATCCCCATGGAAAATGCTTCCTATGTGTAATTATTTGGGGACCAGAATCCTTCTTTTTCAATACAATTAGAGTTCTCCTGATGCTCGAAGAGAAAATGTAGTTGGGTGTTGATGGTCTAAAAACATGTAATCTCCCTGTTCACAAGAAGGGTTGTGTCATAGAATCTGTAGACAACAGAGAATGGGAACTAAAAGAAGGGGATTTTAGAAGCTCTGAATCTTGAATCTTTGGAGGAGAAGAATTTTTGGACACAGAATTATAGTGTCTCTTTATTATGGATTTGCTGTCCTTTTCATCAGTCATATGCACATGCACAGTCATGGCACATATTGTATCAATGTCAGTAAACATACACTAAACTATATGATAAAAAATCACATAACCCCATAAAATTGTTTTGCCAGTTACCTCTTCCATCTAAAGGAATGAAATGTCAGTGGTATGATGACTTTAATGTCCGGTATCACATTTAGAACTTAGGAATTTGCATGTGCATTCAATTATTATTTATTCATAAAACATTTTTTAAGTATAACGTAACATGCAGTGCACTACACAGTGAAGATACAGAATGAACATCCTGTTTCTAGTTCTCAATGATCTTACAATCTAGTGGGAAAGATAACCAAATACAATGGTCATATAGATCTACAACTGATATATGTTAATATCATGTATTACATTAAATAGTAAATATAATTGTGCACACATTAAGGAACTCCTGATTCAGCAAGAATAATATATTTGAGTTCAACAGTTTTTTTTATTGAAACAAGAATATGCTAACTAGATGAATGGTTTAGATTAAACACTCCAAATTTAAATTAAAATCTATGTGGGAAACTCCATTTATGATAAGAGTAGAATTACAGTCTAGTAAAGAAATACAGGCTTATTTACCACATGTTCTTGACATACTTGTCTGTTAAATTTTGTTATTTAAATTTTTTTTTGTCACCTCTACACCCAATGTGGGACTTGAACTCATGACCCCGAGATCAAGAATCGCGTGCTCTTCTGACTGAGGCAGACAGAAAATTTTATAAAAAATGTTAAAATTTTATAAAAAATGTTATAAAACTATTTTGGATAACATTTTTAAAACCCTATAGGAGAAGAGAACAAGATAAATGCAGAAATGATAATGGAAAGACTGTTGAATATTTGATTCAATAAAGCATCTTTAAGACAAAGGTAACATAGGAAAATATTTGTAACTTGAACAAAAAAAGAAAGGTTTAACATCAGTGATACACAGAAAGTTCCTACTATTGAAAATAACACATCACATTTGGACATTATGTTCAAGACATAGTTTCTGGGCACAGAGAATACAATGAAGAGAAAAATAGATATGATTCTACCTCTTAGGGAGTGTGTATCTAGTTTATAAATTTAACACTGATCAAAAAATATGTAGTAAATAGTGGAAATGAGCTTTGCTCCAAGGCATTCTGACTTCAGGGCATGCATGCCTAGTCCAAAGCTGATAACAGCAAGGCTGGCAAGAATGTGAGTCTGGCATGTTCTCATACTGATGGTGTATGTGAGTTTGAATATTTTTTAAAGAAAAGTTACCTGTCAGTACTTATTAAAATCAAAAGTACGCAGAGATGTCAGTATTTTGGCTCAGCAATACATTTAGAAATTTCTACTAATGTACTATAAACATCTCTTGGTAAGGATCTGTTTATAAGGACACTTAATGTAGCATTAGTAGTAATAGCAAAAGACTAGAACCATTCTGAATATCTGTTAACATGGCAACCACTGAATAAATTATGAAATATATTTATTTTGAAATATTATGTGGTTATTAAAAATGGATAATTACATCTAGCCCTTTTGTTTGACTAAGCCAAGCTGGGGCAGCAAAACATATAAATAGGCAAACTACAGAAAAAAGAAACACAATAGGGTAATAAAGACATGTGAAAAGATGCTCAAACTCATTAATGAGTTGGGGGAAAAAGAAGTTAGACTTTTCCCTCTAAAATTGGAAAAATTATAGTTTGATAATATCTTCCAAAGGTAAGTATGATGAGAAATAGATATTACTGGTTGGGACATAAATGATTTTTTTTGCAGTATGTATCAACATTAACATCTTCATATATGTATCAATATATGTATCTCCATATCCACCAATTTCACTTTTAGGTTGTTAACCTTCAAAATTACTCGCACATACATATATAGGCATGTATGCTACTGTTGTTTGCAGCATAGTTTATAATATTTATTATTTAGAATACCTTAAACGTTCCCCAGCAGGAGAATGGGATAATATATCATATTTACATTTCAGGAAAACAACTCTGGAAGAGTTATATAGAGATAAAATTGAAATTGGAGAAATGTATGACAGGACAAGACTAATGGATAAATGTATCCATTAGGCATTATTGTGTTAACCCTAGTGACCTCATTATGAAAGACATTGAGAACAGAGAGAACCAATAATTTTCTAAAGTAAAGCAAAGAGGAATTAAACATTAATTTGAATAGAAAGGTGGTGAAAAAAGAGGAAAGAAAATAATATACCTGAGCTTCCTAATATATGGAATGAAGGGTAAAACTTGTCATAATTTCAGAAATAGTTGAATTTGAGTATGAAACTCTCACGTACAAAGACTGGTGAAATACCTCCTAGAAATGATATATAATGAATGCATGAATTATGCAGTCTACATAATGGATAAGCTACAAATTAATCTACGCTTTACCATCTTTTATAAAATATTGGGTAAGTTAAGAATATGCATGAAGGAAGTCAAATTACCTGTTAACGTAAGCAAACTTGAAAGGTTGACTTTTTAGAACATTGTTCAGCATCCAGCGCTATGTTGAGGACCTACAAAGATGAGGAAAGCTATAACAAAACAACTGTTTTGTCAAGTCCATCAGTATCACTCTTAGATGTTTGATTCAATGTTCTAAAGGGAAGAAGAAGAGCAAACATAAAAGAGGCAATTTTTATAATGCTGGAGAGATTTTAAATATAGTGAACTTGGCCTACATTAAATGGATTTATTATTTACAAAGAACTGGACATAGTTTGGTCATGCTAAGGATAAGTGTTAGATTTGTAGTTTGTTTTGAAATTAAGCAAAAAAAAATGAATTTAAATGTTCTCTTAATAAAGCACAGTGAACATAGTTATAATAAAAACTTCTTCAGAAAAGACAATATTTGTGCATTACTTGGAACCTAGTTGAGTTCAATTTTTTGAATAGCTTAATCTATGTTCAACTTAACTTCCTGCAGTTTATTTATCTGAGGCTTTGCAAAGATACAGTAGGTATCTTTCACACAGTAAATTTCACTGTGGATTTCAAGAGGGTTGCCACAAATCAATCGCCCACAAAAATCTCTCAGGCTGGTCCATAATGTCAAATGTAACAAACTCTGTAATTGAGTCTTTATCCAGCACAAAAATGAGATGGCTTCTGATCTAGTATTACACCAATAAAAAGCATGTCACTGGTTAGTAAGAACAGTTAAATCAGATCAAGTACATGACCCACAAGAGTGAGAGCATGCATACACATACCAGCTTTATGAAGCTGAAGTCCAGGCTCTAGTGTTCACCATGTTGTCATAAATAGCTCCAAGCTGGAGTTGACGTGGAGTGATATTTCTGGCTTGAAAGTATTGTAATATACTTTGATACAAGGTAGTGTATCAGGATACATGCAAATTTTTTAAATGTTAAAAAGATTCTGATAAATTACTGGGTTATTCAAATCTCACCAGGTAAAAGGCTGTGAGAAATAAGAAGGAAAGAAACCATAACGGAGCTAAAGAAAATGACAAAACTTGAAAACAAGTGGTACTATTACTTTAGGATGTCTTGCCACTTTGAGTCGAAAATATCCTATTTCCTCCCACCTTTTAAATGTATAATTGTGAAAGCCATAATGCTTAAAGTGGCTTTATTATAAATTTTCCCATTACTTGATGACTATAGTCATATTAGATTGCTAGAAGTAGATGCAACGTTGTATACTTTTTCACAGATGAAAAAAGAATTCTAGTCAGATTGCTTCACCTTCCATAGAGAACTCTCTAAAACAATGTCTTAATTCATTCTCAAAACTTCACAACCAAATTGTATGTAGTTGAGGCATCGTGGCTCCTCTAAAGATGAAGAAACTGGCATCCAGAAAGAGTAAGTGCCTTTCTGAAATCACACAGGAATTTAGCTCTTCACATTGTTTCTTTCCATGAGATGAATTTATATAACCTGAAGAAAGAAAATCTGTCTCTTAAAATGATTGTATTAGTTTTCTAGGGCTGCCATAAAAAAGTACAACAAACTGGGTGGCTTAAACAACAGATATTAATTGTCTCACTGTTCCGTAGGCCAAAAGTCCAAAAATGAGAGGTTTGGGGGATTAGTTCCTTCTGAGGGCTGTGAGGGAAGGATCTGTTCTAGGCCCCTATCCTTGGCTTGTCGATGGCTACCTTTATATTCACATGGTGTTCGTCCTATATCTTCTCATTTTCTTCTCTCTATGCGTAACTATGTCCAAATCTCTCCTTTAATGAAAATACTAATATGAAAGTCATATTGGATTGGGACCCACACTAATGATCTCATTTTAACTTGATTACCTTTGTAAAGAGTCTGTTTCCAAATAAGATTACATTCTAAGGGGCTGAGGACCTCAGTTGAAATTAGGATTTCAATATACAAATTTTGCAAGATGCAATTCAACCCTTGAAATGACCTTTGGCCTCAAAATCCAAGGATGTAATATTATTGGTCTCCTCATTGCTAGCAAGTCAGTGCTGAGATTGAAGGTGGAGTGTCTGCCTTGCTCACCTTCCTTTTAGGATCCACACTTACCTAAAGAAGTCAAACCTCAGCAATTATTTGGTACCACATGAATCTGCTCCTCTTGACCATGGTTAATTGTTCCACTGTGGATAGATAATTGAGCTGAGATAATCAGATTCTCTTGGGAATTCTGAATTGGTGGCCCAAGAGCTGCTGGCCCATCTGCATTAGATTATTGAATTGGAGATACATAAATTTAGGATCTTTTTACTTTCTGGGCTTTCTGGACAACCAACCCTCTCCTTGGTTGTTGGTATTCTCCTTAGGATTGTATGGAACTCTATTATACTTCCAATAAACTCTTCTCTTTTCCTTTCCTCTCTCCTCCCCTCTTTTCCCTGCTCTCTTTCTTTCTCTCTTCTTTCCTTCTTTCCTTCCATCCCTCCCTCTCTCCCTCTTTCTTGCTTGCTTCTTTCTTATTTCTCTCTTTCTCTTTCTTCTTTCTTCTTTCCTTCTTTTGTTGTTTTTGTGTGTATGTGTCTTTTGAACAAATTTAGAGTAATTTCTCTCTCTCTCAACCACAAATTTGTTTAGAAAGGGCTAAATTTGTGGTTATCAAATTTGTTCTTAATGAACATTTCTTTTTGAATCCTAATAGACAGTACAAATAAACAGAGTCCACTCTCATAGGAAGAACTTGGTGTCCTGACAAGTACCCACCCTCCAATTTTTGCCTTACTCCTCCACCACTTCCACTGCAATCATCCTGCCATTGAAGGTCTCTCTGAAACCCTGGGTTTTTATAAACCATGATTTAAAAATCCATGGCAGTAACTCCCCTCCTACCTCATTTTTAATGTCTTTCTCTGTAATCAAAAATTCACTGGTTTTTTATTAAAAAGCAATTGAATTTGAGACAGTGATTTTCTTTTCTTTTTTAAAATTTATTTATTCACAAAAGACACAGAGAAAGAGAGGCAGACATAGGCAGAAGGAGAAGCAGGCTCCCCATAGGGAGCCTGATGTGGGACTCGATATCAGGACCCCAGGATCACGCCCTGAGCCAAAGGCAGACGCTTAACCACTAAGCCCCCCAGGTGTCCTGAGAATATGATTTTCTATCTATGAATAGCCATTATAAAAAATATAGACCTAAAAAGAAATCAGGGAAAGCCAACAAGTTTCAGATAGATGAGAACATACCTTGAGGTGAATTGTACTTAGAAATCCAAAAGCATAGTTTCTTTCATACGCCTTTTATTTTTTAAATGTTATGTATTTATTTATTGGAGAGAGAGAAGCAGACTCCTCATTGAGTAGAGGGCCAACTTGGCTGGATTCCAGGACCCTGGGATCATAACCTAAGCCAAAAGCAGATGCTTAACCAACTGAACCACCTAGGTCCCCCTCCTCCATCCCTTAAGGGACAAAAATTTTCATATTTCTGACTGTACTCCTTGTTTTCTCAAATGTCCAGAAGCTATTTATCATTTTCAGCAATGTAGAGTTTGATAAATGAAGGAAAGTAGATTCTAATTACAAATAATTGATCACTTGTATGAGAGGAACATTTTTTTAATACATGAAAAAAACTTATCAATTGAGCAAGATATGTGAATAATTTTAATATCTTTATCTTATTTTTGTGAAGAGCAATTTATTGTAGGCTATAAAGAAATACTTAGGACGTGCAGGAGATATAAAGAAAAATAACATGATCTCATTAACAGGGTTTTGTTTTAATTCTAAAATATCACATATTTGTATTGAATAAGGATCCTTTTCTTCCTCAATTAAATGTGCATGTGAGGTTGTGTGTGGAAGTGGAATTTGGGTCTGAATGTGGTATGGAGAAGGTATATTAAATGAGACATAATTGGCATTTCAGAAGAGCTAATTATCTGCAGATGATCCTGACTTGCTCCAGGGCCCTTTTTTTTTCAATATGAATGTGTCATGATGTTCCATCTTTAATAAAAGATAAATAAATAATAGGAATCAGAAGGGCAGGAATCCGGAGCCCTGAACTTTGGACCATCTTAATGAACTTACTGTGCCTTAGATTCCTTGTCTGTAAAATAAAAATTCCTTGTCTGTAAAATTCCTTGTCTGTAAACTCTAATGTATATTCTACTGATTTTAGAAAGTGCATGTTGCAAGCCGAATTCTGATCAGTGATGTCACACTGCACAATTCCAAGTGGCACCCCTCACGTAGAATACACAGGAGCCCAGATTTGATGAGTCAATATTTTAATTAATTCTATCTTGTTCTCATTGCAATTAATTAGTATCATGGCCAGATTTTACTAAGCATACCGAGTTTAATTTATAGACACATAAATCACTGACAAAGTCCTTTGGCATTTCAATGTAAGAGATAGTAAGCTTTCTCAATAGATCTTTTGATAGCATTTCCATTTTGAAAAATGGATTAGCCAAGAATTATAACTAAAATAAAGAAGAGCTGTGAAATGAGGAAAATCACATTAAAACTATAATCCATTTTCTAGACTAGGAAGTCTTTGTTTTTATTTTTGATCAAGACTTTTTCTAAAGGTGAATAAATAAGGAGAAAATGTGAAACTAAGTGAAACATTCTTCAGACCTTCTCATGAATGGTGTCTTGCTTGCTAAATCTTGTTTTAAAAGTCATTCTTTCTTGATCAATGTGTGACAATCACCAGTTATGTCTAGTCATATAACTAGTTTAGTTCACCTCATAGAATTTATCTCAATCCTATGTTTTTTGGCTATGCATTTACTTATCTGTATCTCCACTAAAATAAGCTTCATGATTATGAAGACATTGCCTATCTTGCTCATCATTGTATCCCCAATGTTTAAAATAGTGTCTGGAACACAGATGATGTGCAATTGATACTTTTTGAATAAGTAAGTGAGAATAATTCTCTGTCTGAAGAAACAAGTAGTAGGGGTCCCCAGGTGGCTCAGTTGGTTAAGGGTCTGCCTTCAGCTCAGGTCATGATCCTGGGGTTTTGGGATCAAGCTCTATATCAGGCTTCCTGCTCAGCTGGGAGCCTGCTTCTCTCTCTCTCTGCCCCACCCCCCAGCTCATGTTCTCTTCCTCTCATGCTGTCTCTTTCTATAAATAAATAAATAAATAAATAAATAAATAAATAAATAAATAAACCTTTAAAAGAGAAAGAAAGAAGTAGTAGAGCATAGTGATTAATGGCAAGTTTACCAGAAATCAACAACCTGTTTTCAAATCCAAGCAGGACCAGCTACATAATTTGTGGAGCCCAATACAAAATTAAAATTAAGAGTACCTTATTCAAGTTATATTAAGAAATTTGACACAGCAACTGTAGAACATTAAATCAAGCTTGGGCCCTTCTAAATATAGGATCCTTCAAAGCAACTACTCAGGTTGCATGGATGCCCATGAAGTTGATCCCGAGTAACCTTGGGCAAGATGCTTGAACTTTCAGTACCTTTTTACTTGTATCTATTATATTTCTTTTTAAGATTGTTGTGACAATTAAATGAATTAATATATCTAAAACTCCTAGAACTATGTGGTTCATAATAGGTACTGTATAAGTGTTAATGTTTGTCATAATAAATATATATTGTTGATATATAATGAAATAATAATAATGTTATTATTGTTATTCTTTTCTGCTGTATTCCTAGAGCACTGAATAAATAACAAGGAACTAATAACTTGTGTTGAATAAGAAAAAAGAAAGAAAATCCATGTTGTCAAATTGAACCATCTGCAAGTATAAGACATGGCATACAGAGAGGCATAAATGGAACTTGCAGTTTTTTAATAAAAATGTTATTTATTTATTTAATTTTTAAAATGTTATTTATTTTGATTAAATTGCCAGTAGATATCAATGCAAACTAAATACTTTTTAAACTCAGAACATCGGCCGCGGGACAGCCCCCGGGCACATAGACTGGCCACAGCCAGCCTGGCCTGCCTGGGCCAAATAAATAAATAAATAAAATAAAAATAAACTCAGAACATCATAAAATAAAAAAGGAATTACTTAAGGATTAAATCTATAATTTTGGAATAAAACTTTATTCAGTTAATTTTAGTATACAAATACATACGTGGGCACATAGTTTATAATGACATTAGGTAACATGTGATAAGGTTTTGGCATTAATTTCTAATAATTTCCTAGTAAAGAACGGGTGATCCATTCTGTCAAATGCAATTAAAAGAAATATTTGTTTTCATCTATTCTCCTCTTGCCATTTCTTTTATTATCTTGCCCTTTCCATGTCCTAAAGCCATTTTTTAGAGTAAGTCTTATCTTGAATAAAGGGCCTTCATTTTAAAAAATTATTACATATAGCAAAATTCCATGATGACAACATATAGACTTATCAAATATAATTTTTTATCATATTTGCTTTAGATTAAGAAATACAGATTCAATAAATCCAGCTATTCAATCATTTTAATTTTTTTTAGCTTCTACTATATGCCAAGTGCTGTTCTTGCTACAAGAGGTACAAGAGAACAATGAAGCAATGTCCCTACTCCTGGGAATTTACATTCTAATGAGCATGAGGTAAACCGAGACACCAATAGAAAACATACATATTATATACAAAGTACATGGTATGTCAGGAGTTGAGACATACTGTGGAGAAATTTATCCAGGGAAAGGAAAGAAGATAAGAGAAAAGGCAATTTTAGATAAAGGTGGTCAAGGAAAGCGACTCTGATCTGGTGGCTTGAAACAGTTCTCCCTGAGGCATGAGGACAACCCTTGTGGAAAGGTGTGCCTAGAAGATTGAAGGGAAGCCTCCAGGACTGCAGAAATGGAAATGCTTTTATTATTACTATGTGACTATACATCAAAAAATATATATATAGTATATTTTTAAACTCTATATCATGTATATCATACTAGATAGATTATGTTGCATTTTCTCAACATTACATTATATAAGATTTATCCAGGTTATATACATTATTTCACTTATTTAAACTATGGTATATTATGTCATTGAGCTAATAATACATTATATTAATAATATTAATAATAATATCAATACATTATGGTAGATGCTTATGCAGTCTCCTTTATAATAAAATGCATTTGTTCTATTTTAATTTTTTAAAAAGATTTTATTTATTTATTCATGAGATATACACAGAGAGAGCCAGAGACATAGGCAGAGGGAGAAGCAGGCTCCCTGCAGGGGAGCCTGATGCGGGACTTGATTTCAGGATCCCGGGATCACAACTTGAACTAAAGGCAGATGCTCAACCACTAAGCCACAGAGGTGCCCAAAAATGCTTTTAGATATTAATGTATACATATTCCTGTGCACAGCTTCTGAAGTTTCGGTAGGCATTGTATCTGAAAAATAAACTATTGGTTTGAAGGATAGACATCTTTAGCCAGACATAATTGAATCGCTTTTGTATGTTGTTCTATCAATTTACTCTTCCATTAGCCTCCATGAAAATTCTTAACTATCCATATCACCATCAATGTGATTTTAATTTAGTCAGATAGTTCTTTTGACGAATTGGAAATCATACTCATTGTGTTTCACTCTAAATTCTTCTGATTTCTGTTGAGTTGGTCATTCTTTCATATGTTCATGAATATTCTATTGTCCTCTTGTGTAAATTCCCTGTTCATATCCTTCACTGTTTTTTATTTTATTATTTATAGTTTTATTATTAATTTAGAAGAGCTTTTTCTCTTTCTTTCTCACTGGATGTTAATTCTTGATTGGTTAGGTGTATTAACAAATGAACCCCTGAGTCCGGTTTCTCTTGTTTGTTACGTGGCTTAAACAATAAGGAAAACTTATTTTTCTATGCAGCACTAATTACAGAGTAGTTGTCTTAAGGGTTGGTCAGTTCAATGGCTTCAGTAATCATCAAGAATACAGTTTCTTTCGATCTTCAGGTCAGCCATGCTTAACATTTCTCTTTCACCCTTTGGTTTTTTGTTCCTGTCCTTGTCACTGGGTGGCTACCGTATAGGCATCACATCAAGGCATGGAAAAAGCTACTAGAAAAAGTGCCTGTGTGATCTTTTAAAAGTAAGCAAATCTTTCTGAGGAACACCCATCACATTCATGCAGCATTAGTTAAGGAGTTACCCCAAACCAATCATAAGCAAAGAGAATGCTAAAAATCAATAACTGACTTAGCCCTTTCACACTCCTGAACTGAGAATGGTGTCCCCTTCTTTGAGAGATAAGCCTCTGAACCCCATCAGACTTCTTTTAGCAAGGAAGATGAGAATAGATGTCAAACTAGACATCTATTTGTCTATCTATCTATCAGATGTCAAATTGTAGACAGTTTGTCTACAATGCAAAGTGAATGCTATGGTTATGATAATAGTTTGTAGCTATTGTAAATGGAATCTCTGGCTACCTGCATTTTCTTTTTTTAAGACTTTTTCATTTATTTATTCATGAAAGACAGAGAGAGAGAGAGAGAGGCAGAGACACAGGTGCGAGGGAGAAGCAGGCCCCATGCGGGGAGCCTGATGTGGGACTTGATCTTGGGTCCCCAGGATCACGCCCTGGACCGAAGGCGGCACTAAACTGCTGAGCCACCCAGGCTGCCCTGGCTACCTTCATTTTCTAAATGTTTATTACTGATTTACAGTGATGCAAATAATTATATGATTTGTTTTTGTTAGCAACCTTGCTGAATTTCCTTAATAGCTCAAATAACGTAACAGTAGGTTTGCTTGGAATTTTTATGAATACTGTCATATATTAAGGACAATTGTATTTTCTTTTTCATTGTTTATTCCTTCTTATTTCTTTTCCTTCTTGTATTGGCTAGGACTTCTGATATAATGATAAATAATAGTAGAGATAGAATCTTTGTCTTGATTCTAATTTTAACAGTAACTAATTTTCTGAATAGCCTCATATACTAGAACTATCTGTGCATTTGGATATTTCTAAGGGAGGTATCCAGCCCCAAAGATATAAAATTTGTAACAGTTATGCATGATAGAAATGAATTATGTTGTGAGGGCTTGAGATTCCCATTGAAAGAAGTTTCCAAGTAACGGCTTGCCAACTTCTTGTTAAATATAGTAACAATAAATCAACATTATTTAAAAAATAGGACCCTGGATTATACCCAAACCATTAGATATTCCCTTGACACCCTCCCCGCCCATATGAGTAAGCAAGGATCCATTTCTTGACACATTCATCCATTTTCTTCACACAACAAACTTAAAAAAAAAAAAAAGACTATAGGATAGGCTTAGGGAACTCATACTATAAACAAATTTAGAACTTGTCTCTGCCCTCTTAGAAACAGATTTATGTCAAAGAAAAATATATACATATATTAATTAGTTACAGAATTACATAGTAAGAGCTACAAAGAGCTATACAAAATGCTAGGAAATGAATGCTGAAAAATTCAGCTACATGTAAATTGAAGAAAAAAGAGGATGCAATTCTGTAGATGGATACATTATAGAGAGTATGCGGTGGAAGTGCACAATAGCAGCAGAGTCAAATGTCACAAAATTGGGCAGACATGGAAAAGGACATTCATGTTCTTTAGTGAAAGCTCAGGTTCTCTTAGTCCATTCAGGTTCTGAGGAAGGCTTCTGTTTGTCTTGTTAAATCCAACAGCTATTGCTGTATTTTACTGTTGTTTGGTTACTGTGGTCACTTAGCCACGTTCAAGTTCCCAAGTTGGTTGATACTTCTGGGACAATATCTGGGGAAAAGGAAACAAGACTGGTAGGTGGGGGAAGACCGGGGTGGAGGGATGTGTATGCATGAGAAGAGATATTATATTCTTCTTCCTTTTGGATCCTGGTACATGGGAGTTTGTCACAAACTGCTAATAGCCTTGAGACCTAATGCTTCAGTGGTAGAGTGTGTCTTTCAGTGTCCACTAAGGAAAGTGGTGGAGCTGAAATAAAGCAAAAGTATTAACTTGGGATCTCAGAATTGTAACTTGGGGAGCACGGATTTGAGTAGAACCCCAAATTGTGTCCTCTAGGGAACAAAAGTCAAGGGTTTTAAAGAACAAAAAAGAATGCTTGTGTGTGTTGTTTACAAAGAATTTTAGATGTTGATGGCAGAAAACTAACCTTGGCCGAATATAACTGGCTACTAAGGTTATCACCAAGCAGTTTCTTACTGCAGCAAAGTTGCAGGTGTTCAGGGAGAGTCTTTGGAATAGTTGCAGTGTGGCCCAGTTCAAAGTTCATGGTTTCATCTGGATAGGACGTGATAAGGCCCATCTCCTTAGTGACCCCCCACCCCGTCCATTTTTAGTGTATGTTCTCATTCATTTGGGGAATATAAATAATAGTGAAAGGGAATATAAGGGAAGGGAGAAGAAATGTGTGGGAAATATCAGAAAGGGAGACAGAACAAAAAGACTCCTAACTCTGGGAAACAAACTATTGGTGGTGGAAGGGGAGGAGGGCGGGGGGTGGGGGTGAATGGGTGATGGGCACTGAGGGGGACACTTGACAGGATGAGCGCTGGGTGTTATTCTGTATGTTGGTAAATTGAACACCAATAAAAAATAAATTTATTAAAAAAAGAAATAAAATATTGCCTGAATTAAAAAAATAAACATAAACTCTTGACCATAAATGACTCCTTTCCATTTCACCTTTCATACTAAGTAACTGGTAAAGAAGTCCCCTTGCTAGTCTACTCTAGCCTAAAACATTAACTCCAATTTAAAATTATTTTATTCTGACAGCAAAAAAAAAAAAATCAGCTTTGAATCCTGATGAAGTGTAATGTAATCACCAGTGATACAGTCTCTTACAAAATACACAGTATTCACAATGTGCCCCTATTCACAATTCCCCACAAAGAGGAGAAGAGATCAACCTTGTATATATAATTGAAACCCAGCAAGGGCTGCTCTGTGAGGGTTTTTCATCTTGTGAATCCAAGTCCATCTGGACCCAAAGATAAAACTTTACATAGATCATCCGAATGGATGCACACACAGATTACATTCCAGAATTGTCATTAAAAGGCTTTTACCAAGTTGGAGATCCTCAGTGTCATCCAAAGGTTGACGCTACCCTGTGACTTCTTCAAGAATTAAATTACAATCTGAGAATTTCAATAAACCAACATTCAATTAGTACCATTGTTTGTTTATCCTTAGTCTTGTCAAAAGGAAGATTAATGTGAAGGTTTTTTCCTGCGCTCAATATAGCTTCCCATATAGAAATGTAGTAGCTGGATCAAAATTCCATTTAGATGTGGAGAAACTCACTAGTGTGTGATGAACTTTCACCTTTCCTACAGTTTCCCTTGCCTTTAATTTTTCCCCCCCGAGTAAGTAACCACTTACAGTGTTTAACCCTCCCCATTCACCCTCCCTCTCCTGTGATGCTGAATACTATAATCCTGGGTCTCACTGCATAGGTGGAAACAAAAAGAGTTTGCAAAGGTGTAAGTTAAGAGAAAACACCTGTAGGGTCATTTTATAAATGGAATCACTAAGAAGCAGTGCTTCTTGCCGGGAAATAGCACAGAACCTTTAAATCACAGAAATTAGAGACAGGAGACCCGTCATGTCACCTTGTCCACCTCCTATAGCAGCTTTATGTGTTTTGTGTGAAATGACATGAACAGTGAAGCATTTCTAGTAGCCCTGGGGAGACCCCACTCTTCGGTAATGCATCTTCCTGTTGAGAAAATGTCACTGAGAGTAGTTCAGCTTTTCTTTTGCCTAATATCACATTGTTCTTGTTTGCTATAGCCTTTAAAAATGCAATCGCAAAAAAAAAAATGCAATAGCACTTACTTTTGCTCCTCCATCTTTAAAACCTACAGCCTTGTAATACTACATTATTACTGTCTTCCTTTGTAATTATTTCAGCCAAGCTATACAAATTTGTCTCTTAAATACTAACTTATAAATCAGTCCCCATTGCTAAATCTGTTGCTTTTCTGAAGGATTATTCATTGCACTCCTATTCACTTGGATTCAGGAACTGTTTCTCATAGTTTCATGGTAAATGTGTGTTTATAGAATCCAGAAGTTTTGCTTAATTTTTATTGAAATGAAGATGATGTTCAAGCCAGTGACTGGACCTTACATTTCCATTAAGATTCAGAGAAATTTGCTGCCAGCAACTAAAGTCATGATTTATTTTTCTCCAAGACATCATCAAATTTAGTATCCCACAGACTTTAAATACTTCTTAGTTTATCAGGCTATCCAGGCATGTATCTGAATAAACATTGTCATTTAATACCTCTTGCTCTGGGCAAGACCCAAGGATAGCTATGTGACTGACACTTTCTCGAACGAATTATTCCTTCTATAAGTATTTTTAAATGTCATATATTACACTACCTTCCATAAGATAAAACTTCACATTCTGCAGTTACAAAGCCCCCACTTCTCCTAGTTTAGAAAATGGAGACATAATCTCCACTCAACGTGTTTGGGTGGATTAAAAGTCCGTTGACCTTCATTCTAAGATACCCCATCATGGAAGGGGTAGAGGCTTTTGTAAATTATTTCTGCTTTTTCCACCAGCACCAACACCAACACCATCATGTTGGCCTCAAGTGGTACATAGTTCACTGGGGAATAGCCTGACCCAAGCATGGATGTGCAGTCTTTCTCACAATGCCCCAGGGCAAGGCTACAACATTTAAACAAGATGGTACTAAAGAATTTGGAGGCAACTATAGAGACATATATACAGAGAATCCAGCATGCAGATTATAACTTGAGTTCTTGGAACTGTAGATCTCATTGCATGTTAGTTTTCAGCTGATCTCCATTTGGAGATTAATTGAGGTGCCCAAAATGTGGGCATTATGATGGCTCAGACTTAAAATTCTTCCAACCCTGAGAAGGATGATGTTGAGAGAAAGAGTTACTTATCTGGAGTTAACTTCTGGAGACTTGACTGACAGCAGGAGCTGGATTCTTGCCCATACGTGACAGTTGAGTAGTGATAACAAACATATGACTTCTTTCAGAGGAGATCCAAATACTTTTGGACCAATAAAACAAAGACTCCAATGAACTGGTCTCAAGTTGCTACAAAAGGAAAGAGGGAGAGGGGAGGGATTCCCAGAACAGGGGAAGGGAGAGAAGATCAAGGGAGAGAGGGCTGGTAGATCTAGAGAGATAGGGAAGGAGACAAAGAATTAGTGTGTTGGATTCTTACTATGCAAATACATGTTTGATATACATTATCTTATTTACTCATTACTGAAACAATTTCCATGTAGGTAAGTAGAAAACAGGTCTGTCTAACTCTCTGGCTCATACCCTTCCAACTTCCCAGTGCTGCACTATTTTTCAATAACATGAGATTAATGAGACAATAATGTTGGTAAAGTGTTCCAATTTCCTTTGAGAAAAAAAGCCATAAAATTTTATTGTTATTGTTACTCTTATTATTGAAGTCAGTGAATGCTTTACTAGTGCCATTGATGTACCTAAAATTACTCTCATTTATTTCATTTAGAGGAATAAAGTCTAAAAATAAGAACAAGCATGTTTATTGGGATTTAGATTCAGCCAGTTATCTAGTTCAACTGAAACTTTTGCCAATCAGGATCCTAAGGACTAAATCTGTGACTATGATCATAAAGGGTCTTAGGGGAAGTTGAAAACTATAACCCAGTAGATGCTCTTTCTAATGCTGCCTCTCCCAAGAAGTAAGAAAGGAGGTGAAGGCTGAGTAATATTCCATTGTGTGGAATGATATCCCATCTTCTCTATCCGTTCATCTGTTGAAGGACATTGTGGCTCCTTCCACAGTTTGGCTATTGTGGACATTGCTGCTATGAACATGGGGGTGCAGGTGTCCTGATATTTCACTACATCAGTATCTTTGGGGCAAATTCCCAGTAGTGCAATCGCTGGGTCATAGGGTAGCTCTATTTTTAACTTCTTGAAGAGCCTCCATACTGTTTTCCAGAGTGGCTGTGCCAGTTCACATTCCCACCAACAGTGCAAAAGGGTTCCCCTTTCTCCACATCCTCTCCAACGTTTGTTATTTCCTATCATGTTCGTTTTCGCCATATTCACTGGTGGGCTTTTGATCTGTGTTTTCCTGATGGCAAGTAATGTGGAGCATTTTTTCATGTGCTTGTTGGCCATGTGTATGTCTTCTTTGGAGACAAATACCTACCATTTGCTTCAATGTGGGTGGAACTGGAGGGTATTATGCTGAGTGAAATAAGTCAATCAGAGAAGGACAATCATATGGTTTCACTCATACATGGAATATAAGAAATAGTGAAAGGGACTATAAGGGAAAGGAGAGGAACTGAGTGGGAAAAATTAGAGAGGGAGACAAACCATGAGAGACTCCTAACTCTGGACAAACAAAGGGTTGCAGAAGGGGAGGTGGGTGGGGGAATGGGGTATCTGGGTGACAGGCACTGAGGAGGGCACTTGATGGGATGAGCACTGGGTGTTATAATATATGTTGGCAAATTGAATTAAATTTTAAAAATAAAAAAAATACCCCAATAGGGACAATAAAAAAAAAAAAGAAAGAGGGTGAATTCAGGTGAAAGTCCCCAAAACATTCAGTCTTCTAACTCTAATTGTTAAAGAATGAATGCAGTAATACATCCTCTCCGTGTTTGTAGAAATAACAATGGGCTCAATTCAGATAATTGACTTTGCCAAGAGGGCATTTTTCCCCTTTTCTATGAAAAAGAGTTAATTGTACTAGTTATGAAAAACAAAATTATGTAAAGGACAGGAAGGCATTGTAAAGGGACGTGGTGTTAGGCACACATTCAATTGCGCACTAGAACACTGGCAGGGCTATTTTACTTTTGCCATTTTTAAAAGTCTCTATCCTAGGAAATAATTCAGTTTTCTTCCAAAAAGTTGCATATCTGCTCAATAATCACCAGCTAGAACTGTAATTTAAGACTGGACTAATGAGAATTTAATCTGAGTTTTTAGTGTGGCTCTTATGTATAGTCATCTTTTGCCTAGCTTGGGGTTTATTATGTTCAGATTTTTTCAACATTCTTTCTCTCTCTCTCTCTCTCTTTCTCTCTCTCTCTCTCTCTCTCTCTCTCCCTCTCATTTATTTGTATTTGTATTTTTTTAAAAGATTTTATTTAGTTATTCATGAGAGACACACACAAAGAGAAAGGCAGAGACACAGGCAGAGGGAGAAGCAGGCTCCATGCAGGGAGCCCAACGCGGGCTCACACCCTGGGCCGAAGACAGGCGCTAAACCGCTGAGCCACCCAGGGATCCCCTGTTTTTAATTTTTTTAAAGGTTTTATTTATTTATTCATGAGAGACACAGAGAGAGAGGCAGAGACTTAGGCAGAGGGAGAAGCAGGCTCCTTGCAGGGACTCCAGAATCACGCCCTGAGCCAAAGGCAGACTCTCAACCACTGAGCCACCCAGGCGTCCCTCTCTCTGGTTTAATTAGAAGAACTCTGTACTTTGATCCTGGGTCCTGATTGGACCTTAAGCCACAAGGAATGGCCATGTGATCACCCTCTTGTTTTCAGAAAAGTGAGGTCTGGAGAAAACAAGTCCTTCCCCCACCCCCGCCCACCAAAAAGTCCCATTATTACTTAGCAGTACTTGAGATTTAATCTAGGTCCCCTTCCACTGTGCCATCCCTTCATTTCATTGATGATAAGTTTAGATAAACAAACCTTCTATTTTGCCTTGAATTGATCTCATCTTTTCCCTAAAAGAACAATATAAAAAGGAGATAGGAAATTCTCTGCTGGCTGTGGCTAAGGCTAGGGAAGGTGGAAAGCACCATAGCCTTGCCTATTCCTTTCTGAGTCCTTGAACGTGCTACAACTGTTGCATTGCAAAACTAAGCCTATGCATTGCATTGAGGCCAGCAACTATTATGTAGCCATACATATATTCGGGAATGAAAAACTCATCGGTTAATATAGATTCCACCATAGCGTATTATTCTTCATTGTAATCTTTAAGGCATTTCTCTATCAGCATCTTCCAAAGTTCTCTTTTCCTTTCTCAATCTTGCTACAGAAAGTGCCCAGTTCTGAGAACTGGGGGAAAAGGAAGAGGGGACATAGAGGTAATGGCAAGGAAGAGAGGAAGAGAGATTCCAGCCAAGGAGTTGTCAGCATGTGTGGAAAGCCTACATCGGTAGGATTTCTTTGGGCTAAAAATTAGTTTATTGGACTCACAATACCTGCCTGTTATTTTTTGGTACTTCCTCACACAAAAAAATTTGTCCCTATCATTACCTCCTTCTTCTCCATACTCCACCTTCCCAGGAATCTTGTTTTCTTTAACCAACTCCTTTCCAAATTGAAAGAAAAAGAAAGGAAATCTTTTTGTTTTATATTTTGAGCAGCTTATTACTTTTACATAGGGGAGCATTTTAATTTTCCAGGCTAAAACTAGTGCAGCATTTAAGAAATAGTAGATGTTAAAAATATCCATTGAGTGGATTGATTGGATTTGGTGATGAGTTTAATAGTCATTTTTTTTTAACATCTACAACTGATCAGGCTTTGTGGAAGGGGGTGACAACCCCTGTGATTAAAAAACTGACTGTAGTATAATAGAAGAGATGAAGAGGTAAATAGACTTGGATGTCAGAAGCACTTGGTCTATTTATCAAACATTTATTTCAGGATGGCAGGAGCATTGAGGGAGGTGGCAGGAGACAGTACAGGGAGGGACCAGAGTGTGAAAAGTCTTGTATGTTATACTAGGGAGTTTGGGTTTTATTCTCTGGGTACTAGGTAACAAGTGGAGAGGCCTTCAACTGAGAAGTAACATGATCCTTCTTTTTCTTTTGAAGAAAGGAAACCTAAAAATAATATGTAAGGGTCATGGCAGACAGTCTGTTTAGCGAGCCTTTTCAATAGCCCAAGTGAGATATGATGAGGGCTCCCGGAGGCAGTGGAGATGGGGGACAGAGGTCCTTTATGCACTAGACTTTGATGACTGGGAGGGGAGTTGTATAGGACTGAGGTTGCTCTGGTGGTAAGTCTCTAAATTATTGTGAGAACACAGGATGCAGGTGGGATTTATATTCAACGTGCCTTTCATGGATTGTCTTTCATGTAGCAGGAGCTGCCTAGGAATCTGATATAAGATGACTGAGAAATAGTTCCTACCATAAGGGATCTCAGTGTTTAGTGGGCAGGGACATAGGATTAAAAAGTGAATTAATGTTGTGGTAAATGTAATAATGACTAGTAATGGCCAAACTTTAGAGTGACTACTATGTGCTAGACATTTGTGTTAGTCCCTTCAGGATATTATAATAAAATACCATAGACTTGGGTAGGTCTAACAACAGAAATTTATTTCACACAGTTCTGGAGGCTGGCAAGTCCAAGATAAAAACACTGGTAGATTCCATATTTGGTGAGGTCATGCTTTCTGGTTTGCAGATAGTTGTCTTCTCATTGTATCTTCACATGGTGGAGAGGAGGGAGAGAGAGAGAGAGAGAGAGAGAGAGAGAGAGAGAGAAAGTATGCTCTCTAATGTCTTCTTAAAAAGGCATTAATTCCATTCATGAAGTCTCCACCCTCATGATCTAATTATCTCCCAGATGCCCATATCCTAATACTATCACTTTGGGGATTTTAGATTTCAACATGTGAATGTTGAAGAACACAAACATTCAATCCATCACAATAGTCTTCTAAATATTTTATATGAACAACTTCCTACACCTTTATAACAATCTTAAAAAGATTAAACAATCTTAAAAAGGTGCCATAATTATCCCCAAGTGAAGCACAGAGAGGTTAGACAACTTGTCCAAAGTCAAACTGGTAGTGCTAGAGCCAATATGTAATCCTAAGAAGTGTGGCTCCAGACTCCATGTTATTGAACATAAAATATACTTCCTCTCTGATGGAGGTACATGCAGGAGACTGTGTGTGAATACAGGTGTGTTAAGAATTTTGTTTTGGTTGTGCAATATTAAAGGTTTTTTTCCCCAGGAGACAATTGAAAATTTGAATTTGAAGCTGGAAAATAGACAAAAGCTGAAGACATAATTAAAATTTGCATAAAATTAAAGCAGTGGGAGTGTTTCTCCAGGGGAGAATATTTGGTGCAAGATTAGAAGGCCCTGCTCTGGAAGCCCTAACACACAGTGAATGTACAAAGGATAGGCCAACAAATGAAAGAGTAGATAGAAATGGCCACAGAATTATTAGACGTTGGAAAGAATGGAATACAGATATCAGGATAGAGTTTCTAGAAAGACAGAGTAAGGGTGAACAATGTCAAGTGCTATGGGCAAGTTATGTAGGACTGAAATTTAACAATTGGTTGGATGTAGCAATTGGAAGATTAGTGATGGTTTTGGTAAGAACAATGTCTGATAGTGAAAATAGCTATACTATAAGAGGTTGAAAACAAAGGTCATGCAAAGAGTGATTGATAATTTATTTAAGAAGGTAGTTTATCAAAAAAAGAAATTTCTAGTCTAGTAATGCATTCAATCATCAGACATAATTTGAGAAATAGTTTTAAGAAGGGGCAGAACAGAACAGAGCATTGCGGCTACTTTCTTCCAGAGGAACAAATTAGCTTGTGGATTGAGGGTGTTCAATCATGGTGGCCATTATTTGTACTTCACCTGTGTCAGTTGGGAACTTAGCAATGTATCTATCCGTACTACACTTTTATTCATTAACTCACTCATTTACTTATTCAAGAAACATTAGAAAACGCTTGCTAAGTGTCGCACACGCAGACTACATGGAACTGTAAGTGCTGGTATGGGGGATAAAAGAGGAAAAGAGTGTCATGAGGGAAGGCTGACATGGGAAACCAGCCAGGCATAGGGATCAACATTATAAGGCCAGAGAGAGCAAAAGGACATTGCCTATTCATTAAATTGTGTCAAGAGCAGTGAGGATAGAATTTATGAGGGTTGGGGAGACACAGTGTTATTATTGGCAGAAGGTAGGAAAGGCAAAATCATGGCTTGACAAAAAGGAGCTAGACTGGATCAGATTTTATTTTAAAAACCTTTAAAACTGTCTATCCACATGACGACATTTTAAGATCAGTACTCGTAATACTAAGATTGCGTCTTATGTTTCTCTCTCAAAATATTTATAACCATCATATTTATGAATATGGGATATCTATTTCATACAAAGTCATTTTATTAGCAAGTTTTAGTGTTTTCAAGTTGGTATTTCAATATTTTATATCATGTATTATTTTTTTTTGTAACAGTTGCCCATTGTGTATGAAGAAGCATTGTTTCCTGTACAAAGATGCTGATAGAGATGATTCAAGGAATAACACATTTTTCCTTGGATCTTGATCCAGGTTGTGTGATAGAACCACCTGTGAAACAAATGTACTAATGCATTGGAGAAACAGCTTAAACTAGTGTGAATATGGCCAGGGAGGAGAGTTTTTAAAAATGGAGGAAAAAAAATGCCATAAAGAGGAAAAGTGGAATGAATGGATGTCAGGGAAAGGCTAGAAAAAGAAGAGGGAGAGGAGGCCAACAGGAAGTTCTGGAAGATGAAATGCAGAATGAGAACCTCTATTATAATTGGCTTCAAAAATGGGAAAAATTAGAGAGGGTGACAAAACATGAGAAACTCCGAACTCTGGGAAACGAACAGGGGTAGTAGAAGGGGAGGTGGGCGGGGGGATGGGGTGACTGAGTGATGGCCACCGAGGGGGGCACTTGACGGGATGAGCACTGGGTGTTATACTATATGTTGGCAAATCGAACTCCATATATATAAGTATATATAAACAAAAACAAAAAATGACATATTTGAATAAACATGAAGTACTTATTTTGTTTCTGGTTTTCCTATTGTGGCAAATGGTATGTGAAGTGTTAATTTGTTGTAGATTAAAACTTGAGACACCAAACAACATTATTTTATTTGCCTGTAATAACCCTTGCCCCCTAAAGACCGACTGGTGTTCATCATCTGCTCTTGGACAAATAGCGTAAAGCAGCATAAAAACCAACAGAATTTTCAGCTTCTAATGTAAAGTGTATGTATTTATGTGATTGAGATATGACAGTTCCCTGCTAAATACAGAGGACAAGAGAGACAGATATGTTGTTTAATGTGTGGAGGGGTCATCTTAGAAGCTGCCTACCACACAGCACCCAACTCCATTCGAAGATGAGAAGGAATGTGTTTCAAAATGTAATCCAAGCTTCATGAGAACTCCTCACACAGCATGTGCCCTAGTGATTTGGGAGACATGGAGGATGGGTACTTGACTTTTGGGCTGGTTAGCTTATTAGTAACTAAGAAAAGAGGCCACATTGGGGCCAGCCTCAACTGTACCAATGGTGGAATAATGTAAGGGGAAGACACCTTGAAAGGATCCCCCATTCAAGAGGGCTTTCCACCAGCAATAAGGGCAACACCCCAGAAAGAGCTTATGGGTGGATTTCCAGATGTAGAAGCCAAAGGGGAAGGTGCTTCACCTTGTAAGCTGCCAGTCAGTGGAAAAAGGCATTTCAACTCCATGAAATTGTAACCAGAGGTACCCACTGAAGATAGGTATTTCTGAGAAATCCATGAAAACACCTAGGAGAGAAAAGCCGGAGACCAAATTAAAATTTTACCAGTCTCTTAGGATGTTTTCTGATCCCTAACCTCTCTGCCCAACCCCAATTTACACATTCTGAAGAGGCCGGGAAACTAGAGGCAATAGGAGAGAAATAGTAAACCAGTGCATTCCACCTAAGACAGACTCAAGCTAGAGAGTTAAGGTGTTTTTAATTGGAAGAAAGTGGAGAGTTTTAATACTGGATGTTGCTGGTAGTGTTAATATTTATGTATTATTCAATTGTCAGTATTAAAGGGAATAATTAGAGAAAACAAAATTGCTTTGCTTGGTATCCTAACACATTTACCTCATCTAAAAAGTCAGCATTGTCTTATTATATCATTCTCTTTTTAGATCTATTATTATGTCTGAAAGCTAAAAAGAGTGGTACAATGATAAGATTCTTCAAATTATAAAAACAGAGATTGGAGTTTGATATCAGATCTTTTTATTAGATACAATGCCTCCCTGAGCCTTAATTTCCTTATATATATAAACAAATCAATTTCCCTGTTTATTTCACTGAAACTTAAAAATTCCTAGTCTTTAGATTATGTTTTATTTTAATATACCAAAACCTGTTAGAAAAAAAAATACTCTCCGTGATGCTATTTTAGACCATAAGAATCTACAGTGTAGTTATCAGGTCTCATTTTCTATTCTCACCCTCTGGTTCTTGAATATATGCGCTTCATCCATGAATCTACTGTATTTGTCTTTTGTGAGATTCGACCATATTTCTTCAATGTGCCGTTTCTGCAGTCTACATCTTTTATTTCTTTGAGCTTGTTCCTAATTTTTTAAAATCTATAGCAACCTAGCCATTTACCAGGGACAACAATTTTATATATATAATCTGACTGATCTCTAATTCCTGGCATCAATCTCTTCTCTACCCCATCTCTCCTTCTCTCTATATCCTTCCTGACTCTTGACCCATTCAATATTCAACATTACCTCAAAAGGAAAATCAAAGTATCACTTGAAAAGATTCATTTCCAAAAAAATAAAAAAATAAATTAAAAAAAGAAAAAAATTTCTTCAATTTCCCTCAAACTCTTCCTTTCCCCCCAATCTCTTCCTTTTTTTTAAGATTGTATTTATTTATTCATGAGAGACAGAGAGAGAGAGAGGCAGAGAGAGAGAGGCAGAGAGAGAGAGAGGCAGAGACACAAGCAGAGGGAGGAGTAGGCTCCATGCAGGGAGTCCGATGTGGTATTCGAGGATCACTGAGCCAAAAGCAGATGCTCAACCACTAAGCCACCCAGACAATCCCTTCAATCTCTTCCTTACCTACTTCCCTTCACCAAATTGTCCTCATTCTCCTTCAAAGTGATTTTGCAATCTACTTTTTCACCTAACCGTGCTAGTTCTTTATATCTTAACTAAATTATTACCATAAATTGGAATGTACATTCTCATCTCTAGGTTTTCACACTCAGATGTGTATAGCTCTGACATTTCTGAAATATGTGTCCGGTCCTGTCATTTTCTGTTTTAAAACTTTCATATTTCTCTGCATTATATATAGGATAGTCTCTAACTTCTTACTTAGCATGACATTTGAGGCTGTTTGCAACATGACCACAACTTGCCTTAGCAATTTCATATCTTATCTTTTTCTACACCCTGGTCAGACATGCCATGCCATGCATCTCCACATCTGTTGGCTTCTACATATGCTATTCCTTCCACCCAGATCTAGGATTGCCTTTTCTTTTCTTATCCAGTTATCAAATTCCTCTTCCTCACCTTCTGCACAAATATCAAATGTCAAATACCCTCTTCTGTGAAGCTTTTCATATAATGTTAAGTAAAGTTAATCACCCAACTCTGTGCTTAAGTATACCTTCCAACTCCCCAATTCCCTTTGGTTGGTAGTCTTTGTGTTTTGCCAGACATCATCAGGGACTGAGGACTGAAAGTAAGTTTGTTTGTCCTTTTAGACACCTATGGGTAAAGAAAATGCTCTGGTTTAATTAAAATAGCTAATGTATTTTTAGGGTTTACTATACATGAGGCACTGAAGACATTACTTACATTTTCTTATTTAATTCCAACAATCGTACACTGTGATTTCCTGAAGGAAGACACTTAGTTTATACATTGTAGGGTCCCTGGTGTCTGGAACAGTGTGTGGTCCCTACAGATACTGAAGAGTTCTGCTGACTGATGGAATGAATTAGCAAATGAACAAACAGCTCTATGAGGAATGGATGATCACAACTCCCATGGGACAAATGAGGGACATAAAGCAAGCGCAGTTAAGTGAGTTGATTGTTACACATAAAATATGTTGTAGTTGAAAGCATGTCTACTAATACCATAGTCAATGGTTTTGAAAATTTTTGTGATAGTGTTCTATTTAGTTGGGCTGGGCAATGGGAGTTATTTTAGAAGCAACCTTTGGAAAGGAGACAGCACGGAAACCAGTCCCTACATAAAGCAAAACGATAATAACAACTACAAGCAACCATCATACAACCAACCACAGTACTTTCATCAGAAATGAGATTTAAGTACTGCAAGGATATTCGAGTGAATTTAATTAAGGCATGTAGAAATTGCAAATGAGAAGAATAAGTGGGATTTTAGATACCTCCCATCACAAAGGGAAGGTGCTTTATAACCCAAAGCATGTGGATCAGGATGTGTGTCAAATAAGGGCGGCGCTTTATAATCGAAACAGACATGTTCTTTCCATTGTAGCAAAAGAAAAATATTTAATTATATGTTAGATATATACAGTAAATACATGAAAGGACATATTTAATTATGTATCCAAATGTTTTACTCCTTCATATCCCTCAAATATTAACAAGTGGGCTGGAATTGGTAAAGTATTGCTTTAAAATTTTATCATCAAAAGGTAGAGCCTGGGCAGCCCTCTGTGCTTCAGTATACTCTCCAACTCCCCAGTTCTCTTTGGTTGGTAGTCTTTGTGTTTTGTCAGACATCCTCAGGGACTGAGGACTTTTAAAGTAAGCTTGCTTGTCCTTTTAGACACCTATGGGTAAAGAAAATGCTCTGGTTTAATTAAAATAGCTAATGTATTTTTAGGGTTTACTATGCATGAGGCACTGAAGACATTACTTACATTTTCTTATTTAATTCCAACAATCGTACACTGTGATTTCCTGAAGGAAGACAATTTGTTTATACATTGTAGGCTCCCTGGTGTCTGAAACAGTGTGTGGTCCCTACAGATACTGAAGAGTTCCGTTGACTGATGGAATGTTCGAGTGAATCTAATTAATTCAGCCCGGGTTGCTCAGTGGTTTAGCGCCGCCTTTGGCCCAGGGCCTGATCCTGAAGACCCAGGATCGAGTCCCATGTCCGGCTCCTGGCATGGAGCCGGCTTCTCCCTCTGCCTGTGTCTCTGCCTCTCTCTGCATCTTTCTGTGTCTCTCGTGAATAAACAAATAAAATCTTTAAAAAAAATAGAGCCCACCTCACATTATTAAAGATATTTAAAGCTTTCAGAGTTGAGTGCCACAGAAAGCAATTTCTTTTTGATTAATGGTAAAGTGGATCTCAGTGAAAAGTTATGATAATCAAGAGATAAAATTGCTTCGATACTGAAACTGCCAACAGTTTTTTAGAGGGGCCAATTTTGTCATTCTTCTTTAGCTCATGTGTGCCCCAATAGCATAGTGGAATAATTGAGAACACATCTCCAGAAGACCCAGAGCTGCATTATTAGTTCAAATAACAGCTCAGTCACTCAGTAGCTGTAATATCTAGGGCAAGTTACTTAACCTCCTTGTACGTCAGTTTACTCATTTGTGTAAGGGCAATGGAACCTCATAGGGTTGTTGTGAGGATTCAATAAATTAGAATGCCAAGGACTCAGAACCCTCTCTGTCATATGAAACCAGTTAATAAGTTTAGCTGTTGTTGTGAAGGGAGGAAATTCAAACAGGAAAAAAAGAGCAAATTGCTCTCATGACAATCCAAATCTCAGGGCCTGCTTTTACTTATTCAGATTTGTTTAAGTATTAATAAGCGAGAAAATCTACAAGGAGATACCATGAAAGGCAGGGGCATGCAGAACAGAATACAAAAATGTGCCTTGTCTTCAAATGACAAACTATATAGATTCAACAACCTCTAATAACGTCAATGCTCAAAGCCAATGGATTTGGAATTGTTTATAAAACTTCCATGCAATTCTATCTGCTGACATGAAGATAGCATGCCATTAATTTTGATAGTATTCTAATCTCTTTCCTCTCCAATTCATAGCAGTTAATGCAATGGAAAGAACATATATTTACTACCTGCTATGCATTGTTCCTTATTTAATTCATGTCTCCAGATTGAGGGCATTCAGCCAGGCCTCTGAATAATGACTCCAAAGGTATCTACAAAATATTTTTATACTAAAGTCAGAAGTTCTTTTACTTCAGAGCAAAAGATAGTTGTTGCTGCAAACGTCTAGCAAAGCAAGCTGGTAAGCAGACCATGTAGTTTATGCAGTGCCACCAATCTTGCAATTTAAACTTGGAAAGATCAATGTGTATCATGCATTCCCATTTGGACCTTCTATAATTTACTGTTTTACATTTGTGAGAAGAGTCCTACCTGGCAAAAAATACCACTATGACTATGTCATCGATAGTGTTGAATCAGATTGGACTATTTGGTAATAGCTCTTAGAACCTGTCAAAACAGTGGCTTTCTCTCACTTGAGAATACAGGAGTAGAATTTGGTACCTCAAGTCCAAGTCATAGGGTTTCACTGGTGTGATGTGTTCTTCTATGACAGGCCAGATCCTGAGAGCATTTTGCTTGAGAATGAACAAGAAATTTGGAACTATAAGGCTGGCCAGGGACCTATTTTTCACAGGATACAGCAGCTACATGGCCCACATCATACTTAAAATCTTGTTTGTTAAATCTGCTTTTTGCCTATATGTTATTTTCTACTCTCTACAACAGGAACATCGTATTGTTATGGTATCTTAAGACAGTGTAATTGTATGTAGTATAATTGTGCATTTCTGTGATTTTTAAACTTGGTTTCTTTGTAGAATAAGGGCATAGGGAAGCACAATACACTAAGGACATGTGAAATTCTCCTTCACCCTCAAAAATAAGATAATCACACATCAGGTCTCCATAAAGGTTCATTCAGCAGAACAGGAGAGGTCTCGCATTTCGCCTTTAGCCACCGCTTGAGAATATGCTAAAAGCTTTTTCCCAGACTGTCATTTCTACAAATGCCAGGCTTACAGACATGCCATGCTCCAGAAATTCACTTTAACTTGCATAAAACTAAGAGCTTGTCACATGCTAAGTCATTGGAACTATTTTGTACTCAATTCTGCAGTAAAGAAAACAGCACATTGTCCCCAAGCCTCTTTTATTTTCCTCTCCACATCCCACCATCAAAACACACTATTTTATAGTACTCAAAAAACGTTTTGAGTATTTTAGGTCCCTGATGATACATCATTTTTAGTCATTTTATTCTTGTTATTAGAGACTTTTTCTGTGTTGCTTCTTAATAACAGCTTCTTACTAGATTTATAAGTCTGTCTCACTCCTGAGAAAGCATGAAATTCTTGTATTAATATTTATTTTGCAAAAGAAAGCAAGATGTCAAGGAAAGACTATGGCAGCATTACATGTAGCTAATGTGCAGAATCTTATGTATGTGCCATTGGCTTCCATGTGGGTTTGATATTTCTCTTCCTATGAACCCTGGGGAACACAGGCTTAAAGTTTAGATATATCTTCTTTCTTCCTAGAGATGAAGATTAAATAAGGAATGATATTGATTCTATTTGTATTCTTAAGAATTTCAAGGCTTTATGCCCTTTGAGTGAACATAGTCACTGGAGGAAGAGATACTCTTGAGCTATAGGCATTTATGCAAGAGTGATTTTATTTGCCACAAAGCAAGAGATGGCCCATGTTTCCTTGGCATTGAGTCTCAATTCCTCCTTTGAATCTCTTTGGTATCTTTAGTGACTACCGAAGGACCATCTGCTAGCACATTGTCTATAACCACCGTCTGGCTCTTAGGAAAGAGTAAACAAATGGGACAGACATTGGTGGTAGAGGGCATCACAGACCTTAGACATGTTAAGAAGCCACTTTGATGAAGGATTTTGGCTTGACGAATGAATATTCTAATCCAATAAACTGAATCTGTAGTGAGTGCTGCCAAGGTTCAAAGGTAGAGAAGACATTATTTCAGGGGCAGTAGAGATGGCATCAGTGACTTCGTTTAGTATCAGCAAATCTTTTGAGTGTCTGGTTCCACTGTGACAGTGGTGGCTGCCATATTGTTACTGGCATTCTCACCAGACGGTTCTGAGGCCTGATTTTGGTGGTGCTTCTGGCCATTCAGTTTTCTTTAGTTCTTTCAACCCAGGCCTGGAACTTCACCCATCTCATGGATTCTGGAGGCCAGCCCATATGCTTAGAACACATTCATTTTGTGCTACAGGAATATTATAACAATTTGGAGGGGTTCTACTCAAATAATTTGTGGTGAAGGGCCAGGTTTTTTTATTCCAAATCTGTTAAGTTATTCCCAATCTTTGTGCTAAGTTAAAGGGAAAAACATCTATAACTAGAGCAATGGAATAAGGAAATTGAATTCATAATTAAACACTTTTCAAAAAACAAAACAATAGGTCTAGAGGTCTCACCAGTTTATTCTACTAAACATTTAAAGAATAAATTATAACAAATGATATTCCTTACAATCTCTTGCAGAAAATAGAAGCAGAAGGAACATTTCCTAGCTCATTCTACGAGGCCAGCATTACACGTAACAAAGATTCTCTGCTTAGACTACTGAAACTTCTTGTAGGCCTATTTGTGCACTTCTTTGTAAAATCCAGTTTTAGTAAGCTTCTGCTAAGTCAGTTTAGCGAGAACTCCCATCCTCAATATCAACTCTCCCTCCAGGTTCCTCATCTTCCAACATCCTCTAGGTGATGTCTAGTCAACATGACCTGTCTAAAAATGTCTAAAGAATAAAAAGTATATCATTTGACAAGAATAGTTTGACAAAATCTAATACCTATTTATGATAAAATTGTCAGCAAACTAGGAATACAAGAGGAACTTTCTCAAATTGATAAAGGAAATCAATAAAAAAAAACAGAGCAAATATCATATTCAGTGGTGAGAGACTAGACCTTTGCATCTATGATCCGGAACAAAGCAAGGATGCCTTTCACCTCTCCTATTCGACATTGTACTGGAAGTCCTACCTAATGCAATAAGTCAAGACGAAGAAGTAAAATGTTTACATATTGGAAAGGGAGAAATAAAACTTTCTTTAATTACAGATGAATTTATGTAAAACTCTTAGAACTAATAAGCAATTATAGTGAGGTTGCAAGATATCAAATAAATATGTAAAATCCAATTGTTTCTCAATATATCAGCAATGAACATTTGGAATTTAAAATAGAATAAGATTACCAAACCATGAAAAAATATTTAGGCACAAGTCTAACATTTATGCACAATTGCTGTATTTGGAAAACTACAAGACATTAATGAAAGAAGTGAAAGACTAAATCAATGGAAAGATATTCTATGTTCTTGGGTTAGAAGATTCAGTATTGTTAAGATGTTACTTTTTCTTAACTTGACACATAGATTCGATTCAACTCTTTTTTCTTTCCTTCCTTCCTTCCTTCCTTCCTTCCTTCCTTCCTTCCTTCCTTCCTTTCTTCCTTCCTTCCTTTTTCTTTTGGAGAGAGAAGAGGAAGACACAGAGGGAAAGGGAGAGAGAGAGAATCTTAAGCTGGCCCCATGCTCAATATAAGCCTCATGAGGCAGGGCTCAATCTCACAACCCTGTGATCATGACTGATCCAAAATCAAGCGATGGATGCTTAACTGACTGAGCCACCCTGGTGCCCCTAGATTCAATTCAATTCTAGTTAATATTCCATCATAGTTATTTTTAGATATCAACAAAATGATTTTAAAATGCATCTAGAAAGTCAAGAGACCTTGAATAGCAGATGTAATACACGAGAAGGAAAAAAATTGGAAGAGGACTTGCACTAATCAATTTCAAGACTTACTCTGACCTTACAATAAATTGGTTTTTGATAAGAGTGCAAAGATAGGTCAATGGAGAATGGCTAGCCTTTTCAATAAATGGTGCTGGATCAATTGGCCATCCATATGTAATTATATATGCCTTCATTATGTGGCCATTAGAGCGACTTTGGCTTATACCCATTTATTGAAGCTTTTGTTCTACCAAATGGATCCATGCAAGCATGTGATCGATTGATCGATGGAGCAGACCTGAAGTTATCATGACATTGTGGCTTTATTTCTATCTGACAAATTGTGTTTTTATCCACAGATTTTAATGTGCTTTGATGCATCCTTATACTAAACCTGTGAGGTGAAATGCATGTCATCACGGTCTCCCTGTTCTTGTTTTTAGTGGTGTAATTGCTTTTCTTTCCCACAAGAGTTTAAAAGAGAATAGGAGAGAATGAAATGAGCCCATCTTTAGATCATCACCTTGTTCTGGTAGCGATCCAGGTGGCATCAGATTTATTTTCATTTAGAGATAACCAAACACGGTGAGGACATACACATTGTTGTCCTCTTTTTGGATCTGACCCAGATACTTCCTTTTCTTCCTGTTTGTAAGCCCCAGTGGTCAGGAGGACCTATTATTGACCCAACATGCACTGTTACACAGTTGCCAAGAGTGGCCTGATGAGGAGACATATTTTCCACATGTTTTTGACAGAACGTGGTAGTACTGGTATGTGTGAGTCTTCCTGCTCTAAAAACAAAATTCCTTTTTTATGATTCTCTCTTTTTTCTCTTTGTGTTGAATGACTTTTCACTATTTTGACTGGTCTTGCTATCTTTCCCCTTTTCCAAGTCACATTTTGACTTAGAGCTTCCTCCACTGGGGAGTGAGCCATTGCTGTGTGACAGAAACAAAGACTCTGAAACCAGCCCAGATATTTTCCTTTGAGAGAGGAAGTCCTTAAAGACGTGGTGTTGCTACAGATCCTGTTTCTTAAAACTACTTCATTAGGGGCAGCCTGGTGGCTCGGCGGTTTAACGCCACCTTTGGCCCAGGGTGTGATCCTGGAGTCCTGGGATCGAGTCCCCACGTCGGGCTCCATGCATGGAGCATGCTTTTCCCTCTGCCTCTCTCTGTGTCTCTCATGAATAAATAAATAAAATCTTTTTTTTTAAACCCTACTTATTAGAGAAGAAGATCCAATTTTCCATTTGGGAATGTATACCCCCAGACCACTTCAAATGAATTGTAATTTTTTTATTGAGGTACAATCGACATATAATATTCTATTAGCTTCAGGTGTACAACATTAAGATTTCGATGTTTGTGTACATTACAAACGTCATCATCACAATAAGTCTAGTTACCATTCACCACCATACATGGTTGAAATTTTTTTTCAGGTGACAAAAACCTTTAAGATGTACTCTCTTAGCAGCTTTCCTATAGACAATAAGTATTATTACCTATAGTCACCATGTTGTACATCACATCCGCATGATTTATTTATTTTATAACTGTAGGTTTGTACCTTTTGACTCTTTTCACTCATTTTGCTCACTTCCCACCCACTCTCTCCTTTGGCAACCACCAGTCTGTTTTCTATATTTATGAGCTTGGCTTTTTTCTTTATTTGGTTGGTTGTTTGGTTGGTTTGATTTGGTTTGGTTTGGTTTCTGATTAAATTGGTCACACATATATATTATTGTGATATGGAGGTTATTCACCTTGAAGACCAACATCATGGTCATGTCTACAATTGTTTCAGCTCATCATACACGGAAACAGAGGAAGAAGCAACTACACAATCAAATTCAGTGCAATGCCCATAATGCTGTCCTCCTACCTCATGCTTTTGAAGCTCCCTCCATTTGACAGTGGAGGGAACCTGACAGTTTACTCAATAGAACTTTAACCTAAGACTTTTACCTTTGTTATGAGTTATTTCTATTATGTGTGAATGTGGGATCTGAAAATAAGCTTTAAAGGGTAGAGGAAAGAAGGTGTAGGAAGGCTCAAAGGCCTGAGGTAGGTAGAGGTAGCAGTGCTAGAAGTGAGGCTGGAGGTAATGAAAAGAAAGCTGGGGACCTAAATACCTTTTGTTTATCTTAAAACATGCGACTTGGGCACCTGGGTGGCTCAGCAATTGATTGTCTGCCTTTGGCCCAGGTCGTGATCCTGGGGTACTGGAACTGAGTCCCACATAAGGCTTCCAACAGGGAGCCTGCTTCCCCTTCTGCCTATGTCTCTGCATCTCTCTCTGTGTCTCATGAATAAATAAATAAAATCTTTAAAAATAAATAAAACATTATGTGCGTTTATACTTTTCCTGAAATTGTCTTTGTTACCTGGCAAACCTTTATCCCTTCTCACATACACCGTAAAAAGTCTCGAGGCTATAACAGCAAGATCTGTTTCTAAAAGCACAGATTATTTCTTTAAAAGGAAGGGGGAAAAAAGACCATTTCAGTTGTAAGTGGTCTGAAAATCTTAAATGTATTCAAAACTACCAATAATTAAACCTGAGTATAACCTTCAACTTTAACTGTCATCAGTTTTGTTGTATTTGGGGCTACTTCAGTGATCTGATATGATTATTCATTATTTTCTCTTTATTCTCTTTGGATGCAAAGAGCATCTTAGCCCTTTGCCCCCCTCTGACCTTAGTTCCCTCCACAAATAAAACTATATCTGGAAAGTGAATTTCTCTAAAAGAAAGAGTTGTCATCACCGCTACAGTCACATAAATAGTAAAATGAAAAATTTAATCAATTGTCCATTTAACTCAGTCAAGTGCACCTTGACCTTAAAATTATTAGAGTAATGACCATGAAAAAAAAATGACCATGGTTCTTCTCCAAGAAGAGATAAATTCTAGTCCTATTATAAAACTGTCATGCTCATTATTCAGATTTACTATTTCTTGCCAAAACATTTTAGTTCTGGATTTAAAAAAAACACACCAAACCATGTGATAAATTAAACTTGGTGATTTAAAAATGGAAATGTTTCTATGATAGTTTGCCTAACAGAAAGATAAAATTTGGTTAATGTAAGAGAAAGGTCCACGGTCATGTTTTTGGAAGCCAGATACCTACTTAGCTGGTGTTTTTTTCTTCTTTTTTGGATCTACCAAAAAGTAACTTCAAGAGAGTGTTCTAAGAGAGTTTGCTTCTGTGTGTATGTCTTAGGAACACTATTACTTTCAAAAGCTGATTGTCTTATAAATATTAAACTAAACTGTTTACTGATTTTTGAAAATTTTTAGAAAGGATTCAAAATGATTTACAAAACTTTTCAGTTTTAGTAATTGTAAAAAATGGTAATGCCAAGATTATCCCCCTTTGCTGCCACCTGTTGTTCTACCAAAGGAATGACCCACTTCTAATATTTTTCCTTTTACATAAATTGCTCATCAAAATCATTATTTCTAAAATTAAGATCAGATTATCTTTATGATACTTTTTTTCTATGGGGAACCTTTTTGTCTCTAACAGTTGGGAAAACAGGTTTTCAAGTACTCACGCATGACCATATAGAGAATTAGATTTTCCTCCTGGCACATGCAGTAGACATTTGAGAAGGATGAATACACAAAAACAAAGAAAGCCTCTGATTCCTAAACAATCTCATAATACCCAAAAGAGCTTGTAAACTAATCTTTGTAAAGTGAAAGCATTAACTTATTGACAGCACTCCTAGCCCTGGAAGCAAAATTTAAATTCAAGATTCCTCCTACCCTGCAAGTGCTGTGTAGTGGGCACCCTGTTCTGATATGACACTGTATGTCAATTATACTTTACTAATAAATGTAAGAAAAAAAATACTGGAAGTACAGACATGAACGTAACATGGTTCCAGACTTTGAGAATTTCAGAATTTAAAAGAGAAGACAAATTACTTTGAAAGGAAGTCCCTTGTTCGTATTTATACAGACTGTATTGGGAGGGAAATTGATTTATCAGGAAATCCAGATAAGAGACTATGGCAGCAGTCCCGCTATGGCCTAACATCAGTAAAAAGGAGAGTGCTGGGGCCCTGGGTGGCTCGGTGGTTGAGGATCTGCCTTTGGCTCAGGTCATGATCCTAGGGTCCTGGGATCAAGTCCCGCATCAGGCTCCCTATGGGGAGCCTGCTTCTCCCTCTATCTATGTCTCTCTCTCTCTCTTTGTATCTCTCATGAATAAATAAATAAAATCTTTAAAAAAAATAAAGGAGAGTGCAGCTGATGGGAATAGAGAAGACACAGTGAAAGAGATAATGTGAAGATTGAGACTTGGTGACTCAAAGAATTGGGAGAAAAGAGACTGTTCCAAGTTCAGAGTGAGAGAGGCTGGAAGAGGGTGTTGGTTGGCAGAAATAAGAGATTCTTTAGCTGTATTTCACTTACCAGGAGGTTCATACAACTACTGCTGCTCTCTGAAATGTGAACCCAAACAGGCCACAATAATAAATAGAAATCATATGACAAACAGTTGAGCAGCTCCAAAATAGCATGACAAAGATATCTCAACTTAAGCTCTTATATATTCTGTCTATATTAGGTTATTTTTGTCTCTAGCTAAGATGATACTAACTTCTCCTTTAACTAAGTTAAAATTTTAATGCATGATAGATGAGAAACAGGAAATTAGGACAGGGAACAGGGTCGGTGAAATAATTTCTGGAGGCAGACACACTGCAGATGTAAGAGTCTGACAGGTTTCTAAATATCTTAGACTTCAAGTTTATAAAATTTCACCTGACTCCATGTTTTAATATCATTCTTTTGTCTTTCTCAGAATCTTTTGGCATTCACCTTGGCCTCAGACTGACACTTTAATCAGGAGAGTTCAGTTTGTAAATATCCTGATGTGAGTAGCAAGGAGTTTCCTGGGAAGGGCCCTGGGTGGACCCTGCTTCCGACTCAAGGTAGTAGCCCACTGCATGACAGCCAACTGTGTTTTAACAGCACTAACAGCAACAAAAGTTATGCATTTATATAGCACTATGTAGGTGCCAAGCCCTGTTCTAAGTACTTTACATACATTAATGTATTGAATCTTTCCCATTACCCTGTGAAGTAAGTGCTTTCTCCTATGTCTGTTTTATAGATAAGAAATGGAGCAAAGAGATCATTCAGTTAATGAGCAGGGGAACTATGATGCACATCCAGAAAATCTGGGGCTGAGCCTGTACTCTTCCCACTCACTATACAGCCAGTGAAGAGCCTTTCCAAAAGGAGTAGAATTATTTTAGTTTCAAAGTATTCAAAGCTTGCAAGCAGTAGTCATGTAAAGCTAAAGGTATTATGTTGGGGCTGGTGCTTTGCGTTTTAAGCCATCCTCTTTCATTATGGTAGAAACAGTCTACACCATGAGCTATTTTCTCACAGTTGAATTTACAGGTATATATAATAATTGTATTAATTCAGCTAATTAATCTCTCTTCTAGGAAATGGACTACACATCTCTAAACTGGTACAATGTGTTATCCTTGCCAAATGACTTTTCTCATAATTTTCAGGCATAATGAGGTGTTTTATTGAGCACTCTCTGCTCCCCAATTTCTGATTAACTTGTTACATTACTTGCGATGGATTTTTCATACATATCCTAAATAATTTTTTAACATATCCTAAATATTAAATTACTCTTCATATATATGGAGTACGATATAATAGGAATATAATTGACATGAAATGAATAAAAATCAGAACCTAATAGTATACACCATAAGTAAATTCATTTTTCCTTTTTGTCCCTGCTAGATTATATACATTACAAAACTGATAACTGCTAGTTTTAAAGACAAAACAATAACTGGATTTATTTTAAAAGTAATCATTAATTCTTTGATTTCTATTTATCTGAAGTATTGAGTATTAATAGCCCAGTCTGTGAAAGACAAGGAGAAAAGACTGAAAATAAAAATGCAAAAATGAAAACAAAAACACAAAATGTAGCCAAACCAATATCAAAAAAGGTAAAACCTCCCAATATATTCATCCCAACATTAGTGTTATATCTTCTCAATTAAAATTGTATATGACTTAAATCAGAGGAAGAAAAAAGAAATACATACGCACATGCATGCACATAAATACCCACACTTGCATATCAGGAATATCCTTGATAGATTGCTTAGTAAAAAGAACAAGTCACTAAGTAGTATGTGCAGAATGATTCTAATTCAGTAGAAATAAGCAAACCATTATGTATGTTCATATGCTTGTATGTATTCACATTTGTTTAAGCAAGAGTAAAGATGAGAAAAAATACATCCTGGGCTGTTAACATGTTATCACGAGGGGTGGCATTGGAGAAAGGGAATAGAGACATGGAACAGGGGCAATCATTAGCTTTTTCTTTGTATATCTTTGTTTTACATTGTTTTATTTGCTACAGCGAGAATAGTTTGCTTTTCAAAAAATATATATATATAATATAAAGGAAGGTTTAAAATGGGAAAATATCACATAGAAACAAACAGCCTATTAGGTATGTCTTTTCATACTTTCCTCGGTTCCTAGAAGCTGATGAGCACATAGGTAGGATTTATTTTGTATAAAAACTGAATCATAATATATACTTTAACTTCAACTTGATTTTTCCACTGAACAATGCAACGTGTGCATCTGTCTCACCAGGAGGACAGACATAGCTCAAACACAGTCTTTCAAATAGTCACATAATATTCTGTAGTTCTTCCACTGATAAACATATGGTAGGTTTATACTACTGAAGTCAATGCTGCAATGCAGCATGCATTTATTTCTGTGGGATAAATCCCAAAGTGGCTTCCCAGGCTTTAGTCATAGTATTTTTAATTTTAATCAATTTTGCCAGATTAATTCTCAAAGATTGTAACAATTAATATTCTACCACCACTGGAGGTTACTATTATTATTTTAATTGTAGGCCAATTTAATGTCTTAAAAGTGGTATCTCACTGTAGTTATAATTTGCATATTTCTGACTCCTTGTGTGATTAAACATCTTTTTATTTGCTCATTTTCCATTTTAATTCATCTTTTGTAAATAGTTTGTTGAATTGCTTCAGTTATTCTATTTGATTACTTGTCTTTTTCTTGAATAAGATTGGGAATAAATTAAGTAAAATATATTTCCTCATTCTTGCAAACTTTTTTCTAAATCATTGGTATTTAACTTCATGTCATTTTCTTTTTTTAAAAAAAATTATTTAAATATTCATAAGAGAGAGAGGCAGAGACATAGGCAAAGGGAGAAGAAGGCTCCCTGTGAGGAGCCTGATGTGGGGCTTAATCCCAGGACCCTGGGATCACCACCTCAGCCAAGGGTGGATGCTCACCCACTGAGCCACCCAAGAGCCCCTTTATGTCATTTTCTGACAGGTGAAGTGATTTGATTTTGATGCCCAGGTTTATTCTTTGACTATTTTGAGGATTCTGAAGTCTTTGACTTCGGAGATGGCTCACATGCTACATTTGCAGAAAAATTTTCCTGGATTTGATTGTAATATTTCAGTTTAAAAGTCATTTAAGTCATTTATTCATTTGCAAATAAAGACACTTCAGCTTGCTCTTACATATTGATAGTAATTATTTCTATTTATTGTGTTGAAGCTTTGTCTTGGAAGTCTAAAATAATTTTGAATTAGCAATAAAGAATATATTCTTTCTCTTTTCTTATGATCTAATGGAAATGATTACAATATTTCACTATGTATAGTATTTGCTCTTGATTTTGGACAGCCTTTAACATATTTAAGCAATTTATTTTTTAAAGAGTTTTTATTAGGAATGAGTTTGCCTTTTATCATGTCTTCAGCATCTACTGCTATAATCATATATTTTTCCCTCTTTAATTAATGGTGCAGTGAGGGAACATTCCTCAACATCTTAAAAGCCATCTACGAAAAGCCCACAGCAAATATCATTCTCAGTGGGGAATCACTGGGAGCCTTTCCCCTAAGATCAGGAACAAGACAGGGATGTCCACTCTCACCACTGCTATTCAACATAGTACTGGAAATCCTAGCCTCAGCAATCAGACAACAAAAAGACATTAAAGGCATTCAAATTGGCAAAGAAGAAGTCAAACTCTCCCTCTTCACCGATGACATGATACTCTACATAGAAAACCCAAAAGCCTCCACCCCAAGATTGCTAGAACTCATACAGCAATTTGGTAGTGTGGCAGGATACAAAATCAATGCCCAGAAATCAATGGCATTCCTATACACTAACAATGAGACTGAAGAAAGAGAAATCAAGGAGTCAATCCCATTTACAATTGCACCCAAAAGCATAAGATACCTAGGAATAAACCTAACCAAAGAGGTAAAGGATCTATACCCTAAAAACTATAGAACACTTCTGAAAGAAATTGAGGAAGACACAAAGAGATGGAAAAATATTCCATGCTCATGGATTGGCAGAATTAATATTGTGAAAATGTCAATGTTACCCAGGGCAATTTACACGTATAATGCAATCCCTATCAAAATACCATGGACTTTCTTCAGAGACTTAGAACAAATTATTTTAAGATTTGTGTGGAATCAGAAAAGACCCCTAATAGCCAGGGGAATTTTAAAAAAGAAAACCATATCTGGGGGCATCACAATGCCAGATTTCAGGTTGTATTACAAAGCTGTGGTCATCAAGACAGTGTGGTACTGGCACAAAAACAGGCACATAGATCAATGGAACAGAATAGAGAATCCAGAAGTGGACCCTCAACTTTATGGTCAACTAATATTCGACAAAGGAGGAAAGACGATCCACTGGAAGAAAGACAGTCTCTTCAATAAATGGTGCTGGGAAAATTGGACATCCACAGGCAGAAGAATGAAACTAGACCACTCTCTTGCACCATACACAAAGATAAACTCAAAATGGATAAAAGATCTAAATGTGAGACAAGATTCCATCAAAATCCTAGAGGAGAATATTTACAGAATTACTACTCTTAAACCACACCAATGATTTTAGTAGAAAACTCAGTTATGAATCTCTTAATATGCTAGTGGATTTGATTAGCTTATATTTAGTGTCATGTGCTATTATTCGTTAGTAAAATTGGCCTACAGTTTTTGGGTTTACATTATTTTTGTCAAATTGTGGTATCAAGATTTTCCCAACTTTATAAAATGAATTAGAGAAATTTTTATTCATTTTCAAATCCTGTAATATTTTAAATAACATAGTAATGACAAGATCTTTAAACATCAGGTAGAAGCCAGCTTTTAAGTCCAGACTTGTTGCCTTTTAAATTAGTAGATATTTGATTGATTTTTTTGTATGGTTTTGGTCTACTGTGAATTTTTCCTTTGTCAGTTTGGGAGTATAGCCTCATTTCCTCTCTGCTTCCCCATGCCCTCTACAACAGTCACTAACTGTATGTGACTATTTAAATTGAATAAAATTGAAAAAAACTTAGTTTTCCAACTTTATAAGCACTTTTGAGGTGTTCCACAGCCACATGTAGCTAGTGGCTACCACATGGATAGTGCAGAGAGGTTTTCATTGCTGCATTAGTGTTAGGCAGTGCTACTGTAGTGACTGCAATAGGTTGCTATGAAGTCAGGTGTTCTACTGTAATTCTTTTAATTGCTGCCTTACCTACAATTATATTTCTCAATATTGCTTTCCTAAGATTGTTTATTTCCTTATCCAAGTTGTTTATCAATTTAGTCTCCAAAGAGCAAGATTTTGCTTTTATTATTCTTTTAATATTTCGTTTCCTACTATAATTATTTCTTACTACTTATAATATTTATTATGATTAATTCCTTATTACTTTTTTCCCCTCCATTTTCTTAGATTAAACCATTCAATTATTTTTCAACATTTTTTCACATTTACTTTGGTCATGTAACATTGGTTTTATCTCTTAAATTTTACTTACTATTTTTTCACTACTTTTTATCTTTTGCTCTTGCTTTTCCTTTTTTTACTTTTGTCTTGGCAAGTTTCTCTGTTCCCTTTTATCCTGATTAATTGTAGACTTTGATTCAATTTAATGATCTTCCAGTCTTTAACAATCAAAATTATAAACATATTTTTCTCATACTTTAGGAGTGATAAATAATAACCATACTCTCTTCTTAGGTATTTTACTTGCTGTTTTTTTCTATACTTCACACAGACATAAAACCTTTAGAAAATATTTTGTTTCCTTTCTTCCATCCTTGTTTTAAATCTTAAGTTAAAATGATTCAGAATTTTTAGTCTCATGTTATTGTGAAACTGTCTCTTAAATTATGTCTTTTCCAGTAACTCTTTTTTTCTCAGTCTTCTTGAGAAATAATTGAGATATATAACTATATAAGCTTAAGGAGTCCAGCATGATAGTTTGTTTGATAATTCTTTTTAAAGACATTTTACAAAATCCTGATCATTCTGCCATCATCAGTTGAGACCTAACTCTTATTGAAAGGTAATTTGAGAAGTTCTTTTTTCTTCCTTTTGTAATTTTCTTTCTGCAAGTTTTAAGATTTTTCTGTCTCCTTGCAAACAGAAATATTGTCAGAATCTGTCTAGATGTCAGTGTGTGTGTGTTTCTTTGTGTGTGTGTTCATTAATACTTCCTATGGCATGATAAACTAGCTCTGAATAGTTTACAATTCAGGGTAGCTTCCTTTCTTTTTTATTTTTATTTTTTTAATTTATTTATTATTGAGAGAGAGAAAGAACACAAGAGGGGATAGGTGCAAAGTGAGAGGGAGAGACAGATCTCAAGCAGACTCTGTGCTGTGTGCAGAGCCAGATGTGGGGCTTGATCCCTGAGATCACAACCTGAGCCTAAACCAAGATTTAGAGGCTTAACCAACTGAGCCACCCAGATGCCCAAGGGTATATTTCTCTTTTAAAAGAGCTTTGTCTAATAATTTATTTCCCATCTCTACTCCACTGTCCTTTGGGCACTCCTATTATATTAAATCTTCTGGGTCTGTTCTGTATAAATCATGTCCTCTCACTCATAAATTCCAGCTCTGTGGAACTCATTCTTTTGGTAATATGTCTCTTTTAATCCTTGAGAACCCTAAATAGCTAACTAGCATGCATCTTTCTATTTTGTTTTTTTTAATTTAACTTTTTAAAAAGCAGAAACCGTATTCATCAGTTCTAGAATTTTTTAAATTTCTTTTATTTCTTTTTTTAAGATTTTTTAAAAATTGGAGTTCAATTTGCCAACATATACCATAGCATCCAGTGCTCATCCCATCAAGTGTCCCCCTCAGTGCCTGTCACCCAGTCACCTCAACCCCTTGCCCACCTCCCCTTCCATACCCCTTATTCATTTCCCAGAGTTCGGTGTCTCTCATGTTCTGTCTCCCTCTCTGGTATTTTCACTCATTTTCTCTCCTTTCCCCTTTATTCCCTTTCACTATTTTTTTATTCCCCAAACATGCAGCCAAGAATACTCTATCCAGCAAGGCTCTCATTCAGAATAGAAGGAGAGATAAAGAGCTTCCAAGATAGGCAGAAACTGAGAGAAATTTTTTTTAGAGCTTTAATTCTATCTCCTGAGGATTCTCATTATGTTTTGTCTGAAGATTTTTTCATCCCTTGTATTAGTTCTATTTCCGTGGAAGCTACCAGTTTTTGTTTTTTTTCAACATGATTTTCCTTCCTTAGGTAAATGAGTGCCTTATAGAAATTTTATTTCTTGTTATTGTTAACTTGTAGATGCCTTTCCCCTTAGTGTTGTGGGTCAGACTGCTGGCATTTTTATAGGGAAGGAAAATGGAGCTGTTTCTTTCTTGGGGCAAGGGATATGAATGTTGTGCCTCTGCTGTCCTTGGGAGGGGTCTGACCCAGCCTCTCGGGGCATGCATGCTCCAATTCTTTTCTTCCCAATGGCTGGCCCAAAGGCTTTGTCACTTTGGCATAGTGTTCCTCCAATTTGCTGTTGTCCATGGGTTGGGGTTTACAAAGACCCACAGGCAGCAAGTGGTCAGAAACATCCTTCTGAAGCCCTGAAGAATCCTGCCAGCATGTCACTATGAAATTCTGGAGAGGAAGCTAGAGAGAAAAGAAGCCAATTATAGAAGTGTTTTAAAATGTGGATTCTATTTGGAAAACAGATAACCTGCAATATTGAGTAAAAATATTTAACTGTAAGTGTTGTCATAAAGATTTAGCTCCAAGTCATAAAGATTTCAAAATTTTTGGAACACATAAAAGTATTTTTTCTTATACTCTAAGCAATTCAACCCTCAACTTGTAAAAACTTTGTTTCCTGATATACAAAATAAGTCTGACAAATTCTTTTTAAAAAAGGGTTAGGAAGTACATTCTATGATTATGTAAGAACGTTCATAATTTCAATTATTTGCTAGGCCCTCATGCAGATCTACACTGGATGCAGAACATCTATTTACCATTTGTAACCCCAGAATAAGTCGTTTAACATCAACAAAGCTCAGTGTTTCTCATCTAAAATATACATAGTATGAATAGAATATTTAACAATTAACTGAGCTGACCCATGACCTATGTAACATATTCTGGCAAAACAACCTCAGAAATTTTTGCCACAGCTAATTTTTTTAAAGATTTTATTAATTCATGAGACACACAGAGAGAGAGGCAGAGACATAGGCAGAGAGAGAAGCAGGCTCCCTGCAGAGAGCCTAATGTGAGACTTGATCCCATACCCGGAATCATGACTGAGCCGAAGGCAGATGCTCAACCGCTGAGCTACCCAGGCATCCCTGCCACAGCTAAATTAAAAACCACAAGTTCCCATGGTCCTTTGAAGTTTTGTTTTGTGAATAATGAAAACCTAGGATGCTAAATTTGTGAATACCAAGAGTCCATGCTATACTGTTGGTCTTATTTTTTTAAGAGTGTGCAGAATGAGAGAGAGAGAGAGAGAGAGAGAGAGAGAGAGAGAGAGAGAAAATCTTATGCAGGCTCCATGCCCAGTGTGGAGCCCGACATGGGGCTCAATCTCCCTACCTTGAGATCACAACCTGCGAGATCAAGAGTCAGATGCTTAACCATCTGAGCACCAGGCGCCCCCATGTTGGTCTTATTTTGAATTTTCAGCCTCTGTATGTGAAGCATATGTGTGCATAAATATGCATACAGCAGACCATGTGAGAATGTGATACTAAGCATCAGATCTTATCAATAGGACTTTCCATAAGGTCAGTGTTGAACCATGAAAACATTATAGAAACCCTACAGAGTAAAGACTCAGATTTAGGGAGCACCAATTCAAATTTTCTCCTATAGAAAAAACACTGTTAGATGGAGGCTACCAGAGGGAGATAGAAGCAAGGGTAAGGTTTAAAGAAATTACTGATTGGTATCTATAAAGCCAGAATGTTTTCCATCAGATTTTTTTTTCTGAGATTCTCTTTCTATTAGCAGTTGCTCTCTGCCTTTGGATGATTTATTGGAACTACTTAAATTTCCTACTAGCTGTCACAGCTGAGCAGACTAATAGGCCTTTGGGAGGTTAACCATGTCCCATTACATTTATTGCTTTTGTATCCAATTAAAATAGATCTGGAACAGTTATTTGCATAGATTGCAGCAGGTGACAATCAAGTACCTAAAGAGATGTGTGTGTGGGGGGTGCGGGGGTGGGGGGAATGAGTGAGGTGAAAGTTTGGACCTCTGTTGAATATCTTGCCAGAGATTTAGAAAACAATCTACTTCATCCCTTACTGACCTTTACAAGCACATATTTTGATTTTTTCACAAAGAGCGCGAGTGATGCTCATTGCTCATCTCTGCATTACTGCCTTTTCAATGGAAGGCTGAGGCCTTCCTTTACTGGCCGTTAGCTTTTCTATCCTGTGGTGAATAAATGCTGCTGTGAAGCCTGCGACTCTTTGAAGTTCTAGCCACATCATATATTATCTGCTCAGCAGTAGCATCAAGAAATATGCCTTTCTCAGATCTCTCCTCCTAATGATATGCTGTGGCACACCCGGAGAAGTCACGACCCAGCCTCTGACCTCTGCAGCTAACACAGGTGGGTATTCTCATCTCTGCATTGCTGCCTTTTGGGGAAAAAAAAAAAGAGGGGAGGAGGAAGGTTTGTTTGCTTTTGAGAATCCATATTTTTGAAAAATCAATTTTATTAAAAGCTTCCCATTATTACATTCATCAGCACACCAAGTCTATCTATCGTACCCAACCATTTAGAATCGGGGTGCTTTGTGTATTTGGTCTGCCTCCCTCACACACCACGCCTCACATACACTCCTATTTCTGAGAAATTAGATCTTTGTCCGTTGCCTGGCAACTTAATTTTATCCTGAAAGAAGCTCAAGTAATTGGACCAGGATATTTCTCAGCGGGGCTGCATTTATGTTTCTAAATATTACATGTTCATTGTCAATTCCTCTATATGTTGCCTGCACAACTATGCTGGATAAAAAGGAGAGATTTGGTGTGGAAGAGAATATTCCTTTGTTATTTTCTTACGTGTGGCTATCTTACTAACTCACTTCTTTACCCTGGGACTCTTTCAGTCCCTGAATACCACCAATTAATCAGCAATTGTGTGTTGAACCTTCTTCAAGTCCTTCTAACAAAATATGACATAAGATTACCATTTTTTTGGTAAATAAATAAGTATTGTGTATGTGGATTTTAGTCAGTACTGATTTATGTGGATGAAAGTCAGTGCTGACAGCTTCTTGGTTTATAATTTTATTTATCTCTTCCTTTGATTCTGTCGGCAAAGCCTCATGACAATCAGCTGAAAAGTGAAAGTTCTTTTTGTTAATTACTTTGTTTACACAGGATTAAAATACTAGTTTACTTGTTTTGTCACAGTTAAAGGTTGTAAATTTAATCAAGAATTTGGTGTTGTGGCAGTAGCAATGAACAATGAAGTTAACTGTTATGATTAAGGTGAAACATTTAAAAATAAATGTGTAGATCTGTCCGGTTTGCTATAATGACTGAAAGGAAAGACGATGGCATTTTCTTGAAACTCATGAAAAAATTATATCATCATTTTTTACAGTGAAAACAGCTTAGGATGTCAGACATGGCAATAGAAGGCAGTGACATTGTAGTTCGATCCTGGATTTCACTCCCTGCTCTGTCATGAGGCTGTGTGACTGCAGATTTTTAAAGAAACTATTTTGGTTTTCACTGTATAATCAGTTTAAAGAAAATCTATTTTATTAGACCTCTGTTATTATTTATACATATTGACTTATTGAATCCATCTTTTATGTCTAATAATTTGAAGGAGAAGAACAGTTATGAGTTATAAGGTGGAGTGCATGTGCTCCTATGAGCAGATGGATCTGGAAGTAATATCTGTATCTCACTATGAGTTGCCTGGACAATATGCTTGCCAGGAGGTGGGGGTTGGGGAGTTTCCTCCTCCAGGCTGGAAAAGCTGCATCTGAACTGAGCTCCCCACAGAATTGGAGGAAAGACCATTTCCCATGGACTCCAAGTTCTTCTATTGCTGGATAGATGGCTTTTCAAGCCAACTTCTCTGGCTATGAATCCTAGACTATGTGGGGCTTAATTCTTTGGTGATCCACTGTTTATCCTGTAAGAAGGAAGAACAACAAAAAAGAGGGATTCTTTTACTCAAGACATACCATGTCTCCAGCAGTGGGTCCCACTCCCCTCTCTGTGGGTTGATAGAAGAGAGCCTGAGGCTTTCATTCAGGACCTTGGCATATAATCTTCCTTAATACAGCTCATTATTTAATCCATACCATGTGACATACTGGGATTCACTTTCTTGCCCAACAGTTGTCTTCCATCTATTTCCTTCCTCTCTTACCCTCCCCACCCTTTCCATTCTGTGTTTAGCCCTTGGGCAGTTAAGGAAGTTTGTGTTACTGGAGAAGAAGAAAATTTCCAGTCCTTGCAGGAGACTTTGTAACCAGGAATCCAAACTGGTTAATTTCTGTGTTGCTGTAGACTATCAAGGTCAGGTTTTTAAAATTTTTCTCCCCATCTTCCTCTTCCAAATTCACTTTTCCTTTTCTCCATAGAGACAATTGACAAAAAGTACTTTAAAAAAATATGCTCTGGCAGAAATATATGAGACATATTTTCCTCTATACTTTCTCCTTATCATCAGCTAAAAATCCTAGAAATTATATATAAAAGAAACAGAAAATTATTAAAAGTGGAGAGAATAAAAGCAGACCAGCTAGAAATTCCAGGACCTGAGAAATGGCATGATGGGAGTTTCCTGGGTTTTCTTTTTGCCATATATATCCTGAACTGGGTGCTGGAGAAGCCAACAACCCATTTACGCTAACAAGAACAAACAGAAAAAAAACACCAGGGGGAAAAAATCTTTCTTTTTCTAAGCTAAAGGACCAGGGAAGAGAAAAGGCAAATAATAATAATAATAATAATTAAAAAAATTAAACCATAATTATATTGTTCCATCCAAAGTCCACACAAAGATTTATGGCCTTACTTCAACTTACAGCAGCAAAGACTGAGTGCGGAGCCTAGACTTCTCCCCTCGCTCTGTGGAACAAGACAGTCCCTTTGCCAGGTTGGTGCCAAAAAATACCAGTAGGAAGCTATAATTTCATTCCTACCTGGCAGTAAAGAATTCTCCTGATCCCAGTGTTGGTGGAGATTCTGGACTTCTATTCCCACATGGCAGTGATGAGACATCCTTCTCTCTGCTTGGTAGGATGATGTCGGAGGAAATCTTGAAAAAAATTGGGATTTCACCAATGTCCAATGATTATGAAGTCGCATGACACAACATCCGTGAAGACAACATAGGGAGGAGTAACAAGCCTCCCTACCTCTCCTACCTCCGAGGTGGTAACTGTGGAGGCCTAGTGGGTGATGTGGGTCCAATAAGTGAATGATCAAGAAAGAATTCTTGAGATGTTTTTAGTACAAAAATATGTTTTTATTATAGCACGGGGACAGGGCTCATGGGCAGAAAAAGCTGCACTGAGATGGAGGAGAAATAAATTGATTTTATACTATTTTGTTACTGGTGGTTACGGATAGTGTAAGGCTCCAAGGAATTTGTGTATGTTAAAAGTAAGGTCTCCAAGACCTTGGAGGGCTAGTATTGTCAAGATAATGTTACCCTTTACTACCTAGTAAAACATTAGTCACGAGACCCTTTAGGAATATTATGTCCTCTTTACCTCAGATGTGCATCACTGAGCCACATGTTATAAGATGATGGATTTCTTTTGCCTTTTTTCTCATTACCAGTGAGGAATCTGAATTTTAACCCCTGCCCAGCAGTAACAATGTACCCCTCTCCCTCCCCCAGGTGTCACTGGAGGCCAAGTGGGGAGCTTGGAGCTCCTCTTCCTTCTAGCAGTCATGCCAAAGGCCCCTGTTTTCTCATTGCGGTGTCAGGAAAGGTCTACTAAAACAGCAGACTTAAATAAGATTCAGAGCCTTATAACACACTACTTTAAATGTTTGGGATTTTTGAAAATCAGTCATTATACCAAGAACCAGGACTATCTCAATTTGAAGAAGAAAAATCCATCAAGATATACCAACATCAAGATAAAACAGATATTGTTATCAGACAAGGGTTTAAAATCAGCCATCATAAGTAAACTTATCAAAAAATTATGAAGATTCTTGAAACCAATGAAAAGAAAGTCTCAGCAAACAAATGGGATATATGAAGAACCAAATGGAAATTTCAGGGCTTAGAAATATGATTACCAATGACCATCCCAAAACAAACCAAACACCAGCTGCTGGACTCAACAGCAAAATGAAGAGAAGCAGAGGAAAAGATCAGTTAAATTGAAGTTAGAACAATAGAAATCACCCAATAACAAAAGAAAAAGAAAATAGAGTGAAACAAATCTTTCTGTGGTTATTTTTATCAGTTTCTGAATTAATATTGGGAATGAATATATTCAGCAACTAACAGAATCCCCCTCCTGAGTAACTAGTAAGGGCTCTTTAAAAGAAAAAAAAAAATATATATATATATATTATTTAGATTCAATTTAGTTGACATATATTGTATTACTATTTCAGGGGTAGAATTTAATGATTCATCAGTTTCATGTAACACCCAGTTCTCACTATATCAAGCGCCCTTCTTAATGCCCATCCCCCCATTACTCCATCCCCCCACCCAGCTCCCCTTCAGCACTGTCACTTTGTTTCCTATAGTTAAGAGTCTCTTGTGGTGTGTCTTTCTTTCTGTTTTTATCTTATTTTTCCTTCCTTTCCCCTATGTTCATCTGTTTTATTCTTGAATTGCACACATGAGTGAAATGTATGGCAATTGACTTTCTCTGATTGACTTATTTTGCTTAGCACAATACTCTCTAGTTCCATCCACATCATTGCAAATGGCAGGATTTCTTCTTTCTCTTCTCTCTCTTTTTTTTGAGGCTGAGTCATAGTCTGTGTCCATTCATCTGTGGATGGACCTCAAGGCTCTTTCCATAGTTTGGTATTGTGAATATTGCTGCTATAAACATTGGGGTGCAGGTGCCCCTTCAAATCACTCTTTTTGTGTATTGGACAACTACCTAGAAGTGCAATTGCTGGGTCATGGAGTAGTTCTACTTTTAACTTTGTGAGAAACCTCCATACTAGTTTCCAAGTGGCTGTACCAGGTTGCATTCCGCCAACAAACAGTGTAAGAGGGTTCCACTTTCTTTGAATCCTCACGGACATCTCTTGTTTCCTGATTTGTTAATTTTAGCCATTCTGACCCAGGTGAGGTGGTATCTCATTGTAGTTTTGATTTGTATGTCCTTGATGCTGAATGATATTGAGCATTTTTTCATGTTGCCATGTCTGTTGGCCATTTGTATGTCTTTGGAGAAAAGTCTGTTCATATCTTCTGCCCATTTTTTTGACTGGATTCTTTGTTTTTTTGGGTGCTGGGTTTGATAAATTCTTTTTTTTAAATTTTATAAATTAATTTTTATTGGTGTTCAATTTACCAACATACATAATAACACCCAGTGCTCATCCCGTCAAGTGTACCCCTCAGTGCCCGTCACTCATTCACCCCCACCCCCCGCCCTCCTCCCCTTCCACCACCCCTAGTTCATTTCCCAGAGTTAGAAGTCTTTATGTTCTGTCTCCCTTTCTGATATTTCTCACACATTTCTTCTCCCTTCCCTTATATTCCCTTTCACTATTATTCATATTCCCCAAATGAGTGAGAACATACACTGTTTGTCCTTCTCCAGTTACTGTGGCCAAGTTCAAAAAGGGTGTTGCCTGAGTTCTCCTCTGGGATTTTGATGGAATCTTGTCTCACATTTAGATCTTTCATCTATTTTGAGTTTATCTTTGTGTATGGTGCAAGAGAGTGGTCCAGTTTCATTCTTCTGCATGTGGATGTGCAATTTTCCCAGCACCATTTATTGAAGAGACTGTCTTTCTTCCAGTGGATCGTCTTTCCTCCTTTATCGTATATTAGTTGACCATAAAGTTCAGGGTCCACTTCTGGGTTCTCTATTCTGTTCCATTGATCTATGTGTCTGTTTTTGTGCCAGTACCACACTGTCTTGATGAACACAGCTTTGTAGTACAACCTGAAATCTGGCATTGTGATGCCCCCAGATATGGTTCTCTTTTTTAAAATTCCCCTGGCTGTTTGGGGTCTTTTCTGATTCCACACAAATCTTAAAATAATTTGTTCTAAGTCTCTGAAGAAAGTCCATGGTATTTTGATAGGGATTGCATTATACGTGTAAATTGCCCTGGGTAACATTGACATTTTCACAATATTAATTCTGCCAATCCATGAGCATGGAATATTTTTCCATCTCTTTGTGTCTTCCTCAATTTCTTTCAGAAGTGTTCTATAGTTTTTAGGGTATATTTTGAGAACCATTTGAACGGTAAATGGTTCTTCAACCTTTTATTTTCAGGTTGTAGGTGTCCTTCTGTCTAAAATGAGTCTCTTGTAGACAGCAAATAGATGGGTCCTGCTTTTTTATCCAGTCTGAAACCCTTTTGATGGGGTCGTTAAGCCCATTCACGTTCAGAGTTACTATTGACAGATATGAGTTTAGTGTCATCATGATATCTATTTAGTCCTTGTTTTTGTGGATTGTTCCACTGAACTTCTTCTTAAAGGGGAGTTTTAAGAGTCCCCCTTAAAATTTCTTGCAGAGCTGGTTTGGAGGTCACATATTCTTTCAGTTCCTGCCTGTCTTGGAAGCTCTTTATCTCTCCTTCCATTTTGAATGAGAGCCTTGCTGGATAAAGTATTCTTGGTTGCATGTTCTTCTCATTTAGGACCCTGAATATATCCTGCCAGCCCTTTCTGGCCTGCCAGGTCTCTGTGGAGAGGTCTGCTGTTACCCTAATATTCCTCCCCATGAAAGTCAGGGACTTCTTGTCTCTTGTTGCTTTAAGGATCTTCTCTTTATCTTTGGAATTTGCAAGCTTCACTATTAAATGTCGAGGTGTTGAACGGTTTTTATTGATTTTAGGGGGGGATCTCTCTATTTCCTGGATCTGAATGCCTGTTTCCCTTCCCAGATTGGGAAAGTTTTCAGCTAGGATTTGTTCAAATACATATTCTGGCCCTCTGGCCCTTTCGGCACCCTCGGGAACCCCAATTAAGCGTAGGTTTTTCTTCCTTAGGTTGTCATTTATTTCCCTTAATCTGTCTTCATGGTCCCTTAATTGATTGTCTCTTTTTTCCTCAGTTTCCCTCTTTGCCATTAACTTGTCTTCTATGTCACTCACTCGTTCTTCCACCTCGTTAACCCTCGTCGTTGGGACTTCTAGTTTGGATTGCATCTCATTCAATTGATTTTTAATTTCTGCCTGATTGGATCTAAATTCTGCAGTCATGAAGTCTCGTGAGGCCTTCATGCTTTTTTCTAGAGCCACCAGTAGCTGTAGAATAGCGCTTCTGAATTGGCTTTCTGACATTGAAGTGTAATCCAGATTTTGTAACTCTGTGGGAGAGAGGGCTGTTTCTGATTCTTTCTTTTGAGGTGAGGTTTTCCTTCTAGTCATTTTGCTCAGTGCAGAGTGGCCAAAAACAAGTTGTATTGGAACACGGGGGAGTATCACTGGTCCGTCCAGCTGGTCTTCTGGGGGAGGGGCCTGCTGTGCTGATTTTCAGGTGTGAGCACTTGGGGGAGCTGCTCTGCCCCTGCCTGCTGCCGGGCTCAGCGGGGGTTGTTTACCCCGTGAGGCCCCAGGAGGATCAGCCGCAGTTGCTATGGCAACTCTGGAAGCCTGGATTCAGCCTCCGCAGGAACTACGGGGCTCGGGGCTCTCGGTTCTCCGTCCGCAGGGCCTGGAGGCTCCGGGGGGGGGGGGGCCGCTGATCTGCTCAGCTCGGGGCAGGAGCGTCCTCGCTGCCTCGGGCCCTCCCAGCCTCTGCCTGTCCCGGGGGAGGCCGGATCCTGGGCTGTGTCCCGGCGCCCTGTGCTCCGGGGCCTGCGCTGTGGGATTCGCGCTCCCGCCCCGCAGCCCCCTCCGCGGAGCCGCCCCCGAGCCCCTCCGAGCTGCTCCGGTGCGCGCTGCAGCCCTTAGGGAGCTCGGTGCACTCTCCCGGGGCGCAGGTGTCTGTTAGTGTCCCCGGGAGCCCCTGGGTCCTGCTCCAACTCCCTGCGAGCCCCTTTCCGCCCGCCCGGGAAGGTTGGTGCAGCTCCTGCTCCTCCGGGACGGGGCTCTCCTGTCCTGGGGACACTCGCCCCGGCCTCAGCCCGGCTCCTCCGGGGCCCCTCCCCCTCGGAGGCCTTTTGTTTCTTTATTTCTTTTTCCCCGTCTTCCTACCTTGATAGAAGCGCGAACTCTCCTCACTGTAGCATTCCAGCTGGTCTCTCTTTAAATCTCAGGCCGAATTCGTAGATTTTCAGGATGGTTTGAAGGTTATCTAGGTAATTTGGTGGGGACAGGTGATTTGGGGACCCTGCTCTTCCGCCATCTTGCCCCTCCCCCCCGATAAATTCTTTATAGATTTTGGATACTAGCCCTTTATCTGATATGTCATTTGTGAACATCTTCTTTCATTCTGTCATTCTGTAGTTTGTCTTTTATTTGCTGTTTCCTTTGCTCTGCAAAAGCTTTTTATCCTGATGAAGTCCCAATAATTCATTTTTGCTTTTGTTTCCATTGTCTTTGGAGACATGTCTAGCAAGAAGTTGCTGTGGCTGAGGTCAAAGAGGTTGCTACCTGTGTTCTCCTCTAGGATTTTGACGGATTCCTGTCTCACATTTAGGTCTTTCATCAATTTTGAGTTTATTTTCATGTATGGTGTAAGAAAGTGGTCCAGTTTTATTCTTCGACAGGTGGCTGACCAATTTTCCCAACACCATTTGTTAAAAAGACTCTTTTTTCCATTGGATATTCTTTCCTACTTTGTTGAAGATTAGTTGGCCACAGAATTGAGGGCCCATTTCTGGGTTCTCTATTCTGTTCCATTTATCTATGTGTCTGTTTTGGTATCAGTACTTATTCTGACTTGCTGATTACAATTTTGTAATATGGCTTGAAGTTTGGGATTGTGATGCTTTCAGCTTTATTGCTTTTTCAACATTCCCTTGGCTATTCAGAGTCTTTCCTGGTTCCATACAAATTTTAGGATTGTTTGTTCCAGCTCTGTGAAAAATGCTGGTGTTATTAAGGCAGGGATTGCATTGAATGTGTAGATTGTTTTGGATAACATATACATTTTAATAAAATTTGTTCTTCCAATCCATAAGCATGGAATGTTGTTCCATTTCTTTGTGTCTTCCTCAGTTTCTTTTTAAGTGTTCTGTAGTTTTCTGAGTAGAGATCTTTTAATTCTTTGGTTAGGTTTATTCCTAGGTATTTTATAGTTTTTGGTGCAGTTGTAAATGAGATCGATTCCTTGATTTATCTTTCTGCTGCTTCATTGTTAGTGTATAGGAGTATAACTGACTTCTGTGCATTGATTTTATAGTCTGCCACTTTGCTGAATTCCTGCATGAGTTCTAGTAATTTTTTGGTGGACTTTTTGGGTTTTCTACATAGAGAATCATGTCATTTGCAAAGAGTGATAGTTTGACTTCTTTCTTTCCTGTGTGGATGCCTTTTATTTCTTTTGTTGTCTGATTGCTGAGGCTAGGACTTCCAGCACTATACTGAACAACAGTGGTGAGAATGAACATCCTTGTCGTGTTTCTGACCTTAGGGGAAAAGCTCTCTGTTTTCCCCCTGAGGATAATATTTGCTTTGGGGCTTTCATGTATGGCTTTCTTGATGTTGAGGTATGTTACCTCTATTTCTACATGGTGGAGGGTTTTTATCAAGAAAGGATGTTGTATTTTTGTCAAATGCTTTTATTGCATCTATTGAAAGGATCATAGTATTCTTATCCTCTCTTTTATTAATGTGCTATATCACATTGATTGATATACGGATGCTGAATGACCCCTGCAGCCCAAGAATAAATCCCACTTGGTCATGGTGAATAATCCTTTTGATATACTGTTGGATCGTATTAGCTAGTAACTTGGTGAGAATTTTTGCACCCATGTTCATCAGGGGTATTAGTTTATAATTCTTCTTTGTGATGAGGTCTTTGCCTGGTTTTGGGATCAAGGTAATGTTGACCTCATAGCCCAAGATCAAGGCACAGCTGACATGCTGCCTGGTGAGAGCTCTCTTAACATGTTGACCTTTTTGCTGTGCCCTCACGTGGTGAAGAGATAAATCATCTCTCTCATCTCTTATTTTAAGAGCACTAATCCCATTCACAAGGGCTCTACTTTCATCACCTAACCATCTCCCAAAGGTCCCACCTCCTTGGACTTTGGAAGTTTTCCTTCCATTTCTATTTTTTGAAATAGTTTCAGAAGAATAGGTATTAATTTTTCTTTAAATGTTTGGTAGAGGGACACCTGAGTGGCTCAGTGGCTGAGCATCTTCTTTCAGCTCCGGGGTGTGATTCTGGAGTTCCGGGATCGAGTCCCACGTCGGGCTCCCCTGCATGGAGCCTGCTTCTCCCTCTGTCTGTGTCTCTGCCTCTCTCTCTGTGTCTCTCATGCATAAATAAATAAAATCTTTAAAAAATAAAATAAATGTTTGGTAGGATTTCCCGGGAAGCCATCCTGCCCTGGACTCTTGTTTGTTGGGAGATATTTTTATTACTGCTTCAATTTCTTTGCTGGTTATGGTTTCTTTGTGCTGGCTATAGTTTTCTGTTCAGGTTTTCTATTTCTTCTTGCTTCAGTTTTGGTAGTTTATATGTTTCTAGAATTATGCTCATTTCTTCCAGATTGCCTAATTTGTTGGCATATAATTGCTCACATATTCTCTTATGATTGTATTTCTACAGTGCTGGTTGTGACCTCTTTTCCTTCATTCCTGATATTATTTGGGTCCGTTCTCTTTCTTTTTAATAAGTCTGGCTAGGGGTTTATCAATCTTAATTAATTATTTTAAGGAACTAGCTCCTACTTTCATTAATGAGTTCTACTGTTGTGTTTTTTAAAATTATTATTTCTATATCATTGATTTCTGCTCTAATCTTTATTTCTTCTCTGGGTTTATTTGCTATTCTTTTCCAATCTCCTTTAGGTATAAGGTTAGATTGTGTATCTGAGACTTTTCTTGCTCTTGAGGAAGTATATATAGCTATATATACTTCCCTCTTAGGACTGCCTTTGCTGCATCGCAAAGGTTTTGAACTGTCATGTTTTTATTTTCATTTGTTTCCATTCAGTTTTAAAATTCTACTTTAATATCCTGGTTGACCCTTTCATTCTTTAATAGAATGTTCTTTAACCTCCATGTATTTGTGGTCCTTCCAATTTTCTTCTTGTGGTTGACTTCAAGTGTCATAGTACTGTGGTCAGAAATATACATGGTATGACCTCAATCTTTTTTGTACCAGTTAAGACCTGATTTGTGACCCAGTATGTGACTTTTTCTGGGGAATGTTCCATGGGCACTCAAGAAGTATGTATATTCTGCTGCTTAGGATGAAAGTCCCCAAATATATCTGTTAAGTCCATTTGGTCTGAGGTGTCATTCAAAATCCTTGTTTCCTTGTTCATCTTCTGCTTAGATGATTTCACTATTGCTGTGAGTGGAGTGTTAAAGTCCCTTACTACTCTTGTATTATTATCAGTGAGTTTCTTTAATTTTGTTATTGATTATTCTATATAATTGGCTGCTCCCAAGTTAGGGGCATAAATATTTATAATTGTTAGATCTTGTTAGGTAGATTCCTTTATTGTGATATAGTGCCCTTCTTCATCTCTTATTGGAGTTCTTGGTTTAAAATCTAGTTTGTTATAAGGATGGCTACTCCAGCTATTTTTTGTTGTCCATTAGTATAATAGATGGTTCTCTACCCCCTCATTTTCATTCTGGCATTTCATTATGGGTCTAAAATGAGTCTTTTGTAAGCAGCATATTGATGGGTCTTATTATTATTATTTTTTTTTACCCATTCTGACACTTATTGTCTTTTGATTGGAGCACTTAGCCATTTACATTCAGAGTAATTACTGAAAGATATGAACTCATTGACATTGTAAAGTGCGATTGTAAAATCGTTGTTCCTATAGTTTGTCTCTGTTCCTTTCTGGTCTTTGTTATTTCTGGGCTCTTTCTCCATTCAGAGAATCCCCATTAATGTTTCTTGTAGGGCTGGTTTGTGTTCACAAAGTCCTTTAGTTTTTGTTTGTCCTGGGAACTCTCTATCTCTCTTTTTATTTTGAATGATAGCCTTGCTGGATTAAGTATTCTTGGATGCATATTTTTCCCATTTAGCACATTGAATATATCATGCCAGTCCTTTCTGGCCTGCCAGGTCTCTGCAGACAGGTCTGCTGCCAGTCTTATGTGTCTACCCTTGTTGGTTAAAGACCTCTTGTCCTGAGTGCTTTCAGGATTTTCTCTTTATCTTTGTAACTTGGAAGCTTACCTATAATATCTTGAGGTGTTGATCTATTTTTGTTAATTTTGAGGGGGGTTCTTTGTGCCTCCTGGATTTGAGTGCCCATTTACTTCCCTAGATTAGGGATCTCAGCTATAAATTGTTCAGATAAACCTTTTACTTTTCTCTACCTCCTCATCTTCTGAGATTACTATAATATAATTATTATTTCACTTTATGGAATTGTTGAGTTCCCTCAGTCTACCTTCCTGATCAAATAGGGTATTTTCCCCCCTCTTCTTTTCAGCTTCTTTATTTTCCATCACTTTATCTTGTATAGAACTGATTCACTCATACTTCATCCATCTTCATTTTTATGGCCTCCACTTGGGGTCTGCATCTTGGTTATAGCATTTTTAATTTTGGTCTGACCAGATTTTAGTTCTTTTACCTTCACAGTAAGAGATTCTCTAGTGTCTTCTATGCTTTTTTCAAGCCCAGCTACTATTCTTATAATTGTTTTAAATTCTAGTTCAGACTAGAATTTAATTTAATCAATCTGCTTTGATTAAATCTCTGGGTTTTTTCCCCCACTCTTCTTTCTTTTGGAGTGAATTCCTCCATCTTGCCATTTTGGATGGAAAAAACAAAGAAAGAAAACAGAAATAAGAATAAGAAAAAATAAAAATGGAAAAATAAAAAATAATAATATAAGGTAAAATAAAATACATACAGGAAGCTAGATCTTAGATGTGCTTTGGTCTTGTTATGAGAAGGTTGTTAGAAAAAAGTAGAAAGAAAAGAAAAAGAAGAGAAACAAAATTTAAAAATATATAAAATATTTAAAAAAATTAAAAATGCCCTTTCTGTATCCAGAAAACAAAACAAGAAAAAAAAAAGAGAGAAAAACAAAGATGAAAACAAACAAAAACAGAAACAAGTAACAAAGAACTCCAGAGGACACTAGATGGTTTCCCCTAAAGTTGAAGCTTTGCGGCACTCTATGATCAGCCAACTTGGTGTGGGCAAAGGGTTTGTGCTGGTTTTCTGAGGGAGGGACCTGCTGCTGTGTTTCTCAGCTGGAACTGCCCTAGTGGAGATGCACCTGCAGGGCCTGGGATGAGGGTGGGGGTGCCAGGGTGGCAGGGCTTGGTATAGCGGCTCTGTTCAGCTTTCTAAGGTGGATCAAGCTGCTGTGTACAGGGAGATAATGGTTTTGCCCTCTCATCTCTGAAGTGAGAAAGGCATGCCATCCTCTTTAGGGAGCCCTCACGATGACCCCTCTTGTGTCCCAGGTTTGCATGAGCTACCCCTCTTCACCCTATGTCATAGCTGTGCACCTGCCAAATGACATAGCACTCCTGTGTTTTATCTCAGATAGTGCTTCAAAATGCCACACTTCAGGGGCCCCTAAAGAGCAGACCCTCGGGGAGGGTTTCCCCATGTTGTGGCCAGTGCTGGCTCCTCGCAAAAGGCATGTGGCACAAATACACAGTGGTTCAGAGTTTATGGGGAATGGCAACACTCAGCAGCTTCTAGCAAAGCCAAGGTTTGCTGCCCTCAGGCAGCCTTTGGTCCTCTATTGTGGGTCAGTCCTTTGCTCCAGGGGAGGCCGTGTGACCCCCTTCCCAAGGCACTTCAAGCAGGGGAACCGCTTCTCCCAGTGTGACCCTGGGGAGCCTCTGGTCGCCAGCTTCTGGGGCTCAGCTCTGCTCCCCCAGTGGGCACCACCTAGCTCCTCAGGCAAGAACCTGTTTGAGGCGCCAACCAGCCAACCTCCAATACCTCAGGATTTGTGCTGCCCTGTCTACAGGAAAACTGGTGGTAATGTAACTATTTCCCCCCTCACTTCAGTGGTTTTGAGCAATAGTTTTCTTGTGCATTTTCCTGCGTGTTTTCACTCTTCCTTCTCATTCTCTTTTTTTTCCTTGCCTTTTCTCTCTCTCCTCCTTCTTTCTCTCTACTCCCTCTTCAGTCAGGGCTCCCTCCCCTGGGGAGTGCCCATTGCTCTTTTCTCCCGTGGATAAACTGCAGGGACACCTGGGTGGCTGAGTGGTTGAAGGTCTGCCTTGGGCTCAGGCTCAGGGGGTGATCCCGGGGTCGGGAGATCGAGTCCCCCATCAGGCTCCTGGCAAGATCCTGCTTCTCCCTCTGCCTGTGTCTTTCATGAATAAATAAAACAAACAAATAATAATAATTTAAAAAAACCCTCTCTGCAGTTCCTGCCTTCCGCTGATCCTTTATAGCTGTGTAGCTTCCTTCTCCAAGACTTCTAATCAATTTTGTGGGTAATCAGGATGATCCTATCTTTATCTAGCTGTGTTCCAGTGAGGAGGCAAGTCATTCCACTCCTCTGCCATCTTTCCTGGGATTTTCTTAATTGTACTTGTCAGTTGAAGCAAAAATTATAAGATCATCTGATGCGGTTTGCAATACATATACCGCAGTTATTTAAGACGCTTTTCAATGGTGGAGGGCATAAGGATGTAAACGAAAATAAATTTTCTAAATTTACTCATACTGGTAAAATGTCAGTGCTGATAATACTGTGGCCAAATGGCTGGCAAGGATGTCAGGAAACTGAATCTCTCATGTATTCCTTATGGAAATGTAAAATAAGGAAATGAAATGGTAAAATGAGAGAGATCTTTGTGGTATTGAAATAGGCATTTTGATTGTGGTGGTTGTACAAACTGTCACAAGTATTAAATAGCATAAAGTTAGATACACATTGTCCTAGCGTCAGTTTCCTGGGTTTGATGTTGTGCGACAAGTATTGAGAGAAAACCGGGTGACGGATACTTGGGACTCCTTGTACTATCTTTGCAACTTCTTGGGAATCTGAAATTATTTTAAAATCAAAAGTTAGAAAAGAAAAAAAAGAAAAAAAAAGTAAAAATGTCATGATCTTCTGTTGGAAGATCATATATTATATTTTGGGCATAAAATGAGTAGTTAAAACCTAAATAACACTATGTCTGGCCACCTTTCTTTCCACTCACACTATATTATATGCTGCATGTGGTGGCAGTGATGAGAATACCAGAAGAGGTAAATTGAGTCCTTGTCCCAGCTAATGGAAATTGGAGAAGGTGACACGAAGAAACAAATAAGCAAGTAGAACACCAAGTAAGAGCCTCAGGATAACTATGAAATACTAGGGATCCCTGGGTGGTTCAGCGGTTGAGCGCTTGCCTTTGGCTCAGGGCATGATCCTGGAGTCCCACATCAGGCTTCCCGCAGGGAGCCTGCTTCTCCCTCTGCCTGTGTCTCTGCCTCTCTTTGTGTGTCTCATGAATAAATAAATAAAGTCTTAAAAAAAATTAAAAAATAACAAAAAAACTGTGAAATAATCTTTAAGTCTTTCTCCTACAAATTCACCTCAATTCATTAAAAAACAAAAAAACGCCCCCCCCATATCCCTCAGTATTGAAAGTAACTAAATCTTTCTCTTCCCTTAATTAAGTTAACCTCTACTGAGTTATTTTTATGCGCTTGGTAGTATACTCAATATCTCACACTTATAACCTCGTTCATTTTTTGCATATCTATAAAGGAAGTACTATTACTGAGGTACAGAAGAGGCAAGAAATTCTCTGAGTGGTTGCACTCACACAGTTGAAGGGGTGGGGGTTAGAGTTAGGATTTGAAACCAGGTGATCTGACTCCTGAAAACATGTTCTTAATCGTTGTCCTAAATTTCATGATATATTGGGGGTAGCACTCCTTATTTCATCTGTTTGTGAGGGTACATGGATGGCTTTGAATCTCACTTGGTCGCCTGAGGCTTTACATTTTGTGCTAGTTAACAGGGATGCATTTATTATACAACTATCTCTAACTGGAATGTGCTTCAGATGCCATCTACTTAAATCCTTTTTGTCTACCCTATTAGAGGACATTAGGCAGTCAGTAGAGCTATGTAATTGCTTTTCAGTGACACTTTAAAGAGTTAGGTTTATTGTAGAGGAGGAGCGTGGCAACTGAGTACCCCACTGTCATGAATCACTCAGGGTCAGAATTAGGCTGCACTAGATATCAAAGGATATCTCTCAATTTAGGGCAGCGCCATCCATAATTGCTATTTGCAGCTTATATCCCAAACTGAGGCAGCAAATTGTACTGATCCTATTCTATGTGGTATAATATCAAACATGACTGAGTCTTTCTCTCTGCTCTTACCTGTTTATTTTTCTCCCAACAGAGTCATTATGAAGAACAATTTTGCACCCTTGGGCTGAGGAAAAAGAACAATAATGGGCTATTTCTTCTGGATTCATTACCTCCCTACGGAAATTCAGCACGTCTAGTCTCGTTCCTATATCACTCTATGTTCCTTTTTTAAGCCTTCTTTCCCAAGTTTCCTCTCTTGAGTGGGAGAGAGGAATGAATGTCAGGCAAAAAGGGAGTCAGAGTGAAGAAGATGTAATAGCTTACAGACAGAGATGCAGAGGTGAAACAAAAGGAAGAGAAAAAGAAGGGGAGAGGAAAAACATCTTTGAGAGATTCTGAGCCATGGTGCCGCAACATAAATCTCCAGTGAGTCAAATGTAGTAAAGGCATTTACACTCGTGAAGAATCTCACTTCTTTCTGAAAAGGGAAATGAAGAGCAAGAGCTCCCTGGAGAGGCATCATGGTCAGGAAGATGGGAATAATGACCTAGGTTGCTCCTTGTATCTGCTTGTCAGTTTCACTCAGGCTTACACTAATGCCTGCAGAACCAATCTTGACTTCAAGAAAACTGTGCATTTCTAAAGTTGAGTAAAGGAAACAGCCACAAGTACTCTTCAAAAGTGAAATAATAGAAGCAAAGAAGAAAGGAAAGATGGGAAGGAAAAAAAGAGGAACAAGCCAATCCTTAGTTAGAATACCTGTCTTCTTTTAAAATATTGGTAAGTCATGAAAATAATTTTATTGTTCTTAGAAATTTGAAAACAGAATATACTCTGCCTCATGTTATGACTCAGGAATGAGAATATTTTATTATACATTATCAGTTTTCAGGAAAAAGAATCTGGAGTATACCAAACAAAAATTAGCTAGTTTTGTTTGCTTTTGGAGAGAGTAATACTCACATGTAATTTATTCATCTTAAAAATCAGTCATTAGAACATTAAACAATTATAAAATAAAACATAAAAACTTAATTTCCTTTTGCTTTTAAATTAATCACAGTAACCCCCAGTGGTTAAGCGTATGAGCTCTAGTTATCCAGAGCTGTGTTCATGATCCCTGTGATGAATAGCCAGTTACTTCCCTTCTCTGTGCCTTTACTGTTTATCTATAAATTGGGAATAATGACAGAATCTGCCTCAAAGGACTTTTGTGAGGATTAAATCACTAGAGCGAATTTATCAGAGCATCTAAATATTGTAAACCCTCAACATGCACTAGCATCATTAATACTATTTTAAAGGAAATATAGAAAGTTGAATTATGGGCATCAAAAGTAAGATCAACAAGCAAACCATCATAATACAAAAATCACTTAAAATCATAAAATCATTTTTAGAAACCCCAAATAATGAAAACTATTTTAGCAAGACCTAAAATATTCTTTCTTCTAAAAGATTTATTTATTTTAGAGAGAGTGCATTTGAACACAAGTGGGAGAAGGGAGTGATTACTGGATCTCAAGTGGACTCTGAGCTAAGCTCAGAGCCTGACAAAGGGTTCCATCTCACGACCCTGAGATCATGACCTGAGCTGAAACCAAGAGTTGGACACTCAACCAACTGAGCCCCCTCAAATCCTCAATATTACTTATTTCTAAATGTGAAAATTTTAGGAGCCTCAGAGGAGTTGTAATGAAGTCCTGATAAAACCAAGCAGTGGACTTTGGTTGGTCTCCATCATTGACTGAATAAAATGTTTCCTGAAATTTACCAGATAAAAAATGAATCTGAGCCTAGCTTCATGCTAGGCGAGCTAAGTTAACTTAGAATTGAGTTTATGGAAAACAAATTGAATAATTGATAGACTCAATAATTTATAAAGCACCACACCAGATCTTTTCAGGGATTTGCTTAATTTCCCACAGCTGAAGTTTTTGGCAAATGGTTCTCAGAAAAGAAGACAAATTTGGTCAAGCTGTGCATAAAGAATATATTTTAGTTTAGTCTGAGTTTTTTATTGTTATTCAGTCTAGTCCCACGTACATGCTTCTGGTACATAGTCTAAGTTTAATAACAGCAGACATGCGCTTCTCATCTACATCAGTTAGGATTCAACCAGAGAAACAGAACCATTAGAAGATACACATGGAGAAAGTTTTTGCAGTAAGTTAGCTTATGGGGAAAGTCTAGACAATACCAGGGCCCACTGGGCAAGCCACTAAGAGAAACAGACTGGGATTCTCAGGCATAGCCTGAAGCCATTGTCCCTGAGCAGAATTTCTTCTCTCAGAAAAACTTCAGGCCTGCTTTTAAATCCTTTCAACTGACTGGATCAGGTCCAGCCAGATTATCTAGAATAATCTCCCTCAATTAATTATAGACTGTAATTACATCTACAAAATACCTCCACACCAACACCTAGATGTGTTTTTGAATACCTGGGGCTGAAGCCTAGTCAAGTTGACACATCAAAAACACTACCACTTTAGGGTGCCTGGGAAGCTCAATTGGTTAAGCAACTGACTTGATTTCAGCTCAGGTCATGATCTCAGGGTCGTGAGATTGAACCTTGTGCCGGGCTCCACAGTGGGCATGGAGCTTATTTAAGATTCTCTCTCTACCCCTTTACTTTGGCGCTCCCCCCCCCTAAAGTAAAACAAAACAAAAACAAAACTTCCTTACATCTATATGCCTCTCCTTAATTGGTACTTAAGATCCAAATAAAGCCAATAACAAAGTCATACTTCTACCTAACAGGATATGACTATTTTACTTAAAAATGAAAAGATACTTAACCATTTTTTTTTCTCAGAAGAGAATATAAAGTCCTGGGTGATACTGACTCTTATCCCTTGCCATCCTTTAACTTCCTATTATATAAAGTTAACTAGTAGTAATACATCTCCTGTTGGATGATGAGTTAATAAGAGAAAGAAACAAAAATTTTTGGTTAATATGTATGCAAGCTTATTAAAAATAAAAGAAGGAATACTTATAGCTTTACAATCCTTCTTTCCACAACTGGTCTGGTGATTATAGTTAGTATTTATAACTACCTTTTTCCACTATCCATTCCATATTCCCTTTGCCCTCAGTAAGCATCTCAGTTGGTCGTGGTTTTTTGTCTGCTGGGGGTGACCTAAACTTTCATATCTGAAGTTTCAGGCCATTAGCAGACCTGCCTGAAATGGGTTATAGTTTTTCATTTAATCACAGGACATAAAGTACTAAGAAATATAAGGGATCTCCGGTATTCAAGACATCCCCTTCCTTACTTGCAATCAGCAACCCAATTTCTCCCGAAAATCAAAGATCAATAACCAGGGAACATCTTGAGGAATCCAAAGTAGATGGTTAGCACTTCCAGCATTCACTACAGTGTAATTATTATTGTGTCTCTTGACTGAAGTATTTCTCTTTGAAACTAAGATCTCCAGACCATCAAAGCTTTAGTTGAGGGGAGAAGGAAAAATTTTGCTGGTGGATAGCTAGGGGTAATAATGAGTGGAGTTACTCCCATTTCTATCCTTTAATTTCTGGACTTATGACTCTGGGTATGGGAGAGACAGAACCATATATACTGGACACTAATTCAGGGCATACACACCCTCCTGGAGAACCTTGCCCCCGCCTTGCAAGATACTGCCATCCAACTGGCACTGTAACTGAATCTTTAAAACACCATTCCACCATTCCATCAGGCCAGCTACTTCAAGATGGTGGTGAGCACATCAAGGCTAGTGAATTCAACGAGTATGAGTCATCGCCACATTTAAATGTTGTGAAGTAAGCTGCTTAACGAAAAGCAGTGCTGTGTGGAATACTATGAGAGTGGATAAGACATTCTATAAGTCCACAGATGACAGTTTGCATATTGCATGCAGAGAAGACAAATCTATGTCCAAGGTAAGTGTCTATATCAGTAAAAATAAAGCACCTTCCATGATGAAAGCAGTCCACTGTAATCAACCTGCTATCAGGTAAATGGTTGATCATCTTGGGGAATGGTTGCATATTGGGGATATAGCATTGGCCTCTGCAGAGTACCCTCTGAAGACAGAATGGGTACTCAGGACTGGAGGTAGCCAGGCTGATTCCGGTAAATGGAAGTCCATGTTGGTGAGCCCATGCATAATCTCCATTCTTGCCACTGAGGACACTGGGCAGTGATAGTGATGACTGAGAAAGAAAAAGGTAACTGCTATCCATGCAGTGGTTCATTCGTATGCTTAATTATTTAAATTTTTCTCTGCTAAGGTTATCCTTTGGTGAGTATTCACGTGAGACGCAAATATCTTCATCTGTTTTGCCCATTCATAGAGGGTCCATCCACATACCTCTTCCTTAGATCTCCTTACTAATTTTTCCAATTATGTTCCTTCCAAGTCCTGCTGGTTTCAGCCTATTAAAATATATAAATTCATACCTCTAGCCATTTCCCTTCCAAAGAAAATAAACCACCAGGTGAATGTGAAGGTGAATCTTCACTGAGAAGATTTTCCTTCAACAGTGTCTTTCACAAATGTACCTGAAAAGTGAAACTACACTACCATATTGGCCAGGAGTTAATAAGGTTCAATTTGTTTGGTCTATGTGAATGGATTAGAGAAGATTCTCTCCAATTAATCTAAACAATGCCCTACAAGTACATTTACTCCCTATACCTTATGCAGAAGTCTTCATTAGCCCTTCCCAAACCTGACAGCTTGCTCGCCTTTCCCTCCTTCTAGATTTTCTCTCATGATCATCAGCAACAAAATTCCATTTGGTTATCAAATCTGGACACTCAGGGATAATCTGTAAGCCCATCCTCTCCTTTAACCATATTGTCCTGCAAAACCCACCCTGTGTTACTCATTTGAACAATTACCCTTTTTTAGCCTAAATTTGCATGCACACACTTCTGCTGTCTTTCACCACTGCTTCAATTTAGTTTATAATCTCACTGTTTTTCTCCCCAGAACTATTGTAATGTCCTTTTAATTGGGTCCCAGCTTAGTTTTGCTTTTAGCTAATCTATCATCCAGTGGCTGTCAAAGTGATCCTGAGTTACTTACAATGTGTTACTCCATATTTTAACTCCTTCAGTGAATTCTTCTATTAAAAAACAAAAACAAACTTCTTGGAATAACATGCAAATCTGAACTCATCTGAAGACTGACTTGCAGAGTTTACATGAAGAAAATTAAAAACAAAACAAAACTAAAATGGCTCAATTACAAATCAGCCCTAACATCTCCTTCAGTTTCATATTCTGGTATTCTTTCTTTAAAAAAAAAAAAAAAACTGGTACTCACTTTAAATCAGTCTACAGTAGGATCCTGATGTATAGGGGCATTCATGTTTCCATACATTTAAATGTGCTATTTCTATTACACAATATATCTTTTCTTCCACGTCCTGAAGTGATACCATATTATTCTTTAGTCTCAGGTGAATTATCAGTTCCATTATAAGTTATAAAGTTTTTTCCCAATCACTCCTAGCAGATTTTATCACATCTTCCTGTAGAAAATAATGGGGTTGATTTTATTATTGTACCTCACCTTTTTTGTATATATATTTTTATTGGGGTTCAATTTGCCAACATATAGCATAACACCCAGTGCTCAACCTGTCAAGTGCCCCCTTCAGTGCCCGTCACCCAGTTACCCCAATGCCCCACCCACCTCCCTTTCCATTACCCCTTGTTCATTTCCCAGAGTTAGGCGTCTCTCATGTTCTGTCTCCCTCTCTGATATTTCCCACTCACTTTCTCCCCTTTCCCCCTTATTCCCTTTCACTATTCTTATATTCCCCAAATTAATGAGACCATATAATGTTTGTCCTTCTCCAATTGACTCACTTCACTCAGCATAATACCCTCACCTTTTTCATAATTTTATATTTCATGGCTGTTGCTACTACAGTGAAGTGAAATGGTTCTTTTTATTATATCCTGTAAGCCTAACACAGTGCCTGACTTATATGTGCTCCATAAATGTTTGGTGAGTGAAGGAATAATTGAATGAATGAATGAATGAATGAAGTCAGATAGAATAGCAATAAATACGCAATTCAAGAAACTGATAATAGGGTCACAGTCATGGTTTATGAAGACAATATATAAATATATCTGTTTCTTTTCAAAAAAAATTAGAAGAAAGTAGCATAATAATTTCAGGGGAACTGAGATATAAAGCAAAGTGTCAAATTAGTGGCTGCCTCTAAACACTTCAATTTCTTGGTCTAATCATGTGATTATTTTTATTTTTCCTTTTTTAACATCTTTTTAGATGTAATATCTGATATTGTTGATAGGTGGAATATGAAACATAATCATAAAATGAATACTTCCAAACCCACCACACAACATTAGAACTACAGCACTATTAAATAATTTTTCAAAATATATTTTTTAAACTTGGGAAACATAAAGCTATTGTAGGATATGCATGGTATTGCATTCCCCCCACACACACTTTAAAGATAGATGTGCCCATGTCACTTATTTTGACCAGTAAAATGTGAACAAAAGTGAATCATGATTCCTCATGGTTCTTTTTACCCACCATGATGCTCATAGAAACATCTGTATATTGAGATGGATCCTCTGTCAACCCAGGTCCACAAATGACTGCCATGAGCAATACTTCTTGTTGACCCCCTTTGTACATGTAGTGAGAGAGTAACAAATAAATTCTCATTTAAGTCATGAAATTTGGGGATGTTTTTGTTGCTATGTTTAACCTAACCTATCCTGATTAATTTGTAATATGTGGACATAATGAAGATTTTTTAAAATCTATGTGATATTAAAAACACCCCATCCATGTTGTTAAAAGTTTTGCAAAAGAATTATTTCAGTAGTCTTCTGTTGATGTGGCATTATTTTTAAGAAGTTCTCAATTGAAAATGAGTGAAAATATCAGTGAGGGTGACAAAACATGAGAGACACCTAACTCTGGGAAATGAACAAGGTGTAGTGGAAAGGGAGGTGGGTGGAGGGTTGAGGTGACTGGGTGATGGGCACTGAGAGGGGCACTTGGTGGGATGAGCACTGGGTGTTATGCTAAATGTTGGCAAATTGAACTCCAATAAAATTTAAAAAAAAAAAGTTCTCAAAAAAAAATAAAAAATAAAAAAGAAGTTCTCTAATTGTGGGATATTTAGATGTTCCACATTTTGATATTTTATGTTATTCTCCTACAAACTCCCTTAAACTTAAGTCTATGTATCACCATTTATTTAAGATAAAGGAAAAGAAATAGAATAGGTTGAAGCTTTGACTCAGTTTACTATTTTTTCCAGGAAAAATACTTGTAAATTTAAAATTTCTCCATGTGTGCCTGAGCACACATATAGTCTCTTGTTTTTATAACATGTAAATTTGAATTACTAGTAATAGTAAATATCTTTTCGATATTCATGGTGATTCTATTTTTATAAATTTGATAATTCACACACAATCTATTTTTCTTTTGGATTTATAAAACTAATATATTAAACATTTTCTGTCATATATTTTTTAAGATTTTATTTATTTGAGAGAGAGAGAGAAAGAGCATGAGTAAAGGGAGAGGGACAGAGGGAGGAGCAGACCCCCCCCCCATCCCAGCTGACCAGGGGGACTGTTGCAGGGCTCCATCCCAGGACCTGGGATTATGACCTGAGCTGAAAGCAGGCACTTAACTCACTCAGCCACCCTGGTATCTAGTTTTAAGAAGTGAAGTGAATGTATTTTTCCCCCAAGTAGTTAACTAATTTCTACTTACACAAAAACTATAATGTTACACAGTATATTTTGAAATATTTCCTGGTTACATGTGCATATATGTGTGTGTATATAATAAATTCATATATATGTATTCACACACCCATATATATATATATATATATTTTAGATGATAAATGTTATAGATATCTCCTGCTTAACCTTGTTTATCTTTTAAGCATCCTTTCAGCTTTCTTTCTATGGGCTTTATGTTTTATTGCAATAGATAGAATGTCCAAAAATGTTAAAAAAAAAAAAAGTAACAATGTCAGACATCATATTCTGGTACCTGATTTAAAAAAAATTCACTTTTTAACCAGATAGTTTTTAGGACCTGGTAGTGTTTTGAGGACCTGTGTTTGAGAATCTAGCAGATGTGCCCCATTTTTGTGATGGGAATTAAAGTAGTGAACAAGACAGACTCCTTCTTCTGTAAAGCATCATTTCTACTTAGGGAAAGATAATCAACAAGTTGACAAAGGAATTGACAAGATAATTGCAGCCAGTGATTGGAGGCGTGAAGAAATGTAAGGAGCCTGGCACCAAAAGGTAGAGCATGCCCCACCAAGGAGCAGTACTGTTGTTTCAGTGGTCAGGAAAGGGCTTCCTGAAGAGGCAGCTTCTTTGAGAGGATAAGAAAAAATGCTGGTCAGCAATTATCTGGAAGAACAGGAATGAAGGAACAGTAAATTCAGCAGCCCTGAGGCTCATGGTATCCGAAAAGCAAGAGGATGATGGCTCTGTCTGTAATTTAACTGATAACGGCTGGGGAAAGGGGCGCCATAGTAGAAGAGGTGGAAAGTTTGGCTGAAGTAGGCTTGTGTAAGCTTCTTAGGACAAGAAAAATATTTTTGATTTTGTTTAGAGCAGAAGTCAAGTTCTTTGATGTGGATTACATTTTAAAAAAACAAAATCACTCTGGCTGTTGGATGAAAAATGGATAAAGAAGGATAACAGGGAAGCCAGAAAGTCACTTACCCATCTGTTGGAATGCCTTGTACAAGACGATGGTACTCTGGACAAGCAAGCTAGTGATGGGCGCGGAAAACAGGTGGGATTCTCGGCAGATTTTGAAGATGGAGCTGTCATGACATACTGATTGTTTTGCTATCGGGGTCAGAGAAAAAGAAAAGTCAAGGACAATTGCTATCGGTTGACTCCTAGATGGATAAATGGATAACATACTGAGGCGGGGAATATTTGGGAAAGGATAGATCTGGTGCAGTGGAGGGTAGAAGTGAAGAGTTTTGGCTCTTTTGAGGTTAAGAATCTACTTGATATCCTAGAATAGTATGGAGTACACACTTGTGTACAGAATTCTGGACTTCAGGGGAATATTTGGAACTGGAGATAGAAGTACTTTTACTACCTTTTGTGTCTTACTAGTAAGAGTGAGGATAGTTTATAGCTAAGTTATTAAGTTATTATATTTGCAGAAAAAATGTTTTGGGCCATTTTTTTCATTATACTGCTGAATATGAACATAAAATAAAAACTATAAATAAAATTATTTCTACATTTCTGATCTGTAGAATTTTCTTGAGAAAATAATTCCACTGGTTTAATTATAAGTATGAAATGAATGCACAAGCACAAAGCCATATGTCAAGTAACAAATAATAGAAAATTAAAGAAGTCAATCAAAATATGTGAGAGAGCTAAATTTCTGGTTCTTAAGTAAAATGCAGCATTATTCAAATTAGTGAACTAACATAACCTTCACTGCTAATGATATATTGAATGTAAAGTTTTTGCTCAAGATTCTCTAGTACTTAAAAAAGTGTTTTTAACTAATTTTTAAAAAACATTTCCTAAGAAATTGTCCTGTTAATTTCCCTCTCTTTTATTAAATAACTCTAGCAAAAAAGTATTAATCCTTAATGATGCCACATTTTGTCTTATCACCTTTTAGGAAATTCTCAATAACTAAGCTGTTAAGAATATTACTCTATTATTATTTTTAAATGTGAAATATTTTGAACACATATATGTGTAGAAGATATGTAATAGATCCTTAGGCATCCACTACATGGGTTGAAAAATCTATTAATATATTTGTCTCAGATCTTTTTCACCCTAAGAAATAAAACTTTACCGGTACAATCTGTTTATATTTATATATAACACATGATAGGTATACTTTTTAAAAATATGATTATTTAATTATCCCAGTACAGTGTATGTCTGCCACATGTCAAATTTCTATATATTTGTGCATCCGCTTCAGTACTTTATCCTTCTCCCATTAGTCAATTTGTTTATTCCTTTAAGAATATCATTCTCTTTAAAATATTAAAGCATTACATTCACTCTAGGACAAGTATTCCTTCATTCTTTTTCCTCTTCAAAATAATCTTGTCTGTTCTAGGTCTTTAACAGTTCCATATGAACTTTAGAACCAGCTTCAGTTCCATTTTGATTTAAATTAAAATCTTTAAAGAACAATTTGGGGAAATTGTCACTTTTTTGGTGGCAATACACTTCTTATTCACTAATAAAACATATCTCCATTTATTTTATGTTTTTAAGTGTCTTTAAAGATCTTTCACATTTCTGTTGGACTTCCTTGAGAGTTTTATATTCTGTTCTTATTGATGCATGTGCTTTTTATTGTATTTACTCCATTTTTACCTGTTTTTAAAAAATATTTATTTTAGAGAGAGAGTGAGAGGGTGGGTGGGGGAGAGGTAGAGGGAGAAGGAGAGAGAAACTCAAGCAGACTCTGTGCTGAGCCTGACACAGGGCTCGATTTCATGACCCTGAGATCATGACCTAAGCCAAAATTAAAAGTTGAATATTTAATCAACTGCACCACCCAGGTGTCCCTCATTTTTACTTGTTTTGACTTTTCTATATTGGCATTGGGTCCAGCAACATTGCTGAACTCTCCTAGGTTAATAGTTCATCTGCAAAGTCACTTGTATTTTCTATGTATACAATCATAGGATCTCTAAATAATGAAAAAGTTGCCTCTTTCTTTTCAGACCTTATCTTAATATGCTCTATATTCTTGCTTTATGCATTGGCCACAATTTGTAAAGGGCAACTTAAAAAAATGACAGGGTTGGAATGAGCTTACTAACAAGAAGCCTAAAAGGAGAGAAGGAAAGACGTGAGGACAAAACTTTAGACAATGCCTATTTTAGGGAGTCCAAGGATAAGCCAGAGAAGATAAAAAATGCTCAGGGTAGAAAAGAAATATGGACATTACAGTGTCCCAGAACTAGAAGATTTTCAAGAAGAAAGCTGCTGTAAGCAGTATCAAAAGTTGTAAAGAAGCCATCATTTCTGAGAAAAGTCCACTGGATTTTGTAATCTGTGGTGGTCATTGAGAAACTGATTTCAGAAGAATGTATAGGGTGATGTTAGCTTCTAACAGGCAAAGTACTGAAAACAGGGATGACCTAAGGTGGGGAAAAAACTATCCTTTCAAACTGTTCCGCGGAAAAGAAAGAAATGAAATGAAGCAGTAGCTTAAGGGGTTATGTGGTTGAAGAGAAATTTTCTGGCTTTAAAAAATAGTGAAGACAGAATTTATTGTAGGCAGAAAGGAAAAAGCTATTGGTGATAGAATGACGGAAGAGCAGGATCAGGTTCCAAAAGAAGATTAAGATGGAATAAAAATATAAGACAAGGAGTCAAGTCTGAAAAAAAAAAAAGGAAGGATAACTTATCTCCCAAATGGTGATATGAGAGCAGAAAGGGAGAGTAAAAATAAAGAAACTTTAAGAAGAATTAAAGAAACACATTTGAAAGGTGCAAGAATGATTTCTGGGATTACTGTGAGTAACTGAAAGAACTGTTTTCAAGACCATTCTCTAAACTAACTCCATGATCTCATGCTCAAAAGAGGCTACAACAAAAAGCAAAACAAAACAAAACAACAAAACACAAACAAAAAAACTCAACCAATTGCAGCCACTCTTTTGGAGGTAAAGGTGACAATGACTCAACACTGGAGACTTAGTGGCAGCATTCACAGCTTTGACTTTGTGGACCTGTAGCTTGATATGGAATTCCCTCCCTACTGTCTCCCTCGTTCCCACCAACCAAAGACCTGAACAAACAGGAGCCAGCATGATAGATTGGATGTGACTTGCTTTGGTGTTCTCCGGGCCAGGCTATCTGTGTGGAAGGATGAGGGTTTGCCAGAAGGTTGCAGTGGGGTTAAACAAAGATTCTTCTAGGTCAGCATCCAAGGTCCAAAGGCAAACCAATACCAGGCTATCTATTTTAAGGAGTCGGGTAGAGCAGAATAATAGTATAGAACCAAGAAGGGAGGTATTCCACAAGGAATTCCCGGCATTGCTGGAACCTAGCTAAGGCATTTTAGAGGACATCTATCAACTTTTTGCATCTGTAAGGTGGAGCTGTTAGGAGAAGATAACTTTCTTCAACATCTCAGATCAAGGCCATTTCTGTGTTTGAAAGGTCCCAGGAGCTTGACAGCAGGAAGTGCTGGATAGAAGATGGCACAAGGTATAACCACCTGAGGGATTCCTAAATGTAGTGAAAAAAGAATATGAGAGGGCCATAGGCCACATAAGGGAGTAGGAATAGATGGAGAAGAGTGTTATTATGTTTCCTGCTTAACTCCAGGAAGCTGTGTCTTGGTGAAATATGGTTACATTTCAACAGGGATTGGAAAATGCAAGCTTAGAAGGTAGACTTGACCAGGATTTGTTACACTAGGAGGAAATAGGCAGATGTTAACTAGTGGAGGAAATTGAACTAATTGGGCCTGGGGCAGGTGTGGTATTAGGAGACTATTTTTTTTTCTACATGTCTTTTTTTAAAATTTATTTTTTATTGGTGTTCAATTTGCCAACATATAGAATAACACCCAGTGCTCATCCCATCAAGTGCCCCCCTCAATGCCCGTCACCCAGTCACCCCCACCCCCCGCCCACCTCCCCTTCCGCCACCCCTAGTTTGTTTCCCAGAGTTAGGAGTCTCTCATGTTCTGTCTCCCTTTCTGATATTTCCCACTAGGAGACTATTTTGTTTCTGAAAATCTAACTTATTGGCTAATTTGGAAAGTAAGGGAATTATTCTTTTTTTTCTTTTTTTTTTTTACATTATATTAAAACAGGGTTTAGCTTATTCATTGTGGTTAATAATTATTACTGAACAATCCAGGGAAGTCATTTGATTTGAATTTTCAAATGTACTGACTAAATATTGGCATTGAATTATTGCTTTTATCTGTAGAGTCTCTCTATATGGCCTGAACGATCATAAGGCATGCCCCAAGACTATATCAGTTTTCAGTGTAGATGGTTGAATGCATTGGCTTTGGAATCAGCCAGATTTGATTTGAATACTAGCTTTGGAAGGTATTAGCTGTGTAACTTTAAGTGAGTCTACTTAACCTTTTGGAACTTTAATTTCCTCTTTGATTAATGTCTTCTAATAGTCACCTATGAAATAATGTTAAATGAGACAATGTATATAAAGTAGTTGAGGCACTGTAGAGATTCAATTTTTAAAAAAAATTTATTTACTTATTTGAGAGAGAGAGAGAGAGCACGCACCAGTTGAGGGAGGTGAAAAGGGAGAGGGAGAAGCAGGCTTCTTGCTGAGCTGGGAGCCTGATTTGTGGCTTAGGGCTGGATCCCAGGACCCTGGGATCATGACCTGAGTCTAAAGCAGATGCTTAACCAACTGAGCCACCCAGGCACCCCTAGATATTCAATTATTATTATTAATTCAATTATATTGAATTATTTATTCAATTATTTATAAAAAATAACATTTTTATTAATATTATTTTTACTACTGAATACTACTCTTGCAAAAGTGTGTAAAATGTACATTGCTTAAAGTTAAATATGAAGAATGTCAAAGACTACACCATCTATGCTACATTGATTAATTGATCATATGCTCACTCTATGTTTTGAATTGTTCTTTTAGAACTAATTCAAACTGGAATTGAATTGAAATCTTGGTATCATAAATTAGGCAACATATCCGAGCCTCTGAAGAGACTACAACAGATTGCACAGCTCATCCCATCTTGCCATTATGATACTGTAAGGAGAAGGATTAATGTGAGGTGTTGTATTAGAGATAGTAGTGCTCACCAACACTCCCATCTGGTTCTCGGCAATCTTGCAGTGAATCAAGCCCATGTCAGTAACTCTGGCACATGTCCTGTAGTGAGAACTGATTTCTGCATTAGAGTGTGGAAAAGCAGTTTGCAAAATTCAATTTGTCTCTGTCCTTATCACAGTGACCAGGAACATTCTGGAGAGCTGTAGATCAACCTGGATGCCTCAATGACTGTGTGGCATGAGTTTCCCTGCAGACTCATGTTGCATACATCGCAAGACTAAGAAAGATCACCTATGGTGTGAAGCCACTGAGATTTTGAGAGTGACCTGTTGGTGCAGCATACTTGGCTGATCCTATATACATTTTATACATATATATATTTTTGCATGCAAAGATGCTTTTTATCTAACATTTAAAAATTAATAGTCTCTAAATACAGTATACACACATTATTTTATTTACCTGCTTATCTCATGCTTTATATATATTATAATGGATTATATCATAATTTATATATAAATATACATGTAGTTATATATTTTATAGAGATATTTTATATATCTATTTTCTGTGTATGCAAATTTATCATATATTTCTGCATAATTACATTACTATATGAATTAATTTTTAATATATGTAAATTATTATAGATATAGATACAAGATGTGTGTGTATAATGAGTGAGATAAGGAGCCACATAAAATAATCTGGGGTGCTGTATACTTTGAAACCATACATTTTTAATGAATAGAAAGATAGTATCTTGTATACAAAAACATTTTTGTAAATTTATTCATTCAAAAACGTTTATTGAGGACCTACTATTGTCTGATTGGGGAAACCATAGATAGGAACATAAAAATCAATGCTGTTATGGAGCTTATATTTTGAGAGAGGACACAGACAATGTAATTTTAAAGCAAATTATATACTAGTTAGAATTTAATTGGAAATTACATTGCATTTTGAAGATGGCCAGGAAGAAGCCTGAGGATGAGTAAGGGTAATAGTGAGTGCTAGGGGATTGAGGGGTGTCCTGTTACTCTAAATAGGGTGGACAAGACAGGATCACTATGATGATGACACTTGAGAAAAGTCCAGACGGAGGAGAAGGAGGTGAAGAAGAAGCAAAAAAGAGACTTGAAGGATGATACTCATCAACGGAAGTGGTAAGAGATAGCCAGAATCTGGAAACACTCTGAAGGTAGAAATGGCATATAAGATCAGGAAACTCGGGATGCCTGGGTGGCTCAGTGTTGAGTGTCTGCCTTTGGCTCAGGTTGTGATCCCAGGGTCCTGGGATCAAGTCCCACATCGGGCTCCCCATGGGGAGCCTGCTTCTCCCTCTGCTGATATCTCTGCCTCTCTGTGTGTGTCTCTCATGAATAAATAAGTAAAATATTAAAAAAAATAAGATCAGGAAACTGAAAAAGATCACCCAGGGAGTGGGATTAGATAGACAGGACAAGTTTAAGGACAGCATGAAGATGTCCTGAAAAGGAGGAGCCACAAAGGAAGCTAAGAAGGAGGAGCTGTTAGGTAGGAGGAAAGTGCAAGTGGATGGTGAGCTTGAAGCCAAGTGAAGAAAATATTTCCAGGAAAAAGGACTGGTTTACTATGTCACATGCCTTGGAGAAGTAAAATACAATGGTATTAAAAATCAGCCATTGCATTTAACATCATGAGAATTGGTGGCCATGACAAAAACAGTTTTGGGGCTAGAAAGTGCTAGAGACAGTGTGGACACAGTTCTCTGAGGGAAAGCAGACATGGGCCATAGCAGTTTGAGAAAGTAGGACGAAGATATTTATTTTGTTTTGTTTTGTTTTAAAGACAAAATAAGTATCCTGCAAGTACACTGATGAAATGTTCCAGTAGAGAGGATGAGATTAAGAACAATATAGGGGAAAAGGCAGAGACTGTCTGGAGACATGTTCTTGGGCAGGCAGGAGGGGTGGGTTCTGGTGTTCCAGTGAAGAGAGAGATAAACGTTTGGAGCACAGACAGGTGATCTGTAATAAGAAGGAAGGGGCAGTATATGGGTGCATAAACATATATTCTGAAGGAGAAACTTCTCCTTGATTGGGACATTCCACATTCTAGAAGTATTCATACCAGTGTTTTTTAGTATGAGCTTTAGCAGTATTTGAAAATATAATTTGATTTATATAAATCAACAAAAAGGTGAATTTTAGATATACTGAAATTGACTACCATAACTAAGTAATCTTAAAAACATGTTGTGGAATTTTAGAGCTTGACATTGGAGTGTTGTCTTCTTTTGAGAAAAAAAAAATTCAACGGGATAGCATTACTAATATTTCCTTGCATGACTAGCTATTATACACTGGAAAAGCAGTTCTAGCTAAGTGTTTGCTATATAAATCAGGGTTTCACAAACTACAACCTGCTGGTCAAGTAGGCTTGCCATCTGTTTATGTAAATAAGAGTTTATTTTAACACAGCCATGTCCATTTATCTACTGATATTTGTGGGTGCTTTCATACTACAAAAGCAAAAGTGAGTGTGATAGGGACCTTATTGCCACAAAGCCAGAAATATCAAGTATTGGTCCTTTACAAAATAAATCTGCAGACCCATGATTAAAAACTGTTGGCTCAATTGAGGCTGGTCCTTCAAATTTTGGATGAAAATAATACATTTCTACAAAAATACAATTTTTAACTAAAAATAACTGTCATCAAATGTTTCTTATAACAAAACATTAAAATGATGTTATTGTAAACATCTTTTATTGTTTCATACAATTACATTTTTTAACTTAATGATTGCAGCATTTTGTTTGTTACTGATGGTACTAGTGGTAGCAGCGGAGTATGTGTGTGTGTGTGTTTACTTAAAACATTTTTTTGTTTTGTTTTGCTTTGTTTTGGTGATTTGGCACTGAGATGCCATAGCTGGAAGGAAAAGCCCTGGGTACAAAATGAAAATGTTATCCAGATGGTGTTGTAGCAAGGACGAATAGCACATTATTCTTTCTTTAGTTTTATTTTTAAAAATTTTAATAGATTTAGTTTTTTAGAGCAGTTTCAGGTTTACAGCAAAATTGAGTGGAAAAAACAGATCACCTCCTATAACCCTTGTCCCTACACATGCGCAACCTCACCCACTATCAGGTACACTAGTTACAATCGATGAACCTACATTCACATGTCATTATGTTGATAGTTTACAAGAGGTTACACTCTTGATGATGTACGTTCTCTGGGTTTTAGCTAATATATAATGTCATGTTTCCACCATTATAAAATCATAAAGAATAGTTCACTGCCCTAAAATTCCTCATTGCTCTGCTTATTCATCCCTCCTTTCCCACATCTCCTGACAAACATGTCTTTTTATGTCAATAAGACATCTTAGTTGCTCCCAAGTTTTGAAATTATTAATAAAGCTTCTATAAAAATCTATGTATAGATGTAAGTTCTCAACTTCTTTGGGCAAATATCAATGAGCGTTAGTGTTATTGGGTAATAAGAGTATGTTTAACTTTGTCAGACTGCCAAACCATCTTCCAAAGTGGGTGTACTGTTTTGCATTCCCACCATCAATGAATGAAAATTCCTGTTGCTACTCATCCTTGTCAGCATTCGGTTTTGTCAGTGTTTCAGATTTAAGCCATTCTTAAAGGTGTGTAGTGGTATTTTATTGTTGCTTTAGCTTATAATTTTCTTTTTATTAAAAAAGATTTTATTCATTTATTTGATGGAGAGAGAGTACACACAAGCAGGAGGAGGGGCAGAGGGGAAGGAAGAAGCACTTCCACTGAACAGGGAGCCCCATGTGGGACTAGGTCCCAGGACCCCGGGATCATGACCTGAGCCAAAGGCAGACGCTTACCTGACATAGCCACCCAGGTGCCCCTTAGCTTGTAATTTTCTAATGACATATGATATTGGACATCTTTTCATATTTATTTGGCTTTTGTATATTTTCTCTAGTAAGGTGTTTGTTCAGGTCTTTTGTCCACGTTTTAATCAGACTGTTCACTTTCTTATTGTTGAGTGTTGAGTTTTTTGTGTGTTTTAGATAATAGTCTTTTATAAGATGAGTCTTTTGCAAATATTTTCTCTCAGTCTGCAGCTTGTCTTCTCATTTTCTTGACATCTTTCACAGAGCAGAATTTTTTTAATTTTAATGGAATCCAGCTCATCAATTCTTTCTTTCATGGATTATGCTTTTAGTTCTTTATCTAAAAAAGTTATCACCACACTCAAGGTCATCGAGATATTTTTCTTATGTTATTTTCTAGGAGTTTTATAACTTCGTATTTTAATTTAGGTCTAACATCTATTTTGACTCAATTTTGGTGAGAAATGTAAGCTCTATGTCTAGATTAACTTTTTTAAAAAAATTATTTATTTATTTATTCATGAGAGACACACAGAGAGAGGCAGGACACAGGCAGAGGGAGAAGCAGGCTCTCCTTTGGGAGCCTGATATGGGGCTGGATCCCCAGACCCCAGATCCAGGATCATGCCCTGAGCTGAAGGCAGATGCTCAACCTCTGAGTCACCTTGGTGCCCCTAGATCCACTTTCTTATATGTGGGTATCTAGTTGTTTTGGAACTGTTTATTGAAGACCATCTTTCCTCCATTGTATTGCATTGCTCCTTTTTCAAAGATCAACAGACTATATTTATGTGGGTCCCTTTCTGGGCTATTCTGTTCCATTGAACATTTCTGACAATATCATAGTGTCTTGATGGTACACATTTATAGTATAGTAAGTATTGAGGTTGGGTAGTATCAGTTGTACAACTTTATTCTTTGATATTGAATTGGCTATTCTGAGAATTTTGCCTCTCCTTATAAATTTTAGAATCAGTTTGTCAGTATCAACAAAATAACTTGCTGGTAGTTGGATTCGGATTGTGTCAAGTTGAAAGGAATGACATGACCACTTTAAGTCTTTCTACTTATGAACATGGAGTATCTTTCTATCTATTTAGTTCTTTGATTTCTTTCATCAGAATTTTGTAGGTTTCTTCGTATAGATCTTGTACATATTTTTGTTAGATTTATAACTATTTCATTTTTTGGTGCTAACATAAATAGTAATGTGTTTAATTTCAAATTTTCTTTGTTCATTGCTGATATATAAAAAAAAATGATTAACTTGGGCAATCCCGGTGGCCCACCAGTTTAACGCTGCCTTCAGCCTGGGGTGTGATCTTGGAGACCTGGGACCAAGTCCCGCATCGGGCTCCCTGCATGGAACTTGCTTCTCCGTCTGCCTGTGTCTCTGCCTCTCTCTCTCTCTCTCTCTCTCTCTCTCTCTCTCTGTATCTGTCATGAATAAATAAATTAAATGTTAAAAAAAAAAGAAAATGATTAACTCTTGTGATTGAACCTGTGTCCGGAAAACTTTACTAAAATCACTTATTAGCTCCTGGAGTCGATATACTTTTGAAGGTCCAGTCATTCCATCTTAGAGGGAAAAGGCAGCCAGGAATCTGGGGCTAAGAAGATTCTTTTTGTCATAACATGTTAGCCTAATTGGCCTCCAGAAAATGAAAATTAGGCCACACACCAAAGTACAAGGGATTTGTGTCTAAAGGAAGAATTTGGAAGAAGGTAATCTCCAGTGAATCATCGGCTATGGCATCAGCTATGGAAAATGGGATTCTTCAGGCTCAGAACCATCATACTTGTTTTAGAAAAACTAAACAAAACTGAGGAATTAGACAATAAAGAAGTCAGTAAAGGATTAGTTTTTACTGTTTCCCATTTGCCAGACACACCAACAGTATGAATTTTAATGTTATTCTTTTATGTTATTTTATTTATTTTGACAAACTAAAAACCATTTAAAATTTGCCAGTTATTCTGGCAGGTTGTATAATTAATCATGTAGTATGCTAAAGATCTAATGTCAGGCACGTAGGACAATATTCTGGTTTCTTAATAGACCTGTGGAAGAATATGCCAAAGAATGTCAAAATCATCTTCCCAATGTCCTTTCTCAAAAATTGGGTAGAATCCAGTTTCTCTCAGAAGCCATTTAAGGTCATTATTCATATATTTTTACTCAAATCCATTTTTAAAGTTTTCTATAAGATTTATTCTCCTCCATCCATTTTGAATTAAATTATATTCTCTGATAATGCTGCCTTTTGAAGATAACAAGCTCCCCAAATTTATACATTGGTTGAAGCAGACCCACATCTTTATTACTCAGATTTCAGCGATAACTCTTAATTAATTATTTAAAAGTTTGGTAAAGCAGTCTGTGTTCACTTTACCCAAGTCATTCAGAGTGTTATATATTTATATGGTTTCCTCTTCTTTTTCTCTGATATTTAAGGATTTCACCAAATAGGGAAATAGAAACACACTTACTAATATTGAGTAAGATGTAAAATAGTTCATCTTCATTGGGGGGGGTCAATTTAGCATTATTTTCTGAAATTTAACATGTACACATTATCCATTGACCCAGAGCTTGAACCCCTAATCAGTTATCTTACATAAATATTCATACATGTGTGCACCAAGGGACATAAGTACAAAAAAATACTCATTCTAACAATCTTGTTAAAGATAAGCGGCTGTGTTCTACAGATGTACATGTTAAATTTCAGTAGGTAATGCTAAACTGACTCCCCCCAAAATACTAATTCAAAAGGATACACACATCCCGATGTTTATAGCAGCATTGACTACGATAACCAAATTATGGAAGCAGCCTAAGTGTCCATTGATGATGAACGGATAAAGAAGGTGTGGTATATGTATACAGTGGAATATTAGGCTTAAAAACAAATGAGATCTTGCCATTTGCTATGACATGGATGGAGCTAGAGAGTATTATGCTAAGTGAAATAAGTCAGTCAGAGAAAGACAAATACTGTATGGTTTCACTCATATGTGGAATTTAAGAAACAAAAGAACAAAGGGAAAGAGAGGAGCAAACTGAATGATAGACTCTTGACTATAAAGAATGTGATGGTTACCAGAGGGGCAGGGATTATGGTGATGGGTTAAATAGGTGATAGGTATTAAGGAGGGCACTTGTGATGAGCACCAGGTGTTGTATGGAAGTGCTGAATCACTATATTGTACACCTGAAACTAATATTACATTGTATGTTAACTAACTGGAATTTAAATAAAATCTTAAAAATAATGTTAGGTAAAAAAGAAGACAACTTATATAAGAATATATAAAATATATATATAAAAACATATATAAGAATATATAAAACAACAATTATATATATAATTTATGAAATCCTTGGGGACTGGGGCTGGGAGTCAGGGAGACATTTTATGTTTTAAAGTCTTATGTTTTAACTTTTTCCATATGCATGTATTACAAGAAACTATATTTCATTAAATCTCTGACACTGGTACTCCTTGATTCTACCAGAGAATATCAACAGAAGATTTCTAATTTTTAAATCAATGACATCAGGACTGCAATCTTCCCAACTGCACTTACTAGGCTCCATTGGTTGTCTGGTGTATCTGAGATAATTTAATTGAAAATAAATTGTTGAAACACTCATATAAATTGTCAATAACACCATGAAATTATAAATTGTAACTATATCAAGCAATTCTTAGAACAGTATGTCACAAATAGTTACAAAAAATACTCAGCCTTATAATTTAAGTAATATAAATGTACAACCATCAACAAAATGAAAAGGCCTTTCTGTAAATGACAGATCTTCTAAGCACAACATCTCCAAAGAAACAAGAGCTTTAAATGATACACTGAACCAGATAGATTTCACAGATATTTACAGAACTTTACATCCAAATGCAACTGAATACACATTCTTCTCAAGTGCACATGGAACTTTCTCCAGAATAGACCACATACTAGGTCACAAATCAGGTCTTAACTGATACCAAAAGATTGGGATTGTCCCCTGCGTATTTTCTGACCATAATGCTTTGAAACTAGAACTCAGTCACAAGAAGAAATTCGGAAGAAACTCAAACACGTGGAGGTTAAAGACCATCCTGCTAAAAGATGAAAGGGTCAACCATGAAATTAGAGAAGAATTAAAAAGATTCTGGAAACTAATGAGAATGGAGATATAACCATTCAAAATCTTTGGGATACAGCAAAGGCAGTCCTAAGAGGGATATAAATCTCAATACAAGCAACCCTCAAAAAAACTGGAAAAAACTCAAATACAAAAGCTAACCTTGCACTGGAGGTTAGGAACTGGAGAAAGGAACAGCAAATAAAACCTACACTCAGCAGAAGAGAGTTAATAAAGATTCAAGCAGAACTCAATGAAATAGAGACCAGAAGAACTGTGGAACAGATCAACAAAAATAGGAGTTGGTTCTTTGAAAGAATAAGATAAACTACTAGCGGGCCTTATTAAAAACAAAAGAGAAAAGACTCAAATTAATAAAATCACAAACTAAAAAGGAAAGATCACCACCAATACCAAGGAAATACAAACGATTTTAAAAACCTATTATGAGCAGCTATACACCAATAAATTAGTCAATCTAGAAGAAATGGACGCATTTCTGGAAAACCACAAACTACCAAAACTGGAACAGGAAGAAATAGAAAACCTGAACAGGCCAATAACCTGGGAGGAAATTGAAGCAGTCATCAGAAACCTCCCAAGACACAAACCCCGGAGCCAGATGGCCTCCCACGGGATTGCTATCAAACATTTAAAGAAGAAACCATACCTATTCTACTAAAGCTGTTTGGAAAGATAGGAAGAGATGAAGTACCTCCAAACTTGTTCTATGAGGCCAGCATCACCTTGATTCCAAAACCAGACAAAGACCCCACCAAAAAGGAGAATTATAGACCAGAATCCCTGATGAACACAGATTCAAAAATTCTCAAAAAGATAGTAGCCAATAAGATCCCACAGTACATTAAGAAGATTATTCACCACGACCAAGTGGGATTTATCCCTGGGATGCAAGGCTGGTTCAACACTCGTAAAGCAATCGATGTGATAGATCATATCAACAAGAGAAAAACCAAGAACCATATGATCCTCTCAATAGATGCAAAGAAAGCATTTGACAAAATACAGCATCCATTCCTGATCAAAACTCTTCAGAGTGTAGGGATAGAGGGAACATTCCTCAACATCTTAAAAGCCATCTATGAAAAGCCCACACCAAATATTATTCTCAACGGGGAAACACTGGGAGCCTTTCCCCTAAGATTGGGAACACGACAGGATGTCCACTCTCACCACCACTATTCAACATAGTACTAGAAGTCCTAGCCTCAGCAATCAAGCAACAAAAAATAAATAAATGAATAAAAGGCATTCAAATCAGCAAAGAAGAAGTCAAACTCTCCCTCTTTGCAGATCACATGATACTGTACATAGAAAACCCAAAAGACCCCACTCCAAGATTGTTAGAACTCATACAGCAATTCGGCAGTGTGGCAGGATACAAAATCAATGCCCAGAAATCAGTGGCATTTCTATACACTAACAATGAGACTGAAGAAAGAGAAATTAAGGAGTCAATCCCATTTACAATTGCACCCAAAAGCATAAGATACCTAGGAATAAACCTAACCAAAGAGGTAAAGGATCTATACCCTAAAAACTATAGATCACTTCTGAAAGAAATTGAGGAAGACACAAAGACATGGAAAAATATTCCATGCTTATGGATTGGAAGAATTAATATTGTGAAAATGTCAATGTTACCCAGGACGATTTACACATTTAAAACAATCCCTATCAAAATACCATGGACTTTCTTCAGAGAGTTGGAACAAATCATCTTAAGATTTGTGTGGAATCAGAAAACACCCTGAATAGCCAGGGGAATATTAAAAAAGAAAACCAGAGTTGGGGGCATCACAATGCCAGATTTCAGGTTGTACTACAAAGCCGTGATCATCAAGACAGTGTGGTACTGGCACAAAAACAGACACATAGATCAATGGAATAGAATAGAGAATCCAAAAATGGGCCCTCAACTCTATGGTCAACTAATATTTGACAAAGCAGGAAAGACTATCCTCTGGAAAAAAGACAGTCTCTTCAATAAATGGTGCTGGGAAAATTGGACAGCCATGTGCAAAAGAATGAAACTAGACCACTCTCTTACACCAGACACAAAGATAAACTCAAAATGGATAAAAGATCTAAATGTGAAACAAGAATCCATCAAAATACTAGAGGAGAACACAGGCAACACCCTTTTTGAACTTAAGCCACAGCAACTTCTTGCAAGATACCTCTATGAAGGCAAGGGAAACAAAAGCAAAAATGAATTATTGGGACTTAATCAAGATAAAAACTTCTGCACAGCAAAAGAAACAACAGAACTAAAAGACAACCTACAGGATGGAAGAAGATCTTTGCAAATGACGTATCAGATAAAGTGCTAGTATCCAAGATCTATAAAGAACTTATTAAACTCAACAGCAAATAAACAAATAATCTAATCATGAAATGGGCAAAAAGACATGAACAGACTTTTCACCAAAGAAGACATACACATGGCCAACAAGTACGTGAGAAAATGCTTCACATCACTGGCCATCAGGGAAATACAAATCAAAACCACAATGAGATACCACCTCACACCAGTGAGAATGGTGAAAATTAACAAGACAGGAAACAACAAATGTTGGAGAGGATGTGGAGAAAGGGGAACCCTCTTGCATCGTTGGTGGGAATGTGAACCTGTGCAGTCACACAAACAGGAAACTGTGTGGAGGTTCCTCAAAGAGTTAAAAATAGAACTGCCCTAAAATGAAAAGGCAACCTACTGAATCTGAGAAAATATTTGCAAATCATATATTTGATAAACGATTAATATCCAGCATATAAAATAACTCATATCACTGAATAGCCAAAAAAAATCTGAATAAGAAATGGGAGAAGATTTGAATAGACATTTTCCCAAAGACATGCAGATAGTCAACAGATACATGAAAAGATCTTCAACATTATGAAGCATCAGGGAAATACAAACCAAAACCACAATGAGATATTACCTCACATCAGTTAGAAGGGCTACTATCAGAAAGACAAGAAAAAGCAAGTTGGTGAGGATGTGCAGAGAAGAGAACCCTTGTGCACTGTTAGTGGGAATGTATACTGGTGTAACCATTGTGGAAAACAGTATAGAAGTTCCTCAAACCATGAAACATAGACCTACAGAGACCTGGGTGGCTTAGCATTTGAGCATTTGCCTTCGGCTCAGGGCATGAGCCTGGGTCAGGGTATCAAGTCCCACATTGGGCTTCTGCGAGGAGCATACTTCTCCCTCTATGTCTCTGCCTCTCTCACTATGTCTCTTGAATAAATAAATAAAATCTTAAAAAAATAAAAATAGAACTACCATATGATCCAGCAATTTCATTTCTGGGAATTTATCTGAGGAAAACGAAAACACTAATTTGAAAAGAGATTTGCATCCGCATGTTGCAGCATTATTTATAACAGCCAAGGCATGGGAAAAACTTAAGTTTTCACTGATAGATGAGTGGATAAAGTAAATGCATTGTGTATACACACACACACACACATATATAAATATACACACATATATACACATATATAAATATAAAGTAAATGCATATATATATAAATATGATGGAATATAATTCAGCCATAAAAGAGATGACATCTTGCCATTTGTAACAGCATGGATGGCTCTTGAGGCATTATGCTAAATGGAATAACTCAGACAGAAAAAGACAGATATCAACTGATTTTGCTTATATGTAAACTCTACCAAAACCAAACAAAACCAAGTTTAGGTTACAAAGAACAGATTGGTGGTTGTCTGAGGTGAGAGGGATGGGTGATGGCAAAATAAGTAAAAGGGGTCTAAAGGTACAAATTTTTTCATTATAAAGTGAATGTCATAGGGTATAATGTACAGCATAGTGACTGTAACTAATAATATATTGCATGTTTGAAAGATCCTAAGAGAATAAATCTTAAAAGTTCACATAAGAAAAAAAGTTGTGTTGAATGTTACCTAGACTTATTGTGGTGATCATTTCATACTGTATGCAAATATCAAATCATTATGTCGTACACTTGAAGCTAACATATAATATTATATGTCAATTATACTTCAATAAAAATATTTATTTGTTTTAAATCCAATAGTTTATAAAATTCAACTTAATTTCCTATGGACCAGTAAGTATCTTGAAGATATTTTTATTTTAAAGAATAACACTGGGCAGCCCCGGTGGCGCAGCGGTTTAGCGCTGCCTGCAGCCCAGGGCGTGATCCTGGAGACCCTGGATCGAGTCCCAAGTCAGGCTCTCTGTATGATGTCTGGTTCTCCTCTGCCTGTGTCTCTGCCTCTCTCTCTGTGTCTCTCATGAATAAATAAATAAAATATTTTAAAAAAATAAAAATAAAAAAATAAAGAATAATACTGTAGATTTTCTGTTGGATTACATACCCTTTATCTGTCTTGAATTATTTTCTTAAATAGTTTAAATGCTATCAGACTACCTTTTACAGCTTATTATTATGATTGCAGTCATATATGGCCAAACTGTGTCCTGTCAGTCTCCTGTTACCTAATGAAAAAAAAAAAGATTTGATTCACAGAAACCAAACCTAACGTTATATACGTATTGCATTACATTTACATTATTATTTTTTGTCCAGGAATTAGTACAAATTGACACCCGATTCCTTTCATGGACATTTCATTCCAGTTCAACAGATGAAGAATCGCCTTTTGGCATAACAGCAAGATGCAAAGTACCTGCATCTTACTCATGTCTCGATCAAGAGGTTGAAGTGAAATCATAGCACTTGGGGTTGGCATGAGCTTTCATTTCCTCTTCTTCCACAGATAAGGAAAAGAAACCCTGAGAGGTCAGACCAGAATGCAGTCTTCTTGACCTCCACTCTACACTCACCTACCGTGTGGTTTTGCAGAATGTCCTTGGTCTGCCAGTAGAAGGATCAAGCTTATCAGATACTCTTATGAGGCCTGTGCACATCAACAGTGAGAGCTGCAGGCAATTTGCTAGGCTACTGGGAGTTATCATGAGGTCAATATTTAGATATAAATATAAAAGATACCCAAACCAGCCCCATCCACAATCTCACCTAAGATCTGCAAAGCCACCTTTAAATATGCAGCCTGGAGCACAGTCTTGGGGAGAGCAGGCATCTTTTGGCTCCAGCCAACACCAAACCAAACACACAGGAAACTATAAAGTGACTCCACTCGCTGTGCAAATCTAGTTGCCAGGAATGAGCAAACAATTCTAAGTGGAAAACAAACCAGAAACCCTCACATTTAATCACTGAGGTTTAACATCCTTGGCAACAAAAAAAATAAAATTAAAGGGATATCATTCTTGACACATACACTCAAAGAATGAAAGGAAGAAATTATTTCAGAGTGGTGGAATTGGATTAATTTGTTCCCTTTGTAATTGTCTGTGTAATGTAAATGCTAAATCTATACATAATTCATAAACACTGCCTTTATAATTTACTATTGTTGTCACCACTTCTGTGGATTCTACTGTTGAATATTCTCCTCTTGGCTTCCCAAAATTTCTCAGTTGCTTTGCCTCTTTCTGAGCTATTATAATCTCCCTTGTGCTGCATTGTGTATTTGCATTCACAGCTGTACTTTCTCTTAGATATCAGGGCTTTATACTCTCAGGAAATGTAAGGCTCAGGGTCAATAAGCTGAATGATCACTGGGTGACCTCACTTTCTAATTTAATGGACCTCCTGTGTTTATGAATTTTGCTGACATGGTATTTTGAACAGTAAGTCTAGCTGCACTTCCCGCCTTGACCTCTCATGTTTCTCTGCACTCTTTATTTGATGGGCTCTGGTCTATTCTCACTCCATCCCAACACTAGTGTTCCTTTTGTATCATAATGGCACTGCAAGTTTGCTATCCTACACCACTAAAAAGGAATCTTCATCTTGATATGTGATTTGAAGCAGGAAAGAATCACTTTAAGCAAAAAGTGAATTTAAGTTGTCTATCCCTTAGGAAGCAACAGTCTCTTTTCACCACATTCCCTTCCAGGGTCACTATTTTAGCCCTCACCATAACAGGGTATCAGGAATTAAAGTCAGGAAAAGCAGGCTGAAATTGGAAATCTGTTTCTAAGATATTTCAGTGTCTTTTCTGATTCTTAGAGTTATCAGTGTATGAAATTTGTTAAATGGGGTTCATTATTAAAAAGAAAAAATCCTAAAAAAAGAAAAAATCCTCTAATATCCTGCTGTCTAAAGATAACTGCAATTCATCTTTTCATACATGTCTTTCCATACTTTTTACATGTATGTATATTTATGTGTGCGTATGAGATTTGTTTTACATACTTGAGACTATAGTGGCAATACTTTAAAAAAGTAATTGTCTAATTCTTTTTGATAGTTGTGAAATATAAGATTGATTGGTCTTCCTTTGGCTTTTTAATGTGGGGTTTTGTTTCCGGTGAAACTCTTTAGGTTCTCATTTTTTCTCTCATTTTTTCTCAATTTTTCATTTTCAAAATTTTAAAATATCCCTGGTGAGTGACATCTGTTGCAATTGATTTATCTTTATTTTTCAAGTCAATTTTAAAAGTGTCAGTATTAGCTAGTATTTTATCTAGAACCGCAATCTGCTTGTTTCAGGAAAGGAGTAGAAGAAACGAATTAGTATTTATTGAGGACTGTGTGTCAGATGTGTTCCTGTAGACAAATTATATTTTATTCTGTCAACAGTTAAGCTATTGTGTGGGTATTTTTTATCTTTCATGAGGCATCTAACTCTGGAGAGTGGTTGCTTTTGCTACAAAGGAGTGGAGCCTGATTCCAATCTCAAGTTTGACCATGGAGCCTGAGTTCCTTTTCTTACTATATTGCCTCCATACACTGTCTTCTTAATAGTATATGAGTAAGGCAATCATGACACTATTGACCTCAATAAAATTTGAAGAGTTACACCAGGCCATCAGCTACTTTCAGATGATCCTGCTGGTTCTCATGAACCCTCAAACATTGAAGGATACCACCTGTTCAAATATTTATAGAATCTCTTTTGTTAGATCTGGAGTAGTCCATAAAATGTTCTGCAAAATCTTTTTATCATTTACTTCTTCCTCTATACCCATTTCCCTCATGCCTCAATCTATACTTGACAGTATCTATCTCTTAGGCAGATACCTAAGAGAAAGATTTACCATCTCATCCACTGCTTACATCCAGAGAAGGAAAAGAGGATATTTCTAAAATCTTCCAGAATCATGTGTATTCTTTATAAAAACAAACAAAAGTAAGTATTATTCCTAAGGGATTTGTTAATTCAGTCTCACAATTCTTAGCATGAAAAATTGCAGGAAGAAAAAGTACACGTGCAGTTAAATTTAAAAAGGTAAAAAATTTAAAAAATATAACCTTTAGTCAGTTAAAATATTTTTTAAAGAAATTAAACCGTCTTTTTTCTTCCATAATTTTTGCTGATGAAATTTAGAAGATTAAGGAAACTAGCTATTAAAAGTAAACTAAATATGTTTTTACAAATGAGTCTATAATCATTGGTATTTAGACAAGATTGGGTGCACTCAGGGTGGTTTGGTTGTAGACGGTTACTGATACTTAGAATGGGAAGGAGTTTAAATAGGAATTACTAAACTTTGCAAGGATGATTACATTAATTGCCCCAGGTCACATGTATTGTGTGTTATAAATATGGTTAAATTTGATAATTTAATAGTTATACTTCCTACAGCTAAAAAATCATTTAGTTAAAAATGACACAAAATATTATCACCCTCATTTTTATTTTGTGTAAAGCTTTTATTGAAGCATAATAAATATAGAGAAAAATGTGTAGATTGCAACTGCACAGCTCAATTAATTTTCATAAAACATGCACACAAAGTTAGTGCCCCCAAAGACCCCTTTGTTAGTCCTTCCAGTGACCACTCTTCCGATTTCTAACAGTAAAATTTAGTTTTTTATTTTGAGGCTATAGAGAATAGTTTAATTAAGTTCTATTTAGTTATCACCCCAGATCTGTCACATATTGATTCTTTGCCTTATTAAAATGCTTTTGAAAAATACTTTAAAGTTTACCTTTTAAATTTTTATACAGTAATTTTTTTGCTATCTAGTTCTGAGCTTTGATAACTGCATAGCGTCTCATCCCATGTCAAGATACAGAACATTTCCACCATGCCAAAAAATTCCATCACACTCTTCTCCCTTTGTAGACAACCGTCTCCTCCAGCCTTAACTGCTGACAACTGATTTATTCTCCATCCTTAAAATTTTCCTTTTTTAAAATGTTAAATTAATGAAATTGTACACTATGTATCCTTTTGAATCATAATACATCCATGTTGCAGTATGTATCAGTGGTCCATTTAGTTTTATTGATGCATAGCATTTCATTGCATAGATATACAACAGCTTATCCATTTACCATTTATAGGTCATTTAAGTCCTTTCCAGCTTCTGGAGATGATGAATAATATTGTCACAAATATCTTTTGTGTAAGTATATGTTTTTATCCCTCTTGAGGGATTTCTGGGTCATATGATAAGTGTATCTTTAACATTGTAAAACACTGCCAAGCTGAAAAAAAAAAAAACACTGCCAAAATATTTTCCAAAGAGATTGTACCATTTTGCATTCCCACAGCAAATGTGTGAGAATTGCTTTGCAATTTCGGTTACTTTGCATCCTTGACCACACATTACTTTTTTGTTGTTCAATTTTAGGTATTCTAATCAGTGCGTAATGGTATCTCATTATGTTTTAATTTGCATTTAATTTATGATTATGATGTTGAGCATCTTTTCATGTGCTTAATATGTTAAGGAAGTACTCTTGTATTCCTAATTTGATGAGTGGGCTTTTTTTTTTTGTTTAATCAGGAATGGATATTGAATTTTTTTACATGCCTTTTCTGAATCTATTGGGTTTTTTTTCTGTTTTAGTACATTCACACAGTCAATTTTATTGCTTAATTTTTGAATATTCAAACAACTTTGCATCCTGGGATAAACTCCACTTAGTTGTGATATATTATCTCTTTTACTATATGGCTGGATATGTTTTTCTACTATTTTATTGCAGTGTTTTTATGTGTATTCATGGAGAACATTTCTCTGCAGTACCCTTTTATTGCGATGTTTGTTTACAAGATGCTGGGTGCTCAGATGTGGTGATGGGTGAGCTACGGTCTTTTCTCTCAAGTAGTTTGTCCTTCAGTCAGCTTCCTGAAAAAACTGGTTCATGGGTTACATTTGTGTGCACATAATTTACCAGACCTTTAAAATATGTCTCATTTGGTTAATGTCCAGGGCATTTCATTTTTCTCAAATAAAATTAGCAATTTAAATTAATGAGAAACAAAACCTTCTAAACTACTGGATAGGATGGTGTATCATACGTTAGTTGTGTTTTAATCCAACAATACACTGGACTGTATTTCTTAAGTTAGTCTAGGCAATGCTATGGTAATAAACTCCAGAATTGTAGTGGCTTTTCTGAACAAAACTTTAATTTATTGTGCAGAAAAATGTTGATTGGACTCATTGATACTCACAAGAGACTATCCTCTCTGTGGTTATTCAGCAATCTAGACTGCTGTTATCTTTCTGGATCATCTCAACATGAAGTCTCCATAGTGATTCAGTCAAGGTGGGAATGGAGTTAAGGAAATAACTCTATCAGGCAGGAATCCATTATTTGAGGGTTGTGGAATAGAGGACTTACACAGGAATGAGTCCTATATATGGAAGACTATGGGAAGAGCTGGGGATGTAAGTGTCTGAAAAGTAGACTTGGAAAATCAGAGAAATGTCACACACACACACACATACACACACACACACAATCCAACCTTAAGCCCTGGCATGTATGGACAAGTTGCAGCTTGCAAGGGAATTTGCAAGCCAGGGTCATCTAGTTGCAAGGAGCTGCTAGTGAAGCATGTGAAGGCTGCTGCCTCTGCACCAGAGAGTAGACCTGGGTTTGCCATCACTCTCAGCCATCAGGAAGGAGAGATGGATGTGGAGGATGAAGATTAAGGGCAAGCTGAAAACTATTAGTCCTTTTTCATCAGTCTTTCACTAATGACAAAATCCTTCAAAATCCTTTACTTCTGGCTTCTAAAGCTTGTGTGAATTTCTCTTTGGGCCAACTCTCACTCGGAAGCATACCCCAAAAAAGGGAATTCTTTAAACATAGTTCCAGCTGAGTTAAGTGAACTTATGTCATTGCAAACCTTTGCTCTCACTTCCCAGTTCTTATATGACATGGCCTGGAATAGACACACATTATTTCTGCTCATAGCCCATTGGGCAGAACCAGTCATGTGACCACACTAACTACAAGGGACTGGGAAATGTGGGAAAAAACATGCACATTCATTTAGGGATCATTAAATGTCCCTGACACACCTACTATGTTGGGAGGAAGCACTTATAGATGTCAATGTATACAACAACTTGCATAAGTCACCAACTTGACCTCTAACAAAATATTTTGTTTGGGTACATTTATTTGTCTTATTAAAAATACATTGGGATGCTTAGGTCGTTCAGTTGGTTAAACTCCAACTCTTGTTTTCTGCTCAGGTCATGATCTTAGGGTCATGAGATCGAGCCCCACAACAAAGTCCCTGCTGAGTGTGAAGCCTGCTTAAGATTCTCTCTTTCCCTCTTCCCCTGCCCCTCCTCCTAACACTTGTGCTCTCTCTCTCCCTATCTAAAAAACAAACAAAACAAAAGAAACTTATACATTAGAACTATTGACATTGTAAGCCAGGATTTTATCTGAAAGTGTGAAAATTCTGTTTTTTTTTTGTTTTGTTTTTTTTTTCAGAGAAAGTCTCTCTATGGAGAAATCGTCAGTTCCTTGTCACCTCTCTTGTTTTCTTTCTTAGGTCTAAGTACCAGTAAAATAGTTCCTAGTATTGTGCTTTCCTAATTGCTGCACTCAGAAACCCTTGGAGTGTAGTTTCAACTGTATTTTCTTTGGTGGGTGGAGAGCAGGAAAGAGAAATAATAAAATGGAAAATTAAAGAAACCTTGCAAATTAGAAAACTAATAGAGCGTTTCTGTATGTAATCTTGCGGCAAATTTGATGTTACCTACAATGGAACCATGAACATTTAGAGAAGGTATATATTTTTACTGCATCTTAGAAATGCAAAATTTTGTCATTTTGTATGGTATGAGTCATTCTGGACATTATGAAGAGTGCAATATATTTGTCAGCATATGACTTCAGTTTAAGACTGTTACACAATAACAATAACAGGCAGCCAACACAAAGCTATTGCAGTTATGCAATTTCCAGGTAAAAGGAAGAAAGAATTAAAGTTATTTTTTATTAAAAAAAAAAGACTTGCTACCAAAGAAAACTAAAGGCAAAGAAAACATTTACAAATCAGTTAAGCTAGCCCAAATTTACATAATACAAATTAGTATAGGACTTTATCCATTCAAAATTAAAATTAAACATAATTAAAACATAAAGTAGATATTTCTTCTGAGAATTGATCTTTTGATGTATAAAAAAAACCTAAAGATATAGCAACATCATGTAGAAGTTAAATTCTTGCTGAAACCCTCAGATTTAGCACGTAACCAGCTGACCATCAAGTTATTTTTCTAAGAGACCCGGGCTAGAAGTCAGAAGTTCTTGCACTTAGCCCTGACTTTGACCAGCTGTTCTCTCGAAAAGGTCCCTTAAAAGCTGTGAACCTTAGTTTTTCACCAGCAAACTTAGATATTTCAATGATATATCTTTGAAAGGAGCATTCCAATGGAAATATAATTTGAACCACATATACAATTACAAATTTTCTAGTAGCATTTTAAAAAGCAAAAAGAAACAGATGAAATACATTTAATAATATATTTTACTTAACCCAATACATCCAAAATAGTATTACTTCAACATGTAATCAATATATAAAATTAGTAGTGACATCTTTTACATCCTTTTTCTTTACAATCTGGTATGTGCATTATGCTTACAGAAGGTCTATTTCTGAAGGTTCACTTTCATTAGAAATACTTGCTCTATGTTTAGATAAAATTAAATTAAAATTGAAAAAGTAAATTCACATACCTACATTGTTCCAAACATATAAAATGTTCCAGTGATAAATAAAACGTCAAATTTTAAAATAAAAGTTCCAATTCTTTAGTTGCAGTAATTGTATTTCAAGTGTTCAGTATTTCTATGGAGCTTCTGACTATTGGACAGTGAAATTTTAAAATCTCTGGTAACGGCACTTAAGACCCAATATCGTCTTGCCTGGGTATTTTGGGTGCATTAAGACACTGATTTGTAGATAAGGACCACACACAAAGTGTTTGCTCACTGGAGGCTACAAGAACTTGGATTTCTGGCTTAGCTCAGAGTCTGAGGTTAGCACAGTCTCTACTCTCTCTTCTGGCCCCAGCTCTGGCCCTTCAGTCCCATTCACATTTATTCCTCTGCCCCACTTTTTGATCCTAACCTGAAGCTGAGCTCTAAGCCCCCCAGGAGAGAGAAATGAGGAGCCCTCTGTGTCCGTCTCATTAAAACTCAAAATATTTACTGATAAAGAGAATTTGTCTTGTCTCCCCAACTAAGCTGGGGTGGGTTTGTTGATGATTTCTCTGGCAATAGAGGTCCCGAGGGACCTTTTTTGACTGACCCTATTGAAAGTGAAGGTGTAACCAGAAAATCAGGCCTAGTTTTTGGCCCTGGTTCTGCATTTATCAGCACAGAGTTACTGAGCACCTGTTCTGTAGCTCTTCTGTGCTGAGCACTGCTGGTACAACGTCCAGTTGGGGCCCACACAGAGCTCATAGTCCAGTAGAGGAGACAGACATTAATAAAATAGATGACAGACATTAATAAAACATTCTTTTCAATAAATGGATAGTTTTAATAATTGCAAAAAAAGAATAAAATCTTGCTACCTCTCCTTCTATCTTTGTGAAGCTCTTATGGGGTTGGGCTCCTTTAAAAAAATCAACCTCTCATTTCAGGGGGATACTGATTATCAAAGGAGCTATAGCTCCCTGTGACATCTTTCTGCATTGAGGTTCTGTTTCTTGTAGATATAAAGTTCATAAGCTCTCTTGCTGATAATTCAGTTTGGTGAGTTTAGTAAAAATTATTAAATAGGAAAAAAACCCAAGACTTTCCAGTCTGTGTTTGACAGCTATTTAAACAAGTAATTGTTTTTCTTGCTACTTTACTATGAAATTTACTAAATAAGATGTGTACAAAGATATTCATAGCACCGCTGCATAAAATAGCAAAGGAAAAACATAAATGTCTACCAAGCAGAGAAAAGGTACATAAACTGTAGTATCTACATATATTGGTTTATCATACATAATCAAAAACAATGGATTCAATTTGCATAAAGAGATATGGATCAAATAGTATGTTCCAAAACAAAATTGTGTGAAAGACTTTAGGAGACAAAATGAAAAGCAGGAGTGAAAATGCATATGCCAGGGACATCTGGGTGACTCAGTCAGTTGAGTGACTGACTCTTGATTTCGGTTCAGCTCATGATTTCAGGCTCATGGGAATGAGCCTCATGTATGGATCCACACTCACCAGGGAATCTGCCTGAGATTCTACTCTCCCCCTCCTGCCCCTCCCTCCTCACTTTTTCTCTCTCTCTCTAAAATAAATAAATAAATAAATCTTGAAAAGAAAATGCATATGCCAGACAATACTGTAGGTCATTTGAGGACACACACACACACACACACACACACAATTGTTTGGATTGGAAAGATATATTTATGATGCAAGAGAATGGCTTATAGAAACCGATTGGATTGGACTGGGGGTAGGGACACAAACAAAGGGGAGTGACTACAAGAAATACTATATTGTTCTACAAAACATGAGAAGGTAAGATTGTGGGCTACCTGGGTGGCTCAGTGGTTGAGTGTCTGCCTTGGGCTTAGGTCATGATCCCAGGATCCTGGTATAGTGTCCCACATCAGGCTTTCTGTGGGAGCCTGCTTCTGCTTATGTCTCTGCCTCTCTCTGTGTTTCTCATGAAGAAATAAACAAAATCTTTTTTTTAAAAGAAGATCGTAGGGTAAAACAAGAAAGAAGACTGCATCAAATTCTGTGCACTTGATGTCTTCATATAAAATTTAGAATAGATAATAAAAGTTCTCTAATAGAAATGTTATATATTCACAATCCTTCAAGGAGTTAATACTCTCATAGTAAGAGAGATAGATACCCAAGAAATTATAAGTGAAAACTATGACAAAACTTACAAATGTCTCTGATGGTTAAAACAACAGTGTATCTGTTGAGGAGATTTTTATCCTTCTATGTGGAGCATTGGAAAAAATAGGAAATAAGCATAGTATCACATATCTATTTCTGACATTTTTAAAAAACGCATTTAGACATCATGTCCATTTCATTGTCCTATATATTGCTATTAATAACAGGAAAAATGATGAGGAGAAACCTAACATTTTGTGAAGACCTAATATGCCAAATGGTTGTCTACCAATTATTTTATGTATTATATTTTATCTTCTCAGTGACTCTCTGAGGTAGATACTATTCTCATTTTATGCATAAGAAAACTGAAGCTTGGGGAGTGAGAACCTTGAGCAGTGTCACCAGCTTGTCTGTTTTGGAGCAAGATTTATGGAAAAGTGTCACTGCAAAGCCTGTGTCTCTCCCACCAAGCTATGATAATACCATACCAAAATTAATATCTCTGCCTCTGAACAAGAAGTGTAGAACATCCTTTCCTATTAATGGCTGTGAGATACTAAAGAGAAGATTCTGATCAAAAGAAAACTAGGGATATTCTAGAATTCCTCTTCTTTACCCTTTTCTGCAACCTAAAACTTTTCAAGGATGCTTCTTTGATACCTGTCACATCGGTCCCCTCCTCCATGTCAGCCTCAAGGTCAGCCACAACATGAGTTCATTTCTTCATCACTTACTGCCTTGATCATTTGTTTATCTTCCTAAATGGTTTCCTTCCTTTTGGTGAAGACGTCCTTAATTCCATATTCAAAAATGTGTGGGAAATATCAGAAAGGGAGACAGAACATAAAGACTCCTAACTCTGGGAAACGAACTAGGGGTGGTGGAAGGGAAGGAGGGCGGGGGGTGGGGGTGAATGGGTGACGGGCATTGAGGGGGGCACTTGACGGGATGAGCACTGGCTGTTATTCTGTATGTTGGTAAATTGAACACCAATAAAAAATAAATTTATTAAAAAAAAAACAAAAACAAAAGTGCTGCTAGACTGATCTATTTGAAATATGTACATCACTATGTTGTTCCTCTGCTTAACTCTTTGGGGAATTTCCTTTCAAAACAAAATTCAAATTCTGTAATCAAAGAGAAGAGGCTGCCTAACACAGAAACCTGCCTCTGTCTCTTTTCTTTATTCCTACAATGGTTATTCCTGCAAAAAGCTGTCTGGTAATTCAGCTTTTGCTCTTTCAGGGAAATTTGAGTAACATCTCCAGGAAACCTTCTCTGCCTCCCCCTGGGACTGTAGGTATTAGGTCCCTTTCCTCTAAGCTTCCCACTGCCTTATCCATGTCCTTTCTCATGCTGTGTTGTAATTATTTTATTTGTTGGTCTGTCTCTCCCATTGTCTAAGTTCTTATGTTTTTCATTGTTATTCTCAGGAATTAGCACAGTGCCATAGTAAAGGCTAAGTCAATGTTTCTTGAATGGTGAAGTTAATTTAATGGAGCATCACCTAAATGTAAACTGGGTGTTCCTCACCTGTCTCTGTCAAGGTTCTTTCTCTTGAATCCAACACTCTACCTCCTTCCAACATATATTTGGCTTCAGGAAGACTCTTACCATATAAGTCTCACTTTCTTCTTTTCTCTTTTGCTCAGTCTTATATAGTAGTTTGCAGGGCAGGAATGGTAAGGAGAGAATGGGATGATGATTGAGGATGCCAGTGATAGTTCTGATGTCTGTTGAAAATTCCTAATGGAAGAGTAGCACCCAGTTATTTTTATAATATGAGATACTTCTGCATCATTCTCTTTAGCTTTGGGTTCAGTCATCAATCCTTGTGCAGTGGGAAAAATTCTACTCTATATGCTATTATGCTGCAATCCTGTATACAGCTGTAGCCACATTCTGTTCTTAAATGAAAACTTACCTATCTTGCACCCGTATACCATGCCCAGGGACTGTGATCTTTAAGCCTGTTCTGCAAGTCCAGGTCTACCCTAGAATATCCTTGCCTCCTAATCTGGGCAAGATTTCATCTTGATATGCTACAAATTATAAACCAAATGGAAATTTAATACTGTCAACGCACAAATAATGTAGGATGAGTAAAGAGCAGAGGCGAACTAGTAATATATTAGAACAGGCTAAGGAATACAGGTGTGGCTATATTTGTCAGTTTTCCCAGGAGTTATTGCTACTAGTAGGTATACTGGCTTATGACTTTCTTCATTCCAATATTTACTCATTTTCCCTTTGACTTGGGCTAGCATTTTGATTGATTGAGGTTCTTTGTCTTGTGAAGGGTCCAGTGCTTCATTCCCGAAGAATCTGTTCCTTTAGTGATCCTTCGTGAATAAAATTGCAACAGTCTTTGATCAAACTGTTCTCCTAATTAAGACAATGGAAGAAGTATGCTGGGGACCAAAGATTTTCTTTTATGCTTTCCTATTCCATCCTTGAAGGTCAAATTCAGTTGTCCCAGACAATACAATTTATGCTAGGTCTCTTAAACATATATTATACATGGCTAGGTGGTATCTCAGGTTTCAATTAGGTGAAACCAAAACAGAATTAGATATTCTGTAGGAATTATTCCTCCCTTGGATTCTTTTTTTTTTAATCTTTTTTTAAATTTTTATTTATTTATGATAGTCAGAGAGAGAGAGAGAGAGAGAGAGAGGCAGAGACACAGGCAGAGGGAGAAGCAGGCTCCATGCACCGGGAGCCTGACGTGGGATTCGATCCCGGGTCTCCATGATCGCGCCCTGGGCCAAAGGCAGGCGCTAAACCGCTGCACCACCCAGGGATCCCTCCTCCCTTGGATTCTTAAATCTCCATAACAAAGAAAACCACTCCAATATAATAAAGACCATAGACTTTTAAAAAGCCTATAACTAACATAGTCAATGGTGAAAGATTGAAAGCTTTTCTCTAAGATCAGGAACAAGACAAAGAAGTTCACTTTCACCACTTCTACTCAACATAATACTAGAAGTCCTACCCAGAGCAATCACTCAAGACAAAAAAAAATGAAAGGCACTTCCTTTATTTTAGAAAAGAAGAAGTGAAATTATCTCTACTCTCAGATGACAATGATCTTATAAGTATAAAATAGCATCAAAAATACTTAGAAATAAATTTAACCAGGGGGCAAAAGGTTTATACTCCAAAAACTACAAGATGTTGCTGAAAGAAATTAAGGAAGACATCAATAAATGGAAACACATCTTGTGTTCATGGATTGGAAGATTTAATATTGTTATAATGGCAATGGTATTCAAAGCAATCTTCAGATTCAATGTAATTTTTATCAAAATAATAGTAATGTTTTTTTGCAGGAACAGAAAAATCCATCCTAGAATGCATATGGAATCTTAAGAGACCTCAGAGAGCCAAACTGGTCTTGAAAAACAGGAATAAAGCTGGAAGTCTCACACACCCTGATTTTAAAACTTACTATAAAGTTACCAAAATTAAAACAGTATGTTACAGGCATAAAGGCAGAATATAGGGGAGTAGGATAAAATAAAGAATCAAGAAATAAATCCTACCACATATAGTAAATTAATTTTTAATAAGGATATCAAGACCATCCAATGGGGGAAAGGACAGTCTCCAGTGAATGGTGTTGGGAAAACTGGATATTCACATGTGAAATAACAAAGCTGAACCCTTACCATACACCATATTGAAAGTCAAAATTGATTAAAGACCTCACCATAGGAATTAAAATTATAAAAGTCTTAGAAGAAAAAAGAGGACAAAATTTCATGACATTGGATTTGGCAATGATTTTCTGTATATGATAGCAGAAATGTAAACAACAACACCACCACCAACCACAAAAATAGATAAATTGGGCTATATCAAAATTTTAAAATTTGAAGGACAGTATCAACAAAGTGAAAAGTGCAACCCATAGAATGAGAGAAAATATTTGCGAATTATAAATCCGATAGCGGATTAATATCCATAATACATAAAGAACTCTTACAACCTCAACAATTTGAAACAAAATAAAAATGTCTGATCAGAAATGGGCAAAAAGCTTGAATAGACATTTTTCAAAACATATATAAATGGCCAAAATGCACATGAGAAGATGGTTAGCATCATTGATTATTAGGGAAATGTAAATCAAAACCACAATGAGATACCACTCCACATTTATTAGGATACTGTTATCTAACAACAAAAAAAGAAAACCTAGAAAATAGCAAGTGAAGGTGAGGAGAAGTTTCACCCTTGCACACCCCCAGTGGGAGTGTAAACTGGTGCAGATTGTATGAGAAACAGTGATACTGTTCCAATGAGATCTCACCTTACACCTATCAGAATGGCTAAAATGAACAGGACAAGAAACAACAGATGTTGGTGAGAATGTGGAGAAAGGAGAATCCTCCTACACTGTTGGTGGGATTGCGGGTTCTCAAGGTGGCAGCCACTTTGGAAAACAGTATGGAGGTACCTCTAAAATTTAAAAATAGAACTACCCTATGACCCAGCAATCACACTACTAGGTATTTACCCAAAGAATACAGAAGTACTAATTCAAAGGGATGCAGGCACCCCGATGTTTATAGCAACACTATCTACAACAGCCAAACGATGGAAATAGACCAAGTGTCCATCAACTGATGAATGGATGAAGAAGATATGGTATATGCATACAATGGAATATTAGCCATAAAAAAGGAATGAAATCTTGCCATTGTGGATGGAGCTGGAGAATATTATGCTAAGTGAAGTAAGTCAGAGAAAGACAAATACCACATGATTTCACTCACATGTGGAATTTAAGAAACAAAAGAGCAAAGGTAAAAAGAGAGGGAGAGGCAAACTGAGTGACAGACTCTTAACTATACAGAACAAATTGATAGTTACCAGAGGGAAATGGGTAGGGGGATGGGTGAAATAGGTGATGGGGATTAAGGAGTGCACTTGTTGTAATAAGCACTGGATGTTATGTTAACTAACTGGAATTTAAATAAAAACTTTAAAAAATACAAATAGAGCAATTCCAGTCCTGGGCATACATCCAAAAGGATCAACAGTGGAGACTCAAAGGGATATTTGTACACTCATGTTCATAGTGGTGTTACTTAAACTAGCCAAAAGATAGAAGCAACTCACATCCATCTACAAATGAGTGGATAAGCAAAATGTAGCATATACATACTCTGGAATATTATTCAGTCCTAAAAAGGAAGGAATTGTGACTTATATTGCCAACATGGATGAACCTTGAAGACATGCGCAAATTCTGTATGCTTTTACCTGTATGAGGTAACTATGATAGTCATATTAATAGAAACACAAAATAGAATGGTGGTTTTCAGGGGTTGAGAGGAGGGTAAAATATAGAGTTTGTGTTTAATGGGCAGAGAAAGGTGAAAGAGTTCTAGAGATGAGGGGTGATGGTAATTGCACAATGTGAATATATTAATGCCACTGAATTGTACACTTAAAAATGATTAAAATGCTGAATTTTATGCTATGTATATTTTATCACAATAAAGAATAAGAAGATAAAATCTTTATAATAGTAGAACTTAGAGTCTTAGTTATAGGAAACGATTAAGCATCATCAAGCGTAATTATGAACATATGATAGATCCTGGCTACTAGAAGAGAATATATCCTGCAGAAGGTTGACTTCCAGTATGCTGTGGTTGAATTTTCAATCACTATTTTACCTATTATCTAAACATCGTGCTTTCAGATAATGGGGTTGTAAGATAAAATAAGGAAATCCCACAGGCATCTTTCCATTGCTTTACTTATTTCAGTGTTATTACATTAAGATGCATAAAGCATAGTGGTAAGTTTGAACAGGTGGTGCTATTCCATGCATTACAAATAGAGAACGCTAATCAAAATCAGATTGGTTAAAGTGTTTATTCTGGAAAGGACAAATTACTGCCCAATCCTCATCTAAGAAGCTTGATTTAATCTACTTTACAACACCAGCTGACATGTCCACTGAAGGCAGATACCGCCTGGGGAACCTGAGATTGTTGGCTGCTGTTAACAAATTCAACCCTCAGTGGAGGCAGCAGCCAGACCAAATTTGGGAAGAATTTTGTCCCTCATAGTTTATCTTTAAGCTCTATGGAACACATGTTGAAAACCTCTGAAAAAATAGAAAGAGCCCTGGAGTAGGAATCATCAGTAGTAAGCACAATTCTGCTGCTGAAAGTAATTAGGACCATCAGAAAATCACTTATTCTCTCTCAGTTGAGTTTTCTGGTCTGTAAATTGAGGTTATTTGTGCCCAATTTGAAAAGGCCATGATCTACTACTGATCCACTCAAACATGTTAGGAACCTCAAAATGATTCATGGAATAAGGGTAGTGAGTTAGGCTGAACTATAGTTTGTTATAAGAATAGGCACAAATCAATACAAAATATTTTTAACTCTTCGGAAGAAAGAAACTCTTCACATTGGCATAGAAACATTTAACTTCTAAATCAATGGATGCTGGTGATGACTATGACTCTGTTTTGATTAAGGGGCTTGAATACCTGTATATAAGCAGGTTTTATGTAGTTAATGCTATGTATTTGTCTTTTTTTAAAGATTTTTTATTTATTCATGAGAGACACACAGAGAGAGGCAGAGACATAGGCAGAGGGAGAAATGGGCTTCCCGTGGGGAGCCTGATGTGGTACTCCATCCCAGAACCTTGGGATCACGACCCAAACTAAAGGCTCAACCACTAAGCCACCCAGGTGCTCTTACATATTTAATTTTCTTATCACACATAAATAATGTTTTCTTCCTTTTTGGTGCAGTGGTTGAACAAACCACACAGAGAAGAATGAGAATTTACTCTTCCCTTCTGTCCAAATGGGCTCCAGTATGTAATACATCTCCATCGATGATGCTCCTGGACTGGCCCTTCAGTAAAAGGCTTCCAACTGTCTACTCTTCTGATCCTGATCCTGTCAGTTCTGCCCTTTACTCAAAGTTCCATAGTTACTTCTCACTGTTACCTGCCCAAGTTTGTGGGCAAGTCCCACCCATTCCCACATCTAAATAGCACTTTCAGAAAAGCCAGACTGGCTTAGAGTCTTAGCTCCACATGCAGCACAGGAGAAGTAGGGAGACTCTCTATGCACTTTGTTTACCAGAACTTTCTTTCCATTCTTGAGATGGCTACAGAACAACAGCATTTCTTCTGTACACTTTCTATAATACCAACAGTATCTGTGTTGATAGGAGAGAATGTAGCACCAAGAAAATTTCTTTTTTTCCTTCTGTACAAATAATTCCAAGTAATAGTGAATGACAGCATTGGTATTATATCCAACAAAATTTGCAATTAAAAGGCTTAGTTTTAAGCATACTGACTTTGTTAGTTTCAAGACTTTGGGAAAGCATCTGTTGGCTTCTATTTCTTCTTTTTTTTTTAAATGGGGAATTAATTTGTTATGATGATTAGAAATAATACTTTTAAGTTCCTAGTACAGTGCCTGGACCTGGATAGGTATCCTAAAGATCTTAGTTCCTTTTATTCCATAGGTAATAGAAGGCACCCTACTTTGAGTTTGAATTTTGCTAATTATCTTTTTCCTTAAAACATTATTTTAATACATAGGCTACATTGAAGTCTGGTATTTACATATCTGCTGCATAGTTGGGGCATGTTGTTCTTTGCACCAACCTAAAGCTCCGCTTTATATCATAGACACTGTTATTTTGCAGTTGGTATGAAACATTTTGAACAAATAACAACAGTGAGCTATTGGCTGCTCTTTGAGGGTATTGGCATTTTTATTTAAAAACAAAAAAGGCTTGATCTTACTCTCTCCTTTTCATCCAGTGCAGATCATGTCTGGAAGCTGAATTTCATTAAATCAGTGTTTCTACCCAGGGACCATCTAAAACAGTCCATCTGTGGGGGCCACACCCTGGGAGATTCTGATTCAGTGGCCCCGGGTGGGGTTTCCAAATACATAACTTGGAAATACTCCAGAAGGGATTATGATGAGGATCTCTGATTAACAAGAGCCAAATTAAATCAGAGCAGAAAAAGAGCATGGGCTATTACAAAGCTCAGCAGGTTTCTCAGTATCATTCTCAATTTTTGGACTCTTGTACACAGTTTCATAGAGATGAGAATAGAATTTTAATTGAGGTTATATTTCCATGGGAACAAGAAACCCAGTGCTCCTTCACGTTCCCAGTCATATCTGTAAAAAGGTATCCTATTGTTCACTCCAAACTGCTGCAATGCAGCAAACACTACTAAAATTAATTTACTGCTTTACATCGCCTATCATAGGATATGGCTTTCATATTTGTAATTGTAGAGAATGATGTATCTCTGCAAGATTTTCCATTTCCATGGGTTATCCTCACAGACAAAGAATTTTAGAGCTGATGTCCACCATTCTGATTTTACAAGTAAGGAAATTGAAAACTATGGCGAATAATGATTTTGCCTACAGTCACACAGCTGGGTGAAAACTTTTTTTTGCTTTTTTTAGTATGCTGTATGTAACTAGCTCTTGTTTTTCTTGTTGGGTAGAGAACTGAATATATTTTATAAAAAGTAGCAAAAAGAAAAAATTAATTGTCAAAGCACAATAGAGCTGTCTGCAAACTTCAAAGAATCTGAGATATTTATTATACTCCACAGTTCATAATACTTTGTTTCCTTTATTTTTCTACATATCCTCTAATTAAACTAAAACCTATTGTCATCTTGTGAAGTTTAAAGCATAATATAATACTGCTCTGTTTCCTCTAGTCATAGAGAAGAACAACACCTTATCAATCACAATTCACTCACAAGGAAGTAGGAAGAGAAGCTTGATTTTTTAAAAAATCATTCTGTTTGTGACCAATATGTGAAACCTGTAAAACACACATAAAGTAATAAGTGGAATGCTTGGTTTTTGGAATCCAATTTACTTTTGTCTTTCACAGACATTCTCACAAAATGCTTGTTGGAGAATGAGTTGTAAACAAAACAGATACAAATGTTAATATCTTCTTTCTTTGTTTAGTTTTTACTTAATTTTGTGTATATTGGAAAAAAAGTTCATATTCTATGTATTGATATTTAAAAAAACCCAATATAACAAACACCTGTGAAACTATCACCATCATAAGAAGTAGAAAATTACCATTATCTTTGAAACTCCTTCTCTGTCCTACACTTTATTCTATTCTCTCTCCTTTTTCAGAAATAACAAATATACCAAATTTGGGCCTTATCATTCTCTTTATTTTCTTAATAATTTTACCAAGTATGTGCATATTTTTAAAGTTTATATAATAGGAACCTTACCATATATGTTCTTCTATTGCTTACTTTAATAATTCAAAATATATTCCTCATTTCCTATCATCTTTTTGCAGAGTCCTGTTTCATTCATTTTCACTTCTAAAAGCATTACTTTAAATTTACTATAACTTATTTATTTTTTCTATTAGGTAGGCATTTACTTTATTTCATTTCTTACTATTATATGTGGTGCTTTTCTAGTCATTCTTGTCCATGCTCGATGTGCACGTGCAAGATTTCTTTAGGGTGTATTTACGTAGGAGTGGAAACACTGTATCCTTGGGACATGTGCACTTAACCTTAATAGATATTACGGGTTTGTTTTTCAAAGAAATTATCGTAATTAACATACCTTGCAAATCTGATGAGAGTTCTTATTGTTCCACGGTAGGTGGGAATGACAACTTATCATATTGCAGCTTTGATTTGCATTTCCATGATTCTAATGAGACTAATATATTATCAAATGTTTTTTTGTCATTCCTGCTTCCACCTTTTGCAGATTCCTACTCAATTCTTTTATCCACTTTTTTTTTACACTGGGGTGTTTTTCTTTTTAAAAAGTAATTTATTAGAGTTCTAAGTATTTTACGTATTTTAATTTCTTGTCAGTGGCAAATATATTCTAATATATCTATTGATTTTCAATTTTGGGAATGAGTAAAACAGTTTTTAGTTTTATTGTAGTTGTATTTGTCAATATCTTGCCAAATCCTTCTTGGGTCTTACCATAAAGGTGCTTTCTTAAATTTTCTTCTAAAATTGTTATAGCTTAGCTTTCATTTTTAGTTGTTTTCAATGAAACAGGAAGTCTCTAAAAAACTGAAATCAATTATTTATAAAAAAGGAAAATAATCTGGATACTTTCAGAGAAATAAATGGAAAGTGGGACTTTGAAAAGGATATTTTGTTACTAAGACTTAGGCTTCAAGTAGTTGTCAAGAACATCTTAATATTATAGGGTTGATTTAAAAACAAGACCTAATATTTTGAGATAAATTTGGTAAGGAAGAATTATAAGTATTGATGCTAACACAGAACAGCTATGGAATACTCATTGACTGGTTTTTCTCATCAAAACTACTCCACATCCAAAAAAAAAAAAAAAACTACTCCACATCCCAAATGACTATCATATTTTGAAGCAGAATATTATGTAAAATGAGTATATGAGAAAGGGCTAAAGATGTCCCTTGAATTTCATGGGCATTTCTTAAACATGTATGGATTACTTGATTGATTTAGACTTATAGACTTCTGGGATCTATAATAAGGGGCCTTAGAGAAATATGAGTCCACTCTATGATTGTACAGAAGAGTGAACCAGGCACCAGGGAAGTTAAATAAATTGCCCAAAGTTATACAATAGTTTAAAGACAGAGTGAAAGCCTGAGTCTATGTCTTCTACTTCTTAATTTGTTACTTGAAAAAATTGCTCTACGATCCTATCATCATGAGGTGGAAAATTCTGGATGATCTAGATGTTTGGTAGGAAAACTTTCTGTTAATATCCTCTCTGAAACTGTGGGATGTGCATACATCTCAATTGCCATGTAAGGGAGAAAGCATAATTATTTATTTTTAAGTTTGCTTCTAGATCTCAAACCAGATAGTAAGTAGCTATGTCTTTAACTGAATATATTGTTAGTTCTATTTTCAGATATGACTGAATTTTCCCAAAATCCACAAAGGAAGTTGTGAATCAGAGCATAAAGAGAATCAATAGGGTGAGTCTTTGGGGATTAAACATGCAGAGATTTTGGAAGCAGATTATTTATTCATTATTTATTCATTGCAAGTCCATTAACTAAAAAGCAGATGTGGAGACAATATGATGACTAAGTTCATGGTGACTTATGAGGATAAACTTTATTCTTTCACGCTACCATGGATCTGATGCCAGGAGGGGACTTTGGAGACAGAGGAGTGAGTCATCAAGGCAGTTCAAAGCTTCCTGAAAAAGTCAGAATATTGTAATGCTGTCATTTATTTGGGACTTATTATGGAACTATTGCCATATTGTCATTATTTTATTTTTATTTTTTCAGTGATAATGACTTTAATACTTTCTAAGGGGTACTGACACAGAACTGGAGGCATATGCAAGTAAAGCACAACCTTCTTGCTTGGTTCCTCTTATACTTGTAGGATTCCTCTTTTGATACTGGGATTGAGCATATTTACCCTACATCAATCTGGTTCTGGCAGAGTGACTGTCAAATGTAGAACTGCTTTTTCTGCGATGATTTTACTGACAGGTTCATAGAACTGTCTATATTTCAAGAGTCTGAGCATGATGTGCATTCTTAGAGTCAACAAGTTTTTACTGATCTACTGTTTGTGCTTTCACATATTCTACCTTATTTTTATTTTATTTTTTAAAGTTTTTATTTAAATTCCAGTTAGTTAACATACAGTATATTAGTTGTGATCCAACATTTCCATACAACACCCGATGCTCATCACAGCAAGTGCATTCCTTATTCTAAAATCTTATAAGCACTGCCTCAATTTAAAAATAAAGGCATGCTAAATTTTCTCAAGTTCACAGAGCCAGTAAGGGGCAGAAATGGGATTTGAATGTGAGGATTTTAGTTCCAAATTGTATCTCTAACAATGTGTCAAGCTACTTTTAAAAATGAGATGCCAGTAGGACCAATTATTGGCTTATTTTTTACTCAATTTATTTACTAAAAACAAAAGCAATTTTGCCCATTGCTCTCACCCTACCCCTGCCCCTTTGTCCAGCAACCACCAATTTGTTCTTTGTATCCATGAGTTTATTTTTTACTTTTTTTTAGATTCCACATATAAGTGAGTTCATATGATATTTGTATTTTGATTTCTTTTGATTCATTTCACTTAGCATAATGCCCTAGAAGCCCATCCATGTTGTTGCAAATGGCAAGATTTCATTATTTTCATGGCTGAATAATATATAAACATATCATCACGATTTATTATCCATTTGCCCACTGATGGATACTTAGGTTGTTATCATACCTTAACTATTATAAATAATGTTCTCCTTCATTTGGGGAATATAAGTAATAGTGAAAGGGAATATAAGGGAAGGGAGAAGAAATGTATGGGAAATATCAGAAAGGGAGACAGAGCATAAAGACTCCTAACTCTGGGAAACGAACTAGGGGTGGTGGAAGGAGAGGAGAGTGGGGGGTGGGGGTGAATGAGTGACGGGCACTGAGGGGGGAACTTGACGGGATGAGCACTGGGTGTTATTCTGTATGTTGGTAAATTGAACACCAATAAAAAATAAATTTATTTAAAAAAATGAACACAGGAATGCATGTATCTTTTCAAATTAGTGTTTTTATTTTTCTTCAAATAAATACCCAGAAGTGGAATTGATGGATCATATGGTATTTCTATTTGTAATGTTTGAGGAACCTCCATACTGTTTTCTATAGGGACTGTACCACTTTACATTCCTACCAATTCCTTCACAAAGACTCAGGAGAGTGCCTGTGTGGCGCCCTGGTGGTGGTAGCCTGACAAGAATCTTCTTTCTGATTGCCATGGTCCTGAGTCCTGTGGGACCCACGTATGCAAATCCCATTGGTCACTAGGGTCAGGCAATCAAGGAGCATCCCCTGGGCATCAAATGCAAAAACTGGGGTACTAGACATAAAAATCAGGGGAACCGATTTGTGTGAAGGTCCTCTACAGGAGACACTGGCAGCCTGCAGTGTGGTAGAAGGTAAGCTCAAAGACATCACCAGCCCTCTGAGGTCTCTGGAAAGGATATAGTCAGGCCCAATGCATGTTTAATAAGAAGCCTACCACTGAAGCCACAATCTTGATGGCTAGTAAACAGGCCTCCTTTATAGAAAAACTGAGCTCCTAAGGCTATTGCTTCTTGCTATGCCTTGGAGGTGGTTATTAAGAAAAGTTTCTCCATTGGTTACAGTTCTGTGGGCTCCATAAGCATAAGCCACACCAGCTAGAGCCAGGCCATGTGTAGAAGTGACACACAGAGTTGCTCCTCTGACAGCAACTGCAGAAACTGGAATGCCGGACAAGGGTATGAGCTTCTTTCTGGGTGGTACTGGTTTTTGTAGTCCCTTGGGACAGGGCGTGCAAGCCCCTCTGGCCTCCAGAGACAGGCCAATCAAGCGCTGTCCCCTAGGCGGCAGCACAAAGATCTGCGTGCAGATGCCTGTAAAGGCTCCCTTACAGGGAGGCACTGGTGCTCTGGAGCATGGCAAAAGGAGCACGTGATCATGGCATCTGTGTCTCCCTCTCACAGAGTGTTCCAGCAGGCTCCTTGGTGTGTGAATTGCGTTAGATGCCTGACTCTCAGATCCACCCTTTAATATAAGCAGGTGAGCCTCCTTCACCTTAAGTTTGGGTGCCATTCGCTGGCTCAGAGCTGGGCTTCGTGTAGGATGAGTTCAAGTGTGCAGGCCCTTGAAGAGCTGTTAATGGATCTCTAGTCTTGGGGTCTCAGGATGCAAGCCCCAGTGGTTTTGGAGGTTTCTCATGTGCATGTCTTAAAAGTTGGGGTGTTTGTTTTTTTTTTTTAATTTTTTTAAATTTATTTATGATAGTCACACAGAGAGAGAGAGGCAGAGACACAGGCAGAGGGAGAAGCAGGCTCCATGCACCGGGAGCCCGACGTGGGATTCCATCCCGGGTCTCCAGGATCGCGCCCTGGGCCAAAGGCAGGCGCCAAACCGCTGTGCCACCCAGGGATCCCCAAAAGTTGGGGTGTTTGATGTGGGATTTGAATCCTTGGTTCTTGGGGAGAAGCTCAGGTTTTTAAGTTCCCTCCTGGTCATTGGTCGTCATGTTGGGGGTGAGGTGGAGTTAATGGCGAGACTGTGTCCCATCCTCTCCTTGCTGCTTCAACCTGGTTTTCTTCTAGTTTGTTCTATGCGTAGTTGTCAGTCAGGGTTCAGATGTTTTAAAGAGGAAATTGTTTCATGTGTGACTGTAGACTCTGTGCCCATGGGAGGAGGCAAGTTTGGGATCTTACTAAGTTGCGGTCTTAAACTAGAACCAAATTATGATGTATTGTGACATTTTAGTCTCATCTTTCAGAAATTTTGTAAACAAATTCTCTTCAGAATGACAGACCAGTTCACATGACGATGCTGATGCCAAATACCAACCATCCTGATTGATGGAAAGAAGGAAATTAATTGAATATTTGTGGGATAAACCAACATTTATATCATTATTTCAAATGCCCATAATGTTATTTCTCTCTCTTCTTTTCCAACAAAAAGCACACAATTCACTTTTCACATAAATATAGAGTTTTTCCCACTAGTTTTTTATCATCCTATTTGGACACCCTCGCATGAAGGAAATGCCTAAATCAAGACATAGATATAAATTAAGGTTATCCTAGAGAAACCAGGATGTATGACCTGAGCATCAAGGGATTTTTGCCTTTTCCTGAGCTGGGTTACAACTTTTAGTCTCTAATTCTGCTGGGATTCTTAGTTAACTTTCATGCTTCCATCCTCTCCAATGTAAATGAAAGCTCCTTAAGGTCAGTTACTAGGTTTTATAAATCTTAGCATATATTTTTTGGGGGGTTCTTTTTTCTTTATTTTTTTTAATAAATTAATTTTTATTGGTTTTCAATTTACCAACATACAGAATAACACCCAGTGCTCATCCCGTCAAGTGTCCCCCTCCGTGCCCGTCACCCATTCACCCCCACCCCCCGCCCTCCTCCCCTTCCACCACCCCTAGTTCATTTCCCAGAGTTAGAAGTCTTTATGTTCTGTCTCCCTTTCTGATATCTCCCACACATTTCTTCTCCCTTCCCTTATATTCCCCTTCACTATTATTCATATTCCCCAAATGAATGAGAACATACACTGTTTGTCCTTCTCCGATTGACTTACTTCACTCAGCATAATACCCTCCAGTTCCACCCACGTTGAAGCAAATGGTGGGTATTTGTCGTTTCTAATGGCTGAGTAATATTCCATTGTATACATAAACCACATCTTCTTTATCCATTCATCTTTCGATGGGCACCGAGGCTCCTTCCACAGTTTGGCTATTGTGGACATGGCTGCTAGAAACATCGGGGTGCAGGTGTTCCGGCATTTCATTGCATCTGAATCTTTGGGGTAAATCCCTAACAGTGCAATTGCTGGGTCGTAGGGCAGGTCTATTTTTAATTCTTTGAGGAACCTCCACACAGTTTTCCAGAGTGGCTGCACCAGTTCACATTCCCACCAACAGTGTAAGAGGGTTCCCTTTTCTCCACATCCTCTCCAACATTTGTTGTTTCCTGCCTTGTTAATTTTCCCCATTCTCACTGGTGTGAGGTGGTATCTCATTGTGGTTTTGATTTGTATTTCCCTGATGGCAAGTGATGCAGAGCATTTTCTCATGTGCATGTTGGCCATGTCTATGTCTTCCTCTGTGAGATTTCTCTTCATGTCTTTTGCCCATTTCATGATTGGATTGCTTGTTTCTTTGGTGTTGAGTTTAATAAGTTCTTTATAAATTTTGGAAACTAGCCCTTTATCTGATATGTTATTTGCAAATATCTTCTCCCATTCTGTAGGTTGTCTTTGAGTTTTGTTGACTGTATCCTTTGCTGTGCAAAAGCTTCTTATCTTGATGAAGTCCCAATAGTTCATTTTTGCTTTTGTTTCTTTTGCTTTCGTGGATGTATCTTGCAAGAAGTTACTGTGGCCAAGTTCAAAAAGGGTGTTGCCTGTGTTCTCCTCTAGGATTTTGATGGAGTCTTGTCTCACATTTAGATCTTTCATCCATTTTGAGTTTATCTTTGTGTATGGTGCAAGAGAGTGGTCTAGTTTCATTCTTCTGCATGTGGATGACCAATTTTCCCAGCACCATTTATTGAAGAGACTGTCTTTCTTCCAGTGGATCGTCTTTCCTCCTTTGTCGAATATTAGTTGACCATAAAGTTCAGGGTCCATTTCTGGATTCTCTATTCTGTTCCATTGGTCTATGTGTCTGTTTTTGTGCCAGTACCACACTGTCTTGATGACCACAGCTTTGTAGTACAACCTGAAATCTGGCATTGTGATGCCCCCAGATATGGTTTTCCTTTTTAAAATTCCCCTGGCTATTCGGGGTCTTTTCTGATTCCACACAAATCTTAAAATAATTTGTTCTAAGTCTCTGAAGAAAGTCCATGATATTTTGATAGGGATTGCATTGAACGTGTAAATTGCCCTGGGTAACATTGACATTTTCACAATATTAATTCTGCCAATCCATGAGCATGGAATATTTTTCCATCTCTTTGTGTCTTCCTCAATTTCTTTCAGAAGTGTTCTATAGTTTTTAGGGTATAGATCCTTTACCTCTTTGGTTAGGTTTATTCCTAGGTATCTTATGCTTTTGGGTGCAATTGTAAATGGGATTGACTCCTTAATTTCTCTTTCTTCAGTCTCATTGTTAGTTTATAGGAATGCCATTGATTTCTGGGCATTGATTTTGTATCCTGCCATGCTACCAAATTGCTGTATGAGTTCTAGCAATCTTGGGGTGGAGGCTTTTGGGTTTTCTATGTAGAGTATCATGTCATCGGCGAAGAGGGAGAGTTTGACTTCTTCTTTGCCAATTTGAATGCCTTTAATGTCTTTTTGTTGTCTGATTGCTGAGGCTAGGACTTCCAATACTATGTTGAATAGCAGTGGTGAGAGTGGACATCCCTGTCTGGTTCCTGATCTTAGGGGAAAGGCTCCCAGTGCTTCCCCATTGAGAATGATATTTGCTGTGGGCTTTTCGTAGATGGCTTTTAAGATATCGAGGAAAGTTCCCTCTATCCCTACACTCTGAAGAGTTTTGATCAGGAATGGATGCTGTATTTTGTCAAATGCTTTCTCTGCATCTAATGAGAGGATCATATGGTTCTTGGTTTTTCTCTTGTTGATATGATGAATCACATTGATTGTTTTACGAGTGTTGAACCAGCCTTGTGTCCCGGGGATAAATCCTACTTGGTCATGGTGAATAATTTTCTTAATGTGTTGTTGGATCCTATTGGCTAGTATCTTGTTGAGAATTTCTGCATCCATGTTCATCAGGGATATTGGTCTGTAATTCTCCTTTTTGGTGGGGTCTTTGTCTGGTTTTGGAATTAAGGTGATGCTGGCCTCATAGAATGAATTTGGAAGTACTCCATCTCTTTCTATATTTCCAAACAGCTTTAGTAGAATAGGTATGATTTCTTCTTTAAACGTTTGATAGAATTCCCCTGGGAAGCCATCTGGCCCTGGACTCTTGTGTCTTGGGAGGTTTTTGATGACTTCTTCAATTTCCTCCCTGGTTATTGGCCTGTTCAGGTTTTCTATTTCTTCCTGCTCCAGTTTTGGTAGTTTGTGGCTTTCCAGGAATGCGTCCATTTCTTCTAGATTGCCTAATTTATTGGCGTAGAGCTGTTCATAATATGTTTTTAAAATCGTTTGTATTTCCTTGGTGTTGGTAGTGATCTCTCCTTTCTCATTCATGATTTTATTAAATTGAGTCTTCTCTCTCTTCTTTTTAATAAGGTTGGCTAATGGTTTATCTATCTTATTAATTCTTTCAAAGAACCAACTCCTGGTTCTATTGATCTGTTCCACAGTCCTTCTGGTCTCAATTTCGTTGATTTCTGCTCGAATTTTAATTAACTCTCTTCTTCTGCTGGGCGTCGGGTCGATTTGCTGCTTCTTCTCTAGCTCCTTTATGTGTAAGGTTAGCTTTTGTATTTGAGTTCTTTCCAGTTTTTGAATGGATGCTTGTATTGTGATGTATTTCCCCCTCAGGACTGCTTTTGCTGCATCCCAAAGATTTTGAACAGTTGTATCTTCATTGTCATTAGTTTCCATGAATCTTTTTAATTCTTCCTTAATTTCCTGGTTGACCCTTTTATCTTTTAGCAGGATGGTCCTTAACCTCCAGGTGTTTGAGGTCCTTCCAAACTTCTTCTTGTGATTGAGTTCTAATTTCAAGGCGTTATGGTCTGAGAATATGCAGGGGACGATTCCAATCTTTTGGTATCGGTTCAGACCCGATTTGTGACCCAGTATGTCGTCTATTCTGGAAAAAGTTCCATGTGCACTTGAGAAGAATGTGTATTCAGTTGAGTTTGGATGTAAAGTTCTGTAGATATCTGTGAAATCTATCTGGTCCAGTGTATCATTTAAAGCTCTCGTTTCTTTGGAGATGTTGTGTTTAGAAGACCTATCAAGGGTAGAAAGAGCTAGATTGAAGTCACCGAGTATAAGTGTATTATTATCTAAGTATTTCTTCACTTTGGTTATTAATTGATTGATATATTTGGCAGCTCCCACATTCGGGGCATATATATTGAGGATTGTTAAGTCCTCTTGTTGGATAGATCCTTTAAGTATGATATAGTGTCCCTCTTCGTCTCTCACTACTGTCTTCGGAGTGAATTTTAGTTTATCTGATATAAGGATGGCTACCCCTGCTTTCTTTTGAGAACCATTTGAATGGTAAATGGTTCTACAACCTTTTATTTTCAGGTTGTAGGTGTCCTTCTGTCTAAAATGAGTCTCTTGTAGACAGCAAATAGATGGGTCCTGCTTTTTTATCCAGTCTGAAACCCTGCGCCTTTTGATGGGGTCATTAAGCCCGTTCACGTTCAGAGTTACTATTGACAGATATGAGTTTAGTGTCATCATGATATCTATTTAGTCCTTGTTTTTGTGGATTGTTCCACTGAACTTCTTCTTAAAGGGGAGTTTTAAGAGTCCCCCTTAAAATTTCTTGCAGAGCTGGTTTGGAGGTCACATATTCTTTCAGTTCCTGCCTGTCTTGGAAGCTCTTTATCTCTCCTTCCATTTTGAATGAGAGCCTTGCTGGATAAAGTATTCTTGGTTGCATGTTCTTCTCATTTAGGACCCTGAATATATCCTGCCAGCCCTTTCTGGCCTGCCACGTCTCTGTGGAGAGGTCTGCTGTTACCCTAATATTCCTCCCCATGAAAGTCAGGGACTTCTTGTCTCTTGCTGCTTTAAGGATCTTCTCTTTATCTTTGGAATTTGCAAGCTTCACTATTAGATGTCGAGGTGTTGAATGGTTTTTATTGATTTTAGGGGGGGATCTCTTTATTTCCTGGATCTGAATGCCTGTTTCCCTTCCCAGATTGGGAAAGTTTTCAGCTAGGATTTGTTCAAATACATATTCTGGCCCTCTGGCCCTTTCGGCGCCCTCGGGAACCCCAATTAAACGTAGGTTTTTCTTCCTTAGACTGTCATTTATTTGCCTTAATCTGTCTTCATGGTCCTTTGTTTGTCTCTTTTTTCCTCAGTTTCCCTCTTTGCCATTAACTTGTCTTCTATGTCACTCACTCGTTCTTCCACCTCGTTAACCCTCGTCGTTAGGACTTCTAGTTTGGATTGCATCTCATTCAGTTGATTTTTAATTTCTGCCTGATTGGATCTAAATTCTGCAGTCATGAAGTCTCGTGAGTCCTTAATGCTTTTTTCTAGAGCCACCAGTAGCTGTAGAATAGTGCTTCTGAATTGGCTTTCTGACATTGAAGTGTAATCCAGATTTTGTAACTCTGTGGGAGAGAGGGCTGTTTCTGATTCTTTCTTTTGAGGTGAGGTTTTCCTTCTAGTCATTTTGCTCAGTGCGGAGTGGCCAAAAACAAGTTGTATTGGGAAAAGGAGAGAAAGAGAGAGAAGGAAAGAAAAGAGAAAAAGAAAAAGAAAAGAAAAAGGAAAGAAGAGAAGAAAAAGGGAAAGAAAAAGAAAGAAAGGTGAAAAAAAGGGGGTGGGGGAAGCAATCAGAAATCAAAAAGAAAAGAAAAAAGAAAAAAAGAAAAAAAGAAAAAAAAAAAAAACACGAAGGAGTATTTCTGTAGACTTTAAGTCCCTTGACTTCCCCTGGAACTGGTCCATCCAGCTGGTCTTCTGAGGGAGGGGCCTGCTGTGCTGATTCTCAGGTGTTAGCACTTGGGGGAGCTGCTCTGCCCCTGCCTGCTGCAGGGCTCAGCGGGGGTTGTTTACCCCGTGAGGCCCCGGGAGGAACAGCCGCAGTTGCTATGGCAACTCTGGAAGCCTGGATTCAGCCTCCGCAGGAACTACGGGGCTCGGGGCTCTCGGTTCTCCGTCTGCAGGGCCTGGAGGCTCCGGGGCGGGGCCGCTGATCTGCTCAGCTCGGGGCAGGAGCGTCCTCGCTGTCCTGGGCCCTCCCGGCCTCTGCCTGTCCCGGGGGGAGGCCGGATTCTAGGCTGTGTCCCGGCGCCCTGTGCTCCGGGGCCTGCGCTGTGGGATTCGCGCTCCCGCCCCGCAGCTCCCTCCCTGGAGCCGCTCCCGAGCCCCTCCGAGCTGCTCCGGCCCCGCCGTGAGCGCTGCAGCCCTTAGGGAGCTCGGCGCACTCTCCCGGGGCGCAGGTGTCTGTTAGTGTCCCCGGGAGCCCGAGGGCATCCCCGCCCTCCTGGGTCCTGCTCCACCTCCCTGCGAGCCCCTTTCCACCCGGGAAGGTTGGTGCAGCTCCTGCTCCTCCGGGACGGGGCTCTCCTGTCCTGGGGACACTCGCCCCGGCCTCAGCCCGGCTCCTCGCGGGGCCCCTCCCCCTCGGAGGCCTTTTGTTCTTTTATTTCTTTTTCCCCGTCTTCCTGCCTTGATAGAAGCGCGAACTCTCCTCACTGTAGCATTCCAGCTGGTCTCTCTTTAAATCTCAGGCCGAATTCGTAGATTTTCAGGATGATTTGAAGGTTATCTAGGTAATTTGTTGGGGACAGGTGATTTGGGGACCCTGCTCTTCTGCCATCTTGCCCCTCCCCGAGCATATATTTTCTAATTCTTTGAATACATAGTTCATGGCATTTGTTAAGGGTATGAATATACATTCGTTACTGGGTTATCTATGAATGATAGTTTACTACATACCATGTATAAGTTAAATTCTTGAAGAAGAATTTTGGCCAAATAATAAAAAAAAGGGGGTGCCTAGGTAGCTCAGTCAGTTAAGCATCTAATTCTTGATTTTGGCCAGGTCTGTATCTCAGGGTCATGAAATGGAGCCCAGCATCAGGATCTGTGCTGGGTGTGGAGCCTGCTTAAGATTCTCTCTTTCTTTCTCCCTCTGTGCCTCCCACTCCCCACAGTTAACCCAAAGAAATTCAAGGAAAGAAATCAAGGTTAACGTGTAGTTTATAAGGGAATAAACCATGAAGCTTCAACAAATAACCTCATGCAACAAATAACACATTCCTTGAAACTAGATTTACCTAAAATTAACATCATTTTTTAGTCATGCTGGACCAAAAAGACATTTCCAAAAGTGAGAAATTTATGTTTCAAAGTGATAAAATATGAGGGTCAGAGATGAATCACATTTACCCACATGTGTAAACCATACTGAAATACTCCAATTAGTTGTATTCAGAATATTAAACTGAGGCATAAAAAAAATCTTTTTTTATCGAAAGCTATTGAGTATGATGAGTGCAAATAAAAGAAAGCTGGATCTCCAGAACTAATCCTGATTACTCTTTTTCTCATATGAGTTTCTAACAAATGGAAAGGAAGGGTGAAAAGGGAAGAAAAAAGAAGAGGGGCAAATGGAGAAAGTTTATTTTGTTTTTTAACCAGTTGGTGTGCAGCAGCTCCAGGGCCAAATCACCTACTCACATTTTCTCTATTTTAGCAAAATAGATAATCTTTTCACACATGTGTATGATTTTCTTTTTCTTGGAATTTTTATTTAAATTTTAGTTAGTTAACATACAGTGCAATATTTGTTTCTGGAGTAGAATTCAGTGATTTATCACTTACATATAACATCCAGTGCTCAACACGACCCATGCCCTCCTTAATACCTGATGTAGGGAAGATGTTAGGGTTCGAAGCCAATGGCCAAAAAACAATCCTTGAGATGTCTTTGGTGCCAAAAGGTGTTTTTATTAAATCACAGGGACAGGACCTGTGGGCAGAAAGCTGCTCTGGGGTTGTGAGGGGTGAGATTACGTACCTTTAAATTAAGAAGGGATTAGGGATAGCCTAAGTCTCTAAGGAATTTTGGAAATAAGATTTCTAGGACCTTGAGGGGGCTAGCTATTGTTGGGAAAAGGTCATTTATTACCATCTAATAAAACCTCAATCATGAGGCCCTTCAGATGTATATCAGTGGGTCACATACTTGGGGGATGATTGCCAACATGTATTCTAGGGGTGGGGTAGAGATAAAGGAAGTTTCCAAAGGACTTCTTATATGTTAAAGTTGACTTATAGGGGCCTGGGCTAAAATTGGTTTTTGTTCTTAGCAAAGTGTCAACATGGAGGCAGTCGAACCACTAGGGGAATGTCACTCTGCCTGGTTCAAGGACTTGTCAGTGGGCTGTAGACAGTAAGGAAATTTAATTTAATTTAATATTTTTTCTTCCATTTTTGTTTCCCATATCAATACCCATCACCCGTGTAGACCATCCCCTACCTCTATCAACCCTGTTTGTTCACTATCTTTAAGTTGTTTCTTATGGTTTGTTTCTCTCTCTCTCTCTCTCTCTCTTCCCCCATCCCCAGTATATTCATCTGTATTCTTAAATTCCACATATTGGTCAAATCACATGGTATTTGTCATTCTCTGAATGACTTATTTCTAGCTCCGTCTACATCATTGTGAATGGCAAATTTCATTCTTTTTGATGGCTGAGTAATATTCCATTGTGTATATATATCACATCTTTATCCATTAATTAACTGATGGACTTTGGGGCTGTTTCCATGGCTTGGCTATTGTTGATAATGTCTGTGCATGATTTTCTTTCTTCAATCTGTGCCATAACTGCAGTGTTTATTTCAGCTGTGTCCCCTGGAAGAGAAAGTACATAAATTAAGTAAGGATTTCAAAAGATATATTTCATTTGATCCATTTAAAATTATTTCTTTGCTTCCACAGAATGAGAGTTACTATTCAAAAGGAGAGGAAAACATTATAACTTTAAGGTTATTCATTAAGGAATATTTATTAAAGAGCAGACAGTATCTGACTTATTTTCCAAGTGATATAGCTATTTCTACATGGCACTAAACAACCTTTTGAAAAAAGGGAGAAAAATCAGCCAACTATCCTTTTTCTCTACAAATGCAATAAACCAAAGAGCGTATTTTTGTTTCCTAAAGGATTTATTTTTCGTTGGATTGTGTGATTGGTTATTCAGTGTAGCAAAAGTTTAAATTCTTACTGGTATACCTTGCTTCTCTGAAATTACAAATTTCTTCTCTTATGGAAGATTTTCCATTAATGACAATTTAATCTGTGACAAATCTGTGACAGAGCAATCTAAAAATAATACTTAATAAGATGGTGCATTCACTTGAGAGTTTAGAAAGTTATACAAATTGAATATTTCATAATTTGCTTACTATAATGTCAACAACTACACTGACCAATCCTATTTATTTGTTTATGTCCTTATGGCATAGCACAGTATTTGGCCCATAGTAAATGATTAATCTGTCTTTGTTTATATTAAGACTTTTTCAAAATATTTATTTATAGTACAGATATTAGACCTTAAAGAACTACTGGAATATTTTATTATGAGACAATTTATTGGTTGAAGATATAGGCAGGAGTTTGGTAGGGAAAGCTACCCTCCTGAGGATTCTAATTGCAATTATTTATATATATATATATATATATATATATATATATATATATATACAAATACATATTGTCTATATGTATATAAATAAAGTCTATATATAGAGACTTTAATATATACATAAATAATAAAATTTTATATATATATATTATATATATATATATATATATATATATATATAGAGAGAGAGAGAGAGAGAGAGAGATACCTCAGAAATATTGTGGGTTTGGTTCCAGACTACTGCAATAAAGAGAGATAACTAAATTTTTTGGTTTTCTAAAGCATGTAAAAGTTATATTTAGGCTCTACAGTAGTCTATTAAGTGTGTAATAGCAGTATGTCCTAAAAAACAATGTACGTACTTTAATTGAAAAATACTTTATTCCTAAAGAATGCTATTATCCAAGCTTCTAGTGAGTTGTAATCTTTTTGTTAGTGGAGGGTCTTGCCTTGATATTGATGATCACTGACTCATTAGGGTGATGGTTGATGAAGTTTGGGTTATGGCAATTTCTTAAAATAAGACAACAGTGAAGTGTGCTGCATCAATTGACTCTTCCTTTCACAAATAATTTTTCTTCAGCAATGCTATTCCATAGCATTTTACCTCCAGTACAACTTCCTTCAAAATTGAAGTCAGTCTTCTCAGACTCTTCTGCTGCTCTATCAAATAGGCTTATGTAATATTTTGAATCCTTTATTGTCATTTCAACAGTGGTCATAGCATCTTTACCAGGAGCAGATTCCATATCAAGAAACCACTTTCTTTGCTCACCCACAAGAAGTAACTTATCATCTGTTAAAGTGTTATCATGAGACTATAGCAATTTAGTCACACCTAATTCTAGTTCTCTTGCTTTTCCCACCATATCTACAGTTACTTCTACTGATGTCTTAAGTCTCTCAAAGTCATCCATGAGGGTTGGAACCAGCTTCTTCTACACTCCTATTGATGTTGATATTTGGACCTCTTCCCATGAGTCACAAATGTACATAAAGGCACCTACAAGGGTGAAACTTTTCCAGGTTTTCAATTTATTTTCCCCAGATCCATAAAAAGAATCAATATCTATGTCAACTATACTTTATGAGATGTATTTCTTAAATAAAAGGCTTGAAAGTCAAAGTGAGTCCTTGACTTACGGGCTGCAGAATGGATGCTGTGTTAGCAGGCACAAAAACAATATTCATCTTGTATATCTCCATTAGACCTCTTGGGTAACCAGGTACATTGTCAATGAACAGTCATATTTTGAAAGAAATTGTTTTTCTGAGAAGTAGTTCTCGAGTGGGCTTAAAATATTCAGTAAAGCATGTTATAAATAGGTATACTGTCATATAGGCTTTGTTGTTTCACTTATTGAGCATAGACAGAGTAGAATAGCATGATTCTGAAGGGCCCTAGGATTTTCAGAAGGTCAATGAGCACTGGCTTCAGCTTAGTCATCAGCTGCATCAGTCCCTAATAATAATCAGCCTGTGGAGCCAGGCATTGATTTCTTCTATTTAACTATGAAAGTCCTAGTCCATCTCCTTCCAATAGAAGGCCGTTTCATTTCCACTGAAAATCTGTTGTTTAGTATAGCCACCCTAATTATCTTAGCTGAATCATCTGGAAAACTCACTTGGTGCAGCTTATATCAGCACTTGCTGCTTCACCTTGCACTTTGACGTTATGGAGACTATTTCTTTTCTTAAATCTTATGAACTAGCTTCAGCCAACTTCAAATTTTTCTTCTGCAGCTTCCTCACCTCTCTCAGCCTTCAAAGGAGTTAAAGAGAGTTAGGGCCTTGCTCTGCATTAGGCTTTGGTTTAAAAGAATGCTGTGGCTGGTTTGATCTTCTCTCCAGATCACTCGAACTTTCTCCACATCAGTAACAAGGCTATTTTGCTTTCTTATCATTCCTGTATTCACTGGAGTAGCACTTTTAATTTTTTCCAAGAACATTTCCTTTATACTCACAACTTGCTTAACCGTTTGGCACAACAGGCCTAGCTTTTAGGCTGTCTCAGCTTTCAACATGCCTTCCTCACTAAGATTAATAATTTCTAGCTTTTGATTTAAAGTGAGAGACTTGAGACTCTTCCTTTCACTTGCACATGCAGAGGCCATTGTAGGGTTATTAATTGTTCCAATTTTAATATTGTGTGTCCCAGGGAGCATGGAGGCCCCAGGAAAGGGAAAGAGGAGGGAGAATGGCTGGTTGGTGGGGCACTGAGAACACACACATTTATCAAGTTCACTGTCTCATATGGGCATGAATTATGGTGCCCCGAAACAATTACATTAGTAATGTTGAAGATCACTGATCATAGATCACCATAACAAATATAACAATAATGAAAAAAAGTTAGAAATACTTCAGGAATTACCAAAATGTGACACAGAGACACCAAGTAAGTGAATGTTCTTGAAAAAATGACACTGATAGACTTGCTTGATACAGGGTTGCCACAGATCTTTAATTTGTAAAAAAACACAGTATCTGTGATGCACAATAAAGTGAAGAGCAATAAAATGAAGTATACCTGTAAACTAAGAATTGACAACAAAATGATAAATTGCTGAAAGGTTTTGTGTTCAAAGTAAACTTTGGGAATTTTGACTAATAAAATGTTTTAAGTTGTTTGTAAAGCTACAAATTGCTCAAGTATGCTTATTTTTTAGAGGACTTTTCCCCAAAAAACAATTATCTGTGTTAGTTGTTAAAAGTGTTTTGAACTTTTAGGCAAGAATTAAGTAGTTGATATTCAGGTAAGAAAAATGCTCCAGCAGGTTTAACTCAGTTATCGTATATGCTTCTCTTCATCTTTGAATTCCCGACTTAGATCTTTAACGATGAATAAACCTATTTTAAAGGGTGATTTCACAAAATTAAAAAATCTTAAAGGAAGTAAGTGTAACATTTAACATTGTAATCATTATGAGGATGGCTTTCCATGTCTTCCCCTGCCCCCAATCAAGAAAAACCATACCATTATAGAAAACCATCAAATCACAAAGAAAGAGATCAAGAGAGAAAGAAATGAATTACAAAGCAATGAGAAAACATTTAACAAATGATCAGTAGTACATTCATAATGTCAATAATAACTTGAAACAGAAATGTACTAAATTGTTAAATCAAAAAACAAAGGGGGCACCTTGGTGGTGCAGTCACTTAAGCCTCTGACTTTTGATTTCAGTTTAGGTTATGATCTTGGGGTCTTGAGATTGAGCCCTGTGTTGGGCTCTACACTGAGTATGGAGCCTGCTTGGGATTCTCCCTCTGTCCCTTTACCCTTACCTGCCCCCCGACTCTCTAAATAAGAATAAGTAAGTAAATAAGTAAATAAATAGTAAAAAAAAAAAAAAGATATAGAGTGTCAAAATGTATTTAAAAAATAGGACCAAGTATATGTTGCTTATAAGAGACTCATTTCAGCTTTAAAGAAAACACATAGACTGAAAGTGAAAAGATGGGAAAAGGTATTCCATCCAAATGGAAGCCAAAAAAAAAGCAAGGATAGTTATATCAGACAAATAGACTTTAAGCCAACTGTAACGAGGCAAAAAAAATCATTATATTATGATAAAGGGGTCAATTCATCAAGAATATATAACAATATAAATATTTATGCACTCAACATAGAAGCACCTAAATATATAAAGTAAATATTAACAGACCTGAAAGGAGAAATACCAATAGAATAATGGGGGGGGGGGAATTTCAGTATCCATTGTCAATAATGGATAAATCATCTGGTTGGAAATAAATAAGAAAACATTGGGTTTAGACTACACGTTAGACCAGGTGGACCTAACAGATATAGACAGAATATTCCATTCAACAGAAGCATAATACACATTTTTCTCAAAGACATAGGAAATATTCATCAGGGTACATCATATGTTGGTCCACAAAACAAGTCTTAATAATTTTAAAAGATTGAAATCACATCAAGTGTCTTTTCTACGCAATATGGTATGAAACTAGGAATCAGTTACAGAAAGAAAACTGGAAGATTCATGAATATGTAGAGATTAAACAACATACTACTAACCAAGAAATGGGTCAAAGTCAAAGAGAAATATAAAAATATCTTGAGACAAATGAAAATGGAAACACAATATATCAAAACTCATGAGACACAGGAAAAGCAATTCTAAGAGGAAAATTTATAGTGATAAATGCCTCTATGACGAAAAAAGTTCTCAAATAAACAACCTTTATATCTCAAACAACTAGATAAAGAGCAAACAAAGCCCAAAGTTAACAAAAGGAAGGAAATAACAAAGATAAGAGCAGAAAGAGATAAAGTAGAGAATAAAAAGACAATAGAAAATATCCATGAAACTAAGAGCTTTTTTTTTTCTAAATAAACAAAATAGACAAACCCTTAGGTAGACTTACCAAGAAAAAAATACAGATGACTCAAGTAAGTAAAAATAAAAGAGGAGACATTATAACTGATACTACAGAAATACAAAGGATCATGAGGCTATCAGGAAAATTATGTCAACAAATTGGCACAATCTAGAAGAAACGAATAATTTCCTGGAAACATACAACCTACCAACACTGAATCATGAAGAAACAGAAAATGCGAATAGACCAATTACTAGTAAGGAGATTGAATGAGTAATCAAAAACCACCCAACAAACTAAAGTCTGGGACCTGAGGGTTTCACTGGTGAATTCTACCAATATTTAAAGAACTATAATATCAATCATTCTCAAACTCCTCAAAAAATAAAAAAATAAAAAGGGAGGGAACACTTCCAAACTTATTTTATGAGATCTTTAAGTATTAAAAACAAAATAAAACACTGACAATATGACTGAAATATAATCTCCCGATGGACTACATTAAAAAAAAGTAGCATTCACATTTGCAACCACATGAATGAAGCTAGAGAACATAATGCTAAGCAAAATAAGTCAAAGAAAGACAAATATCATATATTTTCAATTATACGTAGACTTTAAGAAACAAATGAGCAAAGTAAAAACAGAGAGGGAAGGAGGGAAAGAGAGAGAGAGAGAGAGAGAGAGAGAGAGAGAGACTGAGATTGAGGGAGGGAAGACCAAGAAACAAACTTTTAACTATAGAAAACAGACTGATGGTTACCACAGGAGAGATGGGTGAGGGGATGGGGGAAATAGGTGAAGGGAATTAAAGAGTACATTAATTTTGATGACTACTGAGCATTACATGAAATTGCTGAACCACTATCTTGTACACCTGGAACTAATATAACACTGTATGTTAACTACAGTGAAATCAAAATAAAACACACACACAAAAAGAAATGCAGTTGTGTAATGTATAGAATTGTTGAATCCCTATGTTGTACACCTGAAATTAATATAATATTTTATGTCAACCAAACTTCAACTTAAAAACAGAGATCAGTCAACTTTTACCCAGAAAAAAAAATCCACATATACTGTAGTAGGGAAGAACCCCTACTCTCTTGAAAGATGACCTAGAAGAATCTAGAAGATGATCAGAAGAGAGGTGAACACATGATAATACAGGCAGAGCAACAAACTGCCATCCAAAAGGTTTAACTGACTCTAGAGTTAAAATTGTAACTGACATGCTATCACTTGCTTAACAAAAAAAAAAAATAGAGGAAAGAATGGATTTATGAATTCATGCATGTATAAACTTCAGACACACACACACACACACAGAATATCTCTGAAAGGATATGGAAGAAAATAACCCTGATTACTTCCTGTGAAATAAACTGGTGGCTTCCAAGCTAAAAAGCCCCCACAAACTAGCATTCATTTATATTCTGGTATGTTGTTTATCTTCTTGGTTTAAATTCTATTTAAAATTAAAAAAACACAAATGATGCAACACATTAATTGATTTTATAATTTACTCCTCCATTCTTCCCTGTATTTATATATATTTATATATGTATAGACATATATGCATACAATTTTTAAACCACTTTATTGAGGTATAATTGACATACAAAAATTTCACGTATTTAGTGTATACAACTTGATGACTTTGGATATAACTATACATTTATGAAACCATCACCACAATTTATGCCACAAATATATCCATCACCTCTAAATGTATCCATTCTTCTCACCTTTCTTATTTATTATTCTTTTCTGTGATAGACACATTTAATGTAAGATCTACCCTCTTTGCAAATTTTTAAGTATGCACTACAATATTGTTAACTCTAGGCACTATTTTGTACAATAGATCTCTAAGACTATTCATTTTGTATAACTGAAACTGTGCCTTTGACCATCATCTCCCCATATTCTGAGCCCCACCCCCCCGCCCCCATCTCAGGCTATTGCTGTTCTAGTATCTCCTTCTATGAATAGACTATTTTGGATTTTTCATAAAGTAATATCATGTTGACCACTCATTTCAGTCATATGAGGTTTTATTTTTTTAAAAACCTGATTCTAGGTGTCTGTCCCTAGAGATAATGATGTATTTCACCTGGGGAGCAAGGTAAGACATCCAGTCCTCAGGTGATTCTAACTGTTGGCAAAATGGAAATACTGCTTTAGAAAAATGTACAGAGATGCATTTCTTTGCCTAAGAGATTACAAATTTGGAAGCTAAATGATTTTCTTGACGCTTGTTTTTATATATTTACACCTGCCTAAGGTAAGGTAATTATGAGTATGAGTAGTATTTAACTAATTTGTACATTTCTCCATATAATATAAACTACATTAAGAAGTTACACTTTTGCATTAATCAAAGAAAATAAGAATATATAAATACTTGAGGAAAAAAGCAGAAATGCAGACTTGCATAAAAAGAGAATGGATTTAATATCATTAGATGTACTGAGGAACTCTTCCTCTGGCATGTTTACAACTACTCATTAGTTGACAGCATTGTTGGCTCTAATAATCTTTAATAGCTAGGAAATGTTCACTTATAAACGCCTCAGTTATTTTATTTGCATGAGTTCCTTTTATTTTAAAATCCACCAAGATGAAGCACTCACATGCTGTCATTAGTGACTTGAGAATGTAGAGAATTTCCATTATTTTAAATGTATATACTGAAAATATCTGAGCCAAAAAAATGATAAAATCCTCATCTGATTATAAGTCATATAGAAATGTAAAGGACCTAACATAGCCTGAATAATTCTTTTTTTTTGAAACAACGTATGTTTTATTTTTTATTTTTTATTTATTTATTTTTTTAAAGATTTTATTTATTTATTCATGAAACAGAGAGAGAGAGAGAGAGAGAGAGAGAGAGAGAGGCAGAGACACAGGCAGAGGGAGAAGCAGGCTCCATGCACCGGGAGCCCTACGTGGGAATCGATCCCGGGTCTCCAGGATCGCACCCCGGGCCAAAGGCAGGCGCCAAACCGCTGCGCCACCCAGGGATCCCTATTTTTTATTTTTTTAAGTGTCTTTTTTTTTTTTTTTGAAAAGGAACACATTTGGGAGACTAGTACCAACTTATTTCAGGACTTAGAAGAAAGCTACTACTACAGTCAAGAATAATATTGGCATAATGATAGGTAAATATATCTATAGAATAGAATTGAGAGTCCAGAAACACACTCATATGTATATGATTAGTTGATTTTTTACAGAGTTACAAAGGGATATAGTGGAAAAAGTATTGCATTTTTAACAGTGCCAGGTAAATTATTTGTACACAAAAACAAACCAAAACCAAATGACATGATCTATATCAGGTATACCACACAAAAAATTTACTCAAAATGGACTACAGACTTAAATATAAAATCTAAGAACATAAAACTTCTAAAAAAAAGCACAAGAGAAAACCTTTGTGACTTTGGGTTAGGCAGAGACTTCTTAGCTATGACACCAAAAGCATAAGCCATAAATAAAAAAATAATAAAATTGCATTTTAACAAAATTAAGAACTTCTCCTTTTCAAAAGACATTGTTAAGAAGATGAAAAGACAAGCTATAAACTGGGAGAACATATTTGCAAATCACATATCTAAGAACTTATATGTATGTAGAATATATTTTTAAAAATCTCAAAACTCAGTAGGACAACAAAAACTCAATATACAAGGGATAAAAGATTTAAATAGATACTTCCTCAGAGAAGATACACAAATCTCAAACATAAGAAAGAAAGCTCAATATCATTAGCCATTAGGGAAATGAAAAACAAAACCACAATGAGATCCTACTGTATACCTATCAGAAGGTTTAAAATTTAAAAGACGGACCATCCCAAGTGCAGACTAGGATGTGGAGCAACTGGAAATCTCATGCATTGCTGTCAGGGATGTAAAATGATACAGCCATTTTGGAAAACACTTCAGTAGACTCATAATGTTAGTTATACACTTACCATAAGACCCAGCCATCTCACTTCTAGGTATTTATACAAGCTTAATGAAATTCTGTGCTCTCACAAAAATCTGTGCACAAATATTTATAGTGGTTTTATTTATAATTGCTCCAAATTGGGAACCACCCAAATGTCCTTCAGCTGAAGAATGCATAAACAAATCTGGTACATCCATACAAAGGAATAAAATTACTACTCAGTATAATGTATGAACTACACACAGCATGGATGATTCTTATGTGCATTTTACTAAGTGAAAGAATCCAGAATCAAAAGGCTACATTCTCTGGTTTCATTTTTATGATATTCAAAAAGGCAAAACTATAAGGAGATAAGATAGATCAGTTGTTGCAAGGGACTAGGGACTGGTGGAGGTCCTGACAACAGAGGGTCATAGGGGAGTTTTTTGGAGTGAAGGAATTGTTCTCTGTTTTGATTTTGACAATGGTTACGTGATGGTGTGTTTTTGTCAAAAACTGCTGAATTATGCATTATGAAAAAGGGTAAATTTTACTGTATATAAATTATATCTTAATTTTTTAAGTGTCAGAATAAAGAACAAAAAAGTCTGTGTAAAAAAAAGTCTGTGTATGATGACCAGTTGCTTCCCTCATGAATGTAATTCTTAATATTCATAAAAATTACCCCACATTGATTCAACTCTCGTTGAATTCCAACTCAGCACTCAGTAATGCCCTGGATAGCAGCTTTGCCCTGTGCCGACTCATTTGTACTTGAACATCTAATCCCTGTATTCTGGCTTCACTTGAGACACTTTGAGGATAAAGTGAAGGGTGTGTCTTATTTGATGTGGAGAAATCCAACAGCCAAAGCAAGGACAAGCAATGTTCCATCACTGTGGGAGTGACTTACGTCACATATAAAGAAGTTCCCCACAGATCAGTAGTAGGAGACAGTAGAATGGTTGCAAAGGAAACTATAAGCACTTTTCCAGAACCTTAAGGAAAGAATATGGGCATCTGATTCTTATGAATTTGTTCATGCATCACATACTTCCTGAATATCTCCAGAGCACAAGGCACAGGCAAGGCTTCAGGCGCACAGATACGGAAACTGAGTAAAATTCTGTCCTCCATAGGGGCACCTGAGTGGCTCAATCAGTTAAGTGCCTGACTCTTGATCTCAACTCAGGTCTTGATCTGAGTTGTGGGTTCAAACCCCACATTGAGTGTAGAGGTTACTAAAAGAAATAAAAGAGATCTGTCTTCCATAAAAAGAAGGAAGCTATGATATACAATTATGAAAATAAATCCACATGTAGCTAGCTCGAATTTTAACTTTGGAAGTGCTAAGTCAACATAGTCATCATTTGCAGACATTTATCTCTCCCAACAGAATAAAATGTTGCAAGTATTTTAAAATAAGTATGTATTTAGGAAGTAAAGATGTAGCATGATTCAAAACATTAGTGACTCAGGCCTGTGAGATATGAAGTGCTGCTCTAAGAGTCAGGCCAACAAACTGATTAGATCTGGAAATACATATTTAGTCTTTTTCATGAGACCATTGATTTCTTTTAACTGACTCCTAATTAGGGAATATATAGTAATTAATACAAATTAGCTTAGAGTTACAGTTACTTTTAAGTTACAGCTTACCAGTTACAGTAGAGTTACTGCCTACTTTCCTATAAATTATGTATAGGAAAATTCATATACTGACTTACAAACATAAGAATTTGAGATTAAAATGCTCTGTGATATGCAGTGTTTCATAACAAAGCTAGTTTATTTAATACATTCTTTTGGAAACTTTTTAACATCTTGTTGAAATTACACATTACATAAACATAAATCATTTGGATAAGTCAATTAATGTAGAATATAAAGCAAACAAGACTCCTAAACTCCTGTTTATGGGCATGTTTTTCTGTGTTTATGACTATAATTCACAAAGTACAAATCTGAATAGCCATCCCTTTGGGACTCTAGAAATGTTCTAGCATCTGCTATAAAGAATGTAGTATCCATGTTTACTGCAAAGGTGTGAGTGGAGTTCTAACATGGAAAGCAACCCTGACAATATAGTCTCATTCAACATATACCTCAATGGCTGCCAGTGGGGACACCATTGCTATTCTCCTTCCTCTTTTCTCCTGTGAGCACTCAGGCTTCTGTTGATGACCAGGAGGCACAGAGTGATTTATTGAGTAACATGAAGGTCCTCAATCTGTGGCTAACAAATAGCTGTAGAGGTCAGGGTTCGTGGAAGGATAGAGTAGACGAGGTGGGCAAAAGAGGAGGGGAATTATTATGTGGCAGGCATGATTCTAAGGTGATTTGATGCTTTGTTTAATTATCACAATAAGCCAGAGAAATAGGTGATAATATCAAGTCATATGTGTGCAGCCAGATTTAGGTAAATCTCTATAGTGTTATTATTTTAAAGATTGTTTTTTATTTATTTGACACAGAGAGAGAGGACACAAGTAAGGGGAGAAGGCAGAGGTAGAAGCAGGCTCCCTGCTGAGCAGGGAGTTTGATGCGGACCTGGGTGGGCCCAATTCCAGGACACAACTGGGCCAAAGGCAGACGCTTAATGAGCCACCCAGGCACCCCCTCTATGGTGTTATTTAAAGGATGTCTTCAGGTACCAGGAAGACCTGCTCCTTACTGCCCCTCTAAGTCTTTTCATCTGCTTTCCTTAAATTCCTGAGACTCTGATTACCTCTATCAGGTTCAGGCAGTATTCTGTAGTGTTGCCCACTTAGGAGAAGGCATATATATTAGTGTGACCTAGAGTGCTTGGTAAAGATACAATTAACTGTGCCCCACTTGTGTTTGCCAATTGCTAGGACTGAGAATTTGGGAGGGAGAAATTGCTTTCCCTTAATCATAAATGATCTGTATTTTTGGTAACATTTTATTCATGTGCTTTTAAATAATAATGAGTGACAATAATAGGAATATATTAAGAATCATTTTTCTGTCATACGGTTATCCTAAAAATTTCAGTGGTTTTCTGTGAAAAAAGATCAATAAATGCATGGTTATTTTTCTCTATTAATATATTGTTACAAGATTATATATTTCAATAACATGCAGAAATATTCTGTACTTGGTATAAACTTTGGGAAAGGAAACGTTAAAATGTGGGAATATTAATATGAAATGAATATATGAGAATCATTAAAAATAGATAATATCACAAATATTAAAAATTTTTAAATTGCTTTAAAATGAAATTTTAAAGCATACAAAGCATTCATTGCCATGATAGTCTTTTTTTGTTGTTTTTCCTTGACAGATATTCTGGATGTAGAAAATATTCTTTCATTTTCATGGAATTGTTAAGAAAGCATGCAAAGGCTTCTTCAATTTGGGCACATTAGTGTATATATGCTTTATATAAGCTATTTTCTGTTCTTTCTCTTTTTTTAAGATTTTATTTATTTATTTTACAGAGAGAGTACAAGTTGAGTGGCAGGCAGAGGGAGAGGGAGAAGCAGACTCCCTACTGATCAGGGAGACTGATGCGGGGCTCTATCCCGGGGCCCTGGGGTCAGGACCTGAGCAGAAGGCAGATGCTTAACCGACTGAGTCACCCATATGAAACTATTTTCTTCTTATACTAGGAAAATACTTTGCTCGAACTGATTGTGTTTGTTTGTTTCTGGTTGAAATTTGTATTAATTCCATTAATCTGTATTCACTTGTAACATATATTCAAATACAAGAAAATGCTAGGGAATATTATTGAGTAGTATTCAAATGACAAAATATCTGATCTCCTAAGCAAGATTTATAGGAGTACAGTGAATTATGTATCAGAAAGGACTAATTTTGTTTCTAAAACTTATTTCTTGAGATACCCTTCATAAAAGTATATTACACATAAACATTAATAGTTCTATTAATTGCAAGAATGACTCACTGTTAAAAGCAGACAGGACCATGAATGCACATTCTAAATATGGCAATAGGTCTAAGCAATACTGGCTGATGGGATTCTAACTACTAGCTGGTTCCCTCCTACTTTCTCCAGTCTTGGTTTTTGTGGGAAACAAAGGCGGAAGAAAAATTATTAAATTTCCTTACTACCAACAGCCCATTGACAAATCCTTGAAACAGGTAGGGTGACATTCCTCTAGGAATTCAGCTGCCTCGATGTTAACATTTTGTTAAGGGCAAAAGGCAGCCTTAGCCCAACCTCCAGGATCCTTAAGTCTACTTTAACATATAAAAATTCCTTTGGAAATTTCCTTTATCTCTACCCTGCCTCTCCTTGCCCCAAGATAGATGTAGGCAATCATCTTCCAAGCATATGACCCACCAAAGAGTCTCATAACTGAGTTTTTAATAAACAGTAATAAATGACTTATTCCTACCAATAGTTAACCCCCTCAGAATCTGGGAAACCTTGTTTCCAAAATACCTGGGAGGTTTACGCTATCCCTAACTTCCTCCCAACCTGAAAGTATATAATGAGCCACTCCTCATGACCCTGGTGCACCTCTTTCTGCCCACAGGTCCTGTCCCTGTGCTTTAATAAAACCACCTTTTTGCACCAAAGATGGTCATCTTACTTGGTCATCTACTTCGACCCCTAATATCTTTCCTACATCACTGGTTCCTAAAATTGTTGACCTTGGCTTTCTGCTCTGAATGTCAGTGTTTTCTGCTTTTGCTTGAGTCAGCCAATTTCTTTAAACCAGGATAGACTCTACATCTATTGTTAAGCTTTAAGTCTTGCAAAAGAATTATAATACCTTTTTGTGTATTCCTGATTTTTTTAAAAATGATTTTTCTCTGAATTGGGAAAAACATTTACATTTCCTGAGAAACACCAGGAATTCTCACATGGAAACACTATGCCTCACATCAGAGATTTCAACAGATTGAGGCAAGACCTGCGAGTCCTCATTTTTTAAAAGATTTTATTTATTTATTCATGAGAGACACACAGAGAGAGGCAGAGACATAGGCAGAGGGAGAAACAGGCTCCCTGTGGGTAGCCTGATATGGTACTGAATCCTAGGACCCCAGGATCATGCCTTGAGCCAAGGCAGATGCTCAACCACTGAGCCACCCAGGCACCTCGAGAGTCCTCATTTTTAACAAAATTCCCAATCACCAAAGTTTATAAACTACTAGATTGCCTTTTACAGGTGTTTTTCATTAAAATATAAATATCTCCAGGCGGGGTAGTAAAATAAATGATTATAAATCACTACCACCTTAATGAGAATATGTTGCCTAATAGCTCTACTTTAAGGCAGAAAGCTGAAAGATTTTGAAGGAAGTGGGTTTCTAACAGAGGTTTTGGAGAAGAAAGGGTAATTATGAGACCAGGTGTAGGTGAGCATTTCTTTGGAGCATTCTGACCACCTATGGAGAGAAGAACGTGAAGTAAGTAAAAGCGAAGAAGTAGAGAGGAAGCTTATCTGAAACAGTAATTTTAGAAGATTAAGCTACCTCATCATTTAGCCTAGGCGTTTTCTACTAAAACCGAGAGCTTAGGAAAGGAAGGAAGTTAAAGGTATGGGATTGTGATTGCCTCCTGGCAGGTGGGGACATCAGGGAGTTCCAGTGGGAATAGAGCTCTAGCAGTCTGAGTTATCAAATGGTTTGGTGGGAGGAGTATAACATGATGTGGTCATCAGCCTCAAAGTGACGTTTCTAAGTTAGGGGTTTGTATTGGACAGGTAGCTACTTAAAGGAAAGCAAGGTACACTTTTTAGTGAAAAGGTAACAGAGAGGGGCGCCTGGGTGGCTCAGTTGGTTAAGCGTCTGCCTTTGGCTCATGTCGTGATCCCAGGGTTCTGGGATGGAACCCTGCATCAGGCTCCCCGCTCAGAGGAGTCTCCTTCTCCTTCTTCCCCTCTCCCTGCTCACTTTTGTGTGCTCTCTCATTCTATCTCTCAAATAAATAAATAAATAAAATCTTTAAAAAAGAAGAAGAAAAGAAAAGAAAAGGCACTGGAAAATCCAGAGAAAGCTGCTGTTGAGTTAGGCACATTGAGTCAGAACAGCATGATGCTTTGAATCCGGAAGATCCTGTTAGAAGGTGTTTCAAATTCTTTTTTGCTGCAAATGCCTCTGTGCACAGGTGTTCCCAATAATACCAGGAAATTACTTATTCTGAACAAGGGCTAACAATGACAAAATGGGTTGTATTCTGTAGGATTTGGTAATTTAGCCCTGACACCAAAGTGTAGCCCGTGGATCAGCAGCATCAGCATCACCTGGGAGCTTGTTACACAGCTTGTTCATATTAAGTCCTATCCCAGGCCCATTGTATCAAAATCTGCATTTTAACCGAATATTCAGGTGATTGCATGTCATTAACGTTTGAGAAGCCCTGGAGTAGGACAAGAAGTCTCAACCGCAACATGTTTCAGAATTACCTGGAAGGTGAATTCAAGCAGAGAGTGTTTGATCCCATCTCTAGGGTTTCTGATGCAATTAATCTAGGATAAAGCCCAAGAATTTGTGTTTCTAACAGGCCTTCTAGAAGTTGATGCTGATGTTGCTGGTTCAGGTGTGAAATTTTAGGAACCACTAGTTTAAGTAATATCGACTCTGTTATATAGACTCCAGTTTCCATATTTCTTTGTCTTAAATTTTTTTTTCTTAAGAAAAAAAATAGCTTGTTCAGTTGCCTGGTTCTCCTATTTCATTTCATGCTGTATAATATGTCGGCTGTAACTGTCACTGACTGTTGGTAATGTTTCTTTCAGTTTATAGCTGAGATTTTGTTATAACATTAAAACAAGCCTCAGGATGGATGTGTCATCTATAGACACTTCTTATATGGAAATCTCATCAATCCTAGATGATTCTTTAACCACTGAGTTCTATGCCTGATTTTTTTTTATGCCTGATTTTATATGACTCTCTTAGCTGTAGCTGATTGGACTAGGGTAGGTCTTGAGGTTCATGGACAGTCAAGCTATATTTTGGAAAGCAGCTACTGGAAACATATTGTAAAGGAATCTCTGTCCAAATAATAAAGATGGTGAATAATTGTACTTATTTTTTTCCACTTGGAAATTTTTTTTTAAACATTGGTAGCAAGTATTTTTTTAATTTTTATTTTATTTATGATAGTCACACAGAGAGAGAGAGAGAGGCAGAGACACAGGCAGAGGGAGAAGCAGGCTCCATGCACCAGGAGCCCGATGTGGGATTCGATCCCGGGTCTCCAGGATCATGCCCTGGGCCAAAGGCAGGCGCCAAACCGCTGCGCCACCCAGGGATCCCTCCACTTGGAAATTTAAATTGGCCATATAAGGAGAGAATTTTATAGGTTTCAGAAGGACAAGTCAAAAGATACATCGAGAATTCACTGTTTGCAGAGCCAAAGAGGCAATAAGTGTTCTTCTTAGAGCAGAATTTATGAGGAAAGGACCAGGCAAGGGCTAGGCTAGGGATAGAGTTTTGGAGACTTGGTTCATATTTACAAACTTCAAATACTGAGATATAGAGGTGATTGTCAATGATACTTACCTAAACATGTACACAAATATGAACTCTATTCTCTGTTTAGGAATTGAATTTGAGAATTGTTCTGTCTGTCCTGATCTTTTATTGATGATTTGGCAAATCTCACTATAGTAGGAACAGATTCTTAACATTATATAATTACTCAGCTAATAAATATAGCTGGGGCTTTGATGAAGATAACATTCTTGTGGTTATTAGTGGTCTTAGTCAAATATTTACAAAGCCCTCTACTTTCTGGCTCCCTCTTAAGTGTGCAGTAGATTAGTCAGAATCCTAGGAGGAAAAAGATGACACAAACAATAATTGAGAAATGTTTAATAAAAATATTACTGTTAGAGTTTACAGAAAGCAATAAATGACAAGACAGAGGCTAGAGCTAACAACGGGATCTCTCAGATCTGTTATCCCCAGGGCTGGAGGGACAAGGGGAGGGAATGGTTACCTGGTTTCAGAATCTGAAGAGGGTAGCTGAATAGAGAGGGCTACCTGCCTGGAAATTGGGCACTCAGTGGGAGAACACAGTTTATCCACAGTGACCCCAGAGGGAGGGACATAGGGGAACAAATAATGCAACTCATTCTCTTGCCTTCCAGTTACTTGCTGGTACCTTCCAGTGTTTGAACTCATTTGGAAGTCCTAGGACAAGAAAGCAGCCTTCTGCATGTGTAGAAGCGTACAGAATACATCTAGAGAAATGAGATAGTTAGCAAAGATGTAGTAGAGTAGATAGTTCTCCACAATGACTCCTGAGAAAAAGTAATATATATCACTTCTGGGACAGAGCATTTAACTATTGGTGCAAGACCCTTCAGAGCTCAAGAGTTATTTCAGACTGTGACTCCTTTGTCAGTCTGAGTTGTTGGGTAATGACACCCAGAACAGAGCTTCCAGTTAACTCTTGATGGGCATACACTATGAATGGGCATATAATATGATGGGCATATAATATGAATAAAAAATGAACCATCTAAAGTCACTAGGATTGTGGGATTATCTGTTATCACAGCATAACCTATATTACTAATACAGATGTTGTTACCAGTAACTGGTGTATTGTTATAACCAAATAACTACAAACTCTGTCATTACTTAGGAGACATAATGTAAAATAAGGGAACTACTATTTGAAGCTGGAAGGATGGTAATTCATATTATTTAGTGGTTAAATATATGGTAAAACCATAATCTACATTCATCTGCCAGGCAGATAATATACCAAATGAGGTTGTAACTTTAGGGAATAAAGTTGTAACAGAAAAGTGAAAGGATATGTGGAGTTATAGTAATATTTGATATTTGATAGAGAGGGATGAGAAGAAAGAGGGAGAAGAGAGAAATCAGGTAAAGAGAGATACTGAGAAAAATGAGAAAGAAGAAAAGAATTAACCAACTTGCAAGAGGTAATTAAAGAAAATAGTTAAGAATTGTAGCCACAGAATTTTGTAAGAGGCAGCTAATTCTCATCCAAAACTGGTGAAAAGTAAAACTGAGACAACTTTTGACAAATAAAGGCCAATTAGAATTCATTCTGTGGCAAGTTTCAAATTTAAAATATGGCTGCCACCCTCATTGTAAAGTCTCTGAATGGCTTAAAAAAATCTTAGAGCAAAAAAAAAAAAATCTTAGAGCAATGGTCCAAATTAGGCTATAGTATCCAGGAGGCATAGTCATTTGAACAAAATGACTGAGAGAAAAGAGATTAAGCATGTGATTCTCCCAAAATCTGAAAGGATCAAGTATCTTGTAATTAAGGCAGGAGAAAAAAGAGAGTTGGAGGGATAAAATAACAAAGAAAGAATAAATCTAAGAAAGGATGACTTAAAAATGATGGTACATATGGAGCTGACTTAAATAGAGAAAAAGTCTACAAAGTTTTAAAAGAGTTATATTGCTAAATAAGCCATAAGCTTTGACTAAAAATTCTGTGACAATTGTGTGACTGTTGTTATCTTGTCCTTGTATCACCATTGGATATTGGGTTGATGTTTGTAGATAACTTTTGAGTTCATTGATCTTCAGATCAAGAGGAGATAGACACACTTGATGTAAGAGAGAAGCTGAGTTTGCATTTGATGCCAAGCCTGGATGGGTTGTGGAATTGATTCCCTGCAGGGAGAGGATAAATATTTCTTTTCTGAAGGAGGCAGAGGAGTTGAGTATTTGGTACAGTGTGTTTGACTGTAGTATTCATTAGTGCTATTCGGCAAAAGTATTTTTGTTTCTTTTCCTTCTAGGAATTCATTAACTTCTCAGAACTGGTCATCCTGACCCTGTAACTGGATGCAGCCATGTGAGTAGTTTTGGCCACTGAGCTGTGAGGAGGAGATGAGGCATGAAAGTTTCTGGCTGACACAAAATTCTCCAAAGCTCTTTACCTATGTCACTGGGACCAGCAATTTTCCAGAGAAATGGGCCCTGCAATTTGGATCCAGAGTAAGAACAATTCAGAACAAAGAACCACCTTGATTCACAATAGACAGGTAATATGAATGAGAAATTTTCTTATAGTATTTTAAGCCTCTTAGATTTGGGAAACAATCTGGCACCGCAGCATAACATTTTTCCTGACTGATATAAAAATAGTTGATTCTTGTGGGGAAGTAAGATTGAAGTAGAATATCCTTTCTGAAAAGAACTGCTTTTTCTCACCATATATTTAAGGTTGAACAAGGAATTTACAGATTATGACTCTTTGTAGATTATATAAATCTTGTTTCAGATAATAACACGATAGAGTTAAAATTAGCTGTTTTCATTTCCTAGGTGAGTGTGGGGTGGAGATGGTTATATAATTTTGTGAACAAAGTTGTTTATAAAATTGACCTTATAAAGCTGCTTACAGCTGACAATAGCTCTTATATTTCATGTTTATATTGTAAGTCAATATATCACTAGGTGAAATACTGTTTATTTGCATCTGAAATTTCTTTTAAAGATGCTTCCTATTTCAAGGTATAGTACGATCAACATGGACACTTACCTGAGCATCCACACTGAGTGAATATGATTTGGGCTGTTTGCAGATTTCTTTCACAGTAGCTCTATCCAGGAGATGTTCATCCACACAGAGACAAAATATAAGGGTGTCTCAAGGTTAGAACATTCATCCTCCTTAGCTAGAGTACAGATAAAGTAGATTTCTATCCTATATGAGTGCTCTCTGAAAGCATTACTATTGCTTCATCTCTATTCATGAAACCTTAAAAGACAAATTCTAGAAAGAAGTTGTCTTTCTTTACATTGGCTTCTTTAAGGCTCAAAGACTTGGAATTCAGGACAGAATGAAAAGCATTTCAAATACTGTATCTACTGGCATTGGAGGAAAAAAAGGTTTTATTCCCCCATGAATTGTCATAGAAGGAAATGAAACTTGCTAAAAACATATCTGCTATAAAACTATAACAGAAAAAAGAGTACTATTTTTCTGAACTTTATCATTGTAATCTTTCTATGAATTCTATTAAACTGAGATCCCCCCCAAAAAATAAAAAAAAAAATTAAAAAAAATAAACTGAGATCCCTGCAGAAAGGACATAATTGGCCAATATATTTGTGGTGTATGTTGCATAAATTTATAGAAATTATTATGGTTAGTGATGTGAAATTATTTAGTTGTTGCCTTTCACTTACTTTCTTCTTTCAATGTAGCTAAGCACACAACAAACTCTTTAAAACCTGTGCAACAAGGGGAAATGAGTATAATATGACTGGGAATTTTGAAATAAAAATTTGTAAGAGATCAGCACTGGTTTATCCAAACATTTATCCTATTAGTGTTTTCTGGTGTAACAATTAGAAGTATTAAAAGTTCTAATATTACTTGATAGACACTTGCATGTTTAGAATAGTAAATATGGTAAAATGTTGCAAGTTACTGCCTCATATTCATTAGTATTAAATATTTGTGAGGGGCAATTATCTTGAATTTCTAATAGAGAACAAAAAGTACAAGTATTTTTATTCTAACACACATTTTACAGCATTAGGCACTTATGGTTTCATAGTTTCAGTAGGTAAAATAATACTAATTTAAAACAAAATAGGTAGAAGTATTAAATACATCTACATATACTGAACTAAAGGAAGATCTATAATCTTAGTAAAAATTTAAAATCAAAGTTCAAATTAATGGATATAGTATGATCTGATTCTCATAAAAGTAATGTAATCTATATATATCACATATCATACATTATATGTATATGTTATATATTATATACAAATCTGTATAGCTATAGATGATACATGTTCGTACTTATAGGGACCAAAGTAGTGATTATCCAAGAGTGTCTGCAGATTCTTAACCTTTTTTTTTTTTTTACATCCCCCTATAGTTTTACTTGTCACTGAAAGCATGTAATACCTTTGTAATTCAAAAAAGTAATAAAGAAAATATAAACAATTATAAAACAGAGAACAAGTGAAAGGATCAAGTATGCCTTGGTATGTTTGTGTTTGATAAGGTGTGCCTGCTTTTTTCCCTTTTATTCGTACTAAGTATAATTAAAATCATTACCTGTGATATCAACCCAAATATAATTCTCTGAATTACAGTTTTAATTCATTATTATTCAAAACAAATTTACTAAAGTTCCATGCCTATTTTGGCAGTTTAAATAATTTAATGTTTAAAATAAGTTTAAAAATGCCCAGTTATACAGAGAATATATTACCTTTGCCCCGTTAAACTTTGCTAAAGTTTTTTAGATTTAACTTAGCCTTTCTGTAAACCATGAACAATTTTCATTTTTGCCCTTTAGAAGAACAATTTGTGTTATGAATATTTTGGAAAGTGGTTCAGCTGTTTAGATAACAATAATGGATTTTCCTCAGTAATTTTGCTTTTTGGAGTTTAATCATGCTCTAAAGCACACTTAATTTGTGGATTAGAGCTTTTTGAACAACACAATTACCAATACAATTACAGAGTCCTGTGGAAATTATTTGCAAGTCAAAGAATAAGGGGGTCAGTACAAATGTTCCAGGCAGTATCAGTGAAGCAGATGCGATGGATATGTGATCAGTAGCCAAAAGACTATTCATAAATAGAACCTGTTCGTGTATTTTTAAAAAAGATTTTATTTATTTATTCATGAGAGACATAGAGAGAGAAAGGCAGCACATAAACAGAGAGAGAAGCAGGCTCCATGCAGGGAACCCAACGTGGGACTTGATCCTGGGACTCCAGGATCACGCCCTGAGCTGAAGGCAGACGCTCAACCGCTGAGCCACCCAGGTGTCCATGTTTGTGTATTTTTGTATTCATTTACTTGCAAAATCTTTGTTGAACACCTACTGTGTTTCATGCACTGACTATATGCTAGACCATAGCTTTATAATGATAAACCAATGCAAACATACCCCTGCCTCACAGAACTTTTAAGAATAAATCAAATGTAGGAGCTTTTTCACCTGACTCCTATTTAACTGACACCCCTCATTCCCTGATGCTTTACATTACTCTATAAAACTTAATGACTGAGGTGCCAGACATGTAAACAGTAGCAAGGAGTGTGCTGCACATTAATATGTTCACTTTTTGTTCCCACCCATTCAATTGTGTCCTTATGCCATCAGTTGAGTTTGTTCCTAAACAAGTTCCTTAAACAAGTTTTGTTACTTTAATTATGTAATTCAATAATGACAGCATGAAGAAACATAATATGAATGCAAATAGAAAATTGTTGCTTTGAAATTTAAGTAGGTTTTTTTAGAAAGAATTGGTAAAGGGTTATTACTTAGTATAATGGTAGTTTCTACTATTGGAGACCAGAAAACATCCTTGAGCAAATGACAGTTGAGTCAAGGTGTGTCAGACAATGGGCCAACTCAGTGTAGGTAATATTGGGGACATAGGTGGGAATGGCATGTGATACACTTCTATGCAGGAAAGGTTCTATGACATCTTTGAAAGGCTAGTGAAGTAAAGAGAGTTCAGAGAAGAGGGATATAAAGAAATTAATTTGAATAGGAAGGATCTAGATTATGTAGTACCTGAAGGGCCACAGCAAAAACTAGGGTTTCTGTTCTAAGGGCATTAGGAAGCCTTTAAAGGGTATGATGTGAAAAAAGAAAGAAAAGAGAAAGAAAGAAAGAAAGAAAGAAAGAAAAGAAAGAAAGAAAGAAAGAAAGAAAGAAAGAAAGAGAAAGAAGGAAAGAAAGAAAGAAGAAAGAAAGAAAGAAAGAAAGAAAGAAAGAAAGAAGAAAGGAAGGAAGGAAGGAAGGAAGGAAGGAAGGAAGGAAGGAAGGAAGGAAGAGGAAGGAAGGAAGGAAGGAAGAGGAAGGAAGGAAGGAAGAGGATGGAAGGAAGGAAGGAAGGAAGGAAGGAAGGAAGGAAGGAAGGGTAAATGATGTGATATGACTCGACTTGTGTGTGGAAAAGTGTGCTCTGGCTGTAGACTGCAGAAAAGATTACAGAAAGAATGCCTCTAGAACAACCAGTTAGTAATTTGTTAGAAAAGTCCAGGTAAGAGGTGAAAGACTAGTTGGTGAGATCCGAAGTGGACATATTCAAGAGGCTTAGGAGGATGAGGATTTAGTTTCCTTACACATTCATGGCCTCTGCATGTACTAATATGCCACATTTATAAAACAGCAATTTATATTTTCACCATTATATGCAAATGTTTTCATCATAATTAAGCCATGTAGTATACTAGAGCTCCTTTCTTATCCCACTTTTTGTTTCCATGGTGTTAATAATTACTTTTTTGGGCTATTTGCTGAATTAGTCTAATAACTAAAACTAATTTGTTGTCAAAATCTCTGCCAGAACTATGTAAACTTCCTCAGTCACTTCTATACACATCAGCTGATTTATCAGTTTCACTATCTTCTTTTGAAGGTATCCCTATTGGCCCCTTCCAGTGCCCAGTATTTAATTAGGCTTGCAACATTACTGTCAAATTCATATTTCCCTTTATCCTCATTTTGGAAATTCCTTTTGCCTCCTTTCTGTGTTACTGTATCTATATCTTCTTCTTTCTTGGTTAAATTTTTGTTTCGAAGCACTCTATTGTCCAGTAGCCCCTTGAGAAATGGTATACAGTAACAATTTTTTAAAAAACCTTCCATGTCTTTTGATGTCTTTATTCTAACCTCATGATTGATATTTTGTCTGGATGTAGAATTAGAACATGGAAATAGTTTAATGTATTGGATGTAAAATCATAGCTGTTAAATTTAGAAGACATTGGTCCTTGTTCTAGCTTCTAGTACTGCAGATGAGAAGTCTGATTTCTGGTACTCTAATTTTTTTTCTGGAAACTTGTATCGTAAAATTTCAAAAATAATTTTCCTTCAAGTGGATATTTTTAATCTTGCATTTAAAGTATTTCATAGGCCTGTTGAGTCTGAAAACATGTCTTTAAGTTCTAGAAGTTTATTTTATGTCCTTTATACATTTTTCCTTTGGATTTCTTGGTTTCATTGTTTGGGACTCCTATTCATTATAAAAGTTGTGCCTCCTATTTTGATTCACTTATTTTCTCATATTTTATCTTCATTGTTTTTCTTTTTAGTCTATTTCCTGGGAGATTTACTCTATTTTATCTTCCATATGTTTTATTATATTTTATATTTTTCTATTATATTTTTAATTCCTCCTTTGTACCTAAATTTATATATTTTAAGTCAAGTATGCATATTTTTCATGTTTTTGGATATATTATCTTTATTTCTTGAGAATGCTAAAATTAGGTTTCTTTTTTGTTTGTTTAGGTTTCTTTCTTTCTTTCTTTCTTTCTTTCTTTCTTTCTTTCTTTCTTTCTTTCTCTGAGAGAAGTTTTTTGCCCCCTGCATTAGCATTATCTCTGCTTCAATTTTTTTTGTTTTGTTTTTTTCAAATTAGAGACCTTATGGTATATGATGATTCTTTTTGTCCTACTTATGATTAAGATAAAAGCTTTTATGAGTTAGAAGCTATCTATTTTGCAGAAGTAGGATTTGTGGGCCTGTGGGCATTATAGTATGGCTATAGCTTGGCAAAATGGCTTTTTCATTGGATAATTGTAGATTTTTTTCTTTAGAGCTCAAAAATAATCCTGCATTCTTTACCCTGGCATAGGGATTGATTAAGCCTGTTTGTGACCACTCATTACTAGTAGAGAAAGGACCAGGGGCTCGACATTTTAGTGACCAGATTTTCCACTTGTTATCCCCTTTATTAGCATCATAAGCCCATTGGTCTTCTTCTGTAAGTGAAATGCCTGAATCTCCAACTCTCTGCTTCAAACTTCTCTACAAATCAAATCAACTTTCCTTTTTCATAGTGGAAGAGGGGCTGTCATTCACAGGACTGCATTATGACAGTCTTTTGCCTTTATGAACACCTTCCTCCATAAAAAATAAAATAAAAATTATACTTTATGACTGTGTTTATATAAAGACAGATATAATTCAGGCTGGATGAAACTCACTTTTTAGCTCAGAATGTAAAAGAAATAAAAATATTTTCATAAGTCCTCAAAAGTATCACAAACTTGTGCCTGCAGTGCCTAATGTAAGTTGGCTCAAGTCACCCACTTTCTTAAAGTGGTGAGGGAAATCTAGGTATGTAATTCTTGGATTTTTATCAAAGCTTGCAACCAATTTTATTTTCAGCCCAACTCCCTATTGTACTCTATAATATTTCCTACTGGATTACAGGGTAACAATTCTGAAACCACTGCACATAGAATTGAATAAGCAAATACATGGATTTGCGTTGGGCACATCAATATGAGGTCATGTTTAGATTAATATAGATACAAATGGATGTATATGTAGAGAGGCATGTTTATAGATATGTATATATACATGGGTTAATTTAAACACATATGTTTTCTCCATCAGCTGAAATGTCTTAAAAGCAATGATACCCCAGTAGCAAAGGGTACACTTGGTACCCAGATCTTAGGTTACTAGTACCATTCTTCAGTAAAGAGAACCTGAGAAATGCTGGAGCAATGCTGATGGAGAAATGCTGATTTTAGAAATATTACAAAAAACATACAAGATCATCCTGGAGTGTTTTGCAGTGCCAGAAATTGTGGAAGTGTTCAAAAAGCCTCCACAAGATGAAGATATGTCAAAGGGACATAGATCCAGCTGTAAAAGCTCTTACTGTCTAAAGCTGGAAATATTTGAGCAACAAAATAAGGTAGTATTGAATTATAATCTAAAACATAAAATAAATATCCACAAGAACATACTGATGTAAATAAATGGAGGAGGAGAGACAAGTCTTCCGTGCAGTAGAATTCCAAAGAATTTATGTAGGCATTCCACCCTCAAGGAGGAAGAGCATATCTTGCCATTTCTTAAGTGTAGACTGTGCATAATGACTTTCTTCCACACAGTATAGCATAGAAGCAGCAACAAGAAGAGAGTAACATTACAGTGGAGAAATCTGACAAAGACTACCTTTGTGAAGTGATCAAAGCAGTGTCAACAGTGATAAGTCATGTTGATAGTATGCACTTTAACATGATGTGATGAAAATGGCATTTTACCTCTTGATCTTCCTCTCAAATCCTAAACCCTAATCTAATCCTGAGAAAATTAGTCAGACAAATTTCAATTGAAGGACATTTTGCAACTATGGACCCAAAACTGTTAAAAGTTGTCAAAAGGAGGAAAAGTCTAACAAACTATCATAGCTTAAGGCGACAGGACAACTAAATGTAATTTGGTATTCTGGATGGAATCCTAGGACAGTAAAAGTACATAGGCAAAAACTAATGAAATTGGTATAAAATGTGGACTTTAGTTGATAATGCATCAACATCAGTTCAGTATTGTGACAAAAACACATTCCTAATGAAAGATGTTCATAATAAGAAAACTGGCTATGGGGAGTATGGGAACTCTATACTATCTTCACAATCTTTCTGTAAATTTAAATCTATTATAAAATAAAAAGTTTACTTAAAAACTAAAAAGAAGTTATATGAATAATTTATGGTGATAGTTATTAGGGCATTTATAACATTATCCTCTACTCCCATGTTTAAGTGTAAGCAATTTATGGTTAAGTTATTGGCATGAAAGAAGGTGGGAAGATTTGGAAAATAACCTCTAAAAGAGGTTCAGGGCAGGGGGACCAGAGAGAGCACTGTTAAACATCTTACCCTATAAGTTTTAGACTGAATTGACATAAATACATAGATAGATACTTAATTACATTATATATACATATGTTATACATGTTTTCTGTCCATCCATTCTAAATGCTACTTCAAGTAAGATAAAATGGACAAGATTACATGTTGTTACCAATTATGATTTGTCACTCTCAGTATAGTACAAATTAGGTGATTCATTAATTCAAGGAACTTTTTATTAATAATCTCCCATATACCAGGAATAGGGGTTGTTGGTTATTTTATTAGTGAATGGCAAAATTCAAGGGCTGAGATTAGCCCTGAATCTAATGGTCCACCCTCTTTCAGGGTTTTATTTTGTTTCATTTTTTGATAATCAGGGAAAGGTGAAAATTCAGTGTAGGATAAACCTAGGGCAGTCTCTCCATTCTACTTTCTGCTACTGTGAGTTTAGAAGTTGTGTTTGTCTTTGATGTATTTTCTCTTCCTTGGGTAGCATTTCAGCCAACAGCAGTATCTTTTTCATGGCTCTAGCTCCTGCTGGACAAGTCATTGATTCTGATTTATATTATGTGACTCTTGTTTCTGGGTTTAGACTAAACCACATCCTTTAGTGCAGGAGGGGCAATGGTTTCCTTCTGTGGCTTATTTCTGGGTTAATGATCCCATAGATTCTTCCATTATCTATGCATCTATTTTTCTGTAGTAAAATTTCTCTTTTAAATACTTTCATTGATTTGTTTTTATTAGTCTTTGATAAATACACAGATTGATCACAAATGCCATCTGAATTAATGCATATTGCCTAACTTCATCCTCTGCTGTCTACGGTTGCTCTATTTTCAGATTATATTACTATGTTATTAATTATTACAATAATAATATTACTTTATTTATTGAATTGATAACAGTGAAAACAGAGGTGAAGCAGTATGCATACCAGTGCTCCAAATTGAGAGTTGCACTCAATTTACAGATCAATTGGAACACTAGGAAACTGGAAATTAAAAGAGAAAGGTATTAATTGGTTATCTAGGCACCTCTTGCTTCTTGTAAAATCTGCACATGGCATTTAAGGTATACAACCTGTCTTTCAATCTTCAAAAGGTATTCTCCAAAGAGGTAACTATTCTTTTTAGACTTCAGAAGCTGTTGTAGAAATGACTAGTGGGCGAGGAAAATAAGTAGATGTGAAGAATTAGAATGTATTGTGTATGATTAGAACTGTACTAAAGATGAACGTTCTTAATATGGTGGAAGTAGGGAGAGTAATAGGATAGTAGGATGCAATCAAGGCAACTGGACTTCAGCTGTCACAAATACTCCAACATGATCAATGAGCAAGAGGACACAGCCAGGCCATATTTCAGTTTTCTCCTTTTTCACTCACTGTGGTATAACTATACCAGCAACATGGCTCTGAAGATTAAAGGCATATTAGAAGCACTAAAAAGTACCATAATGCTAGTCTACCCACATGTCTTTTAATTATGTTCTCATGACTAAATATGATAAATAGATTTAATTTAACATTATGGAAAAGCAGTTTCAGCTTAAAATGTTTTTTATTTTGAAGCTGTATGTGCTCATTAAATGCACAGAAATAGGAAGAAGAAAAATCATTCCCAGCACCATGAACAGTTATTATTAGTATTTTAGTGTCTCATCTACAGATAGTGCTGCTAGCCTTTTGAAACATGTGACCCAGATGTCCTTGACTTTAGCAACAAATGAGGTTACATTTTTTTCTCTTTCTTTAAACTATTCAGAGAAAAGTGAAAATAGTATACAGATCAGTGAATTTTCACAAATTGAACACAACAATAACCAGTAATCATATAAAAAAAACCAGGATGTTAGTAGAACCTCGCAAGCTGTTTATCTGTAGTATCTACAACCCTCTTCCCCTGCAAGGAGAAGCACTGTTGTGATTTCTATATCCTAGATTGTTTTTGCCTTTTCTTATACTTTATGTACATGGAATCACATAGTATGTGTTCTTGTACTTGACATCTTTCTTTCAGTATTGTGTTTGGTTTATTTATACTTTTGCAAGTAATTGTGGATTTTTCATTCTTGTTGCTACAATCAGTTGTGTGAATATACAATAATTATTTATCTATCTTACTGATAATGGGGATTTGGGTATTTTTAGATTTGGGCTATTTTGTACAATGCTTTTATGAACATTCCAGTACACATCTTTTGGTGAATACATGTACACATTTAGGTACTGCCAAGCATTTGTCCACAGTAGTATACAATTTAAACCCCCACCAGAAGCATATGAGAGTTTTGGTTTTGACATCCTGTCAACATTTGGTTTTTTCTGTTTTGTTTTATTTTGTTTTGTTTCCTTTTAGTCATTCTGGTGGGTGTGTATTGGCATCACATCCTGGTGTAATTTGCACTTCTTTGATGACTAACAGAGAAAATCATGATTTTTCATGATTTATGCTGGCCATTTGAATATCCTCCTTGGTAATAGTCTATTCAAACCTTTTGCACATTTTTTGTTATCTTTTCGTATTAATTCATGGTGTTCCCTATATATTTTAGAAATGGGAATACCAAGAGGAACCCAATATGCCTTAGAGCTCCAGATAAGGTCCTTGCTCCTAGTATTTAGCAGAATTCTAGCTCTTTGTGAAAATCAGAGCCAATTATAAGAGCTCCTTTCGGGATCCCTGGGTGGCGCAGCGGTTTGGTGCCTGCCTTTGGCCTAGGGCGCGATCCTGGAGACCCGGGATCGAGTCCCACGTCGGGCTCCCGGTGCATGGAGCCTGCTTCTCCCTCTGCCTGTGTGTCTCTGCCTCTCTCTCTCTCTCTGTGACTATCATAAATAAATAAAAATTAAAAAAAAAAGAGCTCCTTTCTTTGACTGCTTGTTTTCAGGCATGAAAACTTGAGAATGACCAAACGGTAGTCACAGCTTTAGTTTAGCAGAACACTTATTGTGTCCATGATGGAAACATTAGCCACCATTCTCACCTCCCACCCACTTCCAGTGTTTCAGATCTCCATCCCTACAAAGACTAAAGTTGCAGGAATAGAAAGCAGAAATTTCCCACATGAGTCCTTGAGAGTCATGGTGAGAGGATAAACCTATATATTTTAGTTCTTGATTATACAGAAGTATATAAAGACCATTGGTTTAAGATATATACCACATCATGGAGGGCAGTGACTATAACTTGCAGGATGCTCTCCCCAAACTGAAACCATAGCTGAACCCTTGAGAGTCATTTATAATGCTCTATCAGGCTGACTATATGAATTATGAGTTTGGTAGAATCAGTGAATCATCTGATCTGTACCTATGTTTGCACCTATTTAGGTATAAGATGGGATCCTTAGTATGATGCACTCATATTATTTAGTCATCTCATGTTGATCAATTGAGCACTTAAGATAAACCCTGAGATAGCAGTGCTAGCACAAACCCATATACCCATATACCCATATCTAAGATCTCAATCTCTCTCTCTCTTTCATTCTCTTTCCATGTTTTTGGCCCTTGTATGACTTCCATCTCAAGATACAATATATCTGAAAACAACAGTTAGCTGACTGAAACATCTTTTCTATCTAGTTGTTCATTGTCTCTAAATTAGTGGGTGATGACTGGTAGGCATTGATATGACACAACGTTCTGCACATTTTGTGCCCACTCTCATGTCTACATTCACAGACATTTTCCCCAGGTAGTCATGTCTCTGATCGTCCAATATTGTTCTTTTGATCCCTTCCCAATGAACAGTATCTGGAGTGGGTAGACCTGTTATATAAAGAACCAGATAAGTCTGCAGGACATAAAAATTCCTCCTGCAATTACTCAGCTTTTACCACTGTAGCCCAAAAGCAGTTGTAGGCAATATGTAAGTAAATGAGTGTGATTGTGTTCCAATAAAACTTTATTTATAAAACAGATATCAGACTAGATTTGGCCCACAGGCTATGGTTTGCAGACCCCAGAACTACACCCAGAGTCCTAACTTTGACTGTTTTGTTGAGGCATCTCAGACATGCCATGAATTGTTCTTATCTACCATGGATATTTTCAATAGTATTGGATCTGCTGGCCAAGAAGCAGGGCAATTTGTACCACATCCTGAGTATCCTCTGGACTCCATTCAAACTTGGCATCCTTCAGAGTCACTGATATTTAAGACAGGGCAATCTTTCTAAGACAGTTTGAACCATCTCAGGAATTCAAGGAGTCCTTCTAGATGCTATTCTTCCTTTTTAGTGTTAGATGGCACAACATGCCAGATACAACATATTTTATCTTGGAAAGGATATTCTGGATTTCTTGATTACTGGACTCCTAAAAATTTTGTTGCCATGATAGGCTTCAGAAACTTTGTGGGACTTATATTCCACTCCCTGCGCATGTGTATTTCAGTAGGATATCCAGAGTATTTGCTACTTCTTGATCATCTGACATAATTAGTAAGTCAGCAATGTAGAGGCCCAGCATGATGTTTCATGGAATAACAAGACAATGAAGGTCTCTTCAGACTGCATTGTAACGGAAAGCATGTGTTAATATTCCAGGTGAGTATGAACTGTTTGTATTTCTTTAATGATGAAAATTGAAAAGAACACAAGTATCAGATCAACTGCTACATGCAAAGTGCAAGAGATGGTGTTTACCTATTTAAGTAAAGATAACACATCAGCACAACAGCTCCAACAAGAGCTACCTCTCAGCCTGTTGTCATTTGCCAGGATTTCTTTTAACTTTATTTTTCCTACCTAACTGTTGCTATTCTATAAGGATGCCATGTTTTTCTAAAGTTATGATTAATATAGCCACTTTACATAAATGTACTGGATTTTCAGTTAATTCCTTTGAATTTTTAAATATTCCATCATTTTTTATCCTTTGCAGATAATATTTTATCTCTTCCTTTCATGTATGTATGTGCATGTGCATATCCTGTTTTATGTCTCATAGTATTTGAGAATGCATATGTCCTTGTATCATTCTGAACTTTAAAGGAAATAATGTCTCATCAGTAAGTATATAGGCTCTTGATCTGAAATAGATGCTCTATTTCAGATTGATACAATATAATCTTATGGATAATTATGAGAAAGTTCAGTAGAAGATAATTAATTTGGAATTTAATGCCTTTTAGAGAAATTTTTGTTATTTATTAATTTTCTTATGGTAATAGTATATCATAGGAAAATATTTCCCACTATTTGAGCCAACTTCTTCTTCTTGAGATAAATTGTACTATGCCAATGGTGCATTATTCTTTCAAAACTGCTATTAAATTAAATTATATTCATTAATATTATGTTTAATTTATTTCAATAGCATATGTATAGTTGACCTTTTTTGCTTTTTTGTTCTTGGTGCAGAGTATGTTTGACTCTGTTCTCAAAACATTTATATAGAATGTGCATTACCTACACTTTGAAATAATTTATTAATAAAACCATTAGGATTTAGGATATTTGAGAACTTATCAGAGTATATCTTATGTATATTTCTATTCTAATACAGTAAATGCTGTTAATTTCAATAAAATTACACTTCTAGACCTTAAAACGTATTCATAGTTCTTTGAATTTTAAAAAAAAATTCTTAGAATTTGTTAAACTTAAAAAAATCAGAGAATATGGTGGTCAGATGTTCTGATTTTATTTGTAGTTTCACTTCTTCCTTGACAATATTTTCTAGAGATTTTAGTTTTGCTGTTTTCTTTGAAGAACCGTCTCTTGGGCACCTAGGTGGCTCAGTGGTTGAGCATCTACCTTTGGCTCAGGTCGTGATCCTGGAGTCCTGGAATAGAGTCCCACATCAGGCTCCTCACAGGGAGCCTACTTCTCTCTTTGCTTATGTCTCTGCCTCTCTGTGTCTCTCATGAATAAATAAATAAAATATTTCTTTAAAAGAACCATCTCTTAAACTTATCAATTTCATTTATTTTTCTTGAATTCTTGTGTTTATTTCATTGTTTTTTTCTAATTGTTTTTATTTGAGTATAGTTGACATACAATGTTACACTAGTTCCAGCATAGTGATTCAACATCTCTATACATTATGCTGTGCTCACCACAGTGTAAGTACCATCTATTACCATACACCACTATTACAATACCATTGACTGTATTTGCCATGCTGTGCCTTTTAATCCTGTGACTTGTTCATTTTATAATTGGAAGCTTATACCTCCTACTCCCCTTCACCCATCTTTCCCATCCCCGAACCCCTTCCCCTCTAGCATCATCAGTTTGTTTTCTGTATTAATAAGTCTGATTTTGCTTTTTGTTTGTGTGTTTGTTCCGTTTTTTAGATTCTACAAATGAGTGAAATCATATGGTATTTGTCTTTCCCAGGCTGAATTATTTTATGTAGTATAATACTCTCTTCTTCCAACCACATTGTCACAAAATGGCAAGATTTTATCCTTCTGTATGGCCGCAGAATATTTCTGTGTGTACATGTGAGTCTCTGTGTGTTTGTGTACACACATCTTTATGTATTCACTTACCAATGGATAGTTAAGTTGCTTCCATATTTTGGTTATTGTAAATAATGTAATAAGTATAAGGATGCATATATCTTTTCAAATTAGTGTTTTTGTTTTCTTTCAATTAGTAGTGGAATTATCATATCTTATGGTTTTCATGTAACTTTTTAGTTACTCCTCTTATAAACTCTAGATTACATACTTTCCTCTGTTTACATACTGAACATATATAAAGTTATACACTTTCTCCTAATTTCCTATATGCAATATATAGATAACTCAAATGCATGAACTTCCACACTGAACTCATTTACTTTTTTGCCCCCAAGTGAATGGAGCAACTGAATTGCATTCTGTTGTCTTTACAACCACTGCATGAATAAGTATAACTGTCCTTTTTTATATGTGGGAAAACTGGGACTGAAAAAGGTTAAATAACTTATGTGCAGTCATTCAGCTAGTACGCTAGAATGTACAACATGCATGTGTCTACCTACATATCTGCCTCAAGAAATAAATCTCTCCCTTCCTTAGTTTCAGTATCTATTATAAATGTATTCTATTACCTGATATTAAATATTTTTGCACCCCTATTACTGATTTATCAGTTATATGTGAATTCTATATTTAATAATTTGCTAAGCTCTAACAATTTTAAGCAATTAAAAAGTCATAAATAAGTGGGATGGAAAAAATTAGATCTGAGTCTTCAAATAAGGGAGAAACCATTGCCTGAAGATTAATAGCTGGGGGCCTTGGGGAGAATTAATTGCTTTTGAGAAATTCAACTTCTCATTTTTGGAACTACCAATATGAAGAAAACCATTAAGGAAACTTCAGGTAAGTAATTTTTAAAACAAAACTCAAAGACTAACAGTGCAAAGGACTTGATTATTATATTATTATCCTAATATCAAATATACTTCTATTTGGCTGATTGGAAGTACATGCTTTCACAAATTCAACATGAAATGTGGTATCAGCAAGTTTTTAAAAATGAAAAGTGTCTACTTGTATGATTATTTATTAGTGTATATTATCCAATAGAGTATAGAAATGTTTGCATGGGATAATATAATCATTTTGACTTGAAATATGATAAATCTAAAAGTGAATGGTGAGATCTTAAATAATGATAAAATAAATGGTGAAAGTCAACATATTTGACATGATTTCACCTTGTTTAATAATATATATTAAGGATGTTACCTAAAGCAACTATCAAAACTTCACTTTCATGTTAGATTAAGGATATATTTAATTGTGTGAATTACTCCTGAGTTCCTCACCCCCCACCCCAGCTCTACTATTTCCTCTTTGCCCTGGCAATATCATAGAGGCCACAAGACTTCTTCTTTTCCAGAAATATTCTAGCTAAGAGAGAACAGGAAAGAATTAAAAAGTGATGTTGCTGTCCAGAGAGGAGCCTCCTGCATACTTTTTTTTTGCAGGAGGAATGAAGAAAGCAGAGAGAAAATCTTTAATCTCTTTAATTGCCAATGAATAAAACCTTTTCTTTTTTACAAGAGATCATGTGTTTTGAGCTCTTCTTATTTGGAATTGCCGCAGTACATTTTAATTCCATTTGATCTGTTGAGGTGGCTTGAATAGCAACCAAAAACATTTGCCGGACACTGTGCCTGTTCTCCAGAGAGATTTCATGGTCTTGAGAATGCTCACCAGCTGCAGCCTAGAAGTGTCAATCTGCTGAATGACTGGTGGAGATCTTCAGAAGCTCCCCAAACTTCTACTTAAAGTAAGCAGGGTGTGCTCCACTGATAGAAACGTAGGACCTATTGGTACCTATGTATCTGCCACGAGAAATAAATCCTTCTCAGCCAAGGGAATTTTGTGTGAATATGCAGTCTTTACCCTGCCTGGTGCCAGGAAAAAATCGGCCAGAGGGAAGGACCCATAGGGCTGAATTAGAAACACACCCTCATCCTCTGTTATGCTCTCCATGATTAGTTCTTTGGAAAATAGTCATGGAAATATGAAAGTCACAACAAACATTTCCCAATCTGTGCTCTTCTCCCTTTCCCTTAAGCTTTTGTCCATCAGAGAGAGAAATGTTTCTTGGTTTTGCAGAAATTACGTTTTTCTCTCTACAGAAGGCAAATGCCAGGAGGCATAAGATGTACCCCTTTTCGTTCATAGCATCCAACAGAGCTAGAGGTTACCATAATATAAATAATTCAACCCTAAATTCTTGGAAACTGCATTCTGATACCTCCTAGCGATTTACAAATCCCTTTTCATGCAGTGAGGAGATAAATAGTAATAAAGAGACTATTAATCTGAATGTCAGACCTGGATTTTACTCTAACCCTACCACATATGTGTGTTGTGGCTTAACTTTTCTAAGCCTCAGTTTTCTGAGTAGAAATGAAGATTATAACTGTTACTGTGAGAATGAAATAAGATTTTATTCATTAGATCCTGCATTCAACATTTATGTGTTAATGCCCATGAAGTGCCAAGCATCAGTCTTAGTACTTGGGATGTACCAATGAACAACTCTCAAACTACACTTTCATTATGCTCCCTATCTAGCACAGCTTGGGATGTCAATTAAGCCTATATTAGTCAAAACTGCTTCAATTGTAGGTGATATACAGCCATCATTAACTAACTCATGTGAAAATTGGGGGAATTATTAGATTATTATGAAGAGATAAACAGGATTGTCCAGTTTATGATCCTGTAATCTCAGGTTGCCTAGCCAAAAACAGGTGGAACTGTGCTCAAATTTGACTTACCGTTGGGTGGGGGGGGGGGGGACTGGATTCTTTCTTCTATAGACTAAATCCAAACTTCCTATAAAGTTGCTAGATGTTAGCAGCTGGCTTTCTCAGATCATAGAAAGCTGGCCTTAGGCTCTGAGTGGTAGGCACCTGAGCCTTTAATATTTATTCTCTATATAAGACTATTTACTTCTATGCTTACAAGAATTCAGCATTCTTCTGGGATGCCTGGGTGGCTCAGTCAGTTAAATGTCTGACTCTTGATTTCACCTCAGGTCATGATCTTGGAGTCAGGAGATCGAGCCCCACCTCAGGCTCTGTACTCATTGCAGGGCCTGCTTGAAACCCTCTCCCCTCACTCCCCCTGCTCACTTGCTCTCTCTCTATCTCAGATAAATAAATAAATAAAATCTTTTTTAAAAAGTTATCATTCTTCTGGAGAAGAGATCTTCAGTGTCCAGTGCCAACATATACATATTTCCACTGGATGATAAGAGAATAAGGGGTCACATGCCTCTTCTTGTAAACTACTTTCTAGTTTTCCCAGTTAAACATCTTCTCCCAAAGCACTTGAAGTTGTAGTATTAACATTCACCCAATTTACCACACTTACATAACACACGCACAGAAAGGGCAGCTGTAGAGTCACCCTCATTCATGGCTAGATGGAAGGCCACTTTTTTTTCTCATGATTACATTATTTTCTCATATTACTTCTGTCTCTTAGTTTCATCTTCTAAGGCCCTGGCTGCCTACAGTCTGAAACCATGGCTTTAAGCAACACCAAGCTTTTATCACTAGAACTCTGTATCAAAAAGACAGCATCTTTTCCAATCATTCTGATTATAATGAAAAGCTGTGAAGAGACACTTGGGCCAGATTTGGGTTATGTGCTCATACCTGGACCTATATTTCTTTAGGTCTTCATTCAACAACTGGTAAGTGCCTATCATATCTAGATGTTGTATTGGGGCCAGGACATATAAATACAATTAATTAAGATTGCTATTTTCAAGTAAACTACTACCTAGTTGGAAAAGAAATGGTGCCATTATTTGGCACAGTATGCTGGGCCGTCTTGTGTATTATGACTGACCTTAAAAGAATTCTTGGGATAACTTTATTATCACTTTTTTCTAGAAGAGCAAAAGGCTCTGAGTGCATCCATCGTTAGTAGATACTTATTGAGTACTTATTATGTGCTAGGTAAGGCTCTTAACTGTGGGGACCAGAGGTAAACAGAGAGATTAAATAACTTACTTCAGTTATAGTTAGTTCTTTTTTCACATGACCCTTCCTAATGCCATAGTTTTTATTATTATTTAGAACTGACATAATTAACCATGCCTCCAACATTAAAATGCAGTTGCTGTGGAAACACTAGAGCAAATGGCAGGGCCATGACTTGAACCCTGATTTGTTTGGTTCGGCCACATTGTGAATCCTTCTATTACCATCTGTCCTCTAGAAAGGCTCTAATAAAAGTCATTCATACTGTTTATATGACTGATAATTCTCTGCTAACATCTTTTTGGAATACACCTTTAGGTTAGTCATGAAAAAAAAGGCATGTTTTGAGTGAAGATCTCAGGCAAGCTTTTTTCATTATGAATATCAGTTCAAAGTAGCCATTCTAATGACAATATATTATCTCTTTTGTTTTAACTTATTCAAGGTCACTTTGAGGCTGAGATAGAAATTCAGCTCCCTAGGATTTCACTTCTAAATCATGACAACCCCCCTACCCCTCAACTCTACCCCCTGCCCAGCTCTATGTATAGGACTTTGTGCTTAAATATATAACAGTGGGGAGAGTTCTAAGTGAAACAGTAGGGAGGTTTCTGTCCTCTTTGACAAGGGAAGAGCAGTAGAAACATGAAAGACTTAATTAAAAAGATTACAAAGAGATTTTATTAAAGTGGGTTTTATCACAGGATATATGGCATTGGGATAAGAGTAAAGAAGCAATATAGCTATGACCTAACAAAGAAAATCCGTTTAAGCACTGGTTCAGCACAAAGATACCTTTTCAGAGGATGTGATTATAAGTAGCAACATGTATATATAAATGTATGTATTTGTCCAGTTGTCTGATATCAACTTCAAGCTGTCCAAATCATTTTTTTTAGAACACAGGGTGGGTATAAATAAAGGAATCAAATATGACATAAGGATTAAGCAAGGGTTCCTTGGCAGGTTTATGAAAACATTTAGGTGCCATTTTCTTTTCATCCCCTCTTCAATTCAAAAACAGCACAGAATTGCACATGCTAATATGTCATGCTGTGTGCTCTTATATTGGCATTGAGTCTTTCGATACCTTTAGAAAACAAAAATCCCAGAACTCTGCTGTTGCCATGGCAACTGCATTTTAAGAAGGTGAAGTTTCCAGTTTGATAGAGCTGAAAGGCTATTAACATCAGGTCTCGATGATACTGAAGCCATAGTGTAGGGAGGAGTCAATATAACAGAGAGGCTTAGCTTGACCCCACCCAGCATTTATTTTGCTGCTGGAATAAGATTTAAAAAACCAATAAAATAAATGTTTAAAATGGTAGTTATTCTATAACCTAATATCATGTAACACTAACCCTGAAAATATATAGATTGAAATTCTACTCCAATGCCAACCTGGAGGAAATATTAGAATCAGAACCAAAATCCTTTTCCTAAGGAATTTCATTGCATCAGATCTCACAGTGGTTTTATAAAAAAGCATAATATGCACAATTAGTGCTTCCTTCTCTTATATACTCCAAGCTCCAGAAAGACGTGTAGATAAAGCTTGAATACAGAAAGAAAAGAAAACAGAAATATTCTCTAAAAGACAAATGTTCTCTGATCCAGAAAAAAAAAAAAAAGAAGACATTTCAGTTGAACACAGTGTATTAGTTTGCTAGGACTGCTATAATGAGCATGATAAACTGGGGAGCTTAAACAACAGAAATTTATTACCACACAGTTCTGGAGCTGGGAAGTCCAAGATCAAAGTGTCAGCAGGGTTGGTTCCTTCTGAGGGCTGTGACAGAGAATCTGTTTCATGTCTCTCTTGTAGCTTCTGGTGGTTTGCTGACAACCTTTGGCGTTCCTTGACTTGTAGACATATCACTCTGATCTTTGTCTTTTGTTCTCATGGTATTCTGTGTGTGTGTGTGTGTATGTGTGTGTGTGTGTGTGTACTTGGTTGTGAATACATGTACCTGTGCCCAAAAGTCTACCTTTTAAAAGGACACTAGTCACATAGGATCAGAAACCCACCTCTAATTCTGGAGTAAAAGTTTTAACACTTCTGTCTGATGCATGTTAGTATTGGAGTAGCCAAGAAAAATGTAACCCTGTCAAGTACTGGATGGAATAAGGCTTTACTCTTCACAGAAAAAAGACAGAGCAAGATGAGTTTCGGTAGTGGGTTTGGGTCCCCTGTGGCCAGCAGTTTCCTCCCACCACCCCCATGTGTGTAATTGTCCTGTACACTAGCTCTTGTTCTATCACAGAAGGATCCCATCACCTCCCTGCCGGGATAGATGTTGTAGTGTGGTTGGTTAGGGCCATGTGACACACATGCTTAAGCAGAACAAGGAAATACACATTGAGTCTGAAATAGAGAAAGATAGTTTCCCACAAGATGATAAACCCAGCACAGTCTATGTGGGCTCTTTTTTCCCCTATTTAAAATGTGACCATTTAAAAACATAAACTGTTCGTAGCTCACTGGCTATCTTGAAAAACTAAAAACAAAACACAGGTAGTTTACAGACCTCTGATTTATAATATAGCAGGTCATACTTACAAAATCTAATGTAATTCTCTCAGTTAAACTGACCTATTACAATGGATTATAAAGCATTGTATTATAAGGGAATTTACAGTGGGCCTAAGACTGAACCGTAGATCAGAGTTGGATCCCAGAAGTCCAAGCAGAAGACAGAAGGCACAGCTTGAGCTATGGCACAAGAAGCTTTCCATTGGAGCTGAGACCCAGGACAACTTGCTCTTGGGAGATTCAGAGGCATCAGGCCATGGAAGCACTTGCAGGAGGTAGAGCCTTCTTGATGGGATTAGTGACTTTATAAGAGAACCTACTTGCTTTCTCACTACTCTCTGCCATGTAAGGATACAGAGAGAAGATAGCCATCTGCAAACCAGGGAGAGAGTCCTCAGCAGACACTGCATATGCTGGCATCTTCATCTTGGATTTGCAGTCTCTGAAAGTATGAGAAATCAATGTTTGTTGTTCAAGCCACCCAGTCTATGATCATTTATTGTAGCAGCCTGAGCTGACAACTCATCATAGTGAAACAACATCTCACTGTCCACCATCAAAGTAGCTGTCATCCTCAGCCATGCTGCAATAAAGCCAGTTTGTTGCATTTAAAGTCTAGAGATTGGGGGCAGCCCCTGTGGTCCAGCAGTTTAGCGACGCCTTCGGCCTGGGGTGTGATTCTGGAGACCGGGGATTGAGTCCCACATCGGGCTCCCTGCATGGAGCCCACTTCTCCTTCTGCCAGTGTCTCCACCTCTCTCTGTCATGAATGAATAAAACCTTAAAAAAAAAAAAGTCTAGAGATTGAAAGATGTTTTTCTGTGGGTGATTAACTACTAAGTGAACTGAGAATAATTGAAGGTCATATTTCAAAAGCACTCCAAAGCCTCAGAAAACAGCGCCCATGCCTCCACTTGATAGCTTTATTTACGAAAGGAAACATAAAAACCTGAAGTAAAGAGATTTCAGTCATTATTATGTATTTTTTTAAGAATTTTTGCTGCACGAGGGTGTACACAGTCAACCTTGCAGATACAGGTATAGAGCTGCATCCAGTAGCAGACAACTGCTCTTCCATGCAGCCTGGTGCCTGCGCTGACATAGTGCACTATTCTGGCCCTCCACTGCAACTAGATCCTGTCTGGTGGCTACATGGTATGTGGGGACAAGGAGAGAAGGAGGCAAAGAGGAAGGATTGGTCGCAGAACTTTGTACCTAGTGGACTATCAATATATCTTTCTTTATGATGATAAAGATCATCAACAGCATTTGTAACTCATCGAATGGCACTATTTCCCAAAGAGAGTGATAGAGAACATACTCTCTGTACTTCTCCATTACTTCTGTTACAAAAATAAGTAAGTTTTTGAAACTTTCTTGGCATTAGATTTTTTTTTTCCATCAAGAGTTATCAGGGCACCTGGGTGGCCCAGTGGTTGAGTGTCTTCCTTCAGTTCAGGTTGTGATCCTGGGGTCCTAGGATCAAGTCCCACATCGGGCTACCCACAGGGAGCCTGCTTCTCCCTCTGCCTATGTCTCTGCCTCTCTCTCTGTGTCTCTCATGAATAAATAAATAAAATATTTAAAAAAGAGTTACCAAAATCATACAGAACCATACGTGTAAGGAAACATTGAATAACAAAAAACCCATAGCTCACCAATTGCCAAAGCTTCTACTTTGTTTTTGTTTCTATATTTTTTTAGATGATAAGTGACTATAGCTTCATGAAGGTAAATGGCTCAAGAATTTCAGCAGCACAGATATAAATCTAAGGGCAAGAAACTAAGTGCTTTCTTGCTAAAATGAGGAACCTGGCAAGAATATTCACTCTCAGTTGTCCTATTTAACATTGTACTGAAGTCTTAGCTAATGCAATTGTTTTCTTATACACTAGTAATGAAAAATTGGAATTTAAAATTAAAAACACAATCCCATTTACACTAGTAGCAGAAAATTAAATATTTAGGTATAAGCTTACCAAAATATGTAAAATATCTATATGAGGAAAATTATAAAACTGATCAAATAAATTAATATTTAAATAAATGGAGATATATCCCATGGGCATGGGTAGGAAGACCCAGCATTGTCAAGATATCAGTACTTCCCTACCTGATCCATAGACTCAGTGTCGTCCCAATCAAAATCCCAGCTTATAACTTTTTGGATATCAACAAGCTGATTCTAGCATTTATACAGAGCAGCAAAAGAACCAAAATAGCCAATGTAATAGTGAAGGAGAAAAACTAAGTTGGATACTGACACTCCATGACTTCAAGACTTACTATAAAGTTACATAACCCAGACAGTGTGGTATTGGTGAAAGGATAGGCAAATCGATCAATGGACAGAATAGAGAGCTCACATGTAGGCACAAGTGCAGTCAAATGATCTTTAACAAGGGGCCAAAGGCAATTCCATAGAAAGAAAAGATAGTCTTTTTATCTATTTATTAATTTATTTTTAAAAAAGATTTTATTTATTTATTCATGAAAGGCACAGAGAGAGAAAGGCAGGGACATAGGCAGAGGGAGAAGCAGGCTCCAGGCAGGGAGCCTGATGTGGGACTCGATCCTGAGACCCCACAGATCATGCCCTGAGGCAGGGCCAGGTGCTCAACCGCTGAGCTACCCAGGTGTCCTGAAAAGATAGTCTTTTAAATGAATGGTTCTGGGACAACTGGATTTGCACATCAAATATATATATATATACATAGGCACAGACCTCACACCTTTCATAAAAAGTAACTCAAAATGGATAATATACTGAAATAAAGGGAAGAACTACAGAACTCCTCCCAGATAACATAGGGAAAAAAAAATAGGTGACATTGCGTTTGGTGATAACTTTTTAGATCTAACGCCAAAAACATAATCCATGAAAGAAACATTAAGAAGTTAGACTTCCTTAAAATTAAGAACTGCTCTGCAAAAGTGAATAAAAAGACAAGCCACAAACCAGGAGTAAATGTTTGAAAAGCACTTATCTAGTATTGGACAGTTATCTAAAATATACAAAGAACTCTTAAGATTTGACAATAAGAAAATAACCCAATTAAAAAATAGAATAAACGTTCTGAACAGGCATCTCACCAAAAAGATCTACAGATGACAAATAAGGGTATGAAAAGATGCTGAAGATCATATGTCATGAGGAAATTGCAAATTGAAGCAATAAGATCCCATTACACACCTATGGGAATGAACAAAATTCAAAAGACTAATAACACTAAATACAGAATGTGGAACAACAGGAACCCTTCTTGCATTCATTTCTGGTGGGAATGTAACAACCACTTTGGAAGACAGTTTGGCTGTTTCTTACAAAACTAAACGTACCCTTACCATGTGATTCGGCAACCATGCTCTTTTGGTATTTACTCAGAGGAGTTGAAAATTATGTCTACACAAAAACCTACTTATGGATGTTTAGCAAATTTACTCACAATTGCCAAACTTTGGAAGCAACCAAGGTTTTCTTCAGTAGATGAATGGACAAATAAATCATGATACATTCAGAAATTGGAATATTATTCAGCACTAAAAAGAAATGAGCTATCAAGCTATCAAAAGACAAAGAAGAACCTTAAATGCATATTACTGAGTGAAAGAAGCCAGTCTGAAGAGCCTGCGCATGGTTTGATTTCAACCGTCTGATATTCTGGACATGGGAAAAGTATGGAGACAGTGAAAAGATCAGCAGTTGCCAGTTTGGCAAGGGATAGTGTAAGGGGAGGATGGGCTGGTGACAGAGGATGAATAACTGGAGCACAGAGCAGTGGAACTACAGTGGGGGGTGCATATAATTACAAATTTGTCAAGACCCATAAAATGTGAAAAACAAAGACTGAACTGTAAACTTTGAACTTTAGTTAATGATAATGTATCAATATTGGCTTAACAATTGTAACAAATGTACCAGACCAATGCAGGATGTTAATAGGGAAAATTAGGGGGTGGGAGGAGAATACGCAGGTATATGGGAACTCTTCACTTTTGGTCAGGGTTTCAGCAAATCTAGAACTACCAAAGAAATTAAGTCTATTCTCATTTTTTTTTATCTAAAGGCAAAAAACACATTGGCCAGTAGATAAAATATGTTTGCAGAGAAAGAAACCAACTTTCCCTAGCCCACAGTATAGGGTAATTCTTTGCAACATTATAAAAGGAACCTTGAAGAACAAAGGGTAGTGGAAGGGGAAGTGGGTGGGGGGTTGGGGTGACTAGGTGATGGGCAATGAGGGGGGCACTTGGTGGGATGAGCACAGGGTGTTATGCTATATGTTGGCAAATTGAACTCCAATAAAAATTTTTTTAAAAAAAGACTGATTTTAAATATAAAGCTCTCATTCTTCAAGAAGAAGAGCTTGTTATTCATATTCTCAAAACATGCTGAATTCTGAAGAGGACACACTCTAATGAAATCAACCAAAAGAAAATAATATTCATGATCAAATCATTTCCAGGGGAAAAAGCGTGAAAAGAAAAAAAGAATTTCAAATACAAAACTGGTACTTGTATCTTAACCCTCGCTTTGGTGGGGAAAAATATGCACAAGCTGCAGCAATCACACTAGGAGCTTCAGTACTCATTTGGTTGCCACTCTTTAACTTTGCACAAACGTTAGTGTAAAATGCATCAAAGTTGGTTTAAAGTGAGTGGAAATTTTCTGTCTTTAAAACAGTGTATTTCCTATCAAATGCTCATAATGACACCAAAGATTCTTAAGGGAGTTATTACACTGATTTACAAACCTGTATGACATGGCCTAGTAGACAAATAAATCAAAGGTAATTGAAATGTAATGCTGAAGAAATCATCCACCTAATGGCTCAATCAGGTCCCGCTCCTTTTAGGATTCCTTTGAAATCTTCCTCACAGTGCCAGCCATCTTGCCTTAGGAAGCTTGAAAAGACTGTATTAATTTAAGAAGCTGGAAACTATGGCAACTCCATGCACTGTGTTTTATCTTAAAATCATCCGTGTACACACACACACACACACACACACACACAGAAAAAAAATATATGGAGCCGAACAAAAACTGGGTAGGTAGAGGTAGAAGAAAAAGAACAATAAGCTGTTGATCAGAACCACCTATTAAAGGAATCATTTGATATGCTACATTAGATGCTTATTTATTAAATTCTCTGACCCTCATTTCTATTTTGAATAAAGTAGGCAATTTGTGGACTGAAAATAGGATATAGTCTTCTGAGATACACACAAGCTCCTTTTACTTGCACAACAATATATATTGGCTTTTTTTTTTTTCCTTTCTAGAAGCTCAACCAGTGAGCCACCTAGGTGACCCTGGAAAACACTTCTTTATTACTTTTTTAAACATTTTTTAAAAGATTTTATTTATTTATTTATTCATGAGAGACACACAGAAAGAGAGGCAGAGACATAGGCAGAGGCAGAGGGAGAAGCAGGCTCCATGCAGGAAGCCCGATGTGGGACTCGAACCTGGGTCTCCAGGATCACACCCTGGGCTGAAGGCAGACGCCTGGGTGGCTCAGTGGTTGAGCCACCCAGGTGTCCCAACTTCTTTAAAAGCTCAGAATGCAAGCATTCTAAAGAGAACCAGAGGCTGTGAACTATATAAGAAGGCAGCTACTTAGCTTACCATCACTGACGTAATGGTGCACAGAGGAATCCCATGACTAAATTCTAAGTATGATTCTCACCTCCTGTCTTCCACTCCTCTGAGTGCTTCACAGTTCAGTGTACTGGGGACTCTGGGCCAAAAAGCCTTTGTTTCTATACCGTAGTTTCATTTTTCCTATTTGGATGATCTAAAAACTTGATATGATATTTTCTGTCTCTATCAGTGTATCTTTAGCAAACAAAGTGATAACAAAGCAAATGTAGCTTTTAATCAACCTTTCTTTTCCAAATTACTGCCTGATAAAGCAGTGGATTGAAAACTGAGGCACCAGCTTGCATGTATAAAAATATGACTTCATTTAAAACTCCAGACTTGAATTTAACTTAGGTTGGCAGCTTTCACTTCACTAATGATAGAGACCTTGGACTTGATAATTTGGAGAATCTTTTTCACTTCTGCTTTAAGTGTGAGCAATTGGGGATTTAAATTTGGGAAATTCAAGATTACCTCCACCCTCTCAACACTTCCTCTGTTTCACCTTCTCCTTGAAGTAAGGAAAGGGTATGGACATTGGGTCCGTATGCTATAGTCTGAGGCTGTGGCTGCATCCTACTGGTCTTGAATGTTGCACATTTGCCTCCACTGACCTATGGGTTGTCTGAACTTTGAGCATCATGCTCTGACATCTGCTGCTGGTGATCATGATGGATGTCATGACTTCTGTGACAGGCATTCCATTGGGTCGCCAATATCTGGTTCTCCTTGACTTCTGAGTTCCTGCATGATCACATTTCCTCACCCTTAGAGAAGTACTGACTTGTGAAGCTAATGAAACTTAAGCTTGGAGCCTGTATTAGTTTACAGCTGCATAAGCTTAGGGGCTTAAAACAAATGTGTATTATCTCCCAGTTTCATGGGTTGGGAATCCAACATATTTTAGCTGGGTTCTCTCACAGGGTTTCCCAAGGCTAAAATCAAGGTATCAGCTGAGTGAATTCTCAGTAGAGCCTGCTAGGAAGGGATCTACTCCACTTTTCCTCCAGTTGTTGGCAGAAGTTACTTCCTTGCAGTTCTGCAACTGAGCTTCTTGTTCCTTGCTGTTGTCTGCAGAGACCTCTGTCAGGTCCAGAAGGCCAAGCTCAGATCCTTGCCAAAGGCTTCCCTCCACAAGGCCCTCTCCTGCTTTGAATAGTTAATCTCCCTTTAATTTAACTCAAAGTTAACTGGTTTGTAAACTCATCATGGGAGAGAGAGTCCATCATATTTGCATTTCTTTGAAATTGGTTATAAAGGATGTGTGCACAAGGAAGCAATAATCTTGGACTTCTGTCTGCAACAGGGCCCTTCATTGTAAAGCCTCCTCCCAAGACAAAAAGACCCTAGCAGCATGCTCACATGGTCATATTTTTAAATACAATCTGAAAAATTAAGATACTTTATCCATAATTGATTAGAAGTGCTATCTCATTCCACTAGATTCCTTCTCTGTCATACTTCCCCTCATGCCAAATGGCATTATAATATTGAACAAACTTGATACAAATTTTCCTATATTTGACAACAGAAAAATAATATATTTTCAAATGAGTACCTGAGTGAAGTTATTCTAAGCTATCAATAACAAATTTTAATTAGTCATGTGAGAAGACTAAATTGTCTATTTTCTCTATAGAAAGTGCTAAATTGTTTTCAAATAAACATATGTATAGCCCATAAATGAAAGGGGAAGATCATTATAAAGGTGTACAAAGTAAGTAATTAATTAAAATATTTTGTCTTCTTTTTGTTTTAAAGAGAGTATCTCCCCTAACCTGATGTTATGATCTATCTGTCCTTGCCATGGTAGATTATATATCTATTTTTAGATATTCCAGTTTTTCTCTTTGACCATATTTCATAATTTTTTTCCTTCTTCCTCAAATTCAGATAAATAAAAGGAAAAATGGCATGTGTTCCTTCTGTCTGCAAACATTTGATGTTTAGCATTCATTATTCATGTTCCTTTCCTTGACTCAGAAATCATAAATGCATGTGTTGAAAAAGGATCATAATACCTTGGAGCCAATGTCATTCTGGTTCTCTAAATAACTATGATGAACAGATTCCCTGCTTTCACCCCTTCTCCAGACTGCAATGGACATAAGAATTAAATCTTAGTTTTTTAAGCTGCAGAGTTTTGCGGGGGATTGTTTGTTCCTCAGCAGACCTAACTGACATAGCTTTGAATATGAGGTCTAGCCACAGGCTGCTTTGGGTTCTAGCACATGATCTTGGCCATATCAGTGTTCTCAGTGGACAACGACAAAATTTTGGATGCTGTTCTGCACTAATCTTGGGGGGATAGGACATTGAAGCTTCTCTTTGGCAGACTTCTACCACTCAAGCACCATGATGAATAAAAACTTTCTTTAAGAGGCTTTTAGTCTGACTGGACTACTCTCTAAAAAGTAAGATAGAAGTATCTGTAGTTCTTGGCTTCTGTCTTAAACCTAGTTGGAGTTTTTCACCTAGTTTCTTTGGTCTTGGTACCTATCAGCATTTAAAATCTAATTATATCTTTTGCGATTTTTCTAGTACCATGTAATTATGCCAAAGCTGTGAAAACTCATGTGATAGCATGCCTTATGTTTTTCCTTACTCTATAAGTTATATTACAAATCTAATGCTCTAAAATTTGTATTGATTTTTTAAAAGATTTTATTTATTCATGAGAGACAGAGAGAGGCAGAGACATAGGCAGAATGAGAAGCAGGCTCCCTGGGAGGAGCCCAATGTGGAACTTGATCCCAGGACCCCGGGATCATGACCTGAGCCAAAGGCAGATGCTCAACTACTGAGCTACCCAGGCACTCACATGTTGGTTAACTACATAACAAACAAGCACAAAACATCAGTGACAACAAAACAAAACACATTTATTCTTTTATTAAGGGTCTTTTATGGGTTCTGTCAATCAGGGCTTGGCTTAGCTGATCTTTTTGCAGCTTTGGTTTAGCCAAATTTAACTGGGCTTGTTCATGCATATGTGACCTGCTAGTGGATCAGTGGAGGCTAGTTGTCTGTGATGACTTTACCCTGCTCTATGTAATCTCTTTTTGGAGGCTGACCTGGCTTGTCATGGAAGAAGCAGGAGTCTGAGAGAGACAGATGCTCATGCCTCTTGAGGCATAGGCTTAGAATTCATACATTTCCACTTTCACTACATTCTCTTGATCATAGTGGGTCACAAGGCTGGCCTCTTGATGGGAGAACCTGCAAAGTGTCAGAGCAGGAAAAATAAATCAGGGCTATTTTTTATTTAATCTAACCACAAAATCCTTTAGGTTCTAGTCTTTGGGAATAAATAAATTTTTTCTGTTCTTTTTCTTTTTTTTTCTTTTTCTTTCTTTTGCCTTTTGTTCTTTCTTTTTTTATTTCTGAAAACTTTGCTTTATTGTTTCTACTATAAGTTTTTAAAATGTATTCAGGATTTTAACTCCTTGCTTTTTTTCTGGGGTGCATTTGCTCTCCTCTGAGGTTAATCTATATAAAGTTATTGATTAGAATGAATAGTAGGGATGGGTAATTGGGAACAAGGAAACTTTTTTAGGAAGCACCTTTTAATGCCTTAAGATATTATTCTTTTGCATGTATGGATAATGTGCAAATTAAAATATATATAAATGAGCATTAAAAAAGGGTAAAATCACTCAATACTATTATCACAATTAAAATTTAGATTAAGTCCTGTCAGGTGTGTGTGTGTGTGTGTGTGTGTGTGTGTGTACCTGTGTGTAGTTAGAGCGAAGTAGACTGCGGTTTTCATTACATAAAAATTGAATGATAATATGTTGACTAGTAACTTGATTTTTTATTTTATGTCATGAATATCTTTGCATAATATTGCATATTCTCCTATTACACCATTTTATTAGCTGTAGATTAGATACATGATAAGGTATTTGATCCACTTTTAGGCTACTTAAAATGTTCCCCATACTGTAAGGGCATTTTTGTAGTTAAAACTTAATTAAATACTAAGGATAAATTACTAAGTATGAAAATTCCTTACAACATATATATAAAATTTTAAATTTTTTATTTAAAATTGCAAATTTCCCTCCAAAAGTTTTTTACAAATTTGCATATGCACCATTGGTAGAAGTTCTGGCTATTGTAACACACCTTGCTGTGTAACATAATTAAGTGGTAAAAAGTAAAAAGTCATATGAATCTCAGTTCAAATAGTTATCCATACTTTCTTTGACTTCTGTGTATTTGTATACCTGCAGATTGAATGTTTTCTCATCTATCTTATGGATGGTTTTATATTTTCTGTAAATTGCTTCTTCATAGCTTTGCCTATTTCATTGGTATGTTTATCATTTTGCTTCTTAACTTTGAATCAATTTACAGATCAAGGATAATATTTATTTACATTATATATGTGTGTATATTTTTCCAGGACTTAGTGAGATTTTTTTCTTGGGTTTAAATAAAAGTTTAAGTAGACTAAAATATTTTTGGTTGTCTTTGGAATAGACACAAATCATTTAGTTTTGCCTCCATAAGACTATTTTGTCTTTTTAGCTAAAAGAAAAATGTCTGTATCTGATTAAAACATTCTGATTATTGACAGAGACTTAGATTATTAAAAGTGAACTTACTGTGGGTGTACCCTGGGTACTTGTTTTAATTCAGTGCATTTGTATGAAATATAAAAAATTGAGTGAGACATCTTCAGGACTGCCAAGTTTAACTATGCTTTTTGAAGGGACCCATTTCCTATAATTTAAACAGCTGTTCCTATTTATTCTTCATTTTTTATGGTCAGACTTATGAAATAGATGCTAGGTACTATGAAAAGATTAAAAAGGAAAATAAAACAGGTGATATTTGTACTTTACAATAAAAAGGCATAAAAATTCTAAAAGTAAAAACAAATAGTTAATAATTAGTTAAGTTTATTAAGTGGTGAATTTATACATATGTCAAGATAAATATCTTGGCTGATTCCAATGCAGAAGAATAAGTAGCAAATTTTCACAACTATCTCCCATTTTTTATATATTGTAAACTTTTTAATCCTATGTATAATGATTAAAAAATCATATACTCTTCATTTATATTGGGATAAAGCCTTTACTAAACATATAATTAGGCCTTGAAAGTGGAAATGTAAACAGAATGAAAAAAAGGAATAAAATTGCTCATTTTTTCTGTAAGAATATAAAATAAAATTTCATTCGGAACCATATAAAAGAAAACAGTAGTTTTTAATGAAAAAAAATATTATGATTAGATATCACTGTTGTGACTAGGTCATCTATAGTAATCCATCATAATGCATGTTAAAGTAGCAAAAAATATTTACATTTTTGAAGCTATCTGCAAAGTTTATGTTTCACAGCTAAGAGAGTGAATAATCTCTACTTATCAAATGGTGGTGAAAGTCTGATACTGAATACAGTTAAAAGTACCATGAATTCAGTTAAGACTACCATGTCTAGTCATCTGATCAAGGTAATAAACACTGTGATTTATAACATTACTCATTCTGCTAAGCATTTGCTGTGTGATCATTTGTGCTCCAGGGCAAAGACCCATCTGTCCAAAGGTGGAGTTTAATTTGAGAGAAAGAAACTCTGCTTAGAAATTAAAATGAAAGTATCTATCTCCTGGAAAATGACATGATTGAGCATTAGATAAATTTGTTTCACCTTCTAAATACTTCTTTAAGCAATGATTTATGGTGGAACTTGGAATTAATACAATATCTTTCCTTTGCCTTGTTGGATAATTACAGTAACCAATTCTCTTAACTATAGAAGGATGAATTATTTTATCTTAAAGTCAAATAGCCAGATCCTCAAATCTAGGTCCTATTCTAGAACCTATATAAGAAAAACCCACAATGTGAGAGCATGGGCTCACATCCCACTCTAGGGAAAAAAAAGCAATATGCAGAAAAATGATAGTGTACCTAATTTAAATAAAAACTAAATAATTTTAAAAAGCTAATTCAGGAAAAATTATTACCCTAGGAATAGTACTACCATTGTGACAGATCACTAAATTACATATAAATGGTTTTGGAACAAGTGCTCGTAATGAAGAAATTGAAAACTGTATAATTTAATCTAATCTTAATGTAATGGGAAATTTTTAGGCACAATAAATGGAAAAAGATAAAAATTTAGGTTAAATCATGATTTTTTTATTTAGGTATAGTTGATACACCTAACATTATATTAGTTTCAGATATACAACATCATGATTTGCATACACTGGGAAATGATCACCACAATTTGTCTAGTTACCTAATATCACCATACAAAGTTACAGAATTTTTTCTTGTCATGAGAACTTTTAGGATTTACTCTGTTGGTAACGTTCAAGTATGTACTATAATCTGATTGGCTACAGTCACCATGCTGTATATTACATAACAATGACTATTTGATAATTGAAAGTACTTTTTTACTTCCTTTTCCCATTTCACAACCATCATTCTGTTCTCGTATCATGAATTTTGTTTTGGTTTGTTTGTTTTGCTTTCTTTAGATTCCACATATAAGTTATACCATGTGGTATTTGTCTTTCTTTGTCTGATTTATTTCACTTAATGCATTACCCTTAAGGGCCACCCATGTTGGATGGCAAAGTCAAGAATTCATTCTTTTTTATGGCTAGTAGTATTTTATTGTGTGTATATACTACATGTCCTTTATCCATTTATCCATTGATGGACATTTAGGTTGTTTCCACACCTTGGCTATTGTAAACAATGCTGCAGTGAATACTGAAGTGCACATACCTTTTCAAATTAGTGTTTTCATTTTCTTTGGATAAATACCTAGTAGTGAAATTACTGGATCATATGGTATTATATTTTTAATTTTTTGAGGAATTATATTGTTTTCCATAGTGAATTCAATTTAGATTTCCACCAGCATTGCATGAAGGTCCTTTTTTTTCCATATCCTTAACCACACTCGTTATTTCTCGTTTTTGATATTAGGCATTCTGACATGTGGCAGGTGATGGTTTATTGTAGTTTTGATTTGTATTTCTCATATTTCTCTGATGATTAGAGATAGTGGACATCTTTCCATGGACCTGTTGGTCATCCATATTTTTTCTTTGGAAAAATGTCTATTCAGGTTTTCTGCCCATTTTGATTAGATCATTTTGTTTTTTAATGTTGAATTATAGGAGTTCTTTATGAATTATACTCTTCCATTGTATTATTTTCTCCCATTCTCTTACGTTTTTGTTTCATTGGTAATTTTCTTCACCATGCAAGAGCTTTTTAGTTTAATGTAATACCAATTACTTATTTTTGCTTTTGTTCCTTTTGCTTTAGTGTCAAATAAAAAAAATCATCACCAAGACCTATGTCAACAAGGCCTGTGTTTTGTTCTAAAAATTTTATGGTTTCAGGTCTTATATTCAAGTCCTTAATCCATTCTGAGTTAATTTTTGTGTATGGTGTAACAGTGATCTAGTTCCTACTTTTGTATGTGGCTCTCCAATTTTCCCAAAACCATTTATTGAAGAGACTGTCTTTATCCCATTGTATATTCTCGTCTCCTTTGTTGTAAATTAATTGCCCGAATATACATGTGTTTATGTTTGGGATCTCTATTCTGTTTACATTGATTTCTGTGTCCGTTTTTTATACAATACCATACTGTTTTGACTATTATACTTTGCAAAATAATTTGAAATCAGGGAGTGTGATGCCTCCAGCTTTTTCTTTCTCAAGATTTTTTTGTCTATTTGTGGGTTTTTGTGGTACCATACACATTTTAGGATTGTTCTATTTCTGTGAAAAATATAGAGATTGCGTTAATTCTGTAGATTGTTGTCAGTGTCTTATAGTTTTCAATATGCAGGTTTTTCACCTACTTGGTTAAATTTATTCCTAAGTATTTTATTCCTTTTAATGCAGTTATAAATGGGATTGTTTTCTTAATTGGTAGTTTCTGGTAGTGTGTTATTTTTTTAAAAGATTTTATTTATTTATTCATGAGAGACACACACACACACACAGAGAGAGAGAGAGAGAGAGAGAGAGGCAGAGACACAGGCAGAGGGAGAAGCAGGCTCCATGCAGGGAGCCCCACGTGGGACTTGATTCCGGGTCTCGATTCCGGGTCTCGATCCCTGGTCTCTAGGATCAGGCCCTGAACTGAAGGTGGCGCTAAACCGCTGAGCCACCCAGGCTGCCCTGGTAGTGTGTTATTATTGTGTAGAAATGCAACTGATTTTTGTATATTGATTTCATATTCTGCAACTTTGTTGAATTTGTTTATTCCAACAGTTTTTGGGTAGAGTCTTTAGGATATTCTATATACAAAATCACGTCATCTGCAGAGAGTGACAGTTTTACTTTTATTCTTCTTGCCTAATTGCTCTGTCCAGGACTTCCAATACTGCATTGAAGAAAAGTGGTGTTCCCCTGATCTTAGGGGAAAAACTTTCAGTTTTACTCTGTTGAATATGATGTTAGCAATGGGGTTGTCATCGATAGCCTTTATTATGTTGAAGTACATTCCTTCTATAACACTTTGTTGGGAGTTTTTATCATAAATCGATGTTGAATTTTATGAAGTGCCTTTTCCTCATTGATTGAGATGGTCATAGGATTTTTGTCCTTCATTTTGTTAATGTGGTGTATCACATTGATTGATTTGTGGATGTTAAACCATACTTATATCCCTGAAATAAATTGCACTTGATCATGATGTATGATTTTTAAAATGCATTGTTGAATCCAGCTTGCTAATATTTTGCTAAGGATTTTTGCATCAGTGTTAATCAAAGATATTGGCCTGTAATTTTCTTTTTTTGTATGATGTCTTTGTCTTGTTTTGGTATCAGGGTAATGCTGGGCTCATAAAATAAGTTTGCAAGCAGTCCTTCTTCTTCAGTTTTTTGGAAGAGTTTGAGAAGGATAGGTATTAAATCTTTGAATATTTGGTAGAATTCACCAGTGAAGACTTCTGGTCCTGAGCCTTTGTTTGTTGGGAGATTTTTGCTTACTGGTTAATCTTTTTAGTAGTAATCAGCCTGTTCAGATTTACTATTTCTTCCTGATTCATCTGGGAAGATTACATGTTTCTTTTTTTTTTTTAAGAGGAAACCTCTTCCATTTATTTATTTATTTATTTATTTATTTATTTATTTATTTATTTAATTTTTAGAGAGAGAGAGAGACAGAGTGCATGTATGTGGACAGAGGGCAGAGGGAAGGAATCTGAAGCAGACTCCCACTGAGTGCGGAGCCAGATGCAGGGCTAGATCCCAAGACTCTAACATCATGACCTAAGCTGAAATCAAGAGTTGAATGCTCAGGTGATTAAGCCACTCAGGCACCTCTGATTGGATGATTCTGAACTTCTTTATTTCTTCTAGGTTGTCCAACTTGTAGGTGTATAATTGTTCATTGTAGCCTCTTATGATTCTTTCTATTCCATTAGCATCTGTTGTAACTTCTCTCTCATTCTGATTTTATTTATATGAATTCTCTCTCTTTTTCTTCGTGAGTTGAGCTAAAGATTTGTCACTTTTGTTTATCTTTTCAAAGAACCAGCTCTTAATTTTAATGATTTTTTTCTATTGTCTCTTTAGTCTCTTTATCATTTATTTTTACTCTGATTTTAGTTATTTCCCTCCTTCTACTAATTGTGGGTTTCATTTTTCTTCTTTTTTCTGGTTCTTTTAAGTCTAAATTTAGATTACCTGGGCTTTTTACTTGTTTCTGGGGGTAGGCCTGTATTGCTGTGATCTCCCTCTTACAACAGCTTTTACTGAATTCCATAGATCCTGGCACGTTGTATTTCCATTTTCATTTATCTCAGTGTATCTTTTAATTTCTCCTTTGATTTCCTGATTAATCCATTGGTTGTTCAGTAGCGTGTTGTTTAATCTCTACATATTTGTATAAATCATGAGGTCTTGATAGAAGTTATTTGTGCAGGAAAAGGAGAGAGAAAAAAATGTAGCCTTTTAGGCAGGTTATTCTTTCTCAGAAGAGACCACATTAGCACACCCACTCCAAAATTACATTTAGAGATCTCTTTATTCGCTCAAATATGCTGAAAATTATTGGACAGAATGGGGTTTCTCAGAGTGAGATGAGAAGTGGCCTATAATAGTCAATTTCCTTTGCCTGCAGAATTCATGACAGGGATCACACAACAGAGAGAATACAGTCAATGGAAGTAACATATTGCCACAATGAAAATACCATTTTTTTTTTACTGCACCACAATCTCTTTAAAGTCATCATTAAGGAAGAACTTAAATAATCTATATCTTATTGAAAATATCACAGAAATTGAAGAGTCTGTATTTTGTCTAAGCCAAACAGCATTAACTACATTATGACTTATTCCTTGGAAATAAGACTCAGTGCCCAGATTCCCCCACTAAAATCTCTACATCAGCCATCCAGTTCCTAGGAAGCCTGCTTCTCTGCAGTGAATCACAATTATCAAACTTAATACCTCTTTATCTAGGTGTCCTGAGACTGAGTTTGTTGAGGACCATGATCAAAGACCTCACTGACCATTGATGGTGGTCCTACATCTAGACTCTACATATTACACACAGTTATAATTTTGGTAATCCAGTAAAAAATTGGGCCTAGTTAGTATATATGACTTTTTTGTCATACATTTTATATAATTGATCCCTATAAAGTATAATTTAATATTTATCACGATTCATTCACCAAGCTTGTTTCCCTTGATCATAATCATAATTCCTTTTGTTCAGAATGTAAACAATTGAAGTCTTAAAATTGGCTCTTTTATCACTATGCTCATAAAGCTTTGCTTTCTCCCAAGAATATTCTAGATCCACCTTTTTTTTTATTTCACAAACTTAAGTTGTGTTAACCTCCAAAGAATAGATTTAGACACCAAAATATGAATGCCTAGAGTAAACATTATTTAGTTCCTTATAATCACCAGGAAAAAGCAGGTGACAGAAGAGTCTAGTCACTTTAGTGAGAAAGTAGAACATTTTCCTTTTTTAAGTAGGCATGAGTTTATGTTGAGGTTTTTAACTTTACCTCTGTTTTTAAAATATTTTTATAACATAAATTCCAAAGGCTAATTCTGAATACCAAAACTTATAACTAAATTATTATCAAGAATTATTTCAGAAGTATGCTCAATACTACATTTTGAAAAGCTAAACACTGATAAATTTCATTAAAAATTTTCCCTATGTTCACTTAATGTTCAAAATGTTGATTCACAGGAAAAACTCATGAATGGCAAACATACAAGTAAATTATAGGATAGCTTATTTGCAATGTCATATTCAATTCTAGTATTCAATACTTATCCAGTTAATGGTATACTTAGGGGTTTTCTTATAAAGCAAGTACAGAGGGGCACCTGTGTGGCTCAGTGGTTGAGCGTCTGCCTTTGGCTCAGGTTGTGATCCCGGAGTCCTGGGATCAAGTTCCTTATTTGGCTCCCCACAGGGACCCTACTTCTCCCTCTGCCTGTGCCTCTGCCTCTTTCTCTCTCATGAATAAATAAATAAAATCTTAAAAAAAAAAAAAGCAAGTACAATATCAGAGAGGGAGACAGAACATGAGAGACTCCTAACTCTGGGAAACGAACAAGGGGTGGTAGAAAGGGAGGTGGGCCGGGGGTGGGGGTGACTGGGTGACGGGCACTGAGGGGGGCACTTGATGGGATGAGCACTGGGTGTTATGCTATATGTTGGAAAATTGAACTCCAATAAAAAAAAGAAAATTAAAAAAAGCAAGTACAGGAATTTCATACAGTTATACCCATAGAAAACTTTAGTACAAAACTTCAAATCTTTATATAAATTATAACATATATATTCATAATCTGAACTTTTTATTTTAATCACCAAGGACATAATAATTTGTATATCCTTCTTTGGCTTTAATGACTTGGTGGGTAGGTTTTAATCAACCATGTGATGTAGAATTTCCCTAAAATTTAACAAGGCATTGGGCTTCTAACATGGGTAGATCCTTGTGCTATCTATCATACCATATATCACCATCCCAGGTGTTAAGAGAAGGCTATCCATTTTAGACACTTGAGTCACCTCAAACTACTCTTCATTTTGATTTTTAAGTACCTTGACGGTATGGTTAAGAGTACATACAAGGAATTATGCTTTGAGCCACCTTGCTCTCAACTCAGTCTCCATTCATTAGATCTGACCAGTTAGAGATAAGGAGCAGTAGACATATTCTGCAGATGAAGCTTCACAACAAAAGTTCCCCGAACAACCTAGAGATATCCCATAGGCTATCTTCTCTCCACACTAACATTCAAAGATCTCTATTTCCTCCTTCAGCTTCCTTCACTATCTCTCAACAGCAAACTATGATGATGGAGCATGAGAGAATCTTCTTGCTAACTTCACTTCTGTTACCAATAGCATCATTTGGGGTAAGTTATTTATTGGTAGCAAAGATTCATGTGCCCATGCACACATGTGTGTGTACACACACACACACACACACACACACACAGATTCACACAACAGCAATGGAAGAGTTTCTGTTTAAATAACAATTTCCAATACATCTTATCAAAAATGAAGCATTCACACATCATATGAGTAGATATCATATTATATATCAACTTACCTACACTTGTCCTTTGAGTTCCTGACGTCAAGATGCTACTGGGATATTGGTATCTGCACAGGAAAAAGAACTACCAAATCGGAGAAGCTTTAGTTTCATTGTGCCCTAGTCCTTTTATATTCAAAGCTTTGATCTCATTCAGGAAGATTTAAACAAATAGTTTATACTCTTATAGAAGAAAGTATTTGCCTGGTCTTGATTCAAACTCAGCAAAATCATATTCTGTTCCAGGGGAGAAAGCAAAATTCCTCAGTGCCTAGTTGTCAACTGAATAGTATCTCTGCCTCCAGCCTTTCAGTGTCCTAGAAAGCTCATTTCCCAGTAGAATTAATTTGGTTAAAGGCCTGCCAGATGAAAGATTCATACAATTCTTCCCAGAAGCTATTTTTAAAGTGTTTCAGGAGTAAGACGTGGTAGTGCTGTGGGACTTTAATTATATAAACACCTCTTGCAAATCTAGTTTTGGTGAAAGAATGCCTGATAAACTATAATTCTTTCTTACTGGTAGGCTTTTATTCACCAAAGAGTAGAGGGAATGAAAGGGGATTTGTTTCTTTGAATTCAATTCTAAATATGAGAAGGAACTTGAGAATGGTGTGGATGCGATAGAAACCTTGGGGGAGACATAGCCGGTCACGTTAGCTTCTAAATAGCTGAGAATGAGAATAATAGGCACATTTAGACACATGTCTTATACTTTGGTTCTGGGCATATAATTTAAAAGTTAAGAAGAATGAGAGCTATGCACTCTGGCAAGTAAGTTTTAAAAAGCACCCTATTCTAAAAGAATAGTGAGTCTGAAAATGAAATTATAAAGACATATGAGATGGAATAAGTAAATAAGCCAATACACCTACACAGAGAGTTGTTTTATGATCTTTTATTTCAAGACTATGAGGTAATGATCACATAACCGAGGGTAAAAGTGAAATTTAAAAAAAAGTATATTATGAACCCTAAAGAACAGGTCGACAAGGCTAAAGCTTGGGCTTAAGAAAAACTATAAAGAAAAATTAAAAATGCTATTTTAGCCATGTTGTAGCAAGAAACATACAAGAAAGGGATAAAACACTGTTCAGATAGTTGCAAATGGGAGAAGGAAACAATGTTGAAAGAATATCTCTTACGTATCCAATACTCAGCTTAGAAACCGTATGTGATGGTGAGAGTAATACACCCTGCAGGGACATTATTATCAGTCCCATTTTATGCAGAGAGAATCAAAGATCAGAGAAGTTAGGCAATTTGCAGAGGTTATATGACCAGTAAATGAGTTTTTGGAATCAGGTCTTCCTGACTCCAAATATAACAAGGAAAAGTAAACTATCAGTACCTATTTTACTTTCATTTTCACTACCAAGGAAAATGGTCTTCAAACTAAAATGAGCAAAAAAATGTGACCGAAAGGAAATTAAAATTTAAAATATATAAGAAGATGATGAAAACCCCCTTTCTTTGGAATAATTAATGACTCAAATGGAATGACATCTGAGCTATTGAAAGAACTTCGTATTCTGTGGATATAGTTTGTTATAAAATTTATTACATTTTATTTCATTTTAGGAGAGAAATTTATCAGCCACAGTAGATTGTGAATTCATTGTCATAGCCAACGACAAGTCCAGTGCTGGTACATTCATATGGTTCTCAATACATGTTTCCTAGTTAATGTGTGCTTTGAAATCAAGAACTGGAGATGTGCTAGAAGTTCTAAAACATGAAATGTACTGATTTTCTTTTTTTAATTTTTTTAATAATAAATTTATTTTTTGTACTGATTTTCAAAAACTGAGAGGAACCATTACTTGAGTACCTACTGTATGTCAGTATCAGTGTAGTCCTTGGTGCTTGACCTGTATTGTCTCATATAAGCCTTGCAATTATTTGGGTGGAAGATTCTACACCACCTTCAGAAGGAAACCAAAGTTTAAAAGATTTTAAAATTGTTAGACACTTTAAAATTGTTAGTCACACAAAAAGCTAAGATCTGCTATAGGGGCTGGGTTTCAAATCCATGGCTGTAGCTGAGAGCATATATTGATGTACTTACTTGCCAAATGATGTTGGAACAAGTTACTTAATTGCTCTAAGCTTCCCTTTTGTCTTTTGCAAAATAAGGATAATGACAGAATCCAACTCATAGAAATGTGGCAATTATCTATGTTAAGAATACCCAAATTTGCATGGCACTTAGCAAGTGCTCAATTATATAAATAGTATCAACAATTCATAATAATGAGAAAAATTACTTTTTTAGGTGGAGGGCTAACATGTACCACCAAGCCATTAATAATGTGGTACTTTTGCATTTGGCTGTTGGTTTTTCCCTGTGTACAGAGAGAGGACTTCTGCCACCCTCACCCTAAACCTTCATCATATGGGGGCCCAGTGAAGGTCAAGTATTACAGCACCACGTGCTAAAGCACTTACTTTTTTTTTTCCCCCCCCAAAAGTACACAATGTTTAATTGAAAAAAGTCAGGCCTCAACTGGCCAGTTCCATTCAGCTTGGCTTGGTGGAGGTCCCTGCCCACAGCAGCCTGAGCCAAGTCTTCCAGTAGGTGGGCTGGGCCAGACTCCCTCCCTGGTCACCCTCCCCTTCCTCTCTGATGGTGACATCTGAACAATAAATATGCAATAAATAGCGTTCCTGGGCAGGCTGCCTTCAAATCCCACATCAGCCCTCCCCTAGTCTTCTCCAGCCAGGACAGGCCTCCTGGGATGCTGGGTGGGGGAAGTCCCCACACCTCTCAGGGTCCTGCAGAAGCTTGAGAAGTCACAGACTGAAATGGCATAAACTCACATGATTTTGTAATCTTCTCAAACTGTATTTAGTAGTTGGATGAAAGATTTCAGAAGCTTTACAGAGCAAGAAAGGACCAAAGTGTTGAGGTTCAGGATAAAACATTTAAGTGCTGGACCATGCCTATCTAAGAGTTTACAAGAGTTTAAAATGGAGATTATATGCCAGCGGGGGGTGGAGGGGGATGAAGACTGGAAAAATCTCCCTGAGTTTGGGAAGCACAGGAAGTTGAGAGCAGTGTGTGGAGTACAAGAACTTTAAATACCACACATGAAGAAATATTTGGATGATATTAAAGTTTAGGTATAACTTTACTAGTCAGGAAATTATGTACAGTAAAAGGTAAGTTTTATAGAGTTAAGGAAGCTAAGTGTCATCATTATGCATATGGAAATCTTCCAGGAGGGAGGCTGTCCTTGTGCTGGTCAGGACAACCATGAGTTGGAGGCCAATGTCTACAATGTTTATATCAGCAATGTCTTTAATAGCCAAGCTATGGAAAGGGCCCAGATGTCTATCAATAGATGAATGGATAAAGAAGATGGTGTGTGTGTGTGTATTCATATATATGCATGTGTGTATACATACACACACACACACACACAAATGGATATTATTCGGTCACCAAGAAAAATGAAATCTTACCATTTGCAGTGATATGGATGGAACTAGAGGGTATTATGCTAAGTGAAATAAGTCAATCAGAGAAAGACAATTATATGATTTCATGTATATGTGAAATTTAAGAAACAAAGCAGAGGATCATAGGGAAAGGGAGAGAAAAATAAAATAAGATGAAGTCAGGGAGGGAGACAAGCCATAAGAGACTCTTAACTATAGAAAACAAACTGAGGGGTGCTGCAGGGAGGGGATGATTAAGGAGGTCAGATGATGTAATGAACAGCGGGTGTCATATGCAACTGACAGATCGATGAATTCTATCTACCCCTGAAACTAATAATACATGATATGTTAATTGAATTTAAATGAAAAAATAATAAAATTTTAAAAATAAATTATTTAAAAGGGGAAAACAGGTTAAGAACAAGAAGAAAAAAAAGAACAAGGAGAGAAACAGCCTATGTTATTGGGGTTCAAAAAGATCAATAATATGCCTTTCCTACTAATTTTGAGACCAGTTGAGTAAGAAACAGAATATAGACAAAGGAAGATAAAAATTTCATCTTTATTAATGATAAATCAACCTGAGGATGTAGCTTTAGAACTGTAGGCAAATGAAGTTCTAAAGAGTTCATGCCTATTTTACACCTCTGGTCTCAACCAATGCCATACTTGGAAAAGCACAAAGCAATGCTGGGATGGCCTACCTTTGATAGAAAACAGGCTGACATACAATTTTTTTAATTGAATTTCGTTTTGCCAACATATAGTGTGACATGCAGTGCTCATCCTGTCAAGTGCCCTCCTCAGTGCCCGTCACCGTTACCTCATCCCCTCGCCCGCTTCCCCTTCCACTACCCCTTGTTCATTTCCCAGTCTTTACTGGTAGTGACAGACTTCCTTGAACCACTGATAATTCTCAAAAGTGAGTTATGTGCAGAAGGAAAGGAATTTATTTGCTGGTTCCTGCCTCACTTCTGTTTTCGGTTGGGCAAAGTTTTCATGTGGGGCATTAATTCACACTTGTGAGTGGTGTTGTCTAGCTCTGGGGGCAGCTTCAGCACTTTTCTAGCTTTGCATCTAGAGTATTCTCCAGAACATCTAAATTTTGACATCCTCTTGCTTTGATTTGACAGTCTCTTAGGAAGTATCACTTTGTTTTGAAACAACCTGAACCTATCAGTCCCACTGGGGTTCCTCACCATTGGCTGGCTGTGGGATGTGAGAGATCATTGCCAAGATGCAATCTCAATCTTGACAACACAGTTTGCTTTGTTTTCTCTGTGTGTATAAAGGACTGGTCCCTGTGAATATAAAGGGAACACAACAATCTTTCGTGTGGTTCCATTGAAGCTTCACTCACTTGGTTTGGGGCTAAGGGGGACTTCTCTCCACGCATTTAGGGTTAAGAATTAAACATTAGATTTTCTCTAAAGAACTTCACCTTTAATAGGTGTGAGGTGATATCTCATTGTAGTTTTGATACGTATTTCCCTAATGATTAATGACGTTGAGTACATTTTCATGTACCTGTTGGCCATTTGTATGTCTTTTTTGGTTGATGTTTATAACAGGTCCTTTGCCCTTTTTTTTTCTTTGCCTATTTTTTATATCAAGTTGTTTATCTGTATGTTTGGTGTTGAGTTGTAGGAGTTCTTAATATATTTCAGATATTAACTCCTTATCAGATATATTTTTTGCAAATATTTTCACCCAATACATAGATTCCCTTTTTATTGTGTTGACTGTTTCCTTTGCTGTACAGAAACTTTTTAGTTTGATGTAGTCTCACTTGTTTATTTTTACTTTTCTTGCCTGAGCTTTTGGTATCATAGTATAAAAAAAAATCATTGCCAAGGCCAATGCCAATCCCCTATATTTTTTTCTAGGAGTTTAATAGTTTAAGTATGATGTCCAATGGCTATTATCAGAAAGGTAACCAGTGTTGGTGAGGATGTAGAGAAAACGGAATGCTTGTGCCCTGTTGATAGGAACATAAATTGGTATAGCCACTGTGGAAAAACAGTATGAAGATGCCTCCAAAAATTTAAAATAGAACTACCATATGACCCAGCAATCCCTCTTTTGAGTATATACCCAAACAAAATGAAATCATTACCTCCAAGAGATTATTTGCACTTCCATATTCATTGTGGCATTATTCACAATACATAAGCTACAGAAACAACCTAAGTATTCATCAATGTATAAATGGGTAAAGAAATTGTGGTGTGAAAAAAAAAGAAATTGTGGTGTGTACATACAATGGAAGATCATACAGCCTTAAAAAAGATCCTATCATTTGCAACATGGAAAAACCTGGAAGGATTTATGCTAAGTGAAATAAGAAAGACATAAAGAAAAAAAACCAGCATGTTTCACTTATATGTGTAATCTAAAAAAAAGTTGAATACATAGAAAAAGAGAGTAGAATGGTGGTTACTAGGGGTGGCAAGGTTGGGGAAAGGGGAGATGCTGATCATAGGGAACAAAGTTGTAGCTATGTAGGATGAACAGGTCTAGAGATCTAATGTAAAGCAGGATGACTATAGTTAATAATACTGCCTTGAATATTGGAAATATGATAGGAGAGTAGATTTCAGGTATTCTCAGCACAAAGAAAAAATGGTAACTATGTGAGATATGTTAAATGCAATGACTGTAGTAATCATTTCTACATGTATTTGTATATCATATCATTGTTTGGTATATCTTAGATATATACCATTTTTATACATTTTTAAATGAGAATTTAAAATGAATAAAAGAAATCTGGGGTGCCTGGGTGGCTTAGCTGGTTAAGCACCCGACTCTTCATTTGGGCTCAGGTAGTGATCTTAGGGTTGCGAGATCAAGCCCCCTGTCAGGCTCCATGCTCAATGTGGAGTCTGCTTGAGAGTCTCTTTCTCCCTCTCCCTTTGCCCCTATTCCCCTCACACTTTAAATAAATAAATAAATAAATAAATAAATAAATAAATAAATAAATAAATAAATAAATAAATAAAATCTTTTTTAAAAAAGAAATCCTCCCTAGAAAACTTCTTTTTCTGTAATTCATATATATATAATATATATATACATATATATTTTTATTGGAGTTTGATTTGCCAACATATAGTATAACAACCAGTGCTTTTTTGATCCTTTATATTCTTGTGATAAGTTATTTTAGTATTGTGAAACCATTTCTCTGTTATACCCTTTGAAAATCTACATCTTGGTCTTCTAGGAATCTCATTTTGGAATTTCATTATCTTTTGTATTTTGGTGCCCAGTCAAATATTCAGATTTGACCTGTGTTAAATTGGAGTACCATGCTTTAGAGCATGAACCTTGGAGCCAGCTAGCTGCAACCTCTAGCAGTGTAAATTGAGACAAATAACCTATCATATCTATGACTCAGCTTTATTATTCGTAAGCTACAGATAATATCATAGTACCTGACACAGCTGGGTGTGAATTGCCTAAGAGTTTGATTTTAAAAATATGCCTACTAGTTGACTGATGTTCCTTGAAATTTTCCTCCCCATAAGAAAGTTCCCAGAAAGAAATTAGAATCTAGAAATTAAATTCCCCCTCTTCTTAGAAAATAAGGGACAAATAAACATAAACTTATCATTCTCTTCTTCCCCTATTTGATGTCTCAGTCACAGCCAGATGAATTTATCCTAATAGTCTGCATAGACTTGTGAACAGATATAGCCAGGCAGCACTTCACTGGAAGGTGTGTAGCACCTTTTGCAACTTGAAAGTTGATATAAAAGTGTATCACGTGTCAAAGTTCAAACTATTACGAAACTTGTAAAACTTCTCTATAGTGGCAGCATTTCCTAAAGAGAGTCAGGATTCCCACATTCCTACTGTTTTAGTGAAGATCACAAATGACTCTTCAGTGTGACAACCCAGGGATCAATCCCCAGTGCTCTCCTGATTTTCAATATCAGGAGCCCTTGACACAGCTCATCACTTCTTCCTGAAATACTTTCATTTTCCTTGGTTTTCCTCCTGTCCACTCCTTCACAGGTTCTTATGCTTCTTACTTCTCTGTTCAACCTCTTAATTTTGAGTGTCCAGTGTTCAGTTCTTGGTTACAGTCTCTCCCCTTTATACATATACTCCCTTGAAAATCTCAGTCTTTTGACTTTATTTACCTTTTTTTTTTTGCTAACAAATTACAAATTTATGTTTCTTGCTAAAACCTCTCTCCTGATACTCAGATTTATATCCTCAACTGCCTACTCAACGGCATCACTGGGATGTCTAGTTCGCATCTAAAATTGAGCTTGTCCAAATCCCTACACCATCCCTTCCCTCCATCTCCCAACCTCCCCCCCCCAAAAAAAAAGCTCATCTCCTTCTACCATCTTTTGATTTAAGTTGATAAGAATTATATCCTTCTAATTGTTTAGGCAAAATCCTTGGGTTCATCCATAAGTTCTCTTTGCTCTCGTAGCCCACATTCAAATAATTTGGAAGTCCTACTGTATCTACCTTCAAAATATGTCCAGAATCTGATTACTTCTCACTACTACTACTACCATCATTGTCTCCTGGATTCCTGCAGTCAGCTCCTAATTAGTCTTGTATTTCCACTGTCACACTCACTTACATTCCATTTTCAGTTCAATAACCAGAATAACCACTTTAAGATGTCAGCTTATGTCACTCCTCCACTTAAAGTTTCCAATAATATTATATATATATATATATATATATATACCTATTCTGTACCCCAACACTTCACTTCCACTCATATGTCATACTCATGACAATAAAAAGAAAAATACAAAAATATTCATAGTATTCATTACATGTTCATATTCTCATTATGTATTCATAGTATTCATATTCATAGTAGCTTTATTCATAAAACTCTAAACTGGAAACAAACTGGAGAAGAGATTTTTTAAAATTGTGATATATTCATACAAAGGAATAATACAGATCAAAATAGTATTAACAATAATTAGCTATTGATATATGCAATAACAGAAGTGGAAGTCAAAAATATAATGCTGAGCCAAAACACGCTAGACACAAAATACTATATACTGTATAATCCTAAGTATATGAATAACAAGCATCCACAGAACTAACTTATGATGATATAAATCAGAATAGTAATTGCCTCTATGGAGGTATTGGCATAGACTGAAGAACAAAGGGAAACTTTCTGTTTATAAAATGAAATATAGTAACATTCTATATCTTGATCAGGGTGGTGTTTATGCGAATATATATGTATGTGAAAATTCATTTAACTTAAGATTTTTACATTTCACTGTATATAATTTGTATTTCCATAATTTTTAAAAGGAATTCAATTTTGCTGTTGAGTCGGTCTCTAAAAACTTTACAGTAACTCGATATATTATGTACATCTTAATGTATTGTGGATTTCCTTAATGTATTACGATGCTACATTCTCCAAGCCTGTGCTCTCAAAGACCCTCACAGACATGCTTTTCACCTGCATTTCAAATGACCTGCATTTGGTTATTTTACACTATGAGGACAGTAGCAAAAAGCTGTTTTCTGTTTGTAGAGAGACCGTGGCCATGAGTCCCTTCGCCCATGTAGTCAAAGGATAAAGGGAAATAAGAAGTAGAAATTCAGTAGATGTTTTTTTCTATCATCACTCAGAATGCCAAAAATCTCTCATACTTGAGGTCTGTGAGAGTGTTCTCTATCTGTTGACCTGCAGTTGTGCTTGAGGAAAAGAGAGTACTTAGTAGAGTTTGCTTGGCAAAGCTTTGTCCTCTATGAAAAGCTGTCCATGTGAAGTGACAGCTTCTCTTCAGAGTAAATTGTCAAGAAAGCCTCTTTCTCAAGGAGAGGAATCTCTGGCCCCACCTAACACCAGATTCCTGCTTTAGGTTCTGCTCAGGTGTGCCATCAGACTACATAGATTACTTCCTGCTAAATTCAGCTGCAGCAACCTGTAACTTCTAATGCCAGCATGTACAGATATATATGTACATGACAAAATCCAGATGATGTGGACACGGGACAAGTACACGGCGGCTGAGCCCTGGGACCCCAGCCATGCCTCTGACAATTTTCGGGAGCTGGTGCATATTAAGCTGGACCAGCCCAATGTCATGTTTACATGGCTGTAAAGCTCAATGAAGTCATCGTCACATGCTCCCACGATGCCTGCCTGGTTCTACTGAACATGCCTGGCCCCCCCCAAGAACAGCGAAGGTGATGAGAACTACATGGAGTTCCTGGAGGTGCTGACCGAGGGCCTCGAGTGTGTGCTATTGGTGCGTGGAGGTGGTCGTGAAGTGATCACCATCTACTCTTGAGCTGGATATATGCTTACAGCTTAGAGGGGAGGTGTCCAGGGTAACAGCCCCCTCCCACACCAAGCCGACAGCCCTGCTTCGCCTGGACCTGTCCTGGACCCAGCTTTGCTAGGTCTCCTTGGAGACCTGGCCTGGACTGGTAACAGAGATGGATCCAAGCTTCATTTAAGCTGGCCCTTCTCATTGGTTAATTCCTTTTCTTGTCCATGGTCAGCTCCTTTTCCCTTTGTTAATCTCTTTTTGCTGGTGACTTATTGCCTCCTTAAACACGCTCTCTCTCTCAATCTCTCTCTCTCTCTCTCTTTTTTTTTTTTTTTTGTTTTTTACCATTGTTAACACTACAATTTTCCAGTGTTAATTCTACCTCCATGGTCATACTTACTCAATTCCTAGGGAAAATGAGTTTCTCAGGGTTCAGTCCTAGTGCTCTTCTTACCTAATTCTACAACCATCTTTCTTACCATCTTTCTGAATGGTCTGTCACTATCATCCATATGCAGTAATTTCCAAATATATATTCTCATCTTGATTTCTCCCCAAATATTCTAGAACAAAATATAAAATTGCCAAGGGAGAATTTTACTGGGAAATTTCCCAGGTACCTAAAATTCATACAAAACCAAAGTTAAACTCTTCCTTCCACATATATTCTTCTTCCAGGTTTTTCTTTTCTTTTTTTTTTTTGTATATATAAGAATATATATATATATATATATAAGAATATATTCTTATATATAAATAAATATATATATATATACTATATATATTTTTTAAGATTTTATTTATTTATTCATGAGAGACACACAGAGAGAGGCAGAGACACAGGCAGAGGGAGGAGCAGGCTCCATGCAGGGAGCCTGATGTGGGACTCGATCCCAGGATCACGCCGTGGGCTGAAGGTGGTGCTAAACTGCTGAGCCATTGGGGCTGCCCTGTATACATATATATATATATATATATATTTTATTGGAGTTCGATTTTCCAACATTTAACCTAACACCCAGGGCTCATCCTGTCAAGTGCCCCCCTCAGTGCCCATCACCAGTCACTTTCAGTTGGAGACACATGATCTGTGCTGTCACCTAAGCTAAAATCTAGAAATCATGTCTGATCCTTCTTTCTTCATTATCTCACTCAGGTCTAAGTGCTTTTACCTTTTACACTTCTCTCTGATATGTCTTCTTATCCATAACTATTGCCTCTGCCCTAGCTCCTTAGCATCTCCTGCTCGGGTAGGAAAGAGCAGTGATTATGAACAAAGACCTTAGAGTTTAAAAGATATGAGCTTTGAATCCTGGATCCATTAAATTTTCTTTGTGTGATTGTGACCAAGTTAGTAAGTCTTGATTTTATTTGTAAAGTAGTGATAATAATAATATCGATAGTGGTGGTGATAATGATGCTATTTCATAAGGTTACGTAAACCAAACTTAAGTCTGTCTGACACTAAATCTCTTCACATTCTGCTTTATCATCTGGTACCTGAGAGTTTTTGTTTTTGTTTTTGTTTTTCTAAAACAGTACTATCAACCCCAAACAGCCTGAATTTGGATGACCTGGTCTATATCTATCCTATCCACTGCTAATCTCTGTCTAACTCCAACATCTTCCAGTTCATTCTGATTTCTGCAGAAAACAATGGACTCATAGGGTCATATCTTACAAAAAATATCAGAAGAAAAAATATTCTCTGAGAGTCTTGCTGATATTCTTGGTACAGGAAAACAAATTAAAAATACTTTGGTTGTAATGCAAAACATTTTTGAATGCTCTCTATATATTTCCTATTGGGCACTTTAGACACCTAGTAGTGCAATTTCTGGGTTGCAGGGTAGCTCTCTTTTTAACTTTTTGAGGAACCTCCACACTGTTCTCCAGAGTGCCTTTACCAGCTTGCATTCCTACCAGCAGTGTAAGAAGGCTGGCCTTTCTCTACATCTTCACCAACATCTATGGTTTTCTGACTTGTTAATTTAGCCATTCTGACTGGTGTGAGGTGGTATCTCATTGTGGTGTTGATTTTTATTTCCCTGATGTTGAGCGATGTTGAGTATTTTTTCAAGTGTCTGTTGGCCATTTGTATGTCTTCTTTAGAGAAATGTCTGTTCATGTCTTCTGCCTATTTCTTGACTGCATTATTTGGGGTGGTTTTTTGGGGGGGGGTGTTGAGTTTGATAGGTTCTTTTTTTAAAGATTTTCTTTATTTATTCATGAGAGAGAGAGAGAGAGAGAGAGAGAGAGAGAGAGAGAGAGGCAGAGACACAGGCAAAGGGAGAGGAAGGCTCCCAGCAAGGAGCTCCATGCAGGACTTCATCCGCGGTCCCGGGATCACGCCCGGAGCCAAAGGCAGATGACGTTCAACCACTGAACCACCCAAGCATCCCTGATAGGTTCTTTATAGATGTTCTTTATAGATTTGGGATACTAGCTCTTTATCTGATAAGACACTTGCAAATATTTTCTTCCATTCCATTGGTTGTCTTTGGTTTTGTTGACTGTTTTCTGTGTTGTGCAAAAGTATTTTCTCTTCACGAAGTCCCAATAGTTCATTTTTGCTTTTGTTTCCCTTGCTTTTGGAGATGTGTCTAGCAAGAAGTTGCCGTGGCTGAGGTCGAAGAGGTTGCTGCCTGTGTTCTCCTCTAGGATTTTGATAGATTCCTGTCTCACATTTAGGTCTTTCAGCCATTTTGAATTTATTTTTAGACATGTTGTAAAAAAGTGGTCCAGTTTCATTCTTTTGCATGTGGTGTCCAGTTTTCCCAACACCATTTGTTGAAGAAACTGTCTTTTTTCCATTGAATATTCTTTCCTGATTTGTCAAAGATTAGTTTACCATAGAGTTGAGGGTCCATATCAGGTTCTCTATTTTGTTGCAATGATCTATGTGTCTATTTTTGTGCCAGTACCATACTGTGTTAATGTTTACAGCTTTGTAATATAGCTTGAATCCCAGAATTGTGATGCCACCAGCTTTGGTTTTCTTTTTCAATATTCCTCTGGCTCTTCAGGGTCTTTTCTTGTTCCATACAAATTTTAGGATTATTTGTTCCAGCTATATGAAAAATCTTTGTGGTATTCTGATAGGGATTGCATTGAATGTCGAAGTAGCATAGACATTTTGACAATATTTTTTTTTCCAGTCGATGAGCATGGAATGTTTTTCCATTTTCTTTTGTGTCTTCCTCGATTTTTTTCCCATGAGTGTTGTATAGTTTTTATTTTTTTTTATTTTTTTTAATAAATTAAATTTTTATTGGTGTTCAATTTACCAACATACAGAATAACACCCAGTGCTCATCCCGTCAAGTGTACCCCTCAGTGCCCGTCACCCATTCACCCCCACCCCCCACCCTCCTCCCCCTCCACCACCCCTAGTTCATTTCCCAGAGTTAGAAGTCTTTATGTTCTGTCTCCCTTTCTGATATTTCCCACACATTTCTTCTCCCTTCCCTTATATTCCCTTTCACTATTATTCATATTCCCCAAATGAATGAGAACATACAGTGTCCTTCTCCGGTTACTGTGGCCAAGTTCAAAAAGGGTGTTGCCTGAGTTCTCCTCTGGGATTTTGATGGAATCTTGTCTCACATTTAGATCTTTCATCTATTTTGAGTTTATCTTTGTGTATGGTGCAAGAGAGTGGTCCAGTTTCATTCTTCTGCATGTGGATGTCCAATTTTCCCAGCACCATTTATTGAAGAGAGTGTCTTTCTTCCAGTGGATTGTCTTTCCTCCTTTATCGTATATTAGTTGACCATAAAGTTCAGGGTCCACTTCTGGGTTCTCTGTTCTGTTCCATTGATCTATATGTCTGTTTTTGTGCCAGTACCACACTGTCTTGATGAACACAGCTTTGTAGTACAACCTAAAATCTGGCATTGTGATGCCCCCAGATATGGTTTTCTTTTTTAAAATTCCCCTGGCTGTTTGGGGTCTTTTCTGATTCCACACAAATCTTAAAATAATTTGTTCTTAGTCTCTGAAGAAAGTCCATGGTATTTTGATAGGGATTGCATTAAACGTGTAAATTGCCCTGGGTAACATTGACATTTTCACAATATTAATTCTGCCAATCCATGAGCATGGAATATTTTTCCATCTCTTTGTGTCTTCCTCAATTTCTTTCAGAAGTGTTCTAGAGTTTTTAGGGTATATTTTGAGAACCATTTGAATGGTAAATGGTTCTCCAACCTTTTATTTTCAGGTTGTAGGTGTCCTTCTGTCTAAAATGAGTCTCTTGTAGACAGCAAATAGATGGGTCCTTCTTTTTTATCCAGTCTGAAACCTTGCGCCTTTTGATGGGGTCATTAAGCCCATTCACGTTCAGAGTTACTATTGACAGATATGAGTTTAGTGTCATCATGATATCTATTTAGTCCTTGTTTTTGTGGATTGTTCCACTGAACTTCTTCTTAAAGGGGAGTTTTAAGAGTCCCCCTTAAAATTTCTTGCAGAGCTGGTTTGGAGGTCACATATTCTTTCAGTTCCTGCCTGTCTTGGAAGCTCTTTATCTCTCCTTCCATTTTGAATGAGAGCCTTGCTGGATAAAGTATTCTTGGTTGCATGTTCTTCTCATTTAGGACCCTGAATATATCCTGCCAGCCCTTTCTGGCCTGCCACGTCTCTGTGGAGAGGTCTGCTGTTACCCTAATATTCCTCCCCATGAAAGTCAGGGACTTCTTGTCTCTTGCTGCTTTAAGGATCTTCTCTTTATCTTTGGAATTTGCAAGCTTCACTATTAAATGTCGAGTTGTTGAACGGTTTTTATTGATTTTAGGGGGGGGATCTCTCTATTTCCTGGATCTGAATGCCTGTTTCCCTTCCCAGATTGGGAAAGTTTTCAGCTAGGATTTGTTCAAATACATATTCTGGCCCTCTGGCTCTTTCGGCGCCCTCGGGAACCCCAATTAAACGTAGGTTTTTCTTCCTTAGACTGTCATTTATTTGCCTTAATCTGTCTTCATGGTCCCTTAATTGATTGTCTCTTTTTTCCTCAGTTTCCCTCTTTGCCATTAACTTGTCTTCTATGTCACTCACTCGTTCTTCCACCTCGTTAACCCTCGTCATTAGGACTTCTAGTTTGGATTGCATCTCATTCAGATGATTTTTAATTTCTGCCTGATTGGATCTAAATTCTGCAGTCATGAAGTCTCGTGAGTCCTTAATGCTTTTTTCTAGAGCCACCAGTAGCTGTAGAATAGCGCTTCTGAATTGGCTTTCTGACATTGAAGTGTAATCCAGATTTTGTAACTCTGTGGGAGAGAGGGCTGTTTCTGATTCTTTCTTTTGAGGTGAGGTTTTCCTTCTAGTCGTTTTGCTCAGTGCAGAGTGGCCAAAAACAAGTTGTATTGGAACACGGGGGAGTATCACTGGTCCGTCCAGCTGGTCTTCTGGGGGAGGGGCCTGCTGTGCTGATTTTCAGGTGTTAGCACTTGGGGGAGCTGCTCTGCCCCTGCCTGCTGCCGGGCTCAGCGGGGGTTGTTTACCCCGTGGGGCCCCAGGAGGAACAGCAGCAGTTGCTATGGCAACTCTGGAAGCCTGGATTCAGCCTCCGCAGGAACTACGGGGCTCGGGGCTCTCGGTTCTCCGTCCGCAGGGCCTGGAGGCTCCGGGGCGGGGCCGCTGATCTGCTCAGCTCGGGGCAGGAGCGTCCTCGCTGTCCTGGGCCCTCCCGGCCCTGCCTGTCCCGGGGAAGGCCGGATCCTGGGCTGTGTCCCGGCGCCTTGTGCTCCGGGGCCTGCGCTGGTGGATTCACGCTCCCGCCCCGCAGCCCCCTCCGCGGAGCCGCCGCCCGAGCCCCTCCGAGCTGCTCCGGCCCCGCCGTGCGCGCTGCAGCCCTTAGGGAGCTCGGGGCACTCTCCTGCGGTCGCAGGTGTCTGTTAGTGTCCCCGGGAGCCCGAGGGCATCCCCGCCCTCCTGGGTCCTGCTCCAACTCCCTGCGGGCCCCTTTCCGCCCGGGAAGGTTGGTGCAGCTCCTGCTCCTCCGGGACGGGGCTCTCCTGTCCTGGGGACACTCGCCCCGGCCTCAGCCCGGCTCCTCGCGGGGCCCCTCCCCCTCGGAGGCCTTTTGTTCCTTTATTTCTTTTTCCCCGTCTTCCTACCTTGATGGAAGCGCGGACTCTTCTCACTGTAGCATTCCAGCTGGTCTCTCTTTACATCTCAGGCCGAATTCGTAGATTTTCAGGATTGTTTGAAGGTTATCTAGGTAATTTGGTGGGGACAGGCGATTTGGGGACCCTGCTCTTCCGCCATCTTGCCCCTCCCCCTGTTGTATAGTTTTTAGAGTACAGATCCTTTACATCTTTGGTTAGGTTTATTCCTGAGTATATTATGGTTTTTATTGCAATTGTACATGAGATCAATTCCTTAGTTTCTCTTTCTTCTGTCTCGTTGTTAGTGAATAGAAGTACAACTGATTTCTGTGCAATGGTTTTATGGCCTGCCACTTTGCTGAATTCCTGTATCAGGTCTAGAATTTTTCAGTGTAGTCTTTGGGTTTTCTACATAGAGTCTGCTAAGAGTGAAAGTTTAAAGTCTTTTTTGCTGATTTGGATGACTTTTATTTCTTTTTGTTGTCTGATTGCTGAGGCTAGTACTTCTAGTATTATGTTGAGCAACAGTGGTAATAGTGAACATCTGTATCTTGTTCCTGACCTTTGGGGGAAAGCTCTGTTTTTTTCCAAATGAGAATGATATTTGCTGTGGGCTTTTCATAGATGGTTTTTACGATATTGAGGTATAGTTCTTCTGTCCCTACACTGTGGAGCATTTTAATCAAGAAAATATGCTGTATTTTATCAAATGTGTTTTCTGCATGTATCGAGAGTATCATATGGTTCCTGTACTTTCTTTCACTAATGTGGTATATCACACTAATTGATTTGTGGATGTTGAACCACCCTTGCAGCCAAGGAATAAATCCCACTTGGTCGTAGTGAATAATCCTTTTAATATACTGTTGGATCCTATTAGCCAGTATCCTCTTAATGAAAGGACTTTAATATTTCATACCCATTTAAGAAGACATGAAACAATATAGATGAAAAGAATGGTGAAATAAATTAATGATAAACATCCTAAATTGGAAAGAAAGAAAGAAGAAAGAAAGAAAAAGAGAAAGAAAGAAGAAAGAAAGAAAGAAAGAAAGAAAGAAAGAAAGAAAGAAAGAAAGAAAGAAGAGAAAGAAAATCTATGAGGTGTAATCTTTAACTGGAAAATTGCAAGTAAATATTGGAAACTAAATTCTCTGAGTTGTGATGTTTACTTAAAAGGCAGAGCTTGTTAAAATAACTACAATTCAAAACACAGTTCCAGTCACTAAATTTTATATTTGCAGTTACTATTGGTTTTCATCAGATGGTAGAGGAAGGTCCAGATTTAGAGGATATGGAAAGTCACAGAATTTACAACCTGTGGTCATGTAATTGTTCTTTGGCATTAGCTCTTCTTAGAAAAGGGAGTTTTGAGAAATACACTACATGCTATTAGAACAGACTACAATTGTAAAGGATGGATCAAAGAAAATACATCTTACATGATGTGTGTGTGTGTGTCTGAGTGTGTATGTGAGCACATATTTTGTGTTTGTGTCTTAAAGATGAAATGACATTCTTTCTGTTATTCCTCCTCTAGAGTGACTATAGATATCAGATAATGCAGCAGAGAAATAGCAAGTGTCAAAGTTAGGACAGGGTGATTTTATTATTAGGATTCAGTCTAGTAATTTACTTAATAATAGCTACCAACACAACAATAATAGCTACCATTTTTAGAGCCAAAACAATATTCTAGGCATTAGCCTGAGCATATGTGCATATACACATGCATCCACTCATGCATACATACACATGCACACTCATGTAAACCTCCAAACAGGTATGTGAAGCAAGTACTGTTGTTTTTTCCATCATATAGATTAGGTAACTAAGACACAAATGAGTTAAGAGGCTTGTCCAAGTTTACACAGCTGAGTGTTGTGAGAGCCAGGATTCCATCAGCTACCATAGCTGTAGTGTGTTTCCTATTCATCTTTTGTTTAAAATTGCTCTATAATAATTTTCTTTTATCCTTAGAAACATGCTTCAGTGAATATTTTCAAGAAAAAAATGCTATTATATTTGTCATTAAATATAAAGTAATTTAAACTTAGCGAATCTTGGAAACTTTTGAGCCTTTTACATGGCAGGTTCAATTTCTATTGTTAAGTCGAGACCTCCTCCTACAACTACCAACACGTATATGCCATTTGACCCAGCAAACCTACTTGTAGGAATACATCCCGAGAAAAATACTTCCTATCTTTCTGTGATGCTATTCAAAGCATTGTTTTCAATAGCAAATAATTATAAAAATCCATATTTGCCTAGAATAGTAAGAAATTGGCTAATAGTTTCAGTTATAGTCCTGCCATAGAATATGAGGCAGCCATTACAAATACCTTGTATACTTAATGAAATGTGAAATTGTATATAATATATTGCAAAGTAAGAAAATTACAAAATAGCATTCTAGTACTTACCTCTTTTGTTGAATATGAAACTGTATTTATGTGTGTACATGTACAACAGACACAGAAAATCCTTAAATGTATGTATGCTAAAATGTTTTACATTGTTTATCTTTTGATGGACACATATGAGTCATTTAAATTTTCTTCTCAGAACCATTCAGTATTTCTTAAATTTTTAATAATGCATATGCATTATCTTTGAAATAAGAAAAACATGAATTAAAAGTAAAAAGAACAATTTATACTTATCTATATCTATAGATGTAAATATACATACGTAGTTTTGAATGAAATATTAAATTGCAACAGTTGGTATAAGCTAGTTCTTATGTCCCGACTATAATTTATCACAGTAAATGATTTTTAAAAATATCTAAAATCAGAAAACCTTTTAGTATTCCCTGCTTCACATTCTGTTCACATCTCCTCACTTAGCCATAATGGAGGGAATTCTTAAACATAGGTGGCTCATATTCTTATTACATGAGTATCTCCCCTGTGGTACAGTAAGCTTTTGTAATGCTCTCTACGACAAACTACATTTGAAATGAATAGTCCAAAAGGTCAATGGAGGTCACAGTTATGTTGTTGCTGTAATATCTGTAGCAGTGAGTTGATTTAGTCATATTTCTCACCTGATAGTGAATCATCACCTATCTGTTTTAATTTTTTCCCAAATCCAACTATTGTTTCTCCCCTCTTCTATTAATTACCACTTTGAATGTTACATCTGTATCCCCAAATATGTGTTTACCTTTTTAAAATATGTGGTATATTTTGTGTGATTGTGTTTTTTTTTAATTTATAGAAATGGTACATTGTAAATTTTGTTCTGTTTCATACGTGTTTTTTTGTGAGCACCATATTTCTGAGACCTACTCATATTCTACAGTTACTGCGTCATATCCCGTAATGCCCGACTCCACCACATTTTACTTCTTCATTTCCTTAGTGATGGACACCTAGATTGCCTTCCCTTCATTCCTCTCCTAAGAAACACCTGGATAAACAACTCTGTGTATGTTTACTGAGAGTCCTGAGCCAGACTTTCTCTGGCATGTTAACCTAAGAGTGCGGCTGCTGGGTCCTAGGTCAAACACAATTTTATTTCAAAAACATTGGCCGATTTCCTTACATAATGACTCTGCCAGTTTATAATCTAAACAAAAAAAGAGTTGCTAATTAAAAAAACAAACAAGTTGCAACTGTTTTCTCATTCATGTGGGACCGAAGAATTCATTTTTCAGGAAGATTTTGTTTGAGAAAATATTTTAATGGGTCCTTTGGGCTTATTTAATGAGTACATAACTAGTCTAGAATGGACAGAGTCAAAGGAAAGCTAATTGCTTTGCCTGCTAATAGAAAAGGCCTTCCATTTAGGCAAAGGAACTCTTTCTGCATGATCATGTTTTTAGAAAATGTATTTTTTCCCCAATATAGACAAAGACTATGGTATCTTAGGAAATCATTATTTGCTCTTAGAAGGGGTGTGTGTGTGTGTGTGTGTGTGTGTGTGTGTGTGTGTGTGTGTGATTACGTACTCAAAAAGAAAGGAATAGAGACAAGAGGATTAGAGGAAGAATGAGAGAACTCATGTTTTTCTTCCATAAATGGGTCCTAAAACCCACTGGGCTTGAAATGCCAAGACCCACTAGAGAAATTCTGCTGAATCTATAAGTCAATTACTTGAATCCTATACTGTCTATGGAAATGAGCCTCCACACTCTTATATTAACTATTTTGCCCAAGAATTGTCTTGTCGTGAGCAGAAGTAGATCCCAGAATAGAATAAATTTGTTACCTATGCTGCCCCTTCTTTGAAACAAGGTTATAAATAACAGAGACCTAACCCAAGTGGGATTAAGTAATAATGTTTTATATAGATTAGTTCATACATTAGAAAAGTCAAGGAGCTGAATTCATAACTCAGCCAATGTTCCTATCTATATTTCAGCCCATCAGCAATATTGGGCTATGTGTGGTAGCAAATGTCAGTGGAGGCTTTAGTACTTATATTTGCCTGGATTTTATATCCAGTAGAAAATAATGAGGTTCTATTTATGCTTAATTTTGGTAAAGTCTCATTTTATCTCTTTGGATCTAATTGGGCCACATGCTCATTCTTGAATCAATTGTGTAACCAGGAGCTTTTGCCTCTCTTCCTTAGAAGACAATCAGAGCCTATGCCAGTCTCAGAGGCAGAGTCAAATTCATCTGAAACATAGGTTGATAATGGGGGAGGAGTCCTTACCTGAAACTAAAATCAAATCCTGAGATTTTATGCACAACTACCAAGTAGCAAAAACAACAAAGTTCTTCCACAATTTCGTTCTTTTAGTAAAATCTTGCCAGTTCTCATTTCCTTCATCACATATGAAGAAATAAAACAGATGCTCCAAGAATACTTTAAGGTACTTGAAGACATGGTACTTGAAGACATGCCAGAGAATGTTCATCCCTTAATATGCTGGCCTTTTTCTTCATCTCTGTCCTTATCTTAAGCTGGAAGATCCTCAATAAACAAAGATTGATTAAATGTGAATAACTAAATGAAACCACAATCCTATTTCACATGTTCTTCTAAGAAAGTACCTAATAATTTAAGAAAACAGATGAATATGGGGAAAAAAACAGGTGAACCATAAAGTTGACTCTTAAGTATAGAGAACAAACTGAGGGTTGCTAGAGGGGAGGTGGGCAGGAGGATGGGTGAAATGGGTCATGGGGCTTAAGGAGTTTTGTTATGATGAGCGCTAGATGTTGTCTGTAAGTGATGAATCACTAAATTCTACGTGTGAGATGAATATTGCACTGTATGTTAGCTAACTGGAATTTAAATAAAAACTTGGGGAAAAAAAGAAGTACCTTATTGCCTATCTAGGTCATGAAAAAGATAATATACATGCTAATATTTCTATTTATATTAGGAATAACTGAAAGAAAAAAGTGCCATTCTTCACACAAATGTATAGCCGAGAGTCATAATTGATCATCAGAAATATTTTACATGTAAGTTAAAATTATACTTTCTTGTTAGAATAAAGGAAGGTTTTGCCTAAGGCAAAAGAGAAACACAGTCTCTTGTCTCTCCAAATAGTCCGCACATAAAAAATATATTGCTTATTTAGTACTTTTATAATCTGAACTGGGAAGGAAATCAAATGTGATATATATTTTATATCTTCTAACTAGGAAGGATAGTTAGAAAAAGTAACCCAAAACATTAAAATCCAAGGCTCTAATTAGCAAGCAGTTGTTTGGTAATTATTTTTTGAAGTTTTTCTTAGAGGATCATTTGAATAGAATCAAAGTTTATATATGCTCTTTGAAAACTGTTGCGACTACAGAATAGTAGATAGCAAACTCTACACTATGTCTTCTTGAGGCCTGTTGTAACTAATCACTATTCGTAAATGTCTCTGTATAACATGGCCCCTTATCATACAATACAGTTAGCATATCGGGTCATTCTTAATGTTGAGTTTGTGAGCAAGTTTTTAAGAAAAGAATCAGTGATTGAATGTTTTTTAAGTGGCAGGTATGGTGGCAGGCACTTGGCATTTCTTGTCTCATCATAAACATAATTCATCCCTATTTGTAAGTAAGGAAACTGAAATTCAGACATAATATCAAAGCAGAGTTAAATGCTTATCATTGTGTATAAATTGACTAAATGTGTGGATTAATCAGTCAGTAGCACAAAGTGTCTAAATATGTAGTGGGTAATAGGGGAAAGAGGCAGAAAATTAAAATGTATTTTGTTCGTAATGATGATATGTCAGAAATTGTGCAAGATGATTTACAAATCAGACCTCTCTAAATATCAAACTGTGTGGCATATGTCATAAATAAGGTAATGGAGGCAATAAATCAGGAAAACAAACTGGCACATAATAAGCTTTCAATAAATTCAACGATTGTAGAATGTATATCCTTTTCAAGTGCAAGGGGAAATTCACCAAGACAGACTATATGTGAGGCCAATAAACAAGTACTTATTAAATTCAAAAGGATCAAAGTCATACAAAGCACATAATTTGACTACAATGGAATGAAATAGAAATCCATAACAATAAAATTATTTGGGAAAATCTAAATTATCTGGAAATTTTAAAACACATTTCTAAATAATGAATCAAAGATCACGTCATAGAGGAAATTTGAAAATATTTTGAGCTAAGGACATTAAAAATAATACATATCAGAAATCTGTTGGATAAGTTAAATCAGTGCTAACAAGGAAACATAGCTTTTCTTTTTAATTCAATTTGCCAACATATAGTATAACACTCAGTGCATCTCATCTTATGAGATGTCAATCAGAGAAAGACAATTATATGGTTTCACTCATATGTGAAATATAAGAAATAGTGAAAGGGAAAGAAGGGAAGCTTTTTTTTAAAAAGATTTATTTATTTGAAAGAGAGAGAGGAGAGAGAGAGAGAGAAAGAGAGAGAGAGAGAGAGAGAGAGGAGACCATGAGTGGGAAGGGCAGAGGGAGAGGAAGAAAGAAAAACCTCAAGCTGAGATCTCAAGTTCCATACTGAGTAGGAGCCTGACACAGGGTTGGATTCCACAATCCATGAGATCATGATGTGAGCCAAAACCAAGAATTGGATGCTTAATTGACCAGCACCCAGGCACCCCTAGAAACATATAGCTTTTCAAGTGTTTATATTAGAAAAAAAAGACCTAAAATCAACTAATGTTCACTCTTAAGATGTTAGAGAAAGAAGATCAATATAAAAAAAGTAAGTTGAAGAGTGAAAAAAATAAAGATAAGAACATAATAAAATATAGGAGAATAATAGATAATAGTAATAAAAGATAGATAGATAATAGATAAAATTAATAAAGCCAAAAGCTAGTTTTTCAATGGATAAAATGGAAAAGGAGAGAAAACACAAGAAAAGGAGGGAAGGAACAAAAATCACCAATACCAGGAGTGAGAATGGTCTTATCATCAAAGATCTTAAAAATGTCAAAAGGATAAGAGAATACTAAGAACAATCTTATAATAAAAAAATCAGCAATTTGTATGAAATGGACAGATATCTTGACATGTCATGAAAGAAGAAATAGAAAATCTGAATACCACTGTCTATTAAAAACTTAAATTTATTATCTCAAACCTAATATCATATATAATAGTGAAATACTGCATTTTTTTCCTCCTGAAATCATGAATAAATCAAATGTCCAACTTCATCACTTCTATTCAACATTTTTAGTAGGGGAGTTTCAAGCCATTGCAATCATGCCAAAAAGAAAAATAAAAAGAAATATCAGATAAAGTAAAAATTTTCCTATTTACCAATGATATGATTGTATAGTTAGAATACCCATGAAATCCACAAAACTAATTAGTTTAGCAAGGTTATAGGATATAATGGTCATATGAAAAATCAACTGGATCTTTAAACAATAAGAGCAAAAAATTGAAAACTGAAATTTCAAAATACCCATTTATCATAGCATCAAAATTTTAAAATAACTATGAACAAATGTAGCAAAAAAACATCCAAGACTTCTACTCTGAAACTTCAAACGCTGGTGATTGAGACTAAAGAAGATTCAAATAAATGAACAGAGATCCATGTTAATGGACTGGGAAACTCCGTATTATTGAGATTATAATTCTCTCCAAACTGACCTAACAGTTTAAATGCAATACCATTTTTGTAGCAATTTGACAAGCTCATTTTAAAATGCATATGGAAATGCAAACAAACTAGAATAACTGAAGCAATTAAAAGATAAGAACAAAGGACATCTGGGTGGCTCAGTGGTTGGGCGTCTGCCTTTGGCTCAGGGCTTGATCTCAGGGATCTGGGATTGAGTCCCACATCGGGCTCCCTGCAGGGAGCCTGCTTCTCCCTCTGCCTGTGTCTCTGCCTCTCTTTCTCTCTCTCATGAATAAATAAATAAAATCTTTTTTAAAAAAAGATAACAAAATTGGATTTACAATAAAGCTACAGTAATCAAGGGAGGTAGTAATGAAAAAACAGGTATATAATCAACAGAACAGGATACTCTAGAAATAGAGTCACACATTTATGTTTAATTGTTCCAACAAAGATGCTAAGATAATCCAATAGAAAAAAGAAAACATTTTTAATATATGATGTTATATAAATAGCATTTCTGTGTATGAAAAAAAAATGAACTTAAGTCTTTACCTTATATCATATACAAATATTAAGTCAAAGTGAATCATATATTTGAAAGTAAAATATAGACTTGTAAAGCTAAGGAAAACAGAAGTAAATATTTGCAATTTGGGGATGGAAAATTTTTCTAGTTAGAAAATAAAAAAATACACATCATGAAAGAAAGGAAACTGAAGAATTGGTTTTCAACAAATTAAACTACTTTTGCTCTAGGATAAACACCACAAACTAGGGAAAGTATCTGTAAAGCATATATCAGACAAAATAATTTATCCAGAAATGTAAAGAGCTCTTACAACTCAAATAAAAAAAAGCAACCCAATAAAAAAAGTGGAGAGATTTGAATAGACATTTTACAAAAGAATATATGTAAATGATTGCTGAGCATATGAAAAGATGCTCAACATAATGAGTCTTAAGAATATGCAAATTAAAACTACAATGAGATATGACTATGTAACTGTTAGAATTGTTCAAATAATAAAATCCAACAATACTGAGTTTAGCAAAGATGCAGGACAGTTGTTACTCTCACAGATGGAATGCAAAATGGGACAGAGTCACTCTGGATAACAGTTTAAAAGTTTTCTATAAAGTTAAACATACATTTACCATATGACTCTGTTATTCCACTCCTGGGTGTTTAGCTATGAGAAATGAAAGTATATGTATCAACAAAGACTATACGTAAATGTTCACAGCGACTTTATTTATAATAGCCAAAAACTAGAGTCAAACCAAGTATCCATTAAGAGGAGAAACAAATTGTGGTATATTTATGAAATGGAACACTACTTAGCAATAAAAAAGAAACAAGAAAATATTCAGTGTACAGAACAGTGTGGATAAATCATTTTATCAAAATAATTTTAATAAGTGAAAGAAATCAGGCAAAAGGAATGCAAAATGTATAATGCCATTTATGTAAAAGAAAATTAATCCACAGTAACAGAAACCAGATTAGTGGTTGCCTAAGGATGGAGATGGAGAAAAGAATGGATTAAAAATGTACCCTAGGAAACTTTTGAAGGTGATAATGTTCATTATCTTGATTATGATGATAGTTTATACATATATAAAAACTTACCAAATTGTGCACTTCAGTTTTTTAAAGATTTTATTTATTTATTGTATATATAGAGAGACAGAATAAGCCAGGGGAAGGATAGAGGGAAGCAGACTCCCCTCTGAGTAGAGAGCCTGATGCAGGTCTGATCCCAGGACCCTGGGATCATGATCTGAGCCCAACGCAGACGCTTAACCAACCGAGCCACCCAGGCACTCCACAAATTTTGCGCTTTAAATATTCGGAGTATATTATACTTATATCTTAATAAAGTTATAAAAAGCAAATAAAGGGAGAAAGGAAAATTACTCCTTTCAGCATAAAATCATCACACAAAAATATTTATTCCAATGCCTTCCAGAAATCTGCAAAATTCACCGTGACATAACACTTTGAAGCTCTGAACAATTGCAGCTGGTAGGAAGCACTTTCCTTTCTCATAAGCGATGGTAGTCAAAAGAATATAAAACACTTCTGTGGCTCACTTTGCCTATGAGCACTCCATAAAATTCTACACCCAGGGATCCTTTATTTTCTTAGTTGAGATCTACAGACATGAACATGCTAAGACTTGCAAACATACTAGCCTCTAAAAATGAAAGCGACTAATGCTTACATGGCAATAACTTCAATCAAAATTATTTGGATCTGTGCTTTACAAATAACAATTTTATTACATATTCTATTCAGAATCACCAATATGTATCTTTTTTCTTTAATAGGTAGATGATTTAGTATTATTGTCCCTGTGTCAACAGATTTTCTTCAATTTACTTGTTCTACTTTTCTATAGGTCTTGTAGCATAGTGCTCCCGCTGTTTTTCTCCCTCCACTAAAGTTAGAATAATCTTGAAAACTTGGTGCTGAAAGCCAGTGATTATTATGTGAACTGAGTATCTGGTGTCAACTCAGCTCCTTTGTTTTTGAATCTTCACTTAATTAGCACAGATTTACTATGATGGGAATGCTTATCTCAAAACACTATCAAAAACCATACAGAAACTGAATAGATCATTCGTCTATACAACTATCACTTTAAGGGAAGAAAAAGTTAGTTAATTAGTTAATTATTATGAGATAAAGTTAGTTTACTTGTTAACTGCTTGATATGAAGGATAAAAGTCACTTCTGCTTTCATTGTATTTACTCTGGTAATAAACAGAAAGTTTCCGTAATTAATGTTTATTCACTCTCTGGCAGCTTTCCTAAGTACCAAAAAATAGTTGCATTTAAAGTGCCAAAGATTTCCTGGCAGTAGAAGTCAAATACTTCCAGTAAAGGTCTTATATAACTTGATTTTTAGGGTAATTACACATCACTGAAGACAGCTCATAATTTTAGAGCTGAAAGTGGCTCCAGAGATTACCTGATGCAGCTGCCTGGTTTCCCAGGTGAGTCAACTGCTAGGTGGCTAGCAACTTATTCATATTGACAAATTGAGTCATTTATTTTATTCTTTATGCAATTCTATAACTTCTTAGTGAGGCATATGATATAATAACCTATCAAATTCATACCACAGAGAAGTATGATGAATAACTTAATTCAAGAAATGATATTGGTACTTTGACCATCTCAGGGAAAAGAGATGTATATGTCACAGGCTGAAAAATAATCACACTCACCCCAGTCCGTTCCCCAAATATACACAATCCACTGTATAAAGAAATTAACATTTCCACTTTCTCTAATGTTACCAAAATAACTTCAGGATTTTAGTATTTTCATTCTTCTGAATAAATCAAAGTCAGTTTCCACATACATTACAGATTCCCCATTTCCTTGTTTAAGAATCCAATAAACACTAAGTACAATACAAGATCACTTCCTGTTTATTTTTTTTTCACTTCCCATTTAAATGTGATAGAATCTTGGTTTTAAAAGCCTTGTAGTTGCTTCTTCATAGAGGATAAATTGTAATTGTGGCAAGAGCCACATTTAGTGTGTGGTGAAGTAGTATTACTCGTAATAGCCCCAACCTGGAAACAACCCAAATGTCTACCAACTGATAAATAGATTAATAAATGTGTTATGTCTATACGATGGAATATTATTGATTAATAAAAAGGAATGCATACTGGTACATCTTATAACATAGATGAACCTTGAAAACACCATGCTAAGAAGCCAATCACAAAAGACTGCATATTATATGATTCCATTTATATGAACTATCTAGAGTAGTCAGATTGAGGGAAAGTAGATTAGTTGAGTGGGTGCCTAACTGGTGGGGGGGCAGTGAGGAGTGGGCAAAGGAAAGGAGAGAGAGAGATGGAGAATAAAGAGTGATTGGGTATGAGATTCTCTTGGAGGTCATAAAACAGTTCTAAAAGTGATGGTGGTGATGTTTTCACAACTCCGGAGAAATATTAAAAACTATTGAACTGTATACTTTAAAACGGTGAATAATATGGTATGGATTATATCTTAATACATTGATTATGTAAAAAAGGAAAAAACTTGCATAATGGCAGAGTGTTCAACTGTGCTGAATATTACTGAAAGTGATAAATTGGCCATTATTTTCAGCAAAAAGGTCAGTCATGAATTTGACAAAGTAGTTGAGTATGAGAGCCTACTTGGATTGAAGAAAAATGTTGAGTAAGCGGAACCAGTGACCCTAGGCAACACTTTAGAGCATTTTACTATAACAAGGTTCAGAAAAATCAAGTTATAGCTGGAAGTGAGAATGTCATTGTTTTTAAGATATGAGATATTAAATCATGTTTTTATGCACACATGCAGAAGTCAATAGAGGAAAAAAAACATTTAGAATTAAGGAGGGAGTAGTAATTGCAGGGATATCAGAGTGTCTAAAATGGCAATGAATATTGAATGCAATGAGAAAGGGAAGAGCTGGCCTTTAAGAGAAGCAAACATTTCTTCCACTTTAATAGGAGGAAAGACAAAAATGTGGATTCAGACTCAGATTTGCTGATAGATTTACTGCTAGAAAGGTGAGAAATTTTCTGACTGATACTATCTAATAATATTTAACCATACTATTTCTAATATAGTTCAATATTATGCTAAAGGATGAACTGAAAGGATGGAGGAGGGAAAGGGTTTCAGTGTCAGGAAGTTTAAGTCTTTGTTGTGGAGAATGAGAAAATTAAGCAAATGTGGTGTTCTTCATTGCATTTTGGGATCAGGAATTTAAACTGCAATTGTCAGCACAGATGTGAAAATTTCTTCAATAACATTTAATGTGCTATAGTTCAGTTAAGTAGTAAGTAAATAATGGGGTTTCAACATAGTTTGGGTCTTTTCCCACATGCTTTCACAATGGAGGAAGCAAAAAGCAAGTAAACATATGAACATATGATATTTTGGACCATGGCAGGTAAGTAGGAAAAAGACATGAGATGCATTATAGTGAAAGAGTTATTATAGAGTCGACATCTCAATGAGAAAAAAAAAGTTTTGATGTGGAAGTATTTGCAAAAGTGAGGTAGAAGTACATTAGGTGGCATATTCAGAGAGTAGCATCCAAATAAAATATAATTTGAAGCATTAATGTTCTCTCCTTCTCCTCCTTCTCTTCCTCTTCTACCTCCGCCTCTTCTTTTGTCAGCCTAGTAATTTCTAAGCAGTTTTCTAAGGAAAAATGCAGATACATTTTTTTATTTAAAATAATATCTCTGATATTTCTTTGGCAGCTCTACAAAAATAATATTTCTAAACTGAAGAAAATTATTACACAGAAGTGGGACGCCTGTGTGGCTCAGTGGTTGAGAGTCTGCCTTCAGCTCAGGGTGTGATCCCAGGGGTCCTGGGATTGAGTCTTGCATTGGGCATACTGTGGGGAGCCTATTTCTCCCTCTGCCTATGTCTCTGCCTCTCTCTATATATCTCTTATGAAGAAATAAATGAAATCTTTTTTTAAAATATTACATAGAAGTATTAAAGCTGTTTTATTAAGATTTTAAATTATTGATACATAGCAGTCTTCAATAGAAAACATATTCTGGTAAGATTTTACTGTTTCTTGATTGCTTGTAGTTATTCCTTTTTTAAAAAGATTCCAGTTAACATACAATGTTATATTAGTTTCAGGTAAACAATATAGTGATTCAACACTTCCATACACAACCTCATGCGCATCACAAATGCCCATCCCCCCACACTGCTCCCCTCTGGTAACCATCAGTTTGTTCTCTATAGTTAAGACTGTTTCTTGGTTTGGGCTTATGGCTATCTCTAACCAGCTTGACTTGAAGAAATGTGGATAGTATGCAGAGAATAAGAGTGGGAGTTAAAAATTTTTGTTTGAGTTAAATACAATGTAAGTGATCTCTTTAGACTAATAACCTAAAACTGTTTAAGCATCAAGAGGCAGAAAACAAAAGATTTATAATGAAAATGTAGCTTTGAACCAAAGTAAGCATTTCTGATAAGCAACTAGAAAACTATGAGGAAGTCATTACCCACATTAAGTTATTTGATCCTAATTACAGCATCCTCATGGGTTGGCAGCTGAATATGGACTTTCAAAAGAAAAAGTACCAGGATTGATTTTTGAGGAAGGAAAACAAGAAAATTTTATAATATTACTCATCTGAAAGACAAATGAAAAGAAATAATCTCTTAATTAAAAGTATTTTTTTAAATTTCCAGATTGTTGAAGAGAGAATTTTTAAAAAGATTTTATTTATTCATGAGAGACAAAGAGAGACAGAGACATAGGCAGAGGGAGAAGCAGGCTCCCCATGGGGAGCTCGATGAAGGATTTGATCCCAGGGCCCCGAGCCATGACCTGAGTCAAAAGTAGAGGCTCAACCACTGAGCCACCCAGGTGCCCCTGTTGAAGAGAGAATTATCCTCTTTTATGGCATAAGGAGATATTCTGCCCCTAATGCCAAAGAAATTTAAATAAAACTATTTTTCTTTCCTTTTTTTTTATCTTATGAGTAATTATTCCTGTTTGCTCTTGCCTATTCTATTTTACCTACTTTATGAGACTGAGTGTCTTATGATATGTTTATTGTAGAAATTGTGATAGAATTATAAGGACATGAGGATTATAATGAATTTTATATTTCTCTTTTATTTTTCAAAATTGTCATTATAACTTTCCACTGTGGTAGATCTTAATAAATACTGTTGACTAGTAACACATTTTAAGTGTTATTAGTTATGAATCTTATCCAAGATCATTGTAATTAAATCAGTTAAGTTCAATATATATTGATCACAATCTCCTCTATACCAGTGATCAATACATGAAATCCTGAAATACATAAGGTGCTTACATTCTAGTTGGGAGAAAGATAACTAATAAGTAAACAAACAAAAAATATAATTTCTGATTGTGATGTATATTAAGAAAGAAACAGAGTAATGAGAAAAATTAATGTAGATGACCAGATGGAAAAGTCAAGAAAAGCTCCTTGGAAGAAGTACTATCCAAGCAGCCATTTGAATGAAGTAGAATTAGACATAAAAAAATGTCTTGAAGAAGAGTATTCTGGGTAAGAGAATAGCAAATGCTGAGTTCAGAGCCAGGAGTGAGCTTGGCATATTTGAGAAACAAAAAGGTGACTAAATGCCAGACTGATTTGATCAAGAAATGTAATAGTAGAAAATGAAGTCAGGGAATTAGTTAAGGTTTTACTTTACATAAAGCCTTGGGGACAATATTAATGAATTTGAAGTTTGTTCAATTTTTGATATGAAACCATTGCTTATGTTTTGAGCAAGGGAATGGCATGATCTGGTTTCTACTTTAAATAGATCATTCATTCTGTATGGAAAATAGATTTCGGAAAAAAATGGAATCAAGGGGACCAACTGGTAATCTAATGCAATATTCCAGGCAAGATTAGCTAGCTGGGATTAGCCTGGTAACTGTCACAAGGAATGAAGAGAAGCAAATTCAAGGTAAATATGTAGAAATTAGTGCTGATAGGGTTTTCTTATTTCCTAGAAATGGGATATGAGATAGAGTGAGGGGGCCAAGTAATAACATCAGGTGTTTAGATTGATAAAATAGATGTAAAGGAGATTTTTATTAAAAAATAAGAAAACATTTATCTCAAAAGTAGGAATTTATCATTGAAAGAAATTTGGTCAACATCAGCTAGTAGCTGAATTGTTTGGGAAATATAATTTAGTCAGGACACATTTTCGAACACCTAAAATGTCAGATCAAGTGCTATGTTAGGCACTGACATGACAGAGATATATGAGACACAACTTATTTTAGGTACCACAGAATTTATAAAGTAGTCCTAGACTGTCATATTTTCTAGAAGATTGAGATCTTTGGCTCTGATTTACATAAAAGATAGAAATAAAATCTATGTTGCTTCAATCTTCTAACATAATTTCCCTAAGTCTTAGCTTGCCCCTTATTTTTTGGACTTTGCTTCCAAGAGCAGACACAAAGAGTTGATTGACTTTGAATAGAAATCCACCATAAATACACTTATGAACTATTCTCTTTATAGTGTACTGATATGTATAAATTATTGGTTTGTAGACTCTAGTGTCCACCCTCCAATCTGGTAGGAAGGAATGGAAAATAATGAAAATATAGAGTTCTCTATGTTTTGTTCCATCTCTCTCTATGACTGCTGTCCATTCAGCATTGGGCAGGAGAAAGTCATTGCATAGCCTGACTTTTAAGGTCAGAGCTGAGAAGCTGATAATATCTTACTTTGCTTTATTTCTTCATCAAAGCAAGAGCACTACTAAAAGGGAAATTTTTTGTCTTCAAAGATGGAAGGTAATCATATGGAGAAAGGGATAGAAGAAATAGAGATAGAGTACATAATACTCTGTACAGCATGGAGAAGCAGATAATACAGAACACAAAGAACAATGGTAATCTGAAACAACGTATGCTCAGTGGCAGAACAAAACTGTGTCACTGAAAAAAATACAAAAAATAGGTTTCAATCTTGTTTTAATTTAAACAAAGGGGTCAAAATGTTAATTCAGACTTAAGGTTGTAAACTTGACCCTTTTGGTTAAATCCGACCTAGAGGCATGTTCTGTTCTGCTCTAAGTGTTTTGGGTTTTTTTAGATAATTTTTAATTTGTTGCCAACATTTAACAATCACAAAATTTTATATCTTTCTCTTTAAATTCAAAAAATCTGACAAGACTAGAGATAAGTTCTTTATTCCTGTAAGACAGCTGGCTGGAGCTGATTAAATGCCATGTCTTTAAATTTAGCAGTTTGCCGCATTCCCAGACACTCACTGTTGTTTCCCAATTATTTAGACCAAGTGTCAATTATAAGTTGTTCAAATTGGGGCAGATCCACTCATCTGCTTTTTTTGTTTTTGTTTTTTCTTGGCTGCCACTCTTCTCCCATAATCCATCCTCCACACATCAGCATGAATTTGAGTGATCTTTCAAAGTGGAAATCAGATTATATATCTCCTCTACCTAAATGTCCCAAGTGAAGTCACATTGTACTTAGAATAAAATCCAAATTAACTTTAAAGCCAGGAATATTCTGTCAATAAATATAATTCATTTGAATGTAGTATTTATTTTTAGTAAATGGTACTTTGTGAACCTAACCAAGAATATTTCTGTAATTTACTTCTAATATATAAAAAAATAGAGAATTTTGTACAATGGTTATATGATGTTACTTTTTGTTGGGCATACTTTTTTTGTATATATTTTTATTGGAGTTCGATTTGCCAACATATAGCATAACACTCAGTGCTCATCCCATCAAGTGTTGTTGGGCATATTTTAAATAAATTTGGCAATCTGCTTTAATTGGTACTGTAAGGGAGAATTTTTATTTTATTTTATGTTGTATAATATCAATAGGGTCATTGGAAAAGTTTCTAAAGTTATCCAAGAAGATATTTATTTTTAATAGAAATCATATGGGAGATAGTGAATTCTTGAAATGGGAATTATCTAAATCCCAGAAGTAAATTATAATCCATAATTTGTTGTTTTAGTTATTTCTAAAATAGTTATTTTTAAAATAGTATCAAATTACAACATGATATATTAAGTATTGGCTGAAATTTAAACCATGTAACTTCCATTAAACGCAATTAACTGAATTGACATTTCTCAAAATAGTTCCTTGGAAATTGCCTAGCTTGACTTTTAAGGTCAGAGCTGAGAAGCTGCTAATATCTTACTTTGCTTTATTTCTTCGTCAAAACAAGAGCACTACTAAAAGGGAAATTTTTTGTCTTCAAAGATGGAAGGTAATCATATGGAGAAAGGGATAGAAGAAATATAATTACAGCTTCATGATAGCCTCCCTGCTATCAATCTGCCTCTTTCATGTACTTATCCAAATCCAAATAAGCAAACTGCCCATAGGTAAAGTACATGAGAAGAAAGAAAGAGAGAGAGAGAACTAAAAACAGGTTCTGAAGTGGTGGAGTCCTAAGCATTTAATATTTTTCAGTTACTGCCTTTTACATGTGAAAAAGATCTATACTTATGCTGTACATTTAGAGTTTATACATTTCTCTTCTCTTGACATTTTATGAGCCTCACCGTTTTAGCAATAGTCATTTTACCTTTTTGTAACATTCTCCTCATATGTAATCACTCAGTGATAACAACCTTTATACACTTTTAAAGTGGGAACAAATAACTATCACAAATAACTATCATGTAGGATTGTTGTGAGGGTCAAATGAAATGATGCAGATGATAAAGGCATTTTGTAAACTGCCTCGACTTAGGAAAATGCTGTTACCCTATGTCATTACCAAATACTGATTATTCAAAGATGCTTTGGAATAATAATCAAGCCAGTATAAACATTGCTTGTCTAATGACTATTTTACTAATTTGGATTATTTCACTTATTTTGATTATTTCCCCCAAAAGTCCAGTTGAATTATTCCTTAAAATGTGATTATCCAAAAGGCAAAAGAAAAATGTATTTTGACCACTACATTCCAAAGCAAGCACCTCTAATGATAGAGGTATGTAATAAATACTTTCATGATAATTGTCCTTGGCTGCTATGTATCTAGAATTGCTGTCAAGATGCCTGAACTTCTTCTCCACATAATACGTAGTTGATAGAAATATCTTTCTTTTACTTATTCTTCATTTTTATGCATTCCAATGAGAGCCAGTTTTGTAATTCTGCAACATCAAGCGTGAAAATGTGAAGTAAAGTGTTAGACTCTTATGACTTTTCTTTGTAATTTGGGATGTGTGTGTTTGTGTGTAGATACACATGCATATATAATCTTTAGGATATATACTTGAGATATGTTGTGGTAGTGTATAAGTAGACATATAATTTTTCTAGCTCTTTTTAGTATTTCTCTAAACTCTGTGGTATCATATGTACATATATATTTTATATATAATATAGAAATAATATATATAAATGTTATAAATATAAAATTATTTTGTGACTCCTGATAGATTTGGAGCAAAGCTGTAGAGAAATTATGCAAGTGGAGTGCATCTGAGACCAAGTCTTCAGTAGATAATATATTGAAATTGTACCAGTAATTCCAGTTTTACATCATTTTCCATCAAAACTCCCCAGTACAAATAGAGCCCCATGTGGTGGAAAAGCAAAAGGTGTGGTCATCAAAGGATTTAGAATCTTGTCATAGCTCTGCCACTAACATGCTATGTGCCTGGGAGTAAATCACTTAAAAACTCTAGCCTTTTCTAGTATTTTCTTGTATTGAGAATAAAAGGATTGGATATGAATATAATCTCTAAACTTTAACATTTGATAATCTCTGATTAGATCCAAATTGCTCTGTGGTTTTTAGTTGAGGTATTTGTAATCTACTTAAGGTCCAAGATATTCAGGAATAGTTTACTTGTCATGCAATTTGGCTTCCAATTACTATGTAACTTTAAGACTTCCTGAAGCCCACAGACTTAGTCTGTAGTCCACGGGTGGGCTTTAAGGTCTATAAATTCCCTGAAACTGTATTTGAAATGTTTTACATATGTGCTTTATTTTAGAGAGTATGCTTTAGAGATTTCATTGCTTTATTTTAGAGAGTATGCTTTAGAGATTTCATTAGGTTTTCATTGGTATGTGCAGGTAAAGAGGTTTAGATTTTAAGTATCTAAATAACCCAAACGTGGTAGTTTAATGCTGATGGTCGTGTCTATAAGTGACATCACGGGCATGCATAGGATATATATTTTTTTAATCAAGCATATTTGGCACTATTCTTGGTTCCAGATGACAAGATTGCTGATGTAAGGTCATATCACACTAGGCATGTTTTTGCAAAATTCTACACAATAACGTTTATTATTTCAACTGGTTGTTATTGGCTATTGTGTACTTACTAAACATTCTTCTAGATTATGAGGAGTCGATTTGAGGAAGATAAAGACCAGTAAGTTGGCTGACAAATAGTGAGTGAGGGCAAGACTGACAAATGATGAGATCAAAGTGAGGCAATCAATGGTCAAATTATGTAGGATATGGTAAGCAACTTGGATTTTATTCCATTGGCAGTGAAAGCCACTAAAGGATTTTCAGAAGGGGGATTTTTAGATTTGACTAATATTTAAGACATAATTCTGCCTACTATGGATAATATATTTTATATGAACAAATGTCTGAACAAAAGAAATATTTAGGAAGCAAACATGATAGCTCAAGATATTGATGCTGTGGCTTGATCTAAGTGACTAGAAGAATTGCTGAATGACATTATATGGATGTATCAGATCTATTTTTGAAGTAAACAGAACTTACTGATTGCTTCAAGATTTGAGCTAAACTGGAATAATAGGGCATTAACAACATTTTTCTTTGCCTTATGTGAAAATCCATAATGATAACAGATTTTAGCTGAAACTAGAAAAGTCAACTTTTTCAGCAACTTCTACACAAGGTAGCAAAAACTGAAATTAGATTTGCATTCTTCTAGCAATTATATGAAAGAGAACTTATTTTAATGATTTTATTAATCCCTGAGGGTCCTTGAAATTTTTTCAAGGGAATACATAAAGAATAAATTATTTTCATTATAATGCTAAGATATTATTTGCCTTTTTAACTGTACTGACATTTGCATTGATGGTACAGAAGCAATGGTGGATAAAATGACCATTGCCTTAGGTCAAATCAAGGTAGTGTCACCAAAGTGTATCAGTAGTTATTGTATTCTTCACCATAAATACAATAAAAAATGTGTGTTTTGCCTAATAATATCTTTGATGAAGCAGAAAATTAATAACTTTATTAGACTTCTGCCTTGAGTGCATACCTTTCTTCGTAGTCTCTCTGATAAAATGGGGAGTGTGCAAAAAAATCACTTTTGCTGTATAATGAAGTTTGATGATTGTCTAGATGAACAGCATTTGTGTAGTTGTTTAAATTGCTAGCTAAACCAAATGCTTTTATCATAGAACACCACTTTTATTTTAAAGATGTGTAACAGACAAACCATGATTATACAGACTTAGGTATTTGGTGCAAAGTGTGCCTTTTACTTCAAAGAAAACAACCAACAGTGTTTGTCATTGGTGACAAAATTTAAGCTTGCCCCTGGAAAATTTCTTCTACCACCATCAGTTTGATACCTTCCAAATGACTGAAGATTTTTGTTGAGATCGTTGGAGAAATTAACAAATGTGGTAGTTTTATATTGTATGATAAAATATACCAAAATCTGGAAGATCTTCCTTACTAAGTGGATGGAAGTTTTCAAAATTATTAATGCAAAATCATAGAAGGATAAAAGATCTTTTCAATATGTAATTTAGAACAGTAGTGTTTAATGTAACAGTACAAAAATGTACTGATATGGACTCAAATTTCACATTGCAATAAACCATTAAGAAACTAACACTTGCTGAGTTTTGATGTAGTATAAAACAAAAGTTACAGGTTTCTCAAAAGTCTATGAAAATATTTCTCCTTTTTCTAACTACATATAATTGTGGAGCTTATATTCAAACAACATATCAAAACAGATTGAGTTCATAAGCAGATGAAAAATAGCAAGATTATTATATCTATTTTATTTTTTAAAAATATTTTATTTATTTATTTGAGAGAGAGAGTGAGAGAGCTTGCAAGTAAGTGCATGCAAATGGAAGAGAGACAGAGAGAGAGAGAAAATCTTAAGCAGACCCCATGCTGAGTGCAGAGCCAAACCCAGGGCTCAATTCCATGACCCCAAGATCATGACTTGAGCCAAAACCAAGAGTCCCACTCTTAACTGACTTAGCCACCTAGATGCCCCTGTTATATCTATTTTATATCTGTTAAGCCATACATTACAGAGATTTACAAAACTGAAAACAATAACCCTTTTCTCATTAAGTTTTTTACTTTGGAAAATGTAGTTATTTTCATAACTGCAATTTATGGTGACATGTAATGGGTCTATTATTAGTATTTTAAATTATTAATGCACTTAAAATTTTTTCTCAGTTTTAGTTTCTAATACAGTGCATATTAGAGATGGTATAACTGTAGTTACAACCTACATAGCAAAAGCTCTTTGGATCATTCAGTAATTCCCAAGAAAGTAATAGGATACCAAGACCAAAAAATTTGATAATTGTTATATTGATTAGTACACGTTAAATACCTTAATTCATTGGGCTTCTTATCAGAGATATAAAGATAAATATATTATGATATAGGACTCCAAAAAGCCTTTAGTCAAGTAGGGTGGAGAGATATAACCACAGCAATTCAATGCAGTATGGCAAAAGATGCTTTGAAATCTGGTTGAGGGATCCCTGGGTGGCGCAGCGGTTTGGCGCCTGCCTTTGGCCCAGGGCGCGATCCTGGAGACCCGGGATCGAATCCCACGTCAGGCTCCTGGAGCATGGAGCCTGCTTCTCCCTCTGCCTGTGTCTCTGCCTCTCTCTCTCTCTGTGTGTGACTATCATAAATAAAAAATAAAAATTAAAAAAAAAAGAAATCTGGTTGAATCATCCAACAAAGAATTTATTGAACAACTGTCTATATCTTTAAATAAAATAAAATATTAATTTTAGTTATTGTTTTTCTTCCATTTTCGACAAGGATGCCTATATTTTTTATATTAATTATTACTTAAATGTTCTAAGTTTATTTGATTTACTTAGAATGAAAAGCATAATAATATCTATAATTGAAAATTTTAAAAGTGAAATAAAAATAATTTGATTATGCAATAATTTTGTTTCAGATAAATATTTACTCATCTTTACCCTATTGTTATGGTATTATTTCTTTTTTGTTTGTTACAATGTTTCTTTTTTGTTGTTCTTTTGAGTTTCTATTTAAATTCCAGTTGGTTAACACATAGTTAATACTAGTTTCAGGAGTAGAATTTAGTGACTCATCACTTACATATAAGACCCAGTGCTCCTCACAATACCCATCACCCATTTAACCCATCTCCTTGTCCACCTCCCCTCCAGCAATCATCAGTTTGTTCTCTATAAATAGTCTTGTTTTCTGGTTTGCTTCTTTTTCCCCCCATATTCATCTGTTTCATTTATTAAATTACATTATGAGTAAAATCATATTCTATTTGTCTTTAACTTATTTTGCTTAGCATAATATACACTAGCTCCATCCATATCATTGCAAAAGGCAAGATTTTATTCTTTTTGATCACTGAAAATATTCCACTGTCATATACCATCTCTTTATCCATTCTTCAGTTAACACACATTTGTTGATAATGCTGCTATAAACATTGGGGTTAGTGTATCCTTCAAATCAGTATTTTTGTATCCTTTGTGTAAATACTTAGTAGTACAATTGCTGGGTCATAGGGTAGTTCTATTTCTAACTTTTTGAGGAACTTCCATACTGTTTTCCACAGTTGGCTATACCAGTTTGCATTCCCACCAGGAGTGTAAGAGAGTTCCCCTTTCTTTGCATCTCTGCCAGCATATGTTGTTTCCAGGGTTGTTAATTTTAGCCATTCTGACAGAGTGTGAGGTGGTATCTCATTGTAGTTTTGATTTGTATTTCCCTGATGATAAGTAATGTTGAACAACTTTTCATGTGTCTGTTAGCCATCCATATGTCTTCTTTGGAAAAATGTCTGTTTGTGTCCTGCCCATATTTTAACTGGATGATTGATTTTTTGAGTGTTGAGTTTTATAAGTTTTTTTATATATTTTGGATACCAAACATTTTATCAGATATGTCATTTGCAAATATATTCTCCTATTCCATCAGTTGTCTCTTAGTTTTGTTGATTGTTTCCTTTGCTGTGCAGAAACTTTTTATCTTGATGAAGTCCCAATAGTTCATTTTTGCTTTTGTTTCCCTTACCTCTGGAGACATATTGCTACAACTGATGTCAAAGAGGTTATTATGTTCTCCTCTAGGATTTTGATAGACTCTTGTCTCACATTTAAGTCATTCATCCATTTTGAATTTATTTTGGGGTATGTTGTAAGAAAGTGGTCCAGTTTCATTTTTCTGCATGTGGCTGTCCAGTTTTCCCACCACCATTTGTTGAAGAGACTTTCTCCATTCGATATTCTTTCCTACATTGTTGAAGATTAGTTGACCACGTAGTTGTGGGTCCATTTCTGGGTTTTCTGTTCTGTTCCATTGATCTATGTGTCTGGTTTTGTACCAGTACCATGCTGTGTTGATGTTTACAGTTTTGTAATATAGCTTAAAGTCTGGTATTGTGATGCTTTCAGCTTTGCTTTTCTTTTTCAATATTCTTTTGGTTCTTTGGGGACTTTTGTGGTTCCATACAAATTTTAAGATTGTCCTAACTCTGTAAAAAATACTGGTGGTAATACAATAGGAATTGCATTAAATGTGTAGATTGTTTTGGATAGTATAGATCTTTTAACAATGTTTATTCTTCTAGTCCATGAGCATGGAATATTTTTCCAGTTCTTTCTATCCTCTTCAGTTTCTTTCATAAGTGTTCTATAGTTTTCAGAATACAGATCTTTTACCTCTTTGGTTAGGTTTATTCACACTTATTTTATGATTTATGGTCCAATTGTAAATGGAATTAATTCCTTGATTTATCGTTCTGCTGCTTCATTATTGGTGTATAAAAATGCAACAAACTTCTATACATTGATTTTATATCCTGCAACTACTAAATTCATGTATCAGTTCTAGTAATTTTTTGGTGGAGTCTTTTGGATTTTCTCCAAAGTATCATGTCATCTGTAAATAGTGAAAGCTTGACTTCTTTTTTTACTGATTTGGATGCTTTTTATTTCTTTTTGTTGTCTGATTGCTGAGACTAGGTCTTCCAGTACTAAGTTAAATATCAACGATGAGAGTGAATATCCCTGTCTTATTCCTGACCATAGAGGAAAAGCTCTCAGTTCTTCCCCATTGCGAATGATATTAGCTGTGGGTCTTTTGTACATGGCCTTTATGATATTGAGTTACGTTCCCTCTATCCCTACCTCATCAAGAGTTTTTATTAAGAATGAATGCTATGCTTTGTCAAGTGCCTTTTCTGCATCTATTGAGAGCATCATATTTCCTTTCCTTTCTTTTATAAATGTGGTGTATCATGTGATTGACTTGTGAATATTGAACCACCCTTGCAGCTCAGGAATAAATTCTACTTGATCATGTGAATTATTCTTTAAATGTACTGTTACATTATAAGTACATTAAATTTGCTGGCATTTTGTTGAAAATTTTCAGATCCATGTGCATCAGGGATACTGACTTATAATTCTCTTTTTTAATGGGGTCTTTGTCTGCTTTTGGAATCAAGGTAATACTGGCCTCAGAATAAGTTTGGAAGTTTTCCTTCCATTTTTATTTTTTGGAAGAGTTTGAGAAGAATAGATATCAAATCTTCTTTAAATGTTTAATAGAATTCCCCTGGGAAGCCATCTGTCCCTAGACTTTTGTTTGTTGGAAAATTTTTGATTACTGATTCAAGTTCTTTGATAGTTTTCAGCCTGTTTAAATTTTCTATTTCTACTTGTTTCAGTTTAGGTGGTTTTTATGTTTTAGGAATTTGTCCAGATTGCCCATTTTGTTAGCATATAATTGTTTTAATAGTATTCTGTTATAATTGTTTGTATTTCTGTGGTTTTGGTTGTGATTTCTCCTGTCCAATTTGTGATTTTATCCTTTCTTTTTTCTTTTTGATAAGTCTGGCTAGGGGGTATCAATTATGTTAATTATCTCAAAGAGCAATCTCCTGGCTTCATTGAACTTTAACTATTTGTTGTTTGTTTCTGTATAATTTATTTCTGCTCTAATCTTTATCATTTCTCTTCTGCTGACTTTTGCCTTCATTTGTTGTTCTTTTTCTAGCTCTGTTAGGTATAAGGTTAGGTTGTATATTTGAGATTTTTCTTGCCTCTTAGGGTAGGCTTGTATTGCTATATACTTCCCTCCTATGACCACTTTTGCTGCCTCTCAAAAGTTTTGGACCATGATGTTTTCATTATTATTTATTATTATGTATTTACATTTATTATTTACATTTATTTATTATTATTTATTTACATTTATTATTTACATTTATTTATTTACATTATTTATTATTATTTATTTACATGTATTTTTTTTTCTTCTTTAATTTCCTGGTTGACCCATTCATTCTTTAGTAGGATGTTATTTAAGCTCCATGGTTAACTTAACTAACTATGGTCTTTCCAATTCTTTTTCTTGTGGTTGATTTCAAGTGGCATAGCATTGTGACATAAAAATATGCATGATATGATAGCAATCTCTTTGTATTTGTTGAGGCCTGATTTGTGACCTAGGAGGTGATCTATTCTGGAGAATGTTCCATTTGCACTTGAAAAGAATGTGTATTCTGCTGCTTTAGGATGAAATATTCTGAATATATCTTAAGTCCATCTGGGCCAGTGGGTCATTCAAAGCTGTTGTTTCCTTGTTGACTTCCTGCTTAGATTATCTGTCCATTGCTGTAAGTGGGATGTTCAAGTCCCCTCCTATTATTGTATTATTATCAATGAGTTCCTTTATGTTTGTTATTAATCATTTCATATATTTGGGTTCTCCCAAGTGTTACAGTATTATTTTTAACATTTAAATATCTTCAGGAAAGTTTCATTCATATGAAAAGCAAAACTTTGAATAGGAATGAAGAAACTAATGACTTTTGTTCACTATTTTTAAAAAGGTAATATATTTCTGTGTTATTTTAACACTGTAATGTGAAATAGAAACCAGACATTTGTCTGACTATTTTTTGTTAATTTGGCATACTAAAAATTGTGAACTTTATTGGAACTTTCAACCTAAATAACTTCAGATGCAATTAGTTAGTCCTAGTCTGTTCAGGTATATAGTAAGTATATATACAGGGAGACTATTCATTTGTATTCTATAATGACTTTGGAGTCAGATAATATGGATCAAGTTTTTCTCATATGCAAATTTCTCAACCTTTCAAAGCTTTAGTAATCCAATGTGTGAAGTGGTGGTTAATAACACATCACCCTGATAGAACTGGTAGGAAGCTAATGTGAAATAATACTGCAATGCATTTATCACAATGTCTGGTACATAAAAAGCACTCCACATGTTAACAACTCTGTGTGTGTGTGTCTGTGTGTGTGTGTCTGTGTATCTGTATGTGTGGTGTATATATACATGTCCTAGTATATACAGGCATATATGCAGTATATATATACTAGTATATATGCATATACATATATGATCATACAACCATTTATAGAACTATATATATCCACATATGACCACATAACCACATAAATATATGTATATATAACAGTACATAACAGTGATATATGCATCTGCAAAAATGAAATCTTAGTGACTAGAAATATTCACCTTTCCTCTAAATTCCAATTAATCCATTGGAGAAAATTTTTCCTTCTGATTGTTCACTTTTAGCAGAATCACCTTTAATTTTATCCTTTTTCAAAAGATAGGAAAACAAGACAAACCCGTAATCTCTGCACTGGCAGAATTTACAATCTCATAGAGAAGCCTGAGCATTTTAATCACAGTAATGCAATGGCAGAAATGATAATATGGAACCAACTAGAATGCTTTGAGAGCACATGGAGAGAGAGGAGCACCTAACAACAGGGAGAATAGGGGATAAGGAATAAATGCTTATTCCAGGGAATAGCATTTTTTCTTACTCTCAAAATATAAGGAGTTGTAATGTGAAGACAGAATGATTTAAGGAGTAGCATTCTAGGCTGAGAAAAGGAAAATGCCATAACTCAGAAGTGTGAATGAGCCAGGTGTGGGCGAGGACCTTGAGTCAGCACACTGTAACTAGAACAATGGTTAAGAAACCAGTACCATGAAATAGTGAAATTTTTAAGAAATTCTTGTACCTAAGCATACATATAGATTATGCTTCTGTGGAGAGCGCATGCACACACATATGTGTACATGTATGTATGTTTGTTTAAATTCCACAGTAAATATTGCTGGAGACTCTAGAGGAGGACTTAGTTGAGGGTAAATTTGGGGCAGCTGAGAGCTACAGAAAATGACAGATCACAGACTGTCGCCTCTGTCGTATAATGAATTAGAACTACATCCTGTAGCAGGGAGCCACTGAAAGCTTTTAAGGAGGATGATGGCATTGTCTGAATTTGATTTTAAACATATCACTGTGGTAGTAGAAAGGAAGATGAATTTGAATGAGCTAGACTACTGGCAGAGGATCCAGTGAAGAGACTATTTCAGTGGACGGACTGGGAGAAAAAGATTAAGATCCACTCTAGAGCAGTGAGAGTGGGGACAGAGGGGAGGGAAAGGTAAAATTGTCAGGAATTGAAGATTGAGTAGATATTAAGTATTTAAAAACAGAAGAAGTTTAAAAAAAAGCAGAAGTTGTAGGTTAATTCAGATATTCCATTTTTCTGGCAGTGAAATAACGATGCAGCTAACGGTGTTGGGTTCCTGTTTAAGAAGTATCAAGTAATGAAGTTGGCAGTGTCTGAAACTGGCTTGCAAAAAATAATACATTTGATTTAATAAATTTCCTCTTGCTAACACACTATCAAAAGGGTGACATCTCTGAGGGGAGCTATTATAATGTGATCCAGATATCTCATTTTCTGAAGATCTAGTTTAGAGGGATGGATATATGATATATCCATTGTACTAAAAAAATTAATGTTTGCAGAGACACTTCAGCAACTGCTTCATTGCAATCAACTCCTGGCTTGGAAAAGAGATAGTTTCATTTGTCAATTAAAGAAGGATTGATGTGTTTTTGCAAGAACCAAAATTGGCCTTCTGTTGTATAAATTAAGGAGACTGACTTGTAAAGGCTACCTTACAAGTCCACCTAATATAGAATGAAGAGGTGCTACAAGTCAGGGCCAACTTTTTTTTTTTATACTATTTTTTTTTTAATTTTTGATAGTCACAGAGAGAGGGAGAGAGGCAGAGACACAGGCAGAGGGAGAAGCAGGCTCCATGCACCGGGAGCCCGACGTGGGATTCGATCCCGGGTCTCCAGGATCGCGCCCTGGGCCAAAGGCAGGCGCCAAACCGCTGCGCCACCCAGGGATCCCAGGGCCAACTTTTTTTTCTGGAATTCTAAGATGCACTTTTTACCTTTTTCTGTCTGGATGAATTTTGCTCATGTTTAAGACTGATGTCAAGTGCTATCTTTCTCAGGAAGCCTTACTTAATCAGAATTTGTAGCTTGGATTAGGCACTCCTGATTTGTGCTTCTGTAGTACGGAGTGGATGTCACAGCAGATTACTGTGTTCTCTTTGCTTATATATCTGCATCCCTAAACTGTTGAGGGTAAGGAGTGTCTTCACTAAATAAATATGAGACTTCATATTCCTGCACAAGTAAAATGGAATGAAAATTTTGACCTGAAATGTTTAATAAGGATGTCTGTGCTAAATTAAAAAAAATCCTACTAGAATAAATGTCCACTACAAAAGAAGAACATTTTAATAGATCTCTACTTAAATAAAAGCATCTACGAAAGGCTTTTCTTAAGTCACTAAATGGTAGCCTGTTTATTTGGTAGTATTCACCTAGATATTTCTATCACACTTCAGACTGACAACTATTTTACTTTAGAATTCTAGACCTCCTAACATATAATTTCCCATCTACGGTACCCCGATCTCCACTTTTTGAACTATTTCTTCTATTTTCATGAATATAGATCAATTTAGGTAGAAATATCTTGGCCACTTCAAAAAAAAAAAAAACCCCACCTCGTCAATGACAGATAATAGGTCCCTGAAATCAGATATTAAACTTTACTGATGCTGTGGACACTCCCTCTCTCACCTGTTCTCTCATCTGTAAATTTATAAAGGCTAATCTCTCTTTTCTAGACAAGCCCCTCTTCCTCACTCACTTTTGCAAGCTTCTATTTCTCTGCAAATTTCATAAATATCAGTGTGCTTCAAATTTTATTCTAGTTCCTCTTCTTTCACTTTGAATGTTTTTACAGGGTAGTTTCAGCAATTTCCAAGACCTCACCTATTTCCTATGCTGATGATTCACATATTTATGTCCATGGTTTATTCAGCTTCCTGTTGTTCAGGTCTTCTTATTTTAGACACAAGAACCACAAGCTTAAGATATCAAAAACTAAGTTTATCTTTACCTATTCTTTCTCATCTGTTCACTGTGTCAGTGAGTGGTATCAAACATCCATATACCTAAGACACATTTCATTACCTTTCTCATCCCCACGCTCAACCAATTGCTAAGGCTTATCAACTCCATCTCCTAAGTAAATAAGCATCCACTTGTTTACATCTCTCCATCCGCAGCATCTAGACACCATTAATCTCATCCTTAGATCATTGTTTATAATTGCCTCTTTCTTCCTATGATTACTCTTCTTTTCCTTCTCACATTTCTTCTTCTCACTAAAACCATGTTGATAATTCTAAAAGGTGAATCTAACAACCTGCTTTCAACCTCCAATTGTCTCCCCACTGCCTTACAATAAAGTCCAAACTCCTTAGGGATATTTAAAGATTCTTTCTAATATAATACCTGATTTCTTCCATTTCAAATTCTACAACTTCCTGCTTAATCCTTCATAATCCAATCATACTGAAACTTTAAAGGCATCTGAAAGCATCATGTTTCATCTTCTTTCCAGACCTTTAAACCCATTGGTTAAATTGACATATCTCATCTGAGATGATAAGAAGACGTGTGCTTCTAGTGACATATAGAAAACAATTTATTGGATTTCTAGTCCAGTCTATTTGAAGAGAAAATCTCAATATGAAATCAACAGTTATTCTGTTTAAGTAATTTACCTCTCACCTTGTCCCATGCAACTACTCATTCTTTATATCTCAAATTAGGTGTTACTTTATCCTATAATCTATTTGCAGCAAATGAGATATTTCCATGATAGACTCCTGTAGCACCTTTTAATTTATATTTTATTCTTATATCCTTTTTTAAATTTTTATTTATTTATGATAGTCACAGAGAGAGAGAGAGAGAGAGACAAAGAGAGGCAGAGACACAGGCAGAGGGAGAAGCAGGCTCCATGCACCGGCAGCCCGACGTGGGATTCGATCCCGGGTCTCCAGGATCGCGCCCTGGGCGAAAGGCAGGCGCTAAACCACTGCGCCACCCAGGGATCCCCTTATATTCTTTTAAAACTGCAGGTTCCCTGGACACCCTGAAATCTCAATAAAGAAACGAATGATAATGATCTTCTTTATTGTTGTATCCTCACTACTCATAGTGTCTGGCATGTGTAGAAGCTTAAGGCATTGTTGGTGTTGTTGTTGAAGGCTTGAGAGAGAAGTTAGAGGGAAAACTTTTTTCTATCTTCTTTGGGTTTCTGATGGTATGAATCAAAGTAGCCACTGGTAGCATATACCAAATCAACACACCAACTTTATAATTAGGGAAACTCCTTCAAATCTGGCAATGGTGGTCTCAGAATTATTTTGGGTATTTTGTTTTACCTTTTTCTGTGATTCATGGATAGTTTTAAGGGAAGCTGGAAGAAGATATATCTCAGGGAGAGACTGCTAAGTGTTATTTTAGTCCAGAAGCCTTCAATCCATTGATGTGTGGGCTAGTATTTGGGCATAATTTATTCCTCTCATACTTTAAGTGGAAATGTATTGTCATGTTTGAGCTAACATATTGAAGCCCCTCTGTTTACTTGAAAAGTGCTGGAGAAGACTCCTGACAACTGCATAGAAAATTTTCATGTTTGTCATTGTGGGAACAGGATTAGTATTCTTGAAATTCAGGGTCACTGGTTGGAAAAAAAATCACAGCAAGAATTAGGGCGAGATAAAATGGAATGAATGATTATACCCTGCAAATATTTGATGCCCTACAAGTTAATTGTATCACTAATCTTCTTATCAGTTGATAAAACTGTTTTGGGTAAGATTTTAAAAATACACAAGATTATCTATTTAATGTTCATTAAGAGAACAGATGTATAGACAGATCATTTAACAAGACTTAATTTGGGGGAAGGGATCAGATATAGTCTCAGTGAGCCCAAGACATGTTAAAATCTAGGTCTTCTATAATTTTTTGTCATCATACAAAAAAAATCTTCTGATACCTTTAAGAATATAATGAAAAGCATTTCAGCTGGTTCTAGGACCTAAGAATTTTTCTCATTGAAAACATAGAGATGTCAATGGTCAGATTTTGTAACTAGTCCCATGTTCTAAATAGTTCCAGTTATATAAATCAAGTCTGGGTATCCTGAGGTTTTCATTTGGAAAGTAGATAAAAGAAAAGAAATGTTGTATATCTGTCTTAATCATTCTTTGAGCCAAATTTTTCTTATTTGTTTGTTTTTTAAATGATAAAATGATGATTTTGGAAAGATATAAAAAAGAGAAAAAAAGAACTTTGACCTTCTAATACGAGATGTACTGGAAGTAGGAAAAAGGCATTCTAAATAATGACATGAGAATCTTCTAACGTGCTTCTTTCTACCAAGCCCTCTAGAATACTTTATAATCATCTGATTCTTTTTCTTTTTTTTAAGATTTTATTTATTTATTAATGAGACACACACACACACACAGAGAGAGAGAGAGAGAGGCAGAGACACAGGCAGAGGGAGAAGCAGGCTCCACTCAGGGAGCCTGACACGGGACTCGATCCCTGGTCTCCAGGATCATGCCCCTGGGCAGAAAGCCACCCGGACTGCCCTGATTATTTTTCAAATTAAAGAAATCACATTTATGGCAAACTGATATATAGGACAAGAGCTTTTTTTGAGTTTGAACCATGCACTATTCTGAGTCTTAGAAGTGCAGAAGTGAACTAAATAAGTATAGTCCATATTTTCATGGAGCTTATAGTATAGTAGACAAATAATTATACACAAAGAAATATATAATTATTTAAATTGTGGTAACTTCTAGGAATTAAAATGCTGAACACTATGAATGTAGATAACTAGAAAATTATTTAATCTGGGAAGGTCCAGTTAGGATGTGAAAGATAACTAGGCAGGACACAGTGGCATTCCAGAGGGGAAAGGCTTTGAATTTGTAGGGACCAACCATCATCCATTCAAGAAACTAAAAGACAGCCATTGTAGCTGGGGTACAGAGAGAGATGGGAAGAAGGATATGAGACGAAGAGGCAAAGGTTGGCCAGAGCCAGATCATGCAGAGCTTTATGGCCATGTTATGAATTCAGGTCTTTATCCTATTAATAATTGGAAGCCTTGAAGTACTAAAGTAGCACAGCAAGTATACTATAGACACACAGGGTAGAGTGTGTAATATTATTTCCAAAAATATTAAGCAATAATTTTTTAAAAACTTCCATTCTTGAATTGTATTGTTTACTTCTCAAATATTTTAATCCAGGCTAACCCTAGAGAAACTACACAAAGCATGTGGGAAAAATCCTTCATGTAAACATTTATTGAACAAATATGTTAACAAATATAGATTTAGGACTTTCTAATGATTCCAGGTCCATAAAAAGCACAGGCACTTAGGATCAAAGGGTAAGCAAAACAGACAAAAGCTACTGCTTTCCTGGAGCTCACAGTCTAAAAGGAAAGAAGGGAAAAGTTTTCAAGAACTCATGAACTCATAGTAGCAAGTATGTCTGACAAAGCTAACTGACAAGCTGGACAGTCCTATCTGGAGAGAATGGGTAACCTGGATATAGTATCTGTACTTACTTAATGGCACTTTTTTTTTTCAAAATGATTCAGTTTAACCACAGTGCCCTTTGATTCAGGCATTTGTCAACAATTAGTTGAGGGTTATCAATTTTTAGGCCATGTTGTCTTAGCATGTTGATCAGAAAAATATTGCAACACATCACCTTCATCTTAAAACTCAATGCCAGTATCCTCAGGTATTACTCCAACCTAAGCAGTTCTGTTGTACCCCAGTGCAGGTACTGGAGGTTAAAAAAGAAATATCACTTCATGCTTTTCCCCAACACAATCTGAATTATGAGCCAATTTTATTTATGCTAAAGCCAAAAAGACAATCTTTGAGAGTATAATGCTTGCTTATGTTGGAACAGTGACAAAACTTTAAGGATATATACATGAAAGATAATTAAAAAAAAAAAAGAAAAGATAAACATGGATACTCAAGCCTTCATGACTACCATAGAGTAACTTTACATGTGGGAGTAAAAGGTGTTTTTATTTTGAACATTAATAATTTGGGAGATTCAATCTTATCACAATTGCATAATTGTATGCTTGTGGCCACAGATCACACTGGCTGACTAGTATATTTCATAATACTAGTAGTATTCTACTAATAGGCATAGCATTTATAGTTTATCAAGTGCTTGCTATAAAAACTTTGAATTTTGTTTTTAGTCCTTGTAACAACCTTTTTTTTTAAGATTTATTTATTTATTTATTCATGATAGACACACACACACACACACACAGAGAGAGAGAGAGAGAGAGGCAGAGACACACAGGCAGAGGGAGATGTAAGCCCCATGCCAGGAGCTCGACGCGGGACTCGATCCCGGGACTCCAGATTGCACCCTGGGCCAAAGGCAGGCACCAAACCACTGAGCCACCCAGAGATCCTCTCCTTGTAACAGCCTTAACAAAGTAGACATCACAATACCTTTATTTAGTTGAAGTAATCCCAGAAATACAAGAGATGGGGCTGGAATTCAATAATTTAAAACAATTGTGCTTTTTGTACTTTCAAAAAGAGACTGAGTCTAAGTGAATATGGTATCATTAAAATGGTAGCAGACATTTCTTGCAATGGTTTTCACTTTATGTAAGGCCATGTTCTACATGTGCTCTTTAGAATTCCCTGGTAGCCTGTCCAATAGGTTGCAAAACTGACCCAAATTCTTCATCTCCCCCTATATCTATACCCTTTACCATATTTTTTTGTCGTGCCCTATCACTATGGGCAATGTAATATATCTGCTCCTTGGCACCCAATCAAAAGTCTGACATAAGTTGAGATTTACATCAGGCTTACTCTTTGGACTGCTTTCTCTTGTACTATTCTCACCATGAGAACAGCTCCAGCCAGTCTGCTGGAGGATGAAAGACACCTGGAGCAGGCTGAGTCACCACAGTTGCTCCAGCTGAAAACTAGCCAACCCCCAGATATGTAAATGAACCCAGTCAGGATACAGCAAAGCTGCCTGGTTGACCACCAACAATGATATGTGAGCTAAGTTCAACGTTGTGTGTCACTGAGGTTTTGGGGTCACTTTTAATGCAGCATTATTGTGGCAACCAATAGCTAAACATATGAAGTCATCATATATATATAATGAGGGCGATATCCTTAAAAATCAACATCATCATTTTTGGCTTCAGCCCTTCATGCACATGATGGCCTTAGAGAGGTGTCTCTCAGACTCATGGCTTATATCCCCTACACAAAGTTCTCTGAAATGCAGACTTGGATATTGAGCTTCCAAAAGTCTGCATTTGGGTGTCTAAGTGGACAATTCTAACATATTTAAGTTAGAACACTTCCCTCCTTCTGCCCCTGGGTCCATGCAAAACCACTTTCCTCTGTTTTATACATTTCAGTAAGTGGCACTATCATTGATCTTTTTACTCAGGACAGTACTAGTCACTTTTGACTCAATCTGTATTCAAAAGATTAGTAAATTCTTTCAGATTATACACCAAATCAGCACTCCTCTATGCTATCTTCTATTACTTAAATGACTGCCATAGCATCTGAACTGCTATCCCAGCCTCTACACTAGCCTTGATATAAATAAATAATCCTCACCACAAATCCGTTTTTTTAAACTATAAATTCTATCCCATTACTTTACTGCTCAAAGGACTTCATACTCAAAATTTAATGTCCTTAGTGTGGGTTATGAGACATTGCATATTCTTTTCCCCCAACCTCCATCTGTTTTCTTATCCCTACTTCCACATCATTTAACTCCCCTGCTTGCTTATTAGGTGCTAGGATGTTGGCACTCTTGCTTTATGTCAAGGGTATACATATCTAGTTTATTCCCACTTAAGAGCATTTGCATTTGCAGTTTCCTCTTCTGAGAATGAACTTTGCTCAGATATTTGCCTGACTCATTCACCTACTTCGATCAAATCTCTGCTCTAAATGCCTCTACTACAGAGACGCATCCTCTGCTGACTTTAAATAACAACCCCAAACACATCACACATATATGTGTACATGTATATACATATATACGTTTTCTTTTTTAGTCTTCATACTCCATAGCTCACTAAAATGTAAGCATAATGAAGTCAGTGATTTTGTATTGTTCATGACTATAACTCCCAGCCCTAAAGCAGGCCACCTCTCAATATGGTTAATAAATAATAGCTGAATGAATGAATGAATGAATGAATGAGTGTGTAAATATAGAAATAACCCCAGTAGCTGCTACTCCCCTCTCCATAACAGATGCTAATATTCACAAAGGATCTGTGTTTTGGTTAATTGTAATGAACTAGTCTAGCTCTTTTCTACCACAACAGCTAGAACCAATCCAAGGAACAAATCACAAATAAAAATAAGATAAACAATTAACTCTGGTGGCATCCAGGTTAACTGTATCTTCATGTTAGGCGCATTGAAGATTAGAGTATGCTGTTACAGGGATGACCCCACATATAATAGGAGTTGCAGATTCAAAGCTGTGGTTCTGCGATGTTTGAGGTTTCCATGGGAACAATATGATTTCGTGTTCTGTTTAGAAGCTTAAAATATGTGGTGGCAAGAAAGCGCTTCTTAACATACCATGTGAGGGTGATTCAAAAGATGAAAGCCTATAAAAATTAATGGTCAGAGAAGAATGTGGACTAGTAAATCAACAACCACATTATTAAAAACAGAGGAAATATAATTGGCTACATATGGTGACACTCTAACAAGGCAAGAGTCATCGTACAGTTTAAGTCATTTAAATATTTATATAGAAACCTTGATGACTCAATGGAGGGAGCAACTGATATGTCAACAGCCTTAGAGAAATGAAATCTTTCCTTTATAATACTTTCCATGACATCCAATTAGCTATTAAGAAAATGGCTTAACAGTGAGAACAGGTAGCTAAAATAAAACCATCCTAATGAATTAGCACCATCACATTTGCTTAAAAGTAGAGCAGACTTTGGATATAATAGACTCTAGCCTAGAGAGATCTAGAGGCCAGGTAACAATTCAGATGCACATTTGAATTTCACTTAATTGCTTCATCTTCTCAGGATTTCAAAACAGAAAGAAAACAAAGCTTAATCTCTTTACAGGTCATTATGTAATATGAAGAAGAAAATGTTAATATATACACCTACAAAAGATCTTTGTAGAAATTTTATGTTTTCTGTATACTACCACAATTTTGAAGATTTCTGGTAAGGCTCAGAAAAGATTCAGAGAACCATAAAAATGCTCTTATAATTCTGCTTGGTCAAAATGTTTACTGGCCTACAAAAGTGTTATGACCTTTTCTGAAACTTACCAACATTTCAGAAACAAAATATCACTGATAGAAAAAGTTGAAAAGATCTTTCAAAAATGTTTCTTGATGTTTGACTTATTCAAAAGTAGATTTTTCTATTTTGGGGGATAAGTAGTGGTATATCTAGACAATGGAATATTATTCAGCACAAAAAGAGAAATGAGCTACCAGGGTGTTAGAAGACTTGGCATAACCTTAAACACATATTATTAAGTGAAAAAAAAAGCGCCAGTCTGAAAAGTCTACATACTATAGGATTCCAACTCTATGACATCCTGGAAAAGGCATAACCATGGGCAATAAAATGAGCAGTGGTTGTCAGGAGCTTTGGGGAAGGATGAATAAATGGAGAACAGAGGACTTTTAGGACAATGAAAATACTCTGTGTGATACTTTAATGATGGATATATGCCATTATACATTTGTCCAAACACATAGAATATACAACACCAAGAGTGAACCCTAACGTAAACTGCAGACTTTGGGTGACAATGATGTGTTAATGTAGGTTTATCAATTGTGACAAAAGTACCTCTCACAGGGGATGTTGATAATGGAGGAGGCTCTGCATTGGTGGGGACAGAGAGTATGTATGAAATCTCTGTATATTTCCCTCTGTTTTGCTATAAACCTAAAACTTCTCTTTAAAAAGTCTAAATTAAAAAAAGAAGAATATGTATTCATCTTGTGCAGCACTATTTCCCCAGTGCCTAATAGAAGGCTTGACAAATTGTGTTTAATAAATTCCTATTAAATGAATTAATGATTAATTCATTAGGTGGACTTGGTTTTAAATCCAAACTCAACCACTTTCTTGATGGGTAAATATGAACAAATTATTCCTGTAAACCTCAAATTCCTCATTGAAAATCATGATGTAATAATATCTCATTCACTGACCTTTTGTGAAGAGCAAGTCATGTAGTATGTATGGATGTGCTTTGTTACCTATAAAGTGACTCAGAAATATCAAAAACCATAATTATCATGTGTGCTCTGAGGATCAAAGCATGTTAGATTTCCCCAACATCAAACCCAATTATGATATGTCTGCCCTCCACCATATAAACTCTCAAGACGCTTTCAGCCTTCATCTCCCAACACGGCCAGACTGGCAGAGAAAGTTTATTCCCAACCAGCTAAATGTATTCTGAAATCTAGAAAAGCTCAGCATAAACTGCAAGATGACAAACTAGTCTTTCTAAATGTGTGTGAACATACTAGAGAATAATAAGTGTGTACATCCTATACTTGCACATTGTTCAGCCCATCATTAAATGATACCATCCAACTTTGGGACCTTTCTCTAACTCCAGAGTTATCTTATAGACTATAGCTCCCTAATTTATGCCTCAAGATCTGCCATACATTTCTCTTGTCTCCTCTTCTCTGCAAATATGGATGCCACACTCTATCCACAGGAAGTTCTAGCTGATACAGAAGAGTATATAGTATGGACCATTTTGGGTTCTTTGCTTTAAATCATATAAATATCTGGTACATTGGAAAAGCTATGGCCTTAAAAGTTAAACATGGGTGCCCACTTCCATATTTATGGTATTTAAAGCATGTAAAGCAAGTTTCAAGTCAGTCTAGCTTTCAGCTAAACATTGTGCCTTGCCCAGATGCCCAGAATGAGAGATATATTTGGGATGGGAGGAGACAGTGGGGGAGGTGATATCGGAGCTCCAAAAAAAGAAATATGTTAAAAGTGGCACAGTATTGCATTTTGACTGCTCTGAAGGTATGATATCTATAAAACTATGAGGTACATCCCTAGAGAGTCTGTGTAATAATACGTGAGTCCCATTTTAAAAGGTAGCATCAAACTTCCCTTCACCCAACTTGCCTATCCCCCACCCCTTTCCCTCTTGCATCCATCAGTTTGTTTGCTGTGTTTATAGTTCTGATTCTGCTTTTGTTTGTTTACTCATTTGCTTTGTGTTTTAAAAATTCTGCATATGAGTGAAGTCACATATGAGTGAAGTATTTGAGATATAGGCTTCCAGTTAGGAAAGAATAAGTCACGGTGATAAAAGCCATAGCATAGGGAATATAGGCCTTTATATTGTAATAGTGTTCTGTGGTGACAAATGGTAGCTACATTTGTGGTGAGCATCGCAAAAATATAGAGATGTTGAATCATTATGTTGTATGCCTGAAACTAACATTAATGTTTTACATAACTATATTAAAATTAAAAAATGAAATAAAAGATAGCATTAGAAACCAGCCTGAATGGTAATCCATAGGCCCAAACCCTAACGATTGTATTAAAAAGTGATTGTAGTAGTTGAAAACTCTGTAAATTAATTTTTAAAGAACATGATTTTTAAATGATACAAAAGAAGATCTTATAAAAATATTTTAGCTTATGAAGTGACTGCTAAAACAACTTATTTTAAGATAAGTTTTTACCTTCCATTCATGTAGAAATTCTGGGATAACCTAATAGACCCACTTAACCAGAAAAATCTCATCTTTCTAAAAACAAAACAAAACAAAAAACAAACAAAAAAGGGAAAGAAAAAGAAAAAGCCAATCTAAAAACATAGAAGGAATGATAGAGCTAAAAGACCATAATTCTGTAACCCCTAAAAAGATAGATATATGCAAGATTTATCAACTGGTCTAAAAAAAATCAGAGATTGGATGAAGAAGATCCAGAGATTTGTTCCACTATAGCTACTCCATGGATTACTTTCTAGATTCTAAACTTAAAGGGAAAACGATAACTGAAATGGAGAGATCAGATTGTTGTTATTGTCATCCTGAAGTCAATCTTATTATCACTAATGATGACAAATAAGAGTTAAAGTATCTCTGGATGAAACATAATACCCAAAATTGCAACATCCCTAGGATATATTCCGGCTGAGATTGTTGAGTTTGAATCCATCAAGATTTAGACCTAAATTTATATTTCCCAGTTCATAGGAAATGTAGGGGTAGAAGATTAAGCTAAAGATGAGCACAAGGAAGCAATTAAACTTGTGCTGTACAGTAGCCTCTAGCCACATATGGTGGCTATTTAAATTCTAATTTAAATTAAATTTTAAAAATAAATTACAAATTCAATTGCTCAGTCACTCTAGCTATATTTCAAGTGTTCAAGAACCACAAGTGCTCTATATACCTTATGGGTTAACATAGATACAGAAAATTTCCATCATGACAAAATATATTTGGACAGTTCGAAAAAGATAAATCAGAAGCCTATACTTTCCATGGCTGTATCTATTCAATAAATCAGTGTCATGAGAAAAAAAGAAACACTGTATGAGATTATAAAACCGTAGGGCCATATAATTAGCAGATTGCATCTGGTTTGAAAAGCTTAAAAAATTTTAGGGACATCCAGGGAAGTTTGAATATGGACTTAATATTATTAGAGTGAAAATGTATTAATGTAATAAGGTAAATAAAGTGCAACCAGTGGTCAGCTCAGTTTTGTGGGAGTATAGTGTTTTATTTTCTTATATATATTATATATATATAATATGTAAAATATATATTTATATATATAAACATATATTTTATTTATATATATAAACATATATTTTATAAATATATTTATATTTATATAAACATATATAATATAAAATATATGTATAGGACTTTTGAAATAATAAAAGAGCTATTTCAATGTTCTTAAAGGTGATGTTGCTAACATGCCAAGAAGAAATTTCAGCTGCTACTCTTGAGCTTTGTTTATCTTTGCTTGCATCACTTATGGTAAAGGAGAAGAACCATCTGAGAAAGATCCAGGCAACCTGAAAAAAAGTCCATGCCAAGCAGGGATGCAAAAACCTTGGAACTTAGTTATATAAAGGAAAAGAGTTTAAAGTAAATATTGAAAAACAAGACCTTATGAACAGTAACAAAAACAAAGACTGAAAGTAAATACAGGTGTACCCTGTATTTATTGCATGTCACAGATTTTGTATTTTTTTGCAAATTGAAAGCTTGTGGTAACTCTAAGTTGAACAAGTCTATTCACACCATTTCCCCCCACAGCATTTGCTCACTTCATGTCTCTGTCTCACATTTTAGTAATTCTTGCAATATTTCAAAATTTTTCATTATTATTTGTTATGGTGATCTGTGATCAGTGATCTTTGATGTTACTATTGTAAATGTTCTGGGGTACCACAAGCCATACCTATATAAGATAATGCACTTAATTGATAAATGTGTGTGTTCTGACTGTTCCATTAATTGGACATTCCTCTGTCTCTCCCCTCCTTGGCCTCCTTATTTCCTGAGAAGCAACAATATTGAAATTAGGGGAATTAACGTTCCTACAATAACCTCTAAGTGTTCAAGTGAAAGGAAGAATTGGATGTCTTTCATTTTAAATCAAAAGCTTGAAATGACTAATTCTAGTAAGGAAGGTACATCAAAAGCCAAGATAGGCTACAATTTAGGCCTTTTGTGCCAAACAGCCAATTTGTGAATGCAAGGGAAAGGTTACTGAAGGAAATTAAAAGTGTTACTCCAGTCAACACATGAATAATAAAAAGTGAAACAGCCATATTGCTCATATGGGGATAGTTTGAGTGGTCTAGATAAAAGATTAAACCAGCTACAAAACTCCCCAAAGCTAAAGCCTAATCCAGAGCAAGGCTCCAACTCTTTTCAATTCTATGAAGTGTGAGAAAGGTGAGGAAGCTGCAGAAGAAAAGTTTGAAGCTAGCAGAGGTTGGTTCATGAGGTTTAAGGAAAGACATCATCTCTATGAACATCAAAGTGCAAGGTGAAGCATCAAGTGCTGATGTAGAAGCTACAGCGACAGAATATTTAGCTAAGATAATAAAAGTGGCTACATTACAGAACAGATTTTTCCATGGAGATGAAACAAGCTTCTGTTAGAAGAAGATGCCATCCAGAATTCTCCTAGCTAGAAATGAGGAGCCAATGCTTGGCTTCAAAGCTTCAAAGGACAGGCTCTTGTTAGGGGCTAATGCAACTGATAACTTTAAATCAAAGCCTCTGCTCATTTACTATTCTGAAAATCCTAAGACTCTTAAGAATTATGCTGAATCTACTCCACCTGTGCTTTATAAATGGAACAACAAAACCTGCATGACAGCATCTATATTTACTGAATATTTTAAGCCTACTGCTGAAACCTACTGCTTAGGAAAAATATTTTCAAAATATGACTGCTCATTGACAACATACCTGGTCACCCAAGAGCTCCGATGGAGATGTACAATAAGATTAATGTTGTTTTCATGCCTGCTAACACAATATCCATTCTGCGGTCCATGGATCAAGGAGTAATTCCAATTTTTTTTTAAAGATTTTATTTATTTCTTCATGAGAGACAGAGAGAGAGAGGCAGAGACATAGGCATAGGCTCCCTGCAAGGAGCTCAATGTGGAACTTGATCTATGGACCCCAGGATCACACCCTGAACTAAAGGCAGGCTCAACCACTGAGCCACCCAGGCATCCCAATTCCAACTTTCAAATCTTATTATTTAATAAATATATTTTGTAAGATATAGCCGCCATATATACTAATTCCTCTGATGGATCTAGGCAAAGAAAATTGAGATTTTTCTGGAAGAGATTCACCATTCTAGATAACATTACAGTGGTTCGTGGAAAGAGTCAATATATCAACATAAACAGGAATGTGGAAGAAGCTGATTACAGCCCTCATGGAAGACTTTGAGAGGTTCAAGACTCCAGTGGTGGAAGTCACTGCAGAAGTGGTGGAAATAGCAAGAAAACTAGAATTAGAAGCGGAGCCTGAAGATGTGACTGAATTGCTGCGATCTCATGATGAAACTTGAACAGATGAGAGTTTTTCTTAAGGATGAGCAAAGAAATTAGTTTCTTGAGATGGAAAGTACTTCTGGTGAAGATGCTATGAAGATTGTTGAAATCACAATAAAAGATTTGGAATATTACATAAGTTTAATGATAAAGCAGTGGCAGGCTTGGGGAGGATTGAATCCAAGTTTCAAAGAAGTTCCACTGTGGTTAAAATGCTATCGCACAGCATCACATGCTACAGAGAAATGGTTTGTGAAAGGAAGAGCCAATTGATGCAGCAAACTTCATTGTTGTCTTATTTTAAGAAATTGCCACAGACGCCCCGACCTTCAGTAACCCTGATTAGTCAGCAGCCATCAACATTAAAGTAAGACTTTTCATTAACAAAAAGATTAGGATTCACTGAAAGCTTAGATGATGGACAACATTTTTAGCAATGAGTATGTAATTAGGTATGTACATTGCTTTTGCAAACTTAATAGATTACAGTGTAATCTAAACATAAATTTTATATGCACTAGAAAACAAAAAAATCATTTGACTTGCTTCATTGCAATACTTGCTCTATTGCAGTGGTCTGGAACTGAACCTGTAGTATCTCTGAGATGTGCCTACATAGCTTTCTAACGTCTTAGTTTAATATCTTTTGGCAGTTTGGAAAAACATATCAGACATTTTACCTTCAAATATTAATTCCTTGTGATTTTCTCTCTCCTCCTTTTGTGCCTTCAAGCCTATCTATGTCAGATCTTTTTATGTATTCCACATGTCTCTTAAGCTCTTTTCTGTATCTCCCATCAGTTACTAATTCTCTTTATCTGTGTCTGTCTCCCATTAAACTTACCCACTGATTGCTAATTTCAATAACTGGGTTTTCTTAATTCTAGAATTTCCACTTATTTTGTTTATAGCATCTAATTCTTTGCCAGAACTTTCCATCTTGTCATTAATTCTTCGAATGATAGTTTAGAAAAAACACAACTCTACATTAGAGTTTCTAATTCTACATTTCTACATTAGAATACTTCATTCACCACACATCCTGTGAGTTGCTCTTACTATCTGTTTTGTACCTTATATTTTTGTCAAGTTGAATCTTCTTTCTTGCTTATACCCTTTTCTAGGATTATAATGGATTATTATAATTGAAAACTGAACTTGGCTGAACTTACAGTCTTCACTGTAGCAAAATTGTTGATGATTTATTATACATAAAGGACATTCTAACCAGAAGAGTCTAGAATTCATATGGCTTTAGAGAAGACCACATTATGTACTTACCAGACTTCATATCATCTCCCAGGATATACTTCTTTCCTGTTTCTTTGCTGAGGTTCTTTTGGGTATAGCCTTCCACCATTGTCTTTCAGCAAATTTCTTCAGCTTAAAACAGTCTCTCTTCTGTAAAGACTTCAAGAAAGTAGGCTATTATTTTGGCTAAGTGACTATTCATTCCAGCTTCTGCCAATAATAGCGTCTGATTTTCCTTTGGGTAACCATTTTCTGCATGTGGTTCTAGTGGACCCAGTGCATGTGGTTCTAGTGGACCCAGTTTCTCCTTCTAGTGCCAGGAGTTGTCACAAGAACTACATGTAGCCAATCAGAGTTCTTCTTATTCCCCCTCCCATGTTGACTGATAAGAGACTATAGGACTGGGCATGCAACTCAAGGCAATCAATATAAAGGCTAGGACTTTTTCTGGAATTATGAGCCAGGGAATCTCCATCTCTGCTGGGTTTATAAAATAGGTAAGATATAAACCTAAAGCTATCTCTAGAAAGAGGAAGCTTAAACGAGGTTGAAGCTGGTATAGAGGAAAGAATAACTGAAAGTTGGAAGACTCCAACTGTGGATGACATCATTCAGAGTTCTTGGATTCAGTCTTGCCTGAAGTTGCATATATGAATTTTTCACTCCATCAATATTTAAGCCAATTTAATCTAAGTTTCTCAAATGCCACTTGACTTTGTATTCCCTCTCTCATGTTCCTATGGAACAACATATTTAAATGACATACTCTATATCTCTTTCCGCAAATAGACTATGCATTCCTGTTAAGTAGATGTAGTATAATATTTATCTGTATTCCATAAGTGCTTAATAGTGTTTCTGTCTCATAAAACATGCTCAATAAGTGTGGGGAAAAAATCAATATAGAGGAATGAGATGAGGAAAGAGAGAATAGGATGGTCAGAGCCAAAATTTTAGAAGGGTAGTCATTTGTTCCCTTTCATTCTCTTTTCTTATCATAGAAAGAAAACAAGGAAATCAAGAATTTCCCTTTGAATTTTCCACAGTGCTCTCACACAAAGGCTGATAATATTCCATAAATTTTATTGACAGTGATGATATTATATATTCCATCTTATTGTCAGAACATATGCTGGATGATGCATCCTCAATTTTTTTTGATTCAAAAAATATGACCATTGTACTTACTCATAAGCAAGAGAATTATATTCACCAAGTAATAAATCTTGGCTGTCAGTAAAACCCACAAGCCAATGCATTTCAGGATGTGATGAAATCCCTCCTGTATTGACCCCAAAGTGCAGGATTCCTGTGAGCAGTGACAGGCGAGCTGAAATCACTTGAGCTTGTAGAATAGTCAGAAGGAATACTTAAAAGCTTGCTACCGAGGCTGGAATAAAACGTTGCTAATGGAGAAAAAAATGCTTGCTTTTTATACAGTTACTGAAGGAGGCTAAATTAAGGTGTCAGATGCAACAGCAGAAGTATCTTCTCTTTGGTTAAAAATAATAATGCATAGCCAGCATTCTAGTTATTAGCTCAGATACTCTCTTTTTTATCGATCTTTGTATTGATCTGCTAGAACAGACGATAAAGGCAGTCCAATCTTACTTTAAATGTATCTTCTGTTCTCAAGACAGGAGTTTCTATGGAGAGCAATAGCTGTTCTTATATGATAAGCTTTATTATTGTGTTAGTATTTTCATTTATAAACAACAGCCACTAACATAGTAGTCATGGTGAATATTAAAGCTCATAATTGACAAAATATATAAACTTTACAGGTTAGAGAAGTTAAATTTGAGGAATCAGCTTATAGGTTTTTTATTTGCTTCCTGGTCAATCGCTAGTTAGAAATACAGGAAATAGAAATTGTAACATAGTTATTGCTAAGATGATTGGACCCCAGAGCCAGACTGCCTATGTTTAAAACCTAGCTCTACTATTGTAGGACCCTGGGCATGTTATGATATTACTGTGAGTAGTCTCAATTTTCTTGGCTTTATGCTAAGAATGAAAATCATAGCACCTAATTAGTAGGGTGGTGGTAAAGATTAAATAAGTGGATGCTTGTAGAGGTCCTCATATTGCCTGATGCAGAACAAGTGCTAAATAGATACGAGTTGTTGTCCCATGGTCTCTGATATATTTATATATCTGAATATAAGTATACACATACCCACAAACATATGCATATTATATATACATAGTATACATATACATATGGAGCATATATATACATATACATCTCATATATCATATATATGATAACCTTTAGTATTTTGGAAAGATAACTTAGAAACCTCTTATGACTCCCCTCAGAGGAGCAAGACCCAGAGGCAGACTACAAAGCTACCTGAAGGGAGGGCAAGTCTAACTTGTTCAGCCTAATGACGCATTCATTATTCAAGCCTCCCTAAAAAATTTGCCTGAAAGCACGTGAATGTGATGATTTTCCTGTGGTCTTCACTGGCAGGCACAAGTTGATTGTTGAACAGTGCAGTCTCTAGAACCAGTGTCTGGGACCAGTATCAGGCTCCACAGCTTACAAAATGTACAGCCTTGAATAATTTGCTTATCTGCCCGTGCTTCTGTTTTCTTATCAGTAAAATGAAGATAATTAAGAATTTCTACCTCATGGGATTATTTCAAGAATTTAATGAGTTAACTCAAAGAACCTAGATGAGTTGATGAATAATAATAATAAATTAAGTCATTATTTTCTGTAAGTATTTGTTAACTTATTATGATATTCAGTTTTCTACTTGTCACTAATTTGAACATTGGATAACTACTGATAATACCACCTATCTATAAATCTGTAATATTAACAAACCCTCATCATATACAGCTTCTCATATCCTTAAAAATAGGGTGACGTTTAAGCAATTTCCAATTCTCAGTGCATGGTAAAAAAAAAAATAGCAAGTGTCCAACCACTCTAAGTGGCCCTTAATTCCATTTCACAGCAAATGGCTTTTAAATGAGCCATTAAATGCCATTTTCTGGTATTGTCCTCCATCAGCAGTGAAGCCATACCTGTGTGCTTCAATGACAAATTGAAATCCTCTTATCAAAATTGAACAATTTCCAGATAGCAGAGAGCTAAACAAGAACAGTTACCAATAGTTAAAATTAAATCTGTAATAAGAGTAATGGAGCCAAAAACCAGTTCTATACACTTCTTTTTTTTCTCCATCTCAGCCTGCTCCTCAGTATCCCAATGAGATGTTTTTCTTAGTCTAAGAACAGCACAAATGATTAACATTTTGCTACAGCTTCCGGTTGCCATGGATTTTTTTGCTTGATGATATAAAAAAAAAAAAGAAAGAAAGAAATGTATTGATTTGTCTCACTCACAGAAGAGAAAGGATTTTGCTGAAGCTGCAACCACACTCGCTTTACAAGGAAAAGAATTAGTCAGTTTTATGATTTAGGTCAGTAAAAATAAACCATCAGCAGTAACGTAGGTGCTTAGGGTATGTTGGCTGCCTTGCATGTGCAATTGAAGAGCCATTAAAATTGAACTCAAGTATAACCTTAATTTTTTAGGCCGTCTTTACTATTAGTTTATCTGTAAGTAGATTCTCTAGGATCAGGGAGATGTAGATGGTAGAAAATGAGAATGAAGCCAAATGGTTATTATGTTCATTACAAATTAGCAGGATACAATGAGAGAACTTTTCACATAAGCTTTTTATATATATTTGGAACACTGATAGAATGTTCTATTGTTATACTGACAGAAAATCGTGTTCATTCCTACAAAGAAGTATCACTCCATGGTATTCAAGCACTCATGTGTTTTCAAATAACTGATTTTGCTAAGTAAATTGAGAAATTCTGTATTAAGTAGTAATTAACAGGGACAATGAAATATTTCCAATCAGCTTTTGGTTTATTTGTGCAGTTTTGCTTGTATGCCCTACTCCCTGTCTTTATTGATACATTATGGCAAAACAGATGAGAGAGGTGAATCTGATGAAACTGAACATTTTATTTCTTTAATTTTGTAGGAGTATCTAGAATTTTTCCCAAGAGAATATGCTTCTGGGATAAGCTACACTCAAATGACTGAGAATATACCTAAAGTAATTTTGTATACCAGTACCTTGCTGAAGCACATTTTGTTAAAACTCAAAAATTACTGCAAGCATGAAATATTTTAACTAGAACAGGAATTTGGGGGGTGGGCAAATTAAATATAGCTTTCAGGGAAACCAGGGAACACTAGCCTTACTGGTCACAGTTTACTCCTCTGGTTCTCATTCCAGTTGGTTTAATCTGAGGAAGGACATTTAGCTCAGATAGGGCCTAAGGGTATGGCAAGAGTACTCACTGAGAAATGTGATTGAGGAGAAACAATCATAGTGGGGAAGAAATCTAACCAAGAAACTTCTTGAACAACCACATTTTCAATAGGTTCTGTTGACTGAGAAAGGAAACAAAATTAAAACAAAAACATTTATTCTGGGTCTCAGAATTGCAATTCGGGGAGTGAAGATTTGAGTAGCAAACCGAACTATGTCCCCCTGAGAAACAAAAGTCAAGGGTTTAAAAAAAATAAGAGGGAATGTTTGTGTATTGTTTAGAATGAATTTTAATTGGTGTTGGTGGCAGAAAACTAATCTTGGCGGACTAATTGGTTGCTAAGGCTATCACTAAGCAAAATCTCTTACAGCACCCAGCTGCAGGTGTTTGGGCTGAGTCCTTGGAATATTTGTGGTTTGGCCCAGCTCAAAAGTTCATTATGCCACCAGTGAGGACATGCATAAGGCCCATCTCCTTAATGACCTTCTGGCTCCGTTTAGAAAAACCCCTTGACCTAAGTGATCCCAATCCGGTTCACCTTTCACAGTTTGAATCCAGAAATGGTGATCCCAGCCTGAATGTTGCTGTTTGGGGAAGATCCTGTATTTCAGGGACTATTGCTCAGTTGTCAGAAATTTCCTTCTTCAGAATCAAAAATACCAAAACTACCACTGGCTTTTCCATAGGAGAGGATTAGGAACCATGCCACTACCTCAGTGATAATCAGGAGTAATACTTTCATTTCTAAAAAGAGTTGCCTCCAATTCCTCTTTAGTCTTAGCATCCTTTAATGGCAGAAGAGAAAATGCTATCCCGGTAATGAAAGTATTAGGCTTTAACATTCTGCCGAAATACATCTATTCTCTTCTGCATAGGAAACATAAGAATGGAGAAGAAAGCTTGCTACCCTTCAACCTCCCTCTCTGCAAACACACTTTTTATCTGTCTCTAACTGCTGCCTTTTGTTACACTTGGAAGCAAATAGAACACCCCAGAATTTAGAAAACAGAAACAGGATGACTCGGGTTTGGCATCTTTCCCCACATCCGCTGGTCACATCTATGCAACGATTCCTCTTCTTTGGAAGTTCCATTCTTCTTCTCTGGAGGAGATTCCTTCTCTCGCTGCTGCCAACTTCTCCTCCACCGAACATTTAAAACTGTAAAAATATCTGTGATTTAATCTTGCCACTTTTCCATGAGATTATTCTCATTTTCTCTCATTCCTGCAATTTGATTTAGAACTCCACTTTGCCATCATTTTATTGTTTAAAGTATTTGGTATCTTGCTCCAAAAAGTTGTGCAGTCATGCCAAAGATTCTGATTAAGTAGACCTGTTGGATTCTGACAAGGATAGCTACCAAATCCCCTCTACCACCTTCATTCATTTATTCAAAGCATATTTATTGAGCACCTCCCTTGAGATTGGCCCAAACCTTGACAGAGAGGAAGTTTCTTTCATACTAGTAACTTGGGTTTCATTTGGAAACTGTTTCACCTGGTTTGGTCTCACTGTGGAATTAGTATTTCTGCCTTTATCGAACACCCTGGTGGCACCGGGAATAAAAGCAGATCACTGAAGATATGCCAGTAATTTTTTTTAATCTTAGTGCCCTTGGGACTATAATCTTCTCTTTCATTAGACTGAATATATACTTTTTGCCTTTCAGTTATCAAACAGTTTTAGATTCACCTTTAAACAATGAGGTACCATATGACACAACTTCAAGAAAAGCTTGCATATTATTGACAAACACCTTGTTCTCCTGTGCCCCAGGGGCCATCTCAGGCAATGTACTTTAAAAAAGAGATTCATGATTCATGACAGTTTTCATTGTTTTATTACTTTTTTTTCTACATCTACCTTGAAAGAACCTTATCTAAGAGAGGAAGGATAAGCTCTGCCAATGAAACAGCAGTATCAAAGAATTTAGTGAGTTCATAAATTAGGTGAAAAGACACATGCCGGAATCCTTTTTTATAAAAATAACTTCCTATAAACTTTGTTCTTCTCCAACTTCATTCTTCTAGTAAAATTTCTTTCTTCTTAATCAACTTAAAACTCTCTTATTACTGATCATCCAGTTGATTTCAAATCCTAAAATTAACCAACTATTATCCATTGATTGTAGCCCCTTAGTGTTCAGGAGTTGTGGCAAGAATACAGCGATTTATCTAGCTCATGGAATCTTAGAAGATTTTTAATCTCATAATATCCAACAGGATCCAATGAGAATGGACAATATATGCCCTTCCACATCTGACTCAAAGACACATCTTCATGAAGATTTTTAGGCTCCATTTTACAATGTCCTTGCTAGTCTTCTTTCTGCTTCTCTATTCTTCAATCACCAAAACAACCTATATCCATATATACAACGGGAGGCTGTATTTAGTCTTTGCTTTCCATATTCATCAGTTTCCTCTGAGATCCAGATCCTATCTTACACAAAATCAAGGCATAGCTTCCAACCATACCAAACCTCTCAGGGGCTCAAATAACATGTTCTAGAGATTTCCAGTTATTTAATAACATTTGGTAAGAAACCTAGAATAATGTTTATTTATTTCTTCCTTGTCTTTATGTCAGGTTATCAAAAAACATAATTTTTAAGCCTTCAAAATATCTTTCACTTTTTCCATTTCCTCTCCATTCCCAACTGGACAACCTTTAGCACCAAAAGTCTATTACCCGAGGCTGTCAGGATTGTCCGGCATCCACTCCATCTATTCGTGCCTTAATGCCAGACCAATGCTTCTAGAGTATTCCAGTCAATATTTCACTTTTTATTAAAACAAAAAAATTACTTTATTCACCATTAATTTCAAATCCTTGTGCTTAGTTTAAAAGTGCACAAAAATCTGTTCCTACCTTTGACACCTCACACACACCTTTTCCAGTATTCTACTGTTAATATTATATTTCATCCTATAGCTCTTCTTTACTTCAAACACACAGATTTATTTGTATCTCCATATCTTTTCTCGTTTTGTTACCTCTATCCTCTTCTCTAAGCTTTCTGCCTGGCCATTCTTCTCACTCTTCTCTGTTAATATGCAGTTCCCCTGTGAAGTCTCTTCTAACTTTTCCAGTACACATCATTCTCTGTTCTGTGGCAGGTGTTATTCTGTTTCATGTGGATTAAATATGAGTTCGTTAGTTTGATTGGGAGACCCCAAATTCATCCATTTATTCATTCAACACTTGATGCCAAGCATTTTTCAAGCATTGTGCAGGGAATGGAGACAGCAGTCCCTAAAAGACAATAGCCGAGATTGCGCATACAAAGCATGCAACCTTCCACTGTTGGAAACATGGTAGGCAATGCTAAACTATCTAGGCACCCTTTCTTACTGAGCTGGAAGATGACTTCAGAATCTTCAAACCGATCATTACCAATCAATTGGAGTGAGGAATAAATTGAAATCTATTTGATATGCCTTTTCTACAATCTAAATGAAAATGTGTGTTTATGTATAAAAATGAATCTTAATTCAGTTCTCTGAAGAGTTAAAAAAATAGGCTTATTTTTGAGTTGCATATTTAACATAATACCAGGAGAATTTTAATAGAGATGAGTTTATTAAAATGGAAAACAAATTTTATATTAATATTCAGGCCTCACAAACAATGTTGACTGCAAACAATGATTCACTCACATGGAGAATATAATAAGGACCAAGAGTCTCACATTGATTTATTTCTTCAACCACACTCAGGGATACAGAGCAACATAATTAGCAGCAGTATCTTCAGACACAAAGAAAATCAATCCTTATGCATGCATTTGTGTCGATTAGGAATATTCTAGAATTTGTCACCATGTCTGATTCAGTAGACTACATCTACAATAGTGAAAACTAAGTGAACCCTTTCATGATACATCTTGGCAAATACAGCAAATGCTCTAGACCAAGAAGCAGGATGACAACAAACAGAAAATTCTATTACAGTACAATTGATTATTAGGAGAATTTGCAAGTCCAATTGCCAAACAGCAACCTTATGAAAGTGGTTTATGGATATGTGAATTTGTATCAGAGATGAAACTAAAAGAAAGCATGAAAGAGAAAAAGGAAACAGGGAGTACACCAACACTGGCTGTATATTAGGAAAAAAGAATAATGAATTGATGACAATATTTTGGAGGAATTCTAGTACACAACATCAAGAAGGTTAGAGTTGAGTATGGCTGTAACAATTAGCATGCATGCACTTGTGAGGAAACTAGAAACTAAAAGAGCGCTATGTAGATATGCCTTTCTCCATAAAAGTCTTGACTGATTAAATGACAGAAGTTTCTTCTATAAAAAGGTTAATAAAGATGAAGCATATGCTTAGCCTGATTTAGTTCTACAAGCTGTTCTTTAGGCTTTGTAGGAAAACCAATTTCCATTACCCGCCAGCCTTCTGATTGTTCTGAGCTTCTTCATCACCTTGGGGAGACTGAGATTCTCCATTTTTTTTTTTCTTTTTAGAGAGGAAGGGCAGGGGGCAGAGGGAAGGAGAAAGAGAATCCCAACTAGGCTCCAACACCCAGCATGGAGCCTGATGTAGGGCTCAATCTCATGACTCTGAGATTATGGTATGAGTTGAAATCAAGAATCCAGCACTCAACCTACTGAAGCACCCAGGTGCCCCTGAGATTCTACTAGTCTTATTTGAAGTACCATCAACTGACTAGAATAGATACTACAAATGCCAAAGTGAAATATTCAGCCTTCTTTATCTTTTATTTAAATTAAATAGGAATGTCCTTTGTCTTCCATATTTTTTGTATGATTCCCAATTTTTTTATGGTTTGCACAGGCCTAGATGCAGCTCTTCTTGGAATAAGAGCTCTTCTATTTTTATCTGGATATATGATTAACTCTAATGGACTGAGGGCTTTATCATAAATTTTAACTGTTACCTGCATGTCCCTACCGATCCAGGAAAGTGCTTATACCGGTAAGAATTTAATATAAATCTGTGGAAGAGGAAGGTAGATAGTCACTTACTTTTTATTGCCTTGTTTCAAAATTAAGACACGAAAATATAGCATCCACTTTATTTTTAAAATAAATAGTGCAATATTACTTATCCATAATAGCGTGGCCTCCTTCTAGAACTATACAGGTAGCAAATGGTTCTACTTTATAGTGCAAACTCCTTATCCATCAGAGCGTAAGATAAGTAAATTTAAAATTTTATCTGAATTTATTTTTCGCTCCAAGTCAATATTTTAGTGCTGTAGAAGAGATTGGTTAGAAATGGGAAGATCCCTAAAAGTTTCAACCAGAAACAATTTTAATGCCTTATTTTTTTCCTCTTGGTGTAGTACAAACTGACCTATATTGAACTATTTGGAACATCAGAATGCTATTGCAATGTTCTAACCAAGAAGCTGTCCAAAACTAAGTGATTGAAGCACTTCATAATTGAAGGACTTCAAATGAATCTAGTGCTGTCCCAGTTTCAGCTCTTAGCCTCTCTGTCATTTTTTCTTTGAGTACCTTCTAGGTAAAGAGAATAAAGCTCTATAAGCAAAGGGAAGGAGAGAAATAAACTGATGGAAAAGTGGAGGAAATTAATAGTACTGTTTTGGATCCTCTTGATATTTTGATATTTGGAAGCAAAAGAAGAAAATTGGAATTTCTATTTTCAATGAGAAAATGATATGCAACTTAGATTAAGAGAGCAAGACTGATGGGACCTAACCTGACCTCACCCATCACATCCCAGGTAATCAAAGCTTAGGAGATATGATGGTGTAACTCTGAATTCCATACATCAACAAAATGAATTTGATTCAACAGAGAAAAGTGAATTTTTAAAAGATGTTTACCAATTAAAAAGCAGAAATACAATTTTGGGGGAAATATTTTTAAAAGAAAATGTCCTTCGAGTATCAGTTATTATTAGAGAAAAGTATAAAACTAAAATCTCTGGATTTCTATTCTGGTTTTGTCATTTGCTAGGTGTATAATCTTGGGAAAAATCACCTCATTCTGAGACTATTTTCTTATCTTTAAATCAGAATGATCATACATTCGAAATTGACTTCATGGGTACAGGTAAGGATAGAATGAATAATGTGTATGAAAATACTTTGAAAATATGGAAAGCCATATTCAAGTATGAGGCTTGATGATAATGATTATTGTTAATTTAAAAAAAAATTTTTTTACAGAAACACATGGGAATTAGAGCAAAAAGAAACCTCCACTAGCTATACCTGGGAGACCTGTAGGCAAGAAGCCTACATTCTTCCTTCACAACCAAGCAAAGCTTCTGGCATTGGCTCTTTTCTTGCCTTTTTTTTTTTAAAGGAAAAATATTATTTGATTAATTTAATTTTATTTTAATTCCAGTATAATTAACATACAGTGTTATATTAGCCGATTGATATTCTTATATTGGCCATTACAAGCTTAACCAAGTGGCAAACATTTGACCATGACTTTAGCTACGATCTCATAATGTGTCATTTTGAAAATATTCTTAAACATAGGAACATGAAAGAAAAAGAAGGTGTGCTGATCTATCTACAACACTATCCAATCAGTACTATTTTGAGGCCAGCTTTTTGACATTTTCCAAAAGAGACCAATACTGATCTCACCATAATCCAAAGAGAGTAAATACAAGAATATCATGATTGAGATTTTTCTATTTGAAAAAGTAATTCAACATGATATATATCATAAGAGCTTTTATTTACAGGCAACATTACATTCTTGTGCAAAACATTTCTGCTCACATACACCCCACTGGCTTGACCTAATACACGTTTCAAAACAGGGATGAATCTACCTAAGTCAAAAAATCATATCTGTATCAAATGCTGTGGTCCCAGCATATTAGCCTTCTCTGAGTACAAAGACAGGGAGAGAGATGGAAACAATGATTAGTGTGCAGAGATGGGAGAGCAGTGAATTTTTCTCAAACTGGGCTAACATCTATCTGGTTGGCTGTACCAGTGGGAAGCTTCTAAAAGACTGGAGAGTTCTACTTTTGTTCTCAGTTTTATTGTATCTTTGAGTTTGCTAAAAATTATTGGAAATCTTGCTAAACTGGAACCTGTAGATGCAAGCCAGGACTCAGATAAAATCATCAGTCCTTTGCTTCATAGCCTTTTGCACCTTTGTATAATCCATCTCCCTCTTGTCCCCAGGAAGCCCACTATCCTCATGGCATTGCCAATTCTTTCTAAAATCTAAAATTTCATATTAATATGGTAATGACTTCTGTTACACTTTAAAGGTCAATTTATATTTTTAAAATATAGCCTTAAAAGGGCAGTGAATAAGTCTTAGAATCTTCAGGTAATATGACTCCCAGATAAAGGTGTATATTTGTGTAGGGATTTTATTTTTCCAAACTATACAACCAACTAAATACAGATAAAAGTAATGTTCATGCAAGTAGATGATATAGTTGCTAAAATAGTGAAATTAGGGTTTAATGTTGTCCAGAGACTGTCAAATACTGCTGAAGTGACTCTTGATGCCAAGTATCTAGATGTCTGTGATGAGTATTCAAATATAAAATATGGAGTCCTGGGGACGCCTGGGTGACTCAGTGGTTCAGCATCTGCCTTCGGCTCAGGGCGTGATCCTGGGGTCCAGGGATCCAGTCCTGCTTTGGGCTCCCTGTGAGGAGCCTGATTCTCCCTCTGTCTATGTCTCTGCCTCCCGCTCTGTGTCTCTCATAAATAAATAAAATCTAAAAAATAAATGTATTTCAATGCACAATTCCAAAGATATCTGGAAATTAATCAATTCTTTGCAACAGATGTGCAAGATGGTCTAGAAACATTTCCAATATTAATGTATATTAGTCTTAAATCTATCTATATGTACATGACATTTATATGTATAACACATAACACAAAGGAGACCTGACGTTGATTCTTTACATTGGCAGTGATACTGGATATTAGAAATTTCAATTTGTGAGTAGTTCCATTTTGGGAAAAATATTCAATACGAATTAATGGCATTTTCCAAAAAAAAAAGTCTTAACAATTTATATTTATTTAAATGAATTTTTAAATTGATATATATCATTATAAATTGTATTTTGCTTTTATATAGAAAAGTTTAGGTATTTGTGAAGAAATTAACTTTTAAAATTACACGAATATCATTGTGTTCTTTACATTTACTTTAATTTACATTTCCCTCCCCCTTTTTTGAGGTATAGTTGAGACAATTACATTAGTTTCAGGTGTACAACACAGTGATTCCATTATACTTTATGCTATGCTCACCATAGGTGTAGCTACCATTTGTTACCATATAACACTGTTACAATACCACTGACTATATGCCCTATGCTGTACTTTTCATCTCCATGACTTATTTATTCCATAGCTAGAACCCTGTGTCTCCCACTCCCCTTCATTCATTTGCTCATCCCCCGACTCCATTCCCCTCTGATAACCACCAGTTTGTTCTCTGTGTTCTTGGATCTGTTTCTGCTTATTCTGTTTGTTTGTTCATTTGTTTTGCTTTTTAGATTCCACAAATAGTGAAATCGTATGCTATTTGTCTTTGTTGGGCTTATTTCACTTAGCATAATACACTTTAGGTCCATCCGTGTTGTTTTAAATGGCAAGATCTCATTCTTCTTTATGGCTGAGTAGTAATTTAAAATTTTTATATGTTATATTCAAAGTTTATAGCCTTTAAAAAACTGCATCTTCTTTTTTGATTTCTTACATCATCACTTCAAAAGAATGTAAGTATCTAAAAGGGTCCATTATAAAATCATGATCATGAGAGAAAAAAAACAAACTATAAAATAAATACATAGTAATTATAAATCACAGGTGCCTTCGTTTATTGTTCATTTAAACATTGTGGATCCATTAGCAGAATACCTAGATAGGTACAATAAAAATTAAATTCAATCAGAATTTATATCTTGTCCATTTTTCATTATATAAGACCATAGCTTTCCTTTTTTTCCTCTTCATTTTTTATTATGAAAGTATATCGTTTCATAAGCACAGAGAATGTATTTTATTTCACACTGTGTTGGTTTGATACACAACTCTTAAACATTTAAACATCTTATGTGTGGGCTTCCATTGTTACTCTGGCCTTGGGCTTCTCAAATACTAGAAACAGGTCTATAAAATAAATGGTAAAAGAATGTGAACAGATCCATTTTGCCAGATCCTGACCTTTAAAAATAGCCAGCAGAACTACACATGATTGATTTCCTGGCCTCTAAAGAACCACTGGCACTACAGGTAATTTTCCAGGACTTCCCTTGTCCTGTTTTCCTCCTGTTTCATTCAGATTTCACCTCTATATTCTGTTGTTGACTCTCAGTTCTCTGACCCCAACCTAATTCTCCACCTCTCCCTTGTAAACAAACTGTTTGTGTGTTCTCCATTGTGTTTGGTCTTTAGCGTTTGATCTCCGGCTTTTTGATTGATCTCTTTAGTTGCCAGCTTCTCTGATGGTTTGAGAAGTGAGTGTTAGTTCTGGCCACTTAGGAGGCTGTTCTTATCCTTGGAGACTCAGCTGGAACCTGGCAAAATAACTCAGACTTCTACTGTGGGTGGTGGGCCAGAAAGATTAACACCAATTCATTATTACTATGGAAACAAGATAAAGAAATAGCTTTATCATAAGAAGGAAGAAGCTTTTTCTTTGTATATAAAAAATGCACATATGTAAAATACTACCAAAAATTCTATATATGTCATCTACCCTTATAAACATGTAAGCTTCCTTGTGGAATCTCATTTCTTTACTCAAAGAAGGTTTCTATCTCTGAAAAAGACATGATAAATATTATCTGTCACATATATTTCTGTACCCTGTCTTATTAAATTTTAATGTTTGATTGCTCAGTGAAATAACATTGAATAAATCAGTGCAAATAAGTATCAGCATCTAAAATTTCATGTCTTGCATATATTATCTGTCACCTCAGCGTTACTTTTCTGCTCTCTAAAGGACTAAGATAATTCAATTACCAAAATACACATGGGAAAAACAAGATAGCGACTAAATACCACATCTTTTGTGTGAATATTTGTCATTTTGGCTGTTAAAAATGTAATCCCTTCAGTATTAGTACACAAATTCCTTTTGTGTGCAGTTTTTTCATCAAGGTTAATGTTTTTCTGACACTACAGAATTCTTGTCGTGTTTCTGGTACTATAGTAATTCTGTAGTTATTTCTGGTACTACAGAATTCTTGTGTTATTCATGCATACTAAGAATGGCCCAAGCTCACCTAATGAAATGGTATCAAATAGATCTTTGATTTTAGTTAGAGATGCAGACATGAGGGGGTAATCTGAGGCAAGATCTGATATCCAGTAGGTGTGCAACTATATGGCCCTACTGGATTTTTAGACACCATCCTGATGGTTTGGTGTCTGTGTATACAAAGAGATTTGTGTATTAAAAATCATCCATCCCTGGTTAGAGATAATTCATTCCAGGAACAACAGTGCATGCTGCCAAATTACTCCAGGTATCTAGTATGTTTTTCCTGCCTCTTTGTGTTTACAAGTTCCTTTGGATCTGTCTATTCCATAAGCCATGTCATATATATTTTATCATCCAGATTTTCACTTGTTTGGTGAGCACTCATTGCTATTTTGCCTGAGACAAGATTGGTTTCCTTTGCTTGCAACCAATGTACTACAATACGATGTTTCTGAGAAGTAATATTTTTAGAAAATGTTATGATAGATAATTTAAATTGATTTACTTTCAAGAAAAATAAAAAAATTTATGTAAAAGATTAATCCTAAGAAATGATCTTAAAAAATAATAATGGAATGCATTTCTTTGGAGCATTTCAGGGTGCTTTTTTTCATTTAATACCTTCTTTGATAATAGCAACAAACAAGTGAGACCAGAAAGAGAGAAAATGTTGGCCTGATTTTATACAAAGACACAATGAGATTGAAAACCCAAGAGTCTAAAAAGTGTGCTTTTCCAGACACAGTGAGGCATAGGCCTAGGCCTGGTTGAGAACTCTAGAGAAGGAAATGCAATAGGTTTAATTTTTAACATGTAGCCTATGAAGGTACAAGCAGCATCATTACCTACTACTTCAATTAGATGCAGAAGGAAGATAAGCAGGCTTCATATATACTGGAGTCATTTTCTTTTAACATTTTATTTATTTATTCATGACAGACACACAGAGAGAGAGAGGAGACACAGGCAGAGGGAGAAGCAAGTTCCATGCAGGGAGCCTGACATGGGACTCCATCCCGGGTCTCCAAGATCACACCATGGCTAAACCGCTGGGCCACAGGGGCTGCCTTGGAATCATTTTCTAATTGCTTGGGTTTATATTCCTTTGGACTGACAAGCACTCTAGCCGCCACCTTGCAAAAATGTTCCCATTATCCAGTTAGATTTACTGGATCATTTGTCAGAGAATTTCAAAGTCAAGCATTTTATGTCTTTATCTCTAAGACTGGAAACTTGTATTCAAGTGAAACTGCGGGCAGAAACTCAATATGTAAACAGAGAAAGCTGGTGCTCTAAGTGAAGCAAGACTTGTGAGAATAGAGACCTCTGATCCCCACATGTAAGGCCCCTCTGTAACTCAGGGCTCCTTGGAAAAGGGCCTTAACATTATCAAAGTAGTCCTGTCCCCTATTTTATAAGTGAAAATATCCAGGCACAGATAAATTATGTGATTTTTTTTTTCAAGCCTGGTCCTATATAGGAATTTTATAGAAGACCTGGAGCCCTGACTCCCAGACAAAGTTTTTTTTTTTTTTTCAAGTTCAGGGGAACACCTGTATTTCCACCCTATTCTCCCAAACTTCACATCAAAGGAAGGGCCTGTTCAGCATCTTGTGAAGATGAGCATGAAGAGCCATGACAGCTATACTAAATTGCGCATTCCTCAAGTCACTTGTGTGCTTTTTGAGGGAGTTTCTATTTCCCATGGCTAAACAGGCAATATAACTTATCTTCCAAATGAGAATACTTCTGAAAGTGAAAGTCTTCCCCCTACAGCTCAAAAGGGACCACAGGGCCCTAAGAGGATCATTCTGTGATGTGCCGCTTGGGACCAAGGAATGAGGGCCCAGAAAAAAATCCAATCCACTAGAGAGGGTGGGGAGAACATCTGAAAGAGCTGGGGTGGGGAGGCGCATTGAATGCCCCTAGGACAAACTTGTAGATGTGGGTATGGGCGGCTAAGAGAAGTTAGCCTGGGAGTACTAAAGGGAGGGGGCAGTGTCCCAGAAAGTCAACCTCCAGGGAGGGCCCCAGGATGCCTTCCAGGGCTGCACTCCAGGCTTGTTTCCAAACTTCAATTGGGAACAAAGCCCTCTCCACTCCATCCAGGCTCAAAGCAGCCACGGGGTCTTTCTGACATATAGCTGTGACCCCAAAAAGAAATAGTAATAATAATAATAATAATAATAATAATAATAATAATATAACACATGGTATAATATAATATAATTACACCTGGAGAGCAGGCCAGGTAAAGTAGGATGTATGATCATCATATCCATGGTATCTGGTGATATGTTTTATATAATTGGAATTACTCTATAAAAAAGGCGTTTAGCAGTCTCCATCTTACCCCTTAGTTATTCAGAATGTCAAAATATATTCTGCACCACATAGATATGTAAACAGTCCCACTTATGTGGCAACATATGTACCTCCTGTCTGGTCTGCTTGGAAGGCACACACATGAAAAGAGACTAAAAAGTGAGTGAATGTCATTCTAAAATAAAAATAGAAAATTATATGAAACAAAATTAGTGAATAAAAAATGAAAGTAATATCTATTGAGTTCAGTTTTCTAAGAGAAATTTCAGTATTGAAATCCTGTTTACTCTCTCCCACAACAGCATTTCCACTCTGGCCTTACACTCTTATGGTGGCCAAAGGCCAATATTGGGCTCTTTCCCAGCCCTTGCAAATGCAATTTTTTTAAAAAGATTTTATTTTTATTTATTCATGACAGACACAGAGAGAGAGAGAGGCAGAGACACAGGCAGAGGGAGAAACAGGCTCTATTCAGGGAGCCTGATGTGGGACTTGATCCCTGGTCTCCAGGATCATACCCCGGGGGTTAAAGGCAGCGCCAAACTGCTGGGCCACCGGGGTTGCCTTGTAAGTGAAATTTTGTAGGTTCCTTTATAGGCTGTTATTGCCTTTTCAATTAGCTATGTGTTCCCCTTAGTTACGAAGCAAATGATCTGACGAGCTAACTCTAGTCCTTAGGTTTTAAATAATCACCTCTATAACCATTTTAGTGACTTGTGCATTTGACAATCACTCCAGCTCTGCTTAACACCAAAATCAATTTCCAATTCAGGAGAAAAAAAAAATGATTGGTTACCTGGTCAGTGTGTGGTTTCTTGATTCCTGTGCTCCTTAAATTATAAACCTATTAATAATATTGCTGAGATGGGGAGACCCTTATAGGAAACACAGCTAAATTTTCACTCCCTTCACTACTTCTTGGCAATATATATATAAAACTTGTGATCATAAAATGACCATTAGGGTCTGTATAAGAACACTTTATTTGAACACACAAATTTGTACAAATTTTGTACACTTTTGTGTTTATTATATTTCACAATAAATAAAAATGAAAAACTAAAATATGATAGAATTAATTTTTTATTAGAAAACATTTCCATTCATTTAGAATTCTTTATTTTCCCTTTTTATGCTTCTTACACATTCCTAACTAGAATCCAAATTATTACTGGGTCTCCAATCAATAGGTCATGCTATTCATGGAGCCCATTCTACTGCCCTGTCCAGGCAGAGAAACAAATTGGTAGCCCTGCCCAGTTTCTGAGTGTAAAATCCAGTCCTATCTATCCAAAAAGCCTGGCAAGACAACCTAGTGACCATGGGACTCATCCTACACTCCTGCACAGGAAGCCAAGCCAACAGCTCTGCCCAATTGCTAAGCATAGCCTCTGGCCCCACGGAACCAGGGAGACCAACACTGTCTTCGGGCAGCCTCAGAACCCAGCCTACTGTGTCACCAAGTTGTGAAGCCCCACCTACAAGCCCACCTAGCAGAGGAACCTACCCTATAGTCCTGCCCAGTTGTTGAAACACAGCCTGCAGCCCTGCCCAGGCAGGGACTCCAGCCACTGACCCCACCCAATTGCAGAGCACAGTCTCCAACCCCACCCAATTGTGGACTACAGCTGGAGGTCAATGGCATTTTTTTACCAAAATGGAAAAAAAAAAAAAAGCACTAAAATTCACATGGAACCATAAGACACCCTAAATAGCCAAAGCAATCCTGAGAAAGAACAAAGCTAGATGAATGACACATCTTGATTTCAAGCTATAGTATAAAGTTATAATAATCAAAATAGTATGGTACTAGCATTAAAAGAGACACATGGATCAATGAAAAGAATTGATAGCCTAGAAAAAAAAAAAAACCTGTTTGTAGTCAATTAGTATCTTACGATGGAGTCTGTCTCAGACTCAGATTATAAACTCCCTGAGGGCCCATATAGCTCTGTACGGTACCCATGATGCCTAGGAAATAACTTTTACTAGTAGATACTTAAGAAATCTCTGGAAAACAGTGTGGAGATTCCTCAAAAAGTTAAAAATAGAACTACCCTATGATCCAGCAATTGCACTACTAGGTATTTATCCAAAGGATACAAAATACTGATTCGAAGAGACCAAGCACCCCGATGTTTATAGCAGCGTTATCAACAATAACCAAATTATAGAAAAAGCTCAAATGTCCATCAACTGATGAATGGACAAAGACAATGTCATTGACATTTGACAGTTGACAATGTCAACTGATGAATGACAAAGACAATAATATTAATGGAATATTTTTCAGCAATCAGAAAGAATGGAATCTTGCCATTTGAATTGACATGGATGGAGTTAGAGGATATTATGCTAAGTGAAATAAGTCCATCAGAGAAAGACAAATACCATGTGATTTTACTTATATGTGGAATTTAAGGAACAAAACAGATGAGCATAGGGGAAGGGGGAAAAAAGAAAGGGAAGCAGACCCTAAGAGACTCTTAACTAGAGAGAGCAAACTGAGGGTTTCTGGAGGGGAGGTGGGCAGGGGAAGAGCTAAATGGGTGATGGGTATTAAAGAGGGCGCTTGTGATGAACACTGGGTGTTGCATGAAATCATATTGAATTAAAGCCCATCCTAATAAGTGATCCCATTTTAACTGGATTACCTCTGTAAGGACCCAGTCTTCACATAAGGTCACATTCTGATGTACTGGGGGTAGGACTTTATCACATGGATTTTGAGGGGACACAATTCAACCCATAATAACCACTTACACTTCTACAATAGTATTTCCCTTATTGGTTATGATAATTTACTTGTCTTGATTCTTGATTAAACTTTGAGACAATTTGAACATATAGTAGTCACTTAGTAAACATTGAGGGTATGAGTGAAAGTATGCTCTGAAGAACAATTATTGATCCTAACACCCACCTTCTGCCTTTCCCATAGGGCTTCTTCTTCTTTTCTCTTTTAAAGATTTTTATTTATTTATTTGAGAGAGAGAGAGAGAGAGAGAGAGAGGGAGAGAGAGCGAGCCTGAGCATGAATGGGAGATTGGATCAGAGGGAGAAGGAGAAGCAAATCTGTGCTGGCAGGGAGCCAATGCAGGGCTCGATCCCAGGACCCTGGGATCATGACCTGAACCAAAGGCAGAAGCTTAACTGCCTGAGCAACAGAGGTACCCCCTCTGTAGGCTTCTGGGCCGGCCACAGGGCTTCTTAAATTGATTAGACAGCCTTCTGTTTCAAATATCCATCCAGGCCTCACCACCCTTTTCCCAGGCTTGCTTTTTCCTACATTGTACCATGTTGTAGTGAATCTGAGCACATCTGTGATGTCCATTAACACTACAGGGACAGGGCCTTGAGTTAATATTCATCTTCATACTCCCATTATCCAGTGCCATGCTTGGAGCATAGTGAATGTTCAATGTTTATTGAACTAACAGAAACCAGCAGAACTCTGACCCAGACAAAGAAGTAAGGACAAAAAAATCTTTCCACAAAGGTATCTTAGGAATGACTATAATCTCTGTGACTTCAGGGCACATGGATCTTTCACTGTTGTCCATTCATCGAAAACAGGTCAGTGTAACCTTCAGACTGCAGCTGCCTCTTATCACTGTGTCCCCTGAGAAGTGGAAATCAAGTTACATGGAAAGCAAAGTGAAATTACTTTGCAGTCTTCTCCCTGCTGTTAGTTCCTAAGGAAGGAAACAGTGTCACGTTTCATTGTCTCTGTATCACAATGGCAATAATAATAATAATAATAATAATAATAATAATAAATAAATAAATAAATTCCCTTGCTTTGGAACAGTGATGTTCAGATCCTTAGGCTGCAGCAGCATAGGATTTTTTAGGAAGACGCATTTTTAGGAGAATTTGGCAACACAAGGAAGTGCTGCAATCCAGTTGTTAACACCATTTTAGCATTGTCTTAATTCCCATTCCAGATGTTCCACTTGGTGGGGTGAGAGTGTGAGCATTTTTTTCCTTGGAAATTCAGCAAATACCATAGCAGTGTATAGTTTGTCCTCATCTCCAGAGAGAGATTCTGAGAGGAATGCTTCACTTGGCATGAATTCAAGGACACCCATTATAATAGGAGAAATCATACATCACAGTAAAAGGAAATGTTAAATTTCACTCATTATTGTCCAGTTGCCTTAAAATATATTTTCATTTGAGACTCCTTCTGTGGAGACTGCAGTGTTGTGATAGCAAATGAACAAAGAAATGAGTATAGATATATACGAGGCAGTAAAATCTTATTTAAAATACTAGAAATAGTACACTTTATAGAAACTAAAGTACCTTGGGCATTCCTGCCGTATGTGGAGTGAATAAAAAGTGTGATGAATCCTGAGCAATCTTTCAATTTACTATTGAATGATTGAGTTTTGCTTTTCTTTTCAAGAAAATTTAACAATTTAACAACCTGGTATGACATTAAAATAGTCTCATCACAATTTCTATGGTTCCATTCTTGATTTTGTGCTGTAGGATCTCCTTATAGGTGAATCTATAAATTAAAAATAAAAATCTCCTTTCAATGTATTGATAACTAAGTCATGATGCAGACAGTTTTATCAAGTGTTGCCTGACTTTGAATTTGGCTCTCTAGGAGGTCCCAGGTGTATTTTGCTCCAAAACATTCTCTCCAGATGTGTCTCTGCCATTTAGAATTGAATTTATGCATGCTCATATTCATATTTGAGATGACCAATATCTCAGTAATGTTTTTATTGATCTTACTGCAAAAGGATGAGAGCTTAATTGGTAGGAAGAGATTGGTTCTGTCTGGGTTTATTTGATAAGGTGGACCCTTAGGGGAGATCATTAGGTCTCAATGAAAAAAGAATTGGTCTTATTGCTGTCCTTTCAAACTGTTTCTGCTTATCTTATCATGAGGATGGCGGTGGGGCTCTGTGTTTAGGCATAAAGCTGGGCTGGATTTCATGGACTCCCATGGGGGCTCAGTGACCAATGAGAGGCTGTTGCTAGGGAGAGATTGCAACCAACATATGCTAACTAAATCAGACTTGATGTAAGTTGAAAAAAAAAAAAACAACAAGAGGAGATAAAATTCTCTTTGTCCATTTCTCTCTCTCTCTCTCTCTCTCTCTCAGTATTAGGTACTCTATGCGTTTCTGATTATAGCACTATTATTCTTACCTCTTATTTACCCAGACCTATTGTTTTTTCTTTTTCTTTTTCTGTCTTGTATACTTCAGCCATGCTTTTCATCTTAGCTACTCTACTGCCCTCTCTACCTATAAAATCACCATCTCTCAATTTGTCATAGTTAATTGCTAGTGACTCAGTTCATAGGAAATCTAAGAATAAAAAAAAAGCTCATTAAATATCAAGGGTTTGTGGTGATAGAAATATGGCGATCTATGTTGAGGCAGCAGCTCAGGGACAAAGTCTGGACAAGATCTCAGAAACTGAAACGTTTGGTATTTAGCCTGCCCACAGGGTAACTCGTTTGTGCTGGAGTCTGCTTACTGGGAATCAACAGAAACTCCTAAAATATGCCAAGTTATGCAACACCCTCAAAGTAATACAGTGCTTATTGCTCAATAATAATGTGTCAACTATAAGTAAATAGGAAATCAGTCCTTTCTCTTCAGGGAAAGTAATATAGTATACGCCTTTCATGCAATTCAAGAATGAGTAAGATGAATCATATATTTATGAAAGCTTCAATGATTAGAGAAAATATCCATTCATGTCCAACCACACCTCCCTCATAGACTTGCATACCCCAAATCACATTAAGAAAGTGTTTCCTATTTTTCTCCCCTATTCCTATAATGAATGATGTTGGATCTTTAATTAAGCTGAATATTAAATAATGAATTACTTATTAAATTTTGACATATTGAAAATTCTTTCCATGATACAGAAAAAAAAGTCTGGTTTCTTGTCAGTGCTTTGAGTAACATTGTAAATGTTTGCTTTGTATTTGTAGTAACAGATCAGGTAATACAAAAAATATATTAATTCTCAGCTTTATTATTATTTATTTTAGGTTAATTCAATTTTTAAGCCAAGAGACTGGAACAACACAAATAAAGCTTTTTATTGTTGATTACAAGGCCAAATGAGTTCTGTCTCCTATTCCATTGTGTCGATAGATACTGTTTTACTGAATCAGTGATTCTGATCCCTGAACACTGTTTGTAAGAGCTACTGATATGGCTCCCTTTCTTAAGCCAGAAGGGCTTGGGATGTGCTTCATCTCAATACCATTAAAAACATTTTCTCATTTATTGCATGTCCTCCTTACAAACCTAGCTCCTGGCTGCCTATGGTGGAACAGATCAACTAGTGAGGTATATATATCTGACATCCTTTCATTTCAGAGTGAGTATCCATAATGTGGGAACATCCAGTTTTGAGGGAAAAAAGCAGTTTTGTGCTCTCTGTCAGATGTTCTGAGAGGTGATCTCACATTTTATTTACCAGACTTTGGTTCCATATTTGGCTCAGAGCTGCCCTGGAAATGTGTGGGATGTTTGTGAAATGTCTGATATGTTTGTAATTTGCATTTGCCAACTCTATTTGGAAATCAGTACAAGAATAGAGAAAAAAGTAAAGGCAACTATTATGTTGCCAAATGTATAATTACTCTTTTTCATAATCTATTTTTCCTTGGAAATGATTGTTTTGATATCAGGCAATGAATTGTATCTACAGGGAAAAAAGAACCATCTTTACTATGGCTTATTTCCTAGGTTATATGTAACCAATGAGTCCTATCATTGTTTTTTTTTTTTTTTTGAGTCCTATCATTGTTAATCCTTTGCACTATTTGCTATTCTCAAAAAACTCAAGACCTGACACTTCATCTTATGAGATGATCCAGTATTTCTGGCTGTGCAAGAAATGTTGCTATCATTTCTTAAGGCTCTCCATGGATGGCTCCACACTATGATTTCAGGCCATTTCTCTCCCTTCTATTTATTCCCTGACTTATGTTATTCCTTGGCTGGTTTTCTATACATTCCATCAGTTGTTTTGAATTATGCCATTCTCAACCTGAAAAATCTTCTTTTAATTGCCTTCATCCAGATTCTTTCCATTCTTCAACACCCAGATCAGTTATTTTATAATTTTCTTTCTTTCTTTCTTCTTTCTTTCTTTCTTTTCTTTCTTTCTTTCTTTCTTTCTTTCTTTCTTTCTTCTTTCTTCTTTCTTCTCTCTTTCTTTCTTTTACAATGGGGAGAGAAAGAGAGAGAGAGAGGTGGGGGAGGGGCAGAGGGAGAGGGAGAATCTTTTTTTTTTCTTTTTTTCATGATAGTCACACAGAGAGAGAGAGAGAGATTGAGAGGCAGAGACATAGGCAGAGGGAAAAGCAGGCTCCATGCACCGGGAGCCCGACGTGGGATTCAATTCTGCGTCTCCAGAATCGCGCCCTGGGCCAAAGGCAGGTGCTAAAACGCTGCACCACCCAGGGATCCCGGGAGAGAAAGAATCTTAAGCAAGCTCCACACCCAGCGTGAACCCAACATAGAGCACAACATGAAATTCGGTCTCACCACCCTGAGATCATGACCTGAGCCGGAAATCAAGAGTCAGATGGTTTGACCGAACCACCCAGGTGTCCCTAGATTATTTTCTATTCTTAGAAGCCTTACTTTATGGCTGCACTACGCTTCTCTGGATTATGGGTTTTTGTCTCACCATCTAGATGGTAAGTTACTTGAGAATGATGGTCATCTCATACTTTTCTTGTATTCTCCATGATATCTTGCACAACACTGGGCACAATGCAGACATTCACGCTTGTGTATTCACATATTGGTTTTAAGCTGTATATATATATATATATATATATATATATATATATATATATATGGCATATATATATATGTATATATTATATATATATAGTATAAAAGCCCCCAACTTAATGCTCTCTACCCGATACTATAATGACATGAGAAATGAGCACCTTTTCCCTTCCTGTCTTAGGGACATTTATGCTCTAAGGTAATGAAAATAATAAAATAACTATTATCTTTGTCATTATTTATTCATTTATTTATTTTCTTGAGAGAGAGAAAGCAAGGGAGAGAGCTAATGCAAGCAAGGAGAGGGGCAGATGGAGAGGGAGACAAGCAGACTCCCTGCTAAGCAAGTAGCCCCATGTGGGGCTCAATCCCAGGAACCTGAGATCATGACCTGAGCTGAAATCAAGTTTTGGCAGCTTAACCCACTGAGCCACCCAGGCAGCCTGTCGTTATTATTTTATATATTGCATGGCGACCACATGAACTAAGTTCTACATATGTCATTTAATTTGATCCTCAACAGTCTAGCAAGAGATGTATTGACATTGATATTTTAGAGGTGAAGCTATATTTTAGATGCTGAAGCTCAGAGAAATTAAATGAGTTTTCCAGGGTCACAGAGATAGTTAATGATAAAGCTGAACTGGAATCTAGGTCATCTTTTGTGGAGGCCGAGAAAAATTAAGGCCATCCCACCTAAAGTTTAGCATTAGCACAAGTATAGCCATCTTAGGTCCCTGTGAATAAGAGCTGAACTTTAAGGGGAAAAACTGCAGAATGTCCTCAAGGTCCTCTGCAGGTAATCCCATATCAGAAAGACAACAGAGTTTAGAATTGCCCTCGGCAGAGAATCCCATATCAGAGAGACAATAGAGCCCACGCCCGTGGTAGAAAGTCCCATCTTAGAATTCTTCCATCCCTTCTGGAAATCCCCTAGACCAGCCTATAAAAAAACCAGCTGTAACCCACTTCGGGTCCAAGTCCCTGCTCCGCTGTGTCAGGTATACTTGGATCCAAGCTTGAGCTTGCTAATAAACCCTCGTGTGCTTGCATCGGTGTCGGCTCCTTGGTGGTTTCTTGGATTCACAATCTTGGGCACAACACTTTCTTTTAACAAAACAAAGCAATGTGTTCTTTTTCTTGTCTTCTTTTGTCATGTTTTGGGGATTGATGAAGAGTCTCACTCACCATTCATCACATGTTCCTTCCTTCTCTTGCCAGATACTGCCAGCCCTCAGGCCTATAACCTCAGGTTGCCCAGGAGCCTCCTCTGCAGGGCTTGCAAATGGTCTTCCTGTCCTTAGGGAAAATTCTTGTACTCTTCTCCAACTCTTTCTTCTACTGCTCTTATACCTTCCCAGGTGACAGGCGAGCTCATATCTGATAGATTGATCTTCATACTGTACTAATAGGTAATTGTGACTCATTTTTTGTCATCCTTATCAGAAAAAATTGTGTGCTGAAAGTGAGCCCTAAGGATCATAGTTTTTTTATTCTCAACTAATGAAGTTCTAATAATGAGAATTTTATCGTTAAAGAAAGTTTTAGAAGCCTGAGCCTTTCAATAGTGCCTCTCAAATCACATCATACACCAACTGCCTACTCAACCTGAAAAACATTTAAGTCTAACTTTCATTTCTTTTCCCTCATCTTTTCCTTGGAGCAAAGTGAGTTTTCAAGAAGTATGGTAAATTCTGCCTCCCATGCTTACAGCCTCCTTTGTATTATTTTGCTCATTTTAGAAATTTAAATTTTAAGACATCTATTCCCAATGCCTTATATGGCAGATGAATGCACTTGATCTCAAGGATGTACCCCCATGAGAACAGGAACTTTGTCTCATGCTTACTGTTTGGGAACTTGGGAATCAAGGCTGAGCCTTGCCTGACAGAGTAAGCTCTCAGGAAATACTGAGTTTATTGATGAAATTAGCATGTATCAAATTAGTTATTCTGGATAACCATGAAAACTAATATTTATTAGACTAACTATATGCCAGATATTTTCTTAAGCTTCATGTATTTATTTTTAGAGGATGAGAGAGAGTCCACTCATGTGAGTGGGGGGAGGGGCAGAGGAAGAGGAAGAGAGACAATCTCCAGCAGACTCCCAGCTGACCACAGAATCCAATGTGGGGCTTGATCTCATGACCCTCAGAGCATGACCTGAGCCAAAACCAAGTCAGGCACACAACCGACTGAGCCACCCAGGCACCCCTATGCCAGATATTTTTATAAGCACTTTGCACATATTAACTTAGTACTTAGGTCAACTTCCAATACCTGTTTTTTTATATTTATATATATATAAATAATATATAATATATAATATTTTGGTGCCTTCTAAAGATATCTAAGGCACCAAAATATTATGCAGTTTAACCAGTTTTGGGTCAGTTTTGGATCGGGGATATGAAACCAGACAAACTCAGTTCAAAAAGTGGCTAACTAAGAAAGTTGTTCAACTATTAAATCCTCCAGAAATATTGCCTCCACCATCCCTAAGACAGACTAGGTAAAGTGTTCCATTTTGGATCACGTTATAGCATATGATTTGTATATATCACATTGTATTATAATAACTTGTCTTTGTCGTTCTTAATTTAAATGACTGGGTTTAAACAGAAGGTTATGAAAAAAATTGAAGCAAAATATATAATTAAAGATCAATTTGGGATAAGGTCAGAATAACAAAGCATTCTCTATATGGAAAATTATTTTGATTGTTATATAAAAGATATAGATTAGGATAACAAACAAAAATAAACACTACCAGACTCTAGAGCCCAATGATTCTCATTTTTTGTTAATTTCTATAATTAGAATTTGCTAAGCAAGAGCATCTGATTTTCTTTGTACTTTCAGTTTTATTTTATACAGTGTTATCTAGGTCCAAGTAAATATCATTTGCCACAGATATAAGTTAATTAACTCTCTATTATGCTATCCTGTATTAGGTGTTCATTGCCCCTCATATTTATTTGATAAGTACTTACATCTTTGTCATTGGGAAATATGTTCTCTGAGTTAGCACTATGGAAATGCAGAGAGTGACCCTGCTGTGGTTTATTGGGTCAGGTCAGAGATTGAAAGGTCCCAGATGGCTGCAGGATCTTGCAGTATGTGGGTCTGTTGCTAGGAGACCATATTGATCTTTTCTAGCCTCTTAGCAGATGACCTCCTCTACTTGCCAGTGATTGATTGCCATCATTTACAGCATTAGGTAGAGTGTTTGCCTTGTCTTCAGTATTTAAAAAGTTTAAAAATCTAATCATTAATGCTTAAAATGCTTTAAGGTCTTTTTTTAATGCACCCATAGCAGCCTATCATTAGGTATGCCTGTTCATTTAACATGGCCAGTTTCAAATATGGTTCAATAGATATATATTTTCCTGCCTTAATATAAATAAAATGTGATTATCAAAACCAATTTGCTTATATTAAACAAAGTTAATTTGGTTTTTGCTGGTCAAAACCAAACTCTGTTGTGTCTGCCTTGCCCAGCTCTTTGTCTTAGGCACAAGGCTCCAACTAGAATGCAGATAGGTTTCGTACATTAAAATGTTCCACTTACAGAGAATAACAGAAGACTTAATTGCACCTCAGTGCTTTCATGTCTGGCCCCTAAAGGTCAAGTTGGACAGTGCAGTCAATAGCTGGACAGCTAGTCCAATGAGAGAGCTTTTCACGCCAGTGGAGAAGGGCAGTACATTTGAATGCTGTTCCAGTCTCTCAAGAAGGAAGTCTATACACAAGTCAGGCTTCCTGGTTACAGCTCTCAATGATTAAATGCCTGATATAAATATAGTGCTGTCTAATATTTTAGGGTGGATTAAAAAAATCAGATGGAGACAGCCTTGAAGAGAACAGCTTTCTGTTAGACTTGTGAAAGAATCCATTTAAACAGATACTGCAGCAGTATTTTGCTCAGCCTGCCCTGTCTGAGAGAGGGTCTTGAAGACCCTAGTATCCTATAAATCTTGACTTCTCTAAAGTTTCTGGGAGAAATGGAGATGTGATGGTAGTTTTCATGAAAGTAATGGTGATACATACTAGGTGCTTATTCTGTGTCAAACATTGATCTCAGCAATACATAGGTATGCACGTGCACACATACACACACAGATAGATAGCTATTATTTTTATTATCCATCATAACAATCCTATTAGGTAGGTATTATTATTTTAAATAAGATGAGTATATTGAAGCACAGATGTTGCAAATGATTTGCTAAGGTCTGTGCAGCCAGGAAGTGATGAATGGAACCAGGATCCATCCCATACAGTTCGAACGCAGAGCCAGGAGTCCTAACCACCATTATCACCCTCTGCCTTGCAAGAATGAGATCTGGATCTGATCCAAAACTTCTCAGTAATGATCAGAGAACTCCAGCAATTCTCATCCCTCTATTCACCTCATCATTGGTCCCTTGATGCTTTGCTGACGGCAGTCTCCATCAAATATTTTGCTGACCTAAAACATGGGTCTGAGGAAGGAATTAGAGCAGTAGCACTTCCCATCAGGCCTCCCCAGGGAGAGGTGAGAACAGGTTTCCAAATCACTACTGTAGAGTAGTATTGTCATCCCCTTCCCTGTGTGAACAATGACTGCACTGTCTTGCATTTCCACATTCCCAGTAATTTATACATCTCAATTCAGTGATAGCCACCTCACCTTCCTAAGTGCCCCTTAATCTTCTCCCATGAAAAACAGAGAAGTAATTAATATCTGCAGAGCAGTAAGAGAGATACTGGACATGAGGTAGCATCCCATCTGTGGAGACTGGACTACAAGGAGCATATTCTTAAGGATTTTATTCACTTTTAAATCCTAGCAATGTAATTTTTACTCTACAAAACCTAATTCGTATGTGCTTGAAGCCAATAATTTTATTCTTATAAAAGCTTCTGAAACCATTGACTCATTGAAGCTCATGAAATATAAATAATTTGAAACATTTTAGGGTTCATTGTTTTCTTTGGATCTCCTATTACGCTGCAGGATCGTAGTGTCTTAGAGAATTTTCAGTTTGGTCAATAAATAAATAAAATTCCAGAAAATGTGTATGTGTAAAAGGGACAGTGTGGATATCTCAATGGATATATTCCTAAGTTATAGTAATAGTAGCTGACATGTGTAGAGGCTTATGTCCCTGGTACTGTTCTAAACATTGTAAATGTATTCTCTCATTTAATATCCACAGCCATCCTATGAGGCAGGTTCTAGTATTATCTTCTTTTAGCAAATGAGGAAACAGAGACACAGAGAATTTCACCAACTTGCCACAGAATACACAGAAATTATTTGCCAGAGATAGGATTTGATCCTAGGCAATTAGGCTGACTGGCCCATATTCTTAAGTAGAGTGTTTACATTCATTTTAATTATTGGAGAACTCTTTTTCATTAAGTTGATCATAGCAAAACTTTCATTACAATATGTTTCACTGCAATAATTTAATATAATGCCTTAACTGAAATTTTCTATTGGCTCAATTTTTGTTAAAAGTAGAATTTTCCTCATATTTAACCAAAGAGAATCTCCACTCTAAAGTTTGAGTTCAGTTTGCATAAGATCTATTGTGAGAAATTTTATCCTATCTCCATTACTCCAGGGTCACCACACTACAACCAGGTCTAAAACATTTAGCACTGAAGTCCCAAATATATAAAAAAAAACAAACATACCTATGGTTATAATCATAATTTTAGTTTTATGTATAGGCATTCATAATTTGTATAGAGTCTTATATGTGTATATACGTATGATTTGTGTGTAGAGATAGAGATAGATGATAGATAGATAGATAGATAGATAGATAGATAGATAGATGATAGATAGACTTAGAGAGTGAGAGAGAGAAAGAGAGAGGAAGAGAACTATATGTAGGTGCCCATGTACCCCAGGCCCAGAAGCTAAATCCTAACTGGACTAAACAAACCATCGTAATTACATTCCCTTCATCAATAATTATAAATGGCATTTAGCACCATTATGGACCATTTAGCACAATTATGGCCCATGAGATATATTGAGGAAGTCAGATGGTTGAACTTCTAGCAAAATTCTTCTTTTTGCACTGGATTAACCAACCTGAAACCATGAACTGTGCTACAGGTTGTTATATGAGATAAGTTTTTCTGGTTGTTTTAAGCCTGTGTGGTCAGGTTTTCTATTACTTGTTGCTTTAAGTCCAAGAGAAGTTATATCAGGGGTGAACAAACATTTGCGAAAAGGGCCAGTAAGCATTTTCACCTTTGCAGGTCATATAATTCTTGTCACAATTACTCAACTCTGCCCTCATACCATGGAGTGGCTTATAGGTAACACCATTCAAATGGGTGTGCCTGTGTTCTAATAAAACTTTATTTACAAAAGTTTTCTAAATTAAATTTATTGAACAAATGCCACCTCAGTCATAAAATCAACAATTATAAAGCCATCCAGAGACCCCCAGATATTTCTTTGAGTCACAGTCATAATTTTGAACCTGAGAGACTATGGGAGAGAGTCACTGACATGGGGTCCAGTTTCAGCCCTATGACTTCTCTGTATGACTTTAATTAAATAAGTTACCCAGCTTTGCTGAACCTCGGTTTCTTTATGGGCAGCATGGGGAGTATTAGTAACTCCCCATAGTGTTGTTAGATTGGAAGTGAAGTCTAAAGTTCTCTCCACAGAGTGTCTGGCTCCTGCTAAACTTAGTCAGATCTTATTCTGTTTGTCTCCTGTGGTTTCTGCAGGGTCACTCCTGCTAACAGTCTGCTTTTTCTGCCTGTGGGAGTTCAGGTGCTTATTATTGTTGTTGTTTTTTAAATAACACAAAATCAAACGTATTTGCATATACAACAAAGAAGATTGGGACTTTAGGTAAAACAGGAAAGCAGTTGTCTGTCAAATGGACAGCAAGATTCTTAAGTAACTGACTATGGGACCTACAGTGATGGGAAGACTTGCAGTGTTGCCTTCAGAAGTTATGTCTCTATACCTGATGCTTCCGTAGGCTTTCGAACATGCCTTAGTGCCAGGTTAGTTCTTCTAATTCCTTCTGACAATCAAGATGGTTTCAAAAGGATTTGCTTCACTGGCCACTGTTTGCCAATCTCTGATATAGATGATGTTCTCAAATATTTTGAATCAGAGTATGCTTTGGTGGATCAAAGTCTCTACACTATCTGCTTTATTATACAATAGAACCCTTCCAATTGCACACGGGAAAAAAAAAAAAACCCAAACTGAGTTCCTCAGTGAAGGAGACTTATTAATGCAAATAACTGAAAGGTCCAAGCACAAATTTAACATTAGTCTAGACTTGGTCCAGGAGTTCAGATAACATTATTAAGTTATCTCTTTCTCTCTATCTCTTGGTTTAGCCTTCTGCTGGCTGGATTTATCCTCAGCATACCTATAATGGTCCCTGACACTTCATGGCTCACTTCTTTCTGCCAGTAGTTCCAAGGGAAGAGGCATCCATGTAAATCCTGGGATTCATTGGAATCAAACCAGTTTGGGAGATTTGTGTGTTCCTGCACCAATCATTCTTGGACCAGCACAATTGGAATTATGGTAGTGGGTCAATAATGTGCCAATAATAAAAGTAATCTTGGTGATACATCCCTAAAAAGTGGCACCATTGCTGAATCATACAGACTAAGAATGAGCAAATAATGGTCCCCAAGGGTAACATAAAATTCTGAGAAAGAGCTTACAGGTGGCACTGTAATATCAACTGTGTTTACATCTTGAATATTTGAATACAATTTCTAAGAAAAGATGTAATTGTAGAATATGTATAATTATAGAACATGTAAGCAATGGCATCACCTTATCTACACAACCAGCCCTGACCCTGAGAGGTAAATAACTGCCCCCTGCTCTATGCCCCTACAGCTCCATCCCCATGCCCCATATCATATTATCATAGCCCATTAATGCTTCAAATCACTCGATAGGATATATTTCCCGACTTGTGACTACATTTTCCATAATAGTAAAGAAGTTATCACTTCATCATGTGCCTCAATTGATTTCATAATGCCTAATGAATAGTAGAAACTATAACAAATGCTTATTTCTTCAATAAACTATTTCCAGAATTAATCATACAATAAGCAACAATATTAAAAGATATCAGATTACATTAAGTAGTCAACTCAGACCCCCAGTTAGTCTGATATTCTACAATTGATATTCGTCTCCTCACCTCCCCTGCCAATACTCCAAAAAAGCCTTTTTTGTGTCTGTTTAAAATCATTTGCATATTGTAGAGACCTACTGACCCTGGGAGGAGAAATACATAGAAATAGAGTAGTACAAAGTTCAGGCTCCCACATCCAATTTGGGGCTTTGATGACACTGCTTAAAATTAAGATCGAAGAGTTTGTCAAAAACACAAGTTGCTAGACAGTCTTGAATTTACAGGATTTTATCAACTGGCCCAAGCAAATTTCTTAATTCTTTCAAGGGATTATATGTTTCTGAAGGACCTGGGAACCACCTCTTTGAAACATGGTCACTGAAGGAGAGAGCACCTTTATCCCCCAGTCCCTGTAGGAGGCCAACTGCCTAAATTCAAAAAAAAAAAAAAAAAAAAGGAAAATTAGCAAACACAGATGGACTGGTCACACTGACCACCCTCTCTCCTAGTATCTTTCAGTACTTTTCCATTAGCTCACCCCCTGGTTTTAAATATGCCCTCCCACCTCACCTTTTCTTTCAGCAAAGTTGAGTTCAATCATTCTACCTTACTGCAATAGTCTTTAATAATTTTTTTTTCCTACTTAGTTGGTCTGATGCAAACCAAGAGTGCCTAGAAAAGGTGGGAAAAAGTGTTTACAAAATTTTTTTGAAGGCAACAGAGAAAAAGTTCACAGGACTTGAGGGACCATCACCCCTCGAGGAAAGAGAAGCCAACTCTGGGGATTACTTTTGTCTGCAAACCATTTGTCTATAGTGGTGACTGGTTAAGAATATGAATAGAATCTTCAGAGGTTTCATCTGGTATAATTGTTCCAAATATTTCTTGCCCCTGTCTATACACACTAAAGGAACTTCTCTCCCTTTGGTATCTGGGTTGTGTCTGATTGTTTTGAACAAAGGTATGCAGAAGTGGTATCCGGAATGTTCAAGCTTAGGTATTAAGAATACCTCACAGTTTCAATTTCTTCTCTCTTGGGACACAAACACCACACTGTGAAAAAGTTCCAAATGCCACATGAAAAGGTTCACATGGAAGATATATATTTGGAGGAGTGGTCACACATGCATTATTCATTATAATTCACAGCATAAACATCCCAAATTTATCGGCATCAAAATGGGTAAATAGACTAAGATGTTCATACAGTAGATACTTAAGAAAATGAAAATATACTGCTATGTGCAACAATATGTATGAATCATACAAACATAATATTGAGTTAAAAATCACACAAACATAATATTGAGTTAAAAATAGGCAAATCTAACACATGGCCTGTTAAAAGTCGGTAGATGTCCTTGAAGTGGAGTGGGAATGTTCTGGCGGGTGGGAGTCTGGAGGGAACCTCTCTAACATGAGTCATGTCCAATTTCTTTACCTGGGTGGTATTTGTATGGACGTGTTCACCTTGTAACAATTCATTAGCTGTTCTAATTCAATTGACTTTTTTTAAATAACTTCAGATTGAACCAAAACAGAAAAACTTTCCTTAGCCATAGATAATAGATTTTACCAATATTTAGGGAGCAGGAAGAGAAACTGTAAGTCTATGAAAGAAATAAGAGGCTCTACCTATATGCTGCCATATTTATGCAATAGCAGTTGGATTTATTTTAAATAGTCTATATGTAATCTTACTTGTATTGGTGTCAAAAGTCTGTCCCCTTTCCTGGATTTCTGATCATTTCTGTTAACCTTTTGGAGTCCATATTACCAGAAGACTTAGCTCCTTTTTTCTTTATGGGGAGGGTTCAGCTCCCTTTCCTTGTCATTCCCTGCTCTCATCCTATTTCAGTAAATAGATTGTCTTCTGGGCCAGAGCAGTTCACATGGAAATGCTCACTTTTCTTATGCTTCAATATATTTGTTTTCTAATTTACATTTCTCCACCGAGTTTATGTCTTTAAATGTCACATGCTGATGACTTTCAATCTGAGGAATAAAGCTTCTCAGTTTTCAGAGAGCAAACAACCTTGTCTGCTTATCAAACTGAAGTAGCAGAGAAAAATGTGACTGTGAAGCCATTTCCACTGGTTCAGGGAGTTTGCTCTCACCTATTCACTTGGTGCCATTAAACCTGACAGCTTCCAGCCTTCAAATGATTCCTGTGGTGTTAAAAGTCTATGTGTATTTCATGTCATTCAGCTAGTTTATAATGCTTGCTTGGCTCTTTCCTGTCCACAGAAATCCTATGCAGCTCTTTCTCAATGATAATTGTACATTTTTTCCCACCTATTCTTTCACTGAGCTACTGGGCACATTTCTGTACCATTTGTTGCCATTTAGAGAAATTACAGTGATATTTAGCTTTTTGTTCTTGGGGTTTATAATATAACACATTATTACCAGACTATGCTAAAGCATGAAGATACACAGCTGAAAATACATAACCACAGAACATCATTGATTTATTAAGTGACTTTTGAGTGTGTGTTTGCTTTAGGAAGGGCTATGCAAAGCATTGTTATAATGATTTGGAAACAATGACACAGACACACAACCCCTTAGAGAGATAAGATAACAAATAAATTATATCAAGGAAGAACTACAGATTTTTGAAACTAAACGACCTTAAAGATCCAATTCAAACCTTCATGTTTATATCTGAGTCAAGTGAAGTCTAGAAGGGTAAATGGATGCCTAATGCTTTCCAGCCAGTAAGAAAGGCAGACCGACATTGAAAACCAGGCATGCTCTCTACCACATAACATATATATGTATAAACAAGTGCTAAAATACAATAAAAATAGTTGTGAAGCTCAAATAATTCTTATTATCTACTGCATATGACATCCATTGAATCAATTTTGCCATAGTTTAATTTTGCTTACTAATTAGGCAACCTCGATTTTCTTCAACAAGTGATAGTAACTATCCTGCCCTTACCTTAGAATGAAAAACCAAGGTGATCTTCTCAGTACTAGATCCCTGAAAGAAAGTGCCCTCTATAAATATCTACTGTCACAACTTATTTAAAGAGGTTTGGAAATAACAGAGGCCAAACTGTTCCAATGCAAATAAGCTGTGCAAATATGCCAAGATGGAAAAACCGTAATATGGCCAAGAAAGAAAGGGAAGGAAGAAAAGAAAGAGAAGGAGAAAAAGAAAAGAAAGAATGTCAAAGAGCAGTTGTAGGAGGAGAAAAAGGGGAAAAAATGTAATCCACGTAGTCTCAATGTGAAGAGGTGAAGTCAAACTATTCTATGAAATAGAGGATCACACCACCAAGAATGACATAGCCGTTTTGCATATATCTTTGGGGACCAACCCTGAAACATATTTACAGAATGATATACAACCTACTGATATAAAATTTGATATCAAAGAGAATTACAAATAGATTTTACTACCACTGAAAATGAACATAGAACTTCTGTGATAAAATAGCCACCCCAAGGAAACTTTCCTTTTCATATGTAAGGAAAGCCTACATACATAAAATCTGGTTTTATTTCCAATGGTACTTTTGTTTGATATGTTGACAATGGGCTACTTTGTTGAAAAACATCTCGATGAAACTGTTCCTTTTGGATGCTGAAATAATACTGAATAATTTGGGAGAAAATAAAATGGACAAGTTCATAGATAATAAACACATCTATTATTAAGCCTGAAATGTTAGCAGTGAATCCCGGCTGAACTGAGATGACTAGATGCAGGAATAATTATGAATACTTTAACATTTAGTAAACAATCCCAAAAAGATGTGTTAACATTAAAGGGACATTAAACAGCAGCATGAAGTTAAGTGGGAAAACAAAGGAGAATTGCATTGTTTAAGAATGAGTTGAGGGATCAGGGTTTTTTTTTTTTTTTTTTTTTTTTTGATCAGGTTTTTAATCATAAAGTATCAACTATGTTGCCTTGCAAAAAGCTACCATTTGAAAAATACATTTATTTGTTAAATTATTTGGGCACACATTATAAGCAACATTTTGGTTTTATTTTTAATTTAATGAATGAATTGAGCCTGTAAACCAATTATTTTGGCGTTATATAAACAAAGCCGTTAATTCTTTCTTTTGCTTTTTTTTTTCCTTTAGTAATCTTGGTAAACAAAAATGAGTTCATCATAACCTTTGGTTCATAGTGCACTTTCATCATTGTTTGAATGGCCAACTTTTATTTATCCATTTATTCATTTACATTTTAAAATTATTTATTTTAAAAACTGGTAAATATATAAAATTTACAACTTATCATTTTAACAGTCTTTTAATATATAGTTCACTGCCATTAAGTACATTGGCACTGTTGGGGAACCATCACCACAGCCTATTCATAGAAGGTTTTTCATCTTACAAAACTGAAATTATGCACCACTTAAGAGCTCCTCCTCCCACCAGCCCTTAGTAGCCACCATTCTACTTTCTGTTTCTATGAATTGGACTAATCTAAGTACCTCATGTGAGTAGAATCATTCACCATGTGTCTTTTTGTGATTAGCTTATATCACTTCGCATAATGCCCTCCAGTGTCATCCATGTTGTAGCATGTGTCAGAATTTCCTTCCTTTTAAGGTTGAATAATAGTCGTTGTATGTTTGTGCCACATTTTGTTTATTCATTTGTCCATCAGTGGACACTTGGATTACTTCCATCTTTTGACTGTTATGATCAAGGCTGCTATGAACAGGGGTGCGCAAATATCTTTTCCTACCCCTGCTTTCAATTTTTTTGGATATGGACCCAGAAGTGAGATTTCTGGATCATAAGGTAATCCTATTTTTAATTTTTTGAGGAATCTCCATACTGTTTTCCATAGCAGCTGCACCATTTTACATTCCCACCAGCAGTGCACAAGGATTCCATTTCCTCCTCATCCTCACAAACACCTAATTCTGCTTTTTTGATAGTGGTCGGGGTAAGTGGGGTGAAGTGGTATCTCATCACCACTTTTGTACCTACTTTTAATACTATAAGAAATATCCCCCAAATCTATCACCTAACCAGAACTAAAATATTATAGCTATGCACATGCTCCTCTCTCATTTCCTCCTCTGTCTCTCCCTAATGGTAATCTGATGTAATTGCTTGGTATTTCTCATTTTTTATAGAAATATGTATATAGTCTATGTCTAAATATCTTTACTTTTATTTGAACTGTGACTATCACTCCTGAAGAAAAAGAGAACTTAACAGACATATCTCTCCAAATAGGAACAAAGATAATCATGACCACAGCCACTAAGAAACCAGTTAAACCTATTCACTTCTTGTGGTTACAATAAGTTAATGAAAAATTTTATGTTAATTAATTAATTGACTTCAAATAATTCTTTCTAATGAATAGTAGTTAACTGTACCAGGCATTGCAGAATGTCCAAAGATGAATATAAGCAGTCCCTCCATCAATACCGAACTTGTTGTCCAGTCATTTTTTTGTTCGCTTCACGTGTTCAAAGCTATAGGATATACCAAGAAGTTTAATAGACACTACTCTCTTCACAACCTTGCAAGATCGTATGATCTGTATGCTTAGTCTGATTTCTTGTCATTAAACCTGTTTCCTTTTCTTTGTAGCACACACCTAGAATATATTTTCCAGATACCTTTGTAATTATCCAAGGCCATGTGTATGGGTTCTGGTTAATGGATTCTGGAAGGAAATGATGTCCACCTCCAAGGGGGGAAACCTCACCCAAACTTCCACTCACTCTTTACCCCTATACGCTGGTCAAGGACACGGAAGATCTAGGGAATGGTGGAAACACAAGTTAGAAGGAGCTTCCATCCCTGAATCACTTTATAGCTGTCTGCCTGCTGAACAGTCACCCAGAAGAGCTCTGAGCAATCCGTTAAGCTTCCACAGTGTTAAAAGGACTTTATTTTCTAGAATGGGAAGATAGGTAATAAACCAGTGAGCATATTAATATATAATATAGTGATGATAAGTGTTAGAAAGGGGCTTAGTGAGAAGCAAAATGATTTGGGGAGATATTTAGATAAAAATATAAAGTACTGGAAAAGAATGAATTAAACATTTCAGAGAAATATTAAAAAGCTGAATATCATCAACATTAGAAACTGTATCTCAGTGATTTTAGCTAAATATGAATCTACTTAAAATGTACTACCAGTTATGAGCCTCTTTTTTGGTATAGATATAAAGAGAATAACAATATTTAACTTATAGTGGTAAAATTTTTGGAGGAGTGCATTTAATGAGATAAACAGTTGTCATTTGGTGGATATCAAAGAATGATAGCTGATTAATTAGTGAATTTTCTCAAGTGTGTTATTTATAAACCTTAAAGTGTCAGTACTAGGTAAGAAGAAAAAAATGTTGCAAGTCAGCAGGGGAATAATTCCTAAATGCTGATCCAGACAAAAGACTTATTACAATTTAGAGGAGGAAAGTAACAGCGGAAAAAAAAAATAGCAATGGGCTTTGTTTTAAACAGTGAAAAAGATTTGGTTAGGAGGAGAGGAACAACCTATGTTAATGAAGTGCAGTGAGGAGAAAACAGAGGTGTGAAGAGAGAGAGTGAGTAAACCAATTGGATGAAGTGAAAATGATAGTCAAGGAGCAATGAAAGCTCAGGTTTTATATATACACTTGATCCATAAAACAAAGAACCTTGAATGCCAAAGTAAGGCATCTTGTAAACACAATTCAGCAGTACAAAGATCGCACCAAAATTGATGAATTGATTCTAGAAAACTTCTCTCAGCCATCTGACAGTTTATTTAGTGTAATGCCAGTCATTGTCATTCTCTCAGCCAGAGGTACAGTTTATAAAATTAAACAACACATGTTTCATTCATAGGGATCTTTAAAAAGTCCCTGTCACAGTGCCCTGCCCACAGTCTATATATAATGCATATTGTTCATTACAGATTTATCTAATTACCTCATATACATGCCAGTTAACAGAAGATGAAATTACTTCTTTACAGATTTGTGTAGACTAATGCCTCTCCTATTATCCCCAAATGAGAAGATGTAAGAAATGGGAATTTCAGAATAATGAAGAAATTCATTTTGGTAAAGAAATATATTTAGATTGACTTGCTTTACTTAAATTTACATCTTCACCTCTACTATAACTGAGTAGAAATTTAAACAGCCTTTATTTTCCATTAGCATTAAAAATGAAAACACTCTTAAGATAGAAAGGAAAAGGGATGCCTGGGTGGCTCAGCAGTTGGGCACATCTGCCTTCAGCTCAGGGCCTGATACTGGAGTACCCAGGTTGAGTCCTGCATCGGGCTCCCTGCATGGAGCCTGCTTCTCCTTCTGCCTGTGTCTCTGCCTCTCTCTCTCTCTCTCTCTCTGTGTGTGTGTGTGTGTGTTTCTCTCATGAATAAATAAATAAAATCTTTTTAAAAATGGGGGAAAAAATAAATGAATATACAAAAGACGTTCAGCATTTTCCACATCTTTAAACAAAATTATTTCTAATTTCAAAGATTTTTTGTAGAATCCAGCTATGATGTACTCAATAATAAAATAAAATTCTTGTCCTTACAACAATATGAAGACGGGCTAGTAACTCTCTTTGTTTTATTCTACTATACAAGTGAGCCACCATAAGAAGATTTTGACCAAAGCTGACTCCTTTAAGGGACATTAGCTAGTTGTACTCCAACCAGGGTCCATTGAGATTATTGAAGACAGTCCGAAATGGGGCCAAAATAATATATTCACGGTCATATCTGTAATTATGGGTTTCCTTTTCTTCCTATCCCTTCACAATAGAATATGATAAAAGACATTGGAAAAGGGGGAAAAAAGGCCCTTAGGAGCTGCATGTTAGAGGATTCTGAGAAGATGGCACAGTAGGGAGCCCACCAACAATCCATCTCCCTACTCAACAATTACATGGGCAAAGTCTGTCTGGGTTAACTATTTTAGGATTCTCAAGTCCATTGAAGGTTTGCTACTTCCAGGGGAAACCTTGGATAGTAAACAATTATTTTTGGTCAACTTTAGCTCTTTCCTGTCACTATAGCAACTATCTGTCTGCCACCTGCAGCCAAGTGACAGGCAGCTGTGCATGAGTTCTGGGAGCAGCTTATGTACAGCTTGTAGGGGCCAGGGTGGCCTTTAAAGACCCTGTCCAAAAAACATTAGGGATCTGTCATCTGATCTCTGATGGCTGCTTCAGATCATAGAAAGGCAGACACAGAGATGATGGCCATTGTTGTTGTACCTCCCTCCATTGTTACAACCCCCTTCTCCTTTGGCTAAAGTGACTTCCAGAGGATTTAAAGGGACAAAACCTTTCTTCTTGCTTCAGTTTTCTCTTTTTGCACTGTGGGAGCCAAATATTCAAAAGCAACTTCTATTTATATAGCAGAAATTAGAAAATCACTGTGCATGCCTAGGGAAAGGCACAGTCTTGGAAAGGTTTGGAAAGAAGTTTATACCTCTGACTGATCTTCAACACAGAGACATAGCAATCAAAACCAAAACAAACAGAAAACTCTGGGGAAGGAGGGGCATCTGATTTTCAAAGTTACTACAGTAATTTCAAATTTCTGGTTTTCAACAAAAAAATATCACAAGGCCTACAAAGAAATAGGAAACAAAACAAAACAAAACAAATGGGAAGACCCTGGGAAAGACCCAATGGCAGATCTACTAGATAAAGAGTTTAAAACTTTGTTAAAGTTGCTCACAAAATTAAAAGAAAATATGGAGACAGTCAAGAAGAAAACCATGTATGAACAAAATGGAAGTATCAATAGAGATAGGAAACTTTAAAAAGAAATAGAAAAAACAAAAACAAATTCTGCAGCTTAAAAAGGATGTAAAAAGATATTCCATGTAAGTAGTAATCAAAAGAGAGATATATGCAATGGAATATTTTTTAGCTTAAAAAGGAAGATGATTATGAGGTATGCTACAATACGGATGAACCTTGAGGATAGTATGCTAAGTGAAATAAGCCAATCACCAAAAGACAAACAGCATATGATTCCATTTATATAGGTACTTAGAGTAGTCAAAATCATAGCAACAGAAAATAGAATGTTGGTTGCCCAGAGCTGGCTGGAAGGGAGAAAAGGGAGTTACTGTTTAATGGGTGTAGAATTTCAATGTTAAGAAATGGAAATAGTTGTGGAAATAGATGATGGTGATGATTAAATTGATATGAATACACTTAATGCCACTGAACTATACACTGAATTACAGTTAAAATGGTAAATCTTAGGTGTATTTTACCACAATAAAAAAATTGGGAAAACATGATACATGTTTTCAAGATCTACTGTCTATGAGCACACACACTTACTTGCATATTGATTCATTTCAAAAGGATAATGGAAACAAATATTGATTTCATTAGAAGATTGCTTTTAGATTATCAAAATAATGTAACAATATGCCAGAATTAAAATATAACAGTAAGTTTGGCATAAGGAGAGGCGCCTGGGTGGCTCAGTCAGTTAAGTGTCTGCCTTCAGCTGAGGTCATGATCCCAGGGTCCTGGGATCAAGCCCTGCAATGGGTTCCCTGCTTGGCTGGGAGTATGCTTCTCCCTCTCCCTCTGCCCCTCCCCTATCATGCTTTCTCTCTCTCTTAAACAAATAAATAAAATCTTAAAAAAAAAAAAGTTTGGGATCCCTGGGTGGCGCAGCGGTGTGGCGCCTGCCTTTGGCCCAGGGCGCGATCCTGGAGACCCGGGATCGAATCCCACGTCAGGCTCCCGGTGCATGGAGCCTGCTTCTCCCTCTGCCTGTGTCTCTGCCTCTCTCTCTCTCTCTCTCTGTGACTATCATAAATAAATAAAAAAAAAGATTTAAAAAAAAAAAAAAAAAAAAAAAAGTTTGGCATACGGAGAAAAAACTAACCCCAAATTACGTGAATTTGAACACAAGTGTTTGGATTATAGGTATGTATATACACATTATTTTTATAGTCCAAAAGCAATTTATTAAAATTTTTATAGTCTAAAATCCATTTTCTTATAAAGTGAATACTTAGCTTTTATTCCCCTTTCAAAACAAATCTATCCATCTCTCCATATATATAAATATGCATGTAGATAATCTGTATCTATAGAGTTATATTATGTAAGATATATATTATCACATCTAATACAATTTTACACCTAATATTACAATATTAAATGATGAACAATATTTACTACATACAATATATTATTCAAGACTTTGAGAAAGAATAAAATTTATTTCTTTTTAATCTAAATGTCTAGAAATGGGCAGCCTAGGGCCGGCATGTAGCTCTTCTCCATGAGATCCTGAGAGACCCTCTTCTCATTGCTCTCCTCTTCTCACTGCTCTACAATCTCTTGGAAGGTGTATGGAAAAGGGACAGAGAAGAAGTGGAGGAAAGGGCACTTAATCACCTGTTACTTATGAAAAGAAGATTGTTGGAAGCTGCTGCATGCTTCTTCCATCTCATTGGTTCATGGCCACACTTAACCAACTACAAGGTACAGAAGCATTGAGAGAGTGGGTAGGCTAAATTTGAGAGTCTATTATCCAATGAATATTTCTTTCCTATTCTATGAAAGGAATAGAACATGAGTATTGGGATAAAACTAGCATATCTGCTACACTGGTACTAAAGTTTCTCTATATTGTACAGATCCATTGGGGTCCTAGTTAATCCTCACAATGACCCTGTGAAGTATTACTTTTACTTGGAAAACAAAGAAATTAAAATGCATATACTAAATGCATATACTAAATTAGTCCAAGATCATTCAGCTAGAATGGGGGGAGAAATCCACTATTTGTCAGGAGAAACTTGATCTGTGTTGTCTCTTAACAGCTATGTGATTTGGGCAAGTCATAACTTTTCTGATTATAGCTCACTTAACTGCAAAAAATGGTAAAAATTCCTACCTAGAAGTTATGTGCTGAACATTAGAAGAATGTCTTATGTCAAATAGTACTAAAAAAGTGGAGGTGATAACAGTCGTGGTCATGGTCCTAATGGTGGTAGTAGCAGCACAGAAATAAGGAACAATGCTAGATTCAGCCCTTGGTCTATTTTTTCCCTACATTGTACTGCTTTTCAGAGCCCTTCACTGACCTTACCAGCAATTTGAAAAATTTCTTTTTTATATGATAGAGGCCAAGAAACGGGAGATTAAAAACACTGTTTCAATGATAGTGAAACAGCTTATTAATTCTATCAATAATCCACTCAATAGACATAATTGACTACTATTGAATAAACCACTCTTTAATAAAAAGTCAGTCAATTTTACATTAAGATCCCTGATCCACTGATCTAAATGAAATAACTTACTGCTTTACTGACTTCTCATTTCGTCCCATTGCAGCTTTTAGATACAGCTTTTGTCTTTCAACTACCGTAGTACAATAGTGATGTTAGATAAAGACCTAAATAAATCTCTAGTCTTGGGATCCCTGGGTGGCGCAGCAGTTTAGCGCCTGCCTTTGGCCCAGGGCGCGATCCTGGAGACCCGGGATCGAATCCCACGTCCGGCTCCCGGTGCATGGAGCCTGCTTCTCCCTCTGCCTGTGTCTCTGCCTCTCTCTCTCTCTCTGTGTGACTATCATAAAAAAAAAAATCTCTAGTCTTCTTGTTATCTTGGTTGCCAATACATCCTATTGCCGAAATTCAGTTTAAGCTGATTGTTTGCTTTTAACCTGGATTGTTTTTGTTTTTGTTCTAAATGAAGATTTCTAGGCACCACTTAAGCCCCATTAAATTAGAATCTACCCTGATGGACCCCGACCATCCGCCTACTAATAATTTTCCCATGTTAATCTAATGCCCAAAGACATATATTTCATCTTCAACCCTCCCTATCATTATGTCTCCTTTCCTAGTTACTCATGATAACCATAGCAGGATTAGAACTATAATCAATAGTCTTCTTATCTGAAGAGCTTTGCAAAGCTCTTTGCTTCAACTAAATTTTGAAAAATACCAAAACAAAGAAATCAAAGCCTGACAGAATTCTTTCCTAAGTCTCTCTCTGCTCACTGACAGACATAAGCCTGATCAGCACCAGTCTGTGTGAATCACCAGATCAGGCTAGAAAAAAAAAAAAAAAAACCCAGGAAATCTAGAGCCTCTAAAACAGCAAGAGGGCAATTTTAGACTTTGCCAGCATTCTACTCAAGCTATGAACAGTACTTACTGAGCAAAGCTCAGCATTCCCTTCCTGCTGAACAGAGAACTGACTTTCAAACACATTCTGCTGAGTCATTTCATAATAGCATGCTTAGCTGATGAAGTTGCCTGATTTAGTAGGTACCTTCACTTCTGAGTCAAGGCTGTGACTTCCAGTCAGCACAGCCCTGCTCTGATAGAATTGGCCTTGGTGACCACCTTAAACCTTCACCAGTATCTTAAGTCTGGTCCATAAACTGTCCTAGCTGTTTACATGTCATATTAACTTGTTTAAGAGCTCTTTGAAGGTAGAGAGGATCTATTTTTTTAATTATTTATGTATTTATTTTTATTGTGTATTTATTTTTATTATTTATTTTATTTTTATTAATTTATTTATTAGCTATTTAACCATTTTAAGTGTACAATCCTGTGGCATTAAATATAGTCAAATGTCCTACATACATCTATACCTATGTCTATGTCTGCATTTCTATCTTCATCTATCTATCTATCTATCTATCTATCTATCTACCTACCTATCATCTGTTTATCTCTCCACAGAGAATGCTATATATAACTGCAGGAACAAAAATAAAAATGTGTCTTTCAGTTTCCTGAACAGACATTCTAAAATTCTCTGCTTTTTGACCAACCAGTATATTTTTTTCTTATAACTCATACATAATTGAAAACAGCATACTTGTCATAAAGAACTTTTATGTGATAGTAAAAGATCCTCTTGCACATATTAGTGTTAGTCATAAACAGCACACTGAAGTCTAAAGTAAATGGCATGAACAAGAAATTTCATTAGATTTTAAATTAGGACAAATAAAATTCTATCATGTTATGGCTGCTTCTAATAAAATTCTATTCAATTAAGCACATATTCATCACATGCGTATTATGTGCCTGGCATTGTGCTAGGAAAAAGACACCAAGATAAGCAAAAATAGTCACAAACTCTGACATTCACAGTCTGGTAGAAGAGAACATGAATCCAATAATCACACTGTTGATTGTATAATTACATATTGAGATAAAAGATGTGAAGGGTAGCAACATGGATCTATAAAAGCATATAATAAAAAAATTAAAAAGTAAAAGCATGTGATAACAATAACTGACTTAGTCTGAGAAGTCAGAAATGACTGCCTGAAAAGTGGCACTTGAAGCTGGTAAGGAGAAGTTTACAAAGCAAATGGGGATTGGGAGGTGAGCACTGTGTGTTTCACAAAATGAAGAAAATTCATTGTAGATGGAGAATTAAGGAAAGTCATGAAATATAAAGCTGTCAGCACTCTTCATCTTGCTTGTGATCTTTGTAAAATATTTTTAAATTTTTGTATGATTTACTTTTCTCACTTGGAAAACATGGTACTTTTTTTATTATTATTATCTCAAAGATCCCTTCCATTCAAAGACTACAGAATTCTTAACATTCCACTGCATAATTCTTAAAGCCAAGTGTGCTGTCCATGGTGCTAAAAAAGTAGCTGTAAAAAGGGCGGTGTGATCTAAGCTGAAGTTTCCAAACCTGATCATATTTTGGAATCACCAAAAACACCACACTCAAAACATACTGAATTATGATCCTCAGGATTAGAGTCCTGGAGTTTGTATATTTGTAGATATCAGAATATGAGTTTCATGTCAGAATCCAATATAATATAACTTAATTACAAGTACTGAGCACTTGCGAAGAGTTAAATATTGCTGTATGTTGGTAATATAAAAGCCCCCAAGTAAGGACATTGTAAAAGGTATAGATGTAGTAAGAGTGGTAGTAGTAGTACTGCTGGTGGCAGTAGTAGTAGTAGCAGTAATTTTAGTGAGTTTGAAAATTTTATAAAAAGAATCTGTATCTCTTACTGGACTTTGAAAACAAAGATGTTAGATGGGCAGCTATTATTTATCCCCATGTTTTAAATAGGCAAATTAAGATTCATGATATGTATATGGAAATAATATTCTAGTTCCATGAAAAACTAAAACTAGGAATTTAAAATATATATTTAATGAAAGTAGCCCAAAATCTACAATAAAAGTCCAAGGCCCAGGAGGTGGAGTGGGGGAAATGTTGTAGCAGAAAACCTCAGCATTAGGGTAAAAATCATAAACAAAACAAAAATGGATGGATGCTAATCAAGTTCTCCAGACTCCTGCCTTCATTATACAGCAAACCGACCATTAGCCTCAGGCATGAGCAAGTCCAGTTCAAGGGAACATTGGGTCAGTGGGTTGCTACTCTACTGCCCTCAGCCATGGAATCTCATTTATCATCTCAGTTTTATCTACTAGTCCCTTAAGTACACTGGAACAAAAATAGAGAAATCTGGGTATGTATTTTCCCTCAGAGCGAGGAGATATGTAAATAGCATGAATGCAAACTTCTTGTTTTATTCATAATTGTTCAAATGATAAAATTTTTAAGGGAAGTGTCAAGTAAGGCAGATCAATGATTCTAAAGGTCTTGGGTACTTCTATTGGTATATCGCCAGCTTTCCTGAGGAACAGCATTTAACCTCCAAGTTCCCCTCCTTTACAATGGAAAAGAAGAAAATAAAATTCCTTTTTTTCCTCACTAAGATGTATGAGAGAATAATAGAAATAATTAAAAAGGACTTTTCAAGAATGATTTGTTAGTACATACTTTTGTCATCTATCCAACCAATGAATGAAGAGATTCAGACCTCAGAGGAACATGAAACCTAGAATTCTAGACAAAAGATGAGAAAGACCAAGGTCAGGAAGCAAACTAGATGACCAAGACATAAGAGGGCTACCTGTCCTCTGTGATTGTGGCCAACAAGACATCACATGCCTTGAATTAGATTAGAACATTTTTGTTGAACATGGAACCCTTCCCAGAAGTTACTCATTGTACTGCATGATTCTGAATCATTTTACAAATGAGGGGGAAAAGGTGTCTTTTTGCATATCATCTGGAAGCAGCAGGCCTTAAATATAGTAAATGGCAAATCTGCACAAATGCAGTTAAACACTTGAAATTATACCAAATTGAAGAGATGTTATAAAAACAACTGCAATAAGGAAAATGGTGTTATTAATGAAAATAGGAGAAAAGGAAGAATTTTCAGTATTCTGAAGGTGAGAGAAGGTTGACCATCAGATGGCATTTTTCCATTCTTAATTGACAGTAAGGCATGCAGATGAGAAGTGTGACTACCCAGACTATCCTAACATAAAGGTAATCCCTCTTAAGAACATCCAACCACTGGAGCACAGGCTGAGTCCAAGGGAACTAAATTCAGACCTTATTTCTCCCTGACTGTATCTCTTCTTTAGCCTGATTCTGGTGGTTCACTCTGCAGTCATATCTGAAATGATGTAATGAACACTGTGTGTTATATGCAACTGATGAATTACTAAATTCTAACTCTGAAACTAATAATATGCTGTACGTTAACTAAATTGAACTTAAATAAAAACTGGGGAAAAAAAATCACCCTACAAGACCTCCCCTTTTCCCCAGCCAAATGTCTAGCCAAATGCTGGGTGTTGTTTATACCACCTCTGTGACGCAAGGATGAATTAAGCTAACCTCAGAGTCCCCTGCTATGTGACTCATGATGAGTGTGATTGGCTTTCCAGGTTGGTCAGAGAGGCTGAAGATCTGAATTCCAGAGGCCAGAGCTTCTTTCTGCCCTTGTTATGACCTTCACTAACCTAGCACAAGTACATAACCTTTCGTTCTCCTCCCTCCGTCATCATTATACTCTTCCTCTTTTTTTAGTTGAAGACTTAGGTCAGGCTTGCCAATTTTGTCTATTGAATGGCTAAATTATAAGAAAGGAAATTTAAGATTCTTTTTTCAATACTTTCACAGCTTCTAAGACTATTACCATCTTCCTGCAGATCAAATTTATGAATGTTAGACTCTTTCTTGTAGCATTCTTTCTGGATAATAAATATAATCTCTACTCTGAATCTGTAGACACACTTGGATAAGGGTCAAGTGCTCAGAAGGTCAAAGGAATATATACATTAAAATTTTTCAAAATATCCCTCATTGCATTTATAAAAATAATCCCTGGAATATGTCAAATATTTAATAAGTAGCCCTACTGCTATTTTTAAATAATAGTCATCTGTATTTATAACATTTAATAATAATGCCAATCTGATACCCATCAATCAGTGACCATAAATATCTTGAAATTGTGATACATGTAGGTAAATTTTCTTGCAAATTAATAAATAAGCTATCTTTATTTAGTTAGTTATTTAGTTAGTTAGTTCATTTTATTTAGATTGAGTCATTTAGAGCCTGTTCTGCCTCATATGTACTAACAAAATTGGTGTTTGTGAACTCTGACATGAGGCAGAAAGTAGAGAACCACAGCAGCCCCTCAGGACCAGTGATGCTCCTAGGCATCACTCACTCTTATGATAATTGGCCTAAGGACTAGTAAAGAGTTCTCATCTTCCATGGTCTGATATGTCCTGCTGAAGGACAGACAAAGTATTGTAGAATATTCTGGAAGCCATAATGAATACAAAACTACCTTAGAAATAATTCCCCAAGTAACCAAAGGAGAATGCTGTAGAAAGACAATGATTTCTGAAAAAGTGGCTCATGTTCTTGAAATATTTATTCCATGAGGCCTCCTGCTTTCAGAGAGCATATTTTTTGATCATTAATGAAAATAGAAGTCCTGTTAATGGAAAGAAAAGATCTCATGAGGACACTTTCCCTGTGCCAATGTAAATCTGAGCTCTGAGTTCTAGATGACACTGCACTTCTGCGAAAGGTAGGCACCACTGGGATAGCCAGTGGTGTTACAGTAAGGAGCTGTGCAGCAAATGCAGCTCCCCTGCCCTTCATGTGTCAGAATAGGTTAGTAGAACAAAAAGTGCTTTTCCTAGTAGCCTGGATCAGCATTCAAAACCTAGTTCTCCAGGATAAAAAAAAAAATGTGTCATTACAGCATTACAGTGAGCACTTCCCATGGCAATCTATTAGTCTCTATTTAGATTAATTATGGTTGTAGGAAAGGCTTCACCCCACTACTGATCTGTATCCAAGAAGCCCCATAAGGCTGTCTCCATTATTATTGCTTGTCCCATTTGTTCACTCACTCTTTAGCTTGATTTGAGACATATCCAATGGTGATTATGAAGCAAACGTTTCCAGAAAGCCCACCATAGATTTTGAAGCAACTAAATGAAACACTCTGCTCAGAACAATCTCTAGAGACTATTCTGACACTTCTTTATGATTCTATCACTGTACTTTTCTCACTTCAGGTCATCTACCTAAGTGGAAATGAATTATCGATTGAAGAGTAGTCAGAGATGATGTGGAAATGCATTTTAAATCTTTGTCTTTATGAAAACAACTGCAAATTATAGCAGCAGAGGGCAAAGAGAAAAGTGCCTAGCCTGCCCATACCACTTTCCCAAATTAATTTTTATCTTTCATTTAAAAAATAAATCCTATAGTAAAATAGAATTTAACTTGCCAATTAAATAAATTATCAAGAACAAGCAAGTCACACTTATAAGACAAACTTGAAAATCTCCCTTCAGCAGCAGTGTGAAGTGCTGAAGATGTGCCTTCACCAGTGAAAGTAAAGACCCTAGAGAGTGGCTGAGCTTTGTATTAAATGCTGTTTAGAAGGAGGTACTTGCAGATCCCATTGGGTATCTTCTAAGCAGAAGTTTTCAAACATTAACTTGCACTAAAATCTAGAAGGCTCTTCAAACTGCAGATTGCCGAACCCCTCCTTCAGAGTTTCTGCTTTAGTAGATCTGAGGGGACCTATGAGTTGACCATATTAATAACTGTTCAGGGCTGCTGTTGCTGCTCTGGGGACCACACCAGAGGAACTACAAAGCTAGAGGGCAATTCCTGACCCTGCTCATACCCTAACTCTTCCTCAAGAAAAGAGGACTAATTAATCTTTGGGGGGAAATTACAGAACAGGTTTAGCTCCACTGTTTCTTCTTTTTTTCTTCAAGCTTATCAGGGCAGGCTCTGCCCTTCAGAGAAAGGCTAAGGATGCCCAATACTGTAAACCATCAGTAAACTATCAAAGCATAATTTCTAAAGGTTAAAGATATGAGTCTATTACAAATACATAGTTAACATGTGTCAGAGATTTATTTAAGGCAATAATGAGGGAAATGGAGTATTGGTAAAGATGGTTCAAAAGAGTATAGGAAAGATAGAAGTATTTATAGTTAGGGAAACACAGAACCCTGAAATAATATCATTGCAGTGTAAAATATAAAAGTAGTTAATGTCCTATGATGAAACAAAATTGTAACATTTGAGGTTATCTTCTCTACTGGCTAGAAAACTTTTACATCTCTTTTGAAGAAACATCGTTTACTATATGAATCCATAAATCAATAATTCACCTCAAGAATCTAGGCTGTTATCCAATAGTAAATCAAACAAAACTACATTCATCTAGAGTGTGGGTTAGCATACTACAGACAATAGGCTAAATCCAACCCATTGCCTATTTTTGTGAATAAGGTATACTGTAACACAACCACAGTCATCTATCTAAAAGGTTTGTGGCAGTTTGTCAGCTACAACAGTGAAAATTAAATAATCATGAAATAGTCTTCTTATAATGTTTCAACATGACACTTAAAGGCCATGCAGTCATTCTTTTATTTCCCATTTTTGCATCAGGTTCATAATAGAACAAATAAGCACTAAATGAGGCATCAGAACAGTAGGAGTTCAGAAAAAAGAATTGCTAGATTTGCACAGTATCAGTTTAGCCAAGCTAAAACTATATTTCCTAGTATTCCCTTCCTTGAGACCAAGATAGCTTTAATATTCCCCTCAGCTTTGCTAAACCATAAACAGGCATTTTCTTGACTCTAGGCTCCTGACCTCCCTGTTCTTAGAATATTTATTTTAGAAAACTTGTAATTGTAAATTCTTTCTCTGCCTTTTTGAGATGTAAGTCTTTTAAAAAGCCTCTTGCCAGTTTTGCAGCTGAAGATTTTCTCTGGACTAGGGAGCTAACCTTTAAAGGAGTAATCATCAGGAAAGATAGCATTCCTGCCTCCCAGAGTCTGTGGGAGAAGAGAAGCCTAACTTCAGTTGGCACTTTGCTCCAAGTTGTAAAATTATTTCCTGTCATGAAGAGAAAGTTTAATTTTCCTTTGGGTAAGGCCAATTAGCAAACAAGGGGGTGCCTAAGATCTTCCCAATCCAGCTTTTAAAAACTCCTGCCATTTTCTTCAGTAGAGGTAAGCTCAGAGTTCTCATATGTTTTTCCTGTTTCAATAACCTTGAACAAAGTCTTCCTTGCCTGTTCAACATTGTCTGGTACAGTTTTTGCTTTGACACCTGCATATTTTCTTATTAGCATGGATCATGAGGAACATTTTGCATGAAATTGGGAAGGCAGAAGTGAGGCAGAAGCCATATATTTTCTTTTTTGCACTCAGGTCAGTGCAGGACAACAAATGGCTGTTGTAGTTCACATAGATTGGTCCCTGATGTGCTAGCTCATCCTATTGTGCAGCAGCAGTTAGTCCTGCAGCTGCTCTAGCTCTGTTGAATCTCCTTCAGTGTCAGTAAATCCATGGTTAGTGTTTATAGCAACTGGGACAGTAGCTGGAAAGCAACCCCTCAAACTCGTGCCAGATCTTCCTAAGCTCTCCAAATCCTGAGCACTAGCTTCTGTGGCTTGTTACTGGCATCATTGAAGTTGGAAACTTGGTTGGAGGTGGTAAGAGACAGGTGTATGTTCCAGCCTATCATTATGGGTTTGGATTTGTCCTAACCACCCCACTTTATGTCTGTAGCTTATTATTTTACTTCCTTTGCAGCTATCTTCAGGCTCAAAACAAGACACAGAAGTAAAAGCTATATACAAACTGTTTAACCAAGTCACACAACTGCACAGTTTAAAGGCAATTGAGTTAAAAGCAAGAGTCAAAATTGTCTAGTTGGCCAACTGACAAGGTGTCCCTAGAATTGAAATAGATGAGCAACATATAAAAGTCTTGCTTGGCTTGTATACACAAAAAAAAAACTCTAGGTCTACTGAACAGAAGCCTGACTTAAGTGACTACAATTGAAGTATCATGCCCTTCAACAAGTTCCCAGATGTGAACCAGTTCACAGACCTGGAACCCCTTAAATGAAAGGAAAGCCTGCCACCCTTAGGAAAAAAAAACATTTTCCATGATGAAAGTATGTAATGTAAATCTTTTAGCCTTCCCTTAAAGAGTTGTGCAACCTTTTACCGGGGTGATTGTGCATTGCAGAAGAGAAAATAATTAGACTTTTGAGGGATTATTAGACATTGGCTCTAAACTTAAACCAATTCCTGGAGACCAAATATTTCACTGTGGCTCACCAATTGTAGTAGAGGTTAATGGAGGCCTAAAATAAATTGAGTTTTGACTTGGGTCTATCTCACAGTGAACCAAAGAGTCTCAAAACTCATCCTGTGGTAAATTTCCCAGATTCCAGAATGCGTGATTGCAATAGACATGCTCAGAAAGTATAAGAATCCCCACTTTGGTTTCTGAACCTATGGAATGAAAACTATTATTTTAGGGAAAGCCAAGTAAAAATCACTAGAACTGCCTAGATAGCAAACTAAAAACAGCATTGCATTCCTAGAGGAACTTTAGACATTAGTACCACCACTAAAGACTTGAAAGATGCAAGATAGTGATTCTTGTTACATCCCATTTAATTGTCTCTTTTGCCTCTGTGGAAGACAGATGGATCTTGAAGAATGACAGTGAGTTTCCACAAACTTAACCAGATGGTGACTCCAATTGCATTTGCTCCTTCAAATGTGGTTTTGTTAGTAGAACAGATCAACATATCCCCTGGCATATGGTACAAGGCTATTGATTTGGCAAATGTTCTTTGCTTCCTACCTGATAGTAAAGACCAAGAGAAACGGTTTACTTTTGGCTGTTTGAGACAACAGTACATCACTACCATCTTACCTAAGGGTGATATCAATTCTCCAGCCTTATATAATGTCATAATCTAGTCTGCAGAGACCTTGATTACCTCTTCTTTCAGTGGGATTTCATGATGGTTTATTTTCTTTATAATATTTAGCTGTTTGGGAAGGATGTGAAAATAGTAGCAACTATCTACGCATTATTTAGAAACATCTGTGCCCATAGATAGGAAACAAACTCCACAAAAATTCAGAGCCTGTCTGCCTAATGAAATTTCTATGGATCCAGTCAATGGCCCATGACATGTCAAAGTATCCTTTCCAAAATGAAGAAAATTGCTGCATCTGACCCCTCTTACCAGTAAAGAAAAAGCATTATTTGTATCTCTTTGATATTGATTGCAAAATATACCTCATTTGGATATGCTATTCTGACTCATTTGCCTAATAACTCCAAAAGTTTTAGTTTTGATGGAGGTCCAGAACACGAGAAGAAGACTCTGCAACATATACAAGATGCCAAGCAAGATGTCCTATCATTTGGGCTATGTGATCTATAAGATACAACAGTGCTTGAAGTATCTTTGTCAAGACAGGAAAGCTGAATGGAACTTTTGGCAGTCCTTATAAGTGATTCAAGAAGCAGATATTTAGGATTTTGAAGCAAATTACACCTTCTGTTACACATAATTATTCTCCTTTTGTAAAATATCTCTGGCTTGCTACAGAGCTTTAGTAAAAAACCAACACCTAACCACGTACCATCAAATTACTATATGGCCTACACTGCCCATCAGAGTGTTATCTGATTCTTTGATTTATACCCTTGAGGGAGACAGTAGCATCCCATCATCGAACAGAAATGGTAGATATGAGATTGAGCTCAATCAGTTTCTTAAGACACAGTGAGTTGCACAAGCAAATGGCCCAAATGCCCTTGGCCCATTTTCCTATTATATTACTTCCTCCTTAACCTACACCTAAAACCTCATGGAGAGTTGCTTAAGGAAGAAAAAATTGGTCCTGATTTACAAATGATTATGCACTACTTGAAGGTATATGTCTACAACACTACAGTCCCTCTCAGTGGTAAAGCAAAGTCTACCCAGTGGTCAGAACTTCAAGAAATGTGGGGCACGAGGCATCCCAGGTGGCTCAGTGGTTTAGCACCACCTTCAGCCCAGGGTGTGATCCTGGAGACCCGGGATGGAGTCCCACATTGGGCTCCCTGCATGGAGCCTGCTTCTCCTTCTGCCTGTGTCTCTGCCTCTCTCTCTCTCTCTCTGTGTGTCTCTCATGAATAAATAAATAAAATCTTAAAAAAGAAAAAAAGAAATGTGTGGCACCTGAATAGCATAGTTGGTCAAGCATCTGACTCTTGGTTTCAGTTTAGGTGGTGGTGTTAGGGTCCTGGGATCAAGTCCCATATTGGGCTCCATGCTTTGAGTGGAGTTTGCTTGGGATTCTCTCTCACCTCTCCCTCTGCCCCTCCTCCTTCCTGCTCTCTCTTTCAAATAAATAAATAAACCTTAAAAAAATAACTTCAAAAAATGTACCTAGTTGTTCACTTTGCCTAAAAGAAGAGATGACCAGGAGTTGGATCTACACTAATTCAAAGGCAATAGTTAATGATTTGGCTGGATAATCAAGGACTGAAAGTAATGCAATTGGTGAAAAGGATGTCAGGGGAAGAAATATGAGATGGATCTCTCTTAATAACACACAGAGTGAAGATATGCTCAGAAGATCAATACTGGCACTAGTCTCTGTTACCACTCATGCTCATTGTCACTGATCTGGCTTATCATGTTGATGAAGGGTAGCAGCCAGGTTCATAGTTTTTCTAGCTCTCACTGGATCTCTTTTCGCTTCTCTAAATCCTGGCCAGGTGCATTTTTAGCTCTATGATGAAGAGGACCATCTTTTCTTCAGGTCACCTCATCATCCAAATTAGAAGCTTGGTGATGGTAAGAGATCTATGTGGGTTCAGCTAGCCCTTATGAATTCTATTGTCCTTGCTTCTCCTACTCCATGTCTATTTTTCCTTCTTCACTATCTACTCTATTGATTTTATTCTCAGGACCAGATGTAGAACTAACAGCTATTTGTAAAGTATTTAACTAGCTCCATAATAGTGTAAGAACAATAATGAATAATGAATCCCATATTCTGTATCATTCCCAGGGCCTTGGTTTATTTTTAATCAAATCCCATTGAACACAAAATCAATAAAGATGAACTAGAAATGTTGATGAAAACCTAATATAGGAGGCAAATTTTATGTCATTTTTGAAAGAAATAATTGTAAAAGGCAAAAGGGAAGATCCCTAGATGAAATAAAAAATACTATGTTTATTTTAGGATAAAGAGCTATGAGTTTTGCCCCTTGGGGGAAAAAGGAATATGTCATAAAGAGAAAAAAATGTTTTGAGGTAGATGAGGATATCAGAATACAGAAATCTATGAAATTCAGGCTGAGAAATTTTGCCTCTTCTGGTGTGCATCAATAACATGAGCTAATGGCATAGCATTTTTATCATGAGGGCTGAAGTGGCCCAGAACTGAGAAGCCCACTCCAGAAATCCTATTAGAAAGCTCAAGACAGAGAGAGATAGGAATCTCTTAGGAGCAAAGCCAGGGATGATGTGCTAAGACATAACATGCAGAAATATGAATCCAGATAAAGGATACTAAATCTCTATGATTTGAACCATTTTTAATAACCACCATTTACTTAGCCAGATATAGTGCCAAGCACTTTATATACATTTTCTCATGAAACTTTATACAGTGGGTGTTATTTTTTCTTGTGCAGATAAAGAAACTGACACCTACAGGTTAAATAACTTACCCAAGTTTGCATACTTAGAATTAAAACATCTTGCATTTAAACACCATTCTCCCTGACTTCAACTGTTTTGCTAAGAACTAGTATGGATACAGCCAGGAGGCACTTGAATCAATCCTAGGAAGTAAGCCACAAGCTAAGTGAGGATCACTACATTTCCTGTACCTAAAGCCTGACTTTGTTCTGATGTGTATGAAGTTATAGGTGGAAATTTAAATGGACAAGCTGAAAAAATAAAAAGATAGGTAAGTGGTAGCCACGTAGGAATAAAAAACTCTGTAAATTCTGAATATAGACAAGAGTCCTGTGTGCAAACATATACATACAACTTGACCAAAGTCTGTCAAAAGCCAAGTAAAACCTACTCTCTTATTTATGTAAGTTATATTCCAAATGGCATGAATTTCAATTTTCCATCTTTAATGAAATGGAGTTGAAAATTCTTCTTTATATACATAAAAACAAAAAGAGAGAAGAGAAGTATGTGTTTTGAATGTCAAGCAACCGCAAAAGGTGATCTGGAACTCCCAGGACCCTTAGGAAGCAGCATAGGGTGATGCTTGGAAGGATAGACCCTGGAGCTGGATTGCAGGTGTTTGAGTCCTAGCTCTGCCACACTCTAGCTACAGCCAAGTACTCAGTCTCTCTGCAAATCCTTGTTCTCATATGGAAAATGGGACTAGTAATTGTTATGAGGATTATTTGTACTTTTAAATAGTTTTTTTTTTAATTTTTTTATTTATTTATGATAGTCACACACACAGAGAGAGAGAGAGAGAGGCAGAGACATAGGCAGAGGGAGAAGCAGGCTCCATGCACTGGGAGCCCGACGTGGGATTCGATCCCGGGTCTCCAGGATCGCGCCCTGGGCCAAAGGCAGGCGCTAAACCGCTGCGCCACCCAGGGATCCCTATTTGTACTTTTATTTGCAAAATGCTTAAAAGAATACTTAGCACATGGTAAAGCACTTAGTAAAATGTTTTATAGTTAAGTACTTTACACTTTTGAAAATTTACTATAGGCATGGATCAAGTCAAAGGTCATCTCCTGGGCCGCCCAGGTGGTTCAGCAGTTTAATGCCCCTTCAGCCCAGGGCATGATCCTGGAGATCAGGAATCGAGTCCCATGTCGGGCTCCCTGTATGGAGCCTGCTTCTCCCTCTGCCTGTGTCTCTGTCTCTGTCTCTGTCTCTCTCTCTCTCTCTCCCTCTCTCTACTCTCTGTGTCTCTCATGAATAAATAAATAAAATCTTTTTTTTAAAAAAAAGGTCATCTCCTTTATGAGACTGTTTTCAATAATTCAATCATGTATTTTTTTGTGAGACTGCTTTCAGTGATTCAATTAATAAGCATTGTTTTTTGAATGCCTGATAGATTCAAAGTAGTGCCCTCAGTCTAAGATTAAGATGGTGAACAGAACTGACATTAAACATAACCTCATGGACATTTATTGTTCTAATCCTCTAACACCTTACATGCTATTCTAATCTATTAGAGGATTCTCCATGTTTTGAAAACATTTGTTAAATGTTATTTACATAATAATTTTCCTTACTTGTCTATAAATTCTTCGAGAGTCTGAAATGTATACTTCTTTGCATTTAAGTTTAAATAAAGAATAGATACTCAAGAATGCAGTTAAATTAAGGAGAAAGAGAGAGAGAGAGGAAAGGAAGGAGAGAGGAGCCAGCAAGGTAGGATGGGCAGCAGCACTAATCCTGTATTCCAACTATTTGAGCCCAAACCTGGGCTACTACCTAGTAGCTATATGACATTAGGTAGGATACTTAACTTCCCCCTTGCCACTGCCATCAGCTATTAATGAGGATGATAATAATAGTACTGGCTTTGATGAGATTTTCTATGAGACTGAAAGAACTAATGATTTGAAAGCATCTAGCATAACATATGGCATATAATAATCACAACATTTAATATATTATAAACTAATGAGCCAAATGAACTTTAGAGAAAACATTCTCTAAAGATGCTATGATTCAACATGTGTAGAAAGTCTCAAACTTCCTTGATGTATGTGTGTGTGTGTGCATGTATGCATATGCACAGTTGGTATTTGTAAGATTTCAAAGTCTTATAATTTTTATATGAGCAAATAAAAATGATTCCAAAAGACTCAGTCTAACTTACTACATACCATTTTAATGCCATGAACAAAAGGATTGCAATGCTGGATCTCTGCCATACTGTTATACAGACCAATTGCAGCAAAGTCAATGAATCAAATGCAATTTAGTCTGGCTCAACCAGATCCAGCTGGAGGCTGTTTCTGCACATGAAGCAGAAAAAAACATTATAGACTGTAATTTCTGCTCAGATCAGTCAGTCTCAGTCATTCTAGTTGGCAGGAAATTGGTCTGACTTAAATGATTCTGCGTGAATGATTCTGTAATGGTGGAAAAAGCACAACCTTTAACCTGTAATAAAGTAGACTGGGTACATTCTTCTTAACTCAAAGAGGGTGATCACTAGGCATTTCGGCTGTAGTATCACCTTCTGTATATCTACCTAAGAAACTTTATTTGGATATGTAGAAAATTACAAGGTCATATTATTGACTTTTGAACGTAGTGCCTTAATTGGATAAGTCTTTTAAGTGTCCTAGATAAGTATATTTTGCAAATGGGGATAATATTAACATTTAGTGTGTGACCAGAGGACTGGCTATAGAAGAATGTAAAAAGAGCCATAAATTTTGGCCTTACATCTACATTCTTGCAATATGACATTGCAAGTTCTACCATTAGAAGATAGGGAGTGTGTAATCCACATCTTGAATCTGAGCTGGCTATGCGGCTCACTGCATTGGATTATGATGCAAGAAGAGCCTTTAAAAATTTTTGTGCATTGAATCTTGCTCTTTTGCTGTATCTGGAACTCCACGATCACCACAGAAGCTAGCCTGCTTGGTGAGTGAAAGGAAGAGAATTTAGGTAGCCATTCAATGGTAAGCCAGCCTGCAGCCATGGAACAGTCAATTGCCAGACAGATAGTAAATGAGGCCAACGCTGTCAACTAAATGTAGGTACATGACTAAAGCCAGATGAGACCAGCAGATTACCATTCAGTTAATCCAAGCCCAGTTGTTAATCTACAGAATTCTAAATTAATACATAGCTGTGACAAGCCACTAAGTTTAGGGATGACTTATTATATACCAACTGGTACAATGAAGAAGGGAGACATAGTGCCAGGGCCTATTCTTGGATCCCACTTGTTTTTATGGACAAGCTGACTCAATTCGTCTGCCCATGTATGTGGCAGACATAGAGTTTTTCATCCATATATTCTTTACTTCACAAATGAGTATAACAGGAGCAGGCTGGAGGTTACTCAACACTCTGATCTGAGAAACTTAGGAAGGCCAAAGCAAAGAATAAAGTTGGTGAATAACACTTATGAAATTTAAAGAAGCCTAGTTCATCACAGCAAATGAGAGAATCAGATCAGGGAAGACTTAACTTGACATTTAAATGTTCAGTTTAACTAGAAATTAGTGAGTTAGAAGACAGCATGTGGCTTGAGCACTTTTCTAAAATTAAGGATGTTGTTAATATTTTAAATGGAGCTTAGGTAATAAAGCGCTTCTGTTGAGATTTCTCTACAGTGGCAGTGGACAATGACTTTGAACTGAGATCCAGATAAAAGATAGTAAGAGGGTCTATTTCTGGGTTATTTGATGGGACAGCTTGGTGGTCCTGTTGCTCTCTTCTCAGTACTCACTTTCTTACATCACTGCCCTTGTCTGGTTAAACCATTTCTTGATAGTTTCTGCTGACTAGACCCCAAGCCCAGAGTTTATGCAAGACTCTGGGCTCACCATGGCCTACTGAGCAATCAGAGGGGCACCTTCATATCCATTATGTCTGTTTCCCACAGTAAGAGAAGAGATGTTAATTAATTTTGTGGCTTTTAAAGTCTGTATTATTTTGGACTATTATGTGGCAGCATCTAGTAGAAAACAGGTGGACCCTAGAGCCAAGGTTGACACCTGGGTCCACACTCAATACGTGACCAGCCTTGAGAAACTCACCAAAACATTGTGATCTTCTTTCTTCTTTTATTAATAGTTATAACACTTGTTTTAACAAGTTAGTGGGATTGTTGTAAGAACAAAATAGTATCCATACAAAACACACACACATATGCATAATGTTATTTTAGGATTTCAATAAATATTAATTGTGATTATTACTGTTCTTTGATAGTCCTAAAATTCCAGAAATCTGAGCTAAGATGGTAGGACACATTATTATTTAATACTCTATGTCTTTAGCTATGTATTTGAGTCCTCGAATTCAGGATGAAATAGATCTGTGTGAAGAAAGTGAAGAGAGTCTGAATGAGTATTTACCTTGTTATTGGCTGATGCAGAGAGATTTTCACATATAGATGGAAAGTCAGGAGTGGGGGATGGGTGGTGAAGATTTTACTCTGAAATAGAGAACAAATTCTGTTTCTTTCAAATTGCTTGCCATTTCTCTTTAGGTGATTCATTGTATAAACAACCCAAGTCCCTGACTATCCTATAAAAGAAAGTTTGTCTGTAGGTGTTTCCAACAATGGAATTACAATGCAGCTACGTTACCCAACTGGTAATAACAAGTATCTACAAAGCCAAACCAGTGCATTGTCTTTCTCGGCTACCAGTTAATGCCAATGAAGACAACATCTCTGAGAGAAAGAAATAATATTTTGTAAGAACAAATAATTATTTTACTATTTTTTCTCTTTGAAAATGCCAGTGTTCTATTCCTTCAAGGATCTCTTCCTCTTCTGTGTAAATGCCTTTTGGTGGGTTCTTTTGACTTTGAATAAATTTCAAAGCATATTTCATCATTTTCATGCCTCTGATATCACATTTTGTGCAATGTCTAGAAGAACACCTGTTGTATTAATTTACTTCATAGATAGGTGTTGGCTGGGTGATGTGTAACAACTATGGGGCCATACACCAGCGTTGTGGAGCAAAGTGAATGGTGTAGTCCCTGACCTTGTAGGCTCTGTGCTTTCATTGCTATTTAGGCTTGCCCTGCGCCACTCTCACTCGCCCCCTTCCCAGGGATTTCTCTTTTCCCTGTAGCTTTTCACATGGGAAAACCAGCTCAATTCTCCAGTACCTATAGGTACCTCTAAGTACTTTCTATAAATTATTTCATTTAATCTTTGCAACTTCATAAGGTTCATTCTATAATGATCCCAATTTACAGATAAAAATACTGAGCTGTATGTGGTAGAAGCAACATTTAAGCCCAGGTTTATTTGACTCCAGTGTCTGTAATATACATTACTTGTTATTACCTTTAATCTGTACTATAAATAAGCTACTTTCTAAAAGTAGATTTTAAGGTCTCTGAAAGCAAGCAATGTAATTTTCATCTATATTAATTGATCTGCTTTATGTACATTATATCATTTAATTCTATTTATGAAGCAGACATTTTAACTCCACCATAGAAATGAGGAAACTAAGGATCAGCTTGATTAAGAAACATGTCCAAGTTCACTCAGCTAATTAATGGTAAAATTAGCATTCAAATCAATGTCTCAAGTCTAAAATCCATGTTTCTAAGCTGCTTCTTGAAGATTTGAGGAATTTATTACAAATTTTAAAGACAGATTGTGGAGATAAACACAATTCTTCAACAGCAAGAATTTCAGAACAAGGATGACATTAAGGTCATATGAATAGACAGGGAAGAAATACAAGGAATTCTGATCCTCCTGCTAGTATCTCATTATAGTAACATTTATTAGTGAATGCTCATAATTAACTTTCCCTTCTTCTGCTTAAAAATGATGATAGAAATTTAGAAAGACAGGAAAGTAAGGCATATTTGTATGTAATCAGAATGAAAACTATTGGATTGTAGTGTAGAGAATATGAATTTAGGTTTTTCTCACACATTAAGCATGAAAATAATTCCAGATAAACCAGAGAGTAAAATGTAACTTTTTTTAAAAAATGCCTTACAATATTGAGCTTTTTTGGTTCTTTTTCTCTAAAGGAAGCTGTGGTCTGATGGACAGGGTCCTGGACTTGAACTCAGAAGGTAAGAGTCAATTTAGCACATTTTACTTCTGCAAAATTTGGTAAATTGCTTAAAGTCTTGAAGTTGCTGTCATATTAGATTAGAATAATATCAGGGTGTCTAAAAAATGCAATGTTAAAAACTGTGAACATGTACTCATGAGCATACACACACACGCAAATACACACATGACTCAGAGTCACTGCCAGTTTCTATAGTACCTTTGGAGTCCCTGACTTTGTGTTTGGAGGATAAGCTTCTCAGATAATAATTTGTAACTGTCTAAGACTGTCTACATGAAACCAAAACAACTTACTATATCAGTCAAGGTAATTAACTATCAATTAGCGTGCAAATCAGTTAAACAAGTTGCTCAATATCAGGTAGTACAAACAACTTTAGTTGATTGACTGAATTACCAGCTTATTATATCATCTAGCAGAGTAATATATGTAGACTCCCTCCTAAGTGTATGGCCAACTCTGAGACTCTCAAAAAAGCAAGATTTTAATGGTATTGATAAAGATTCTACTGATTTCTCTATATTTTATAATCCCTCCAACTTAAAAATTATTGTCATATGTGTGACCTAATTTAACAGCTCAAAATATCCTACTATATATAAGTTATTTGCCTTTCTCTTGACACACATACACACATCCAATCGTTATTGAACAATGAAGACTAAAATTCACTCAAAAGCTCTCAATTTTTTTAATCATATAACTATGATCTGATTAATCAGTTAAAGATCTTGTAAATTAAGTGGTTTTTATTTATACTTAAATAGTTTAATTAAAGGAACATTAACCTTGGGACACTTTTTTTTTTAAATAAATTAATTTTTATTGGTGTTCAATTTACCAACATACAGAATAACACCCAGTGCTCATCCCGTCAAGTGTCCCCCTCCGTGCCCATCACACATTCACCCCCACCCCCCACCCTTCTCCCCTTCCACCACCCCTAGTTCATTTCCCAGAGTTAGAAGTCTTTATGTTCTTTCTCCCTTTCTGATATCTCCCACACATTTCTTCTCCCTTCCCTTATATTCCCCTTCACTATTATTCATATTCCCCAAATGAATGAGAACATACACTGATTGTCCTTCTCCGATTGACTTACTTCACTCAGCATAATACCCTCCAGTTCCAACCACGTTGAAGCAAATGGTGGGTATTTGTTGTTTCTAATGGCTGACTAATATTCCATTGTATACATAAACCACATCTTCTTTATCCATTCATCTTTCGATGGGCACCGAGGCTCCTTCCACAGTTTGGCTATTGTGGACATAGCTGCTAGAAACATCGGGGTGCAGGTGTCCCGGCGTTTCATTGCATCTGAATCTTTGGGGTAAATCCCTAACAGTGCAATTGCTGGGTCGTAGGGCAGGTCTATTTTTAATTCTTTGAGGAACCTCCACACAGTTTTCCAGAGTGGCTGCACCAGTTCACATTCCCACCAACAGTGTAAGAGGGTTCCCTTTTCTCCGCATCCTCTCCAACATTTGTTGTTTCCTGCCTTGTTAATTTTCCCCATTCTCACTGGTGTGAGGTGGTATCTCATTGTGGTTTTGATTTGTATTTCCCTGATGGCAAGTGATGCAGAGCATTTTCTCATGTGCATGTTGGCCATGTCTATGTCTTCCTCTGTGAGATTTCTCTTCATGTCTTTTGCCCATTTCATGATTGGATTGTTTGTTTCTTTGGTGTTGAGTTTAAGAAGTTCTTTATAGATTTTGGAAACTAGCCCTTTATCTGATATGTTATTTGCAAATATCTTCTCCCATTCTGTAGGTTGAGTTTTGTTGACTGTATCCTTTGCTGTGCAAAAGCTTCTTGATGAAGTCCCAATAGTTCATTTTTGCTTTTGTTTCTTTTGCTTTCGTGGATGTATCTTGCAAGAAGTTACTGTGGCCAAGTTCAAAAAGGGTGTTGCCTGTGTTCTCCTCTAGGATTTTGATGGAGTCTTGTCTCACATTTAAATCTTTCATCCATTTTGAGTTTATCTTTGTGTATGGTGCAAGAGAGTGGTCTAGTTTCATTCTTCTGCATGTGGATGACCAATTTTCCCAGCACCATTTATTGAAGAGACTGTCTTTCTTCCAGTGGATCGTCTTTCCTCCTTTGTCGAATATTAGTTGACCATAAAGTTCAGGGTCCATTTCTGGGTTCTCTATTCTGTTCCATTGGTCTATGTGTCCGTTTTTGTGCCAGAACCACACTGTCTTGATGACCACAGCTTTGTAGTACAACCTGAAATCTGGCATTGTGATGCCCCCAGATATGGTTTTCCTTTTTAAAATTCCCCTGGCTATTCGGGGTCTTTTCTGATTCCACACAAATCTTAAAATAATTTGTTCTAAGTCTCTGAAGAAAGTCCATGGTATTTTGATAGGGATTGCATTGAACGTGTAAATTGCCCTGGGTAACATTGACATTTTCACAATATTAATTCTGCCAATCCATGAGCATGGTATATTTTTCCATCTCTTTGTGTCTTCCTCAATTTCTTTCAGAAGTGTTCTATAGTTTTTAGGGTATAGATACTTTACCTCTTTGGTTAGGTTTATTCCTAGGTATCTTATGCTTTTGGGTGCAATTGTAAATGGGATTGACTCCTTAATTTCTCTTTCTTCAGTCTCATTGTTAGTGTATAGGAATGCCATTGATTTCTGGGCATTGATTTTGTATCCTGCCATGCTACCAAATTGCTGTATGAGTTCTAGCAATCTTGGGGTGGAGGCTTTTGGGTTTTCTATGTAGAGTATCATGTCATCGGCGAAGAGGGAGAGTTTGACTTCTTCTTTGCCAATTTGAATGCCTTTAATGTCTTTTTGTTGTCTGATTGCTGAGGCTAGGACTTCCAATACTATGTTGAATAGCAGTGGTGAGAGTGGACATCCCTGTCTGGTTCCTGATCTTAGGGGAAAGGCTCCCAGTGCTTCCCCATTGAGAATGATATTTGCTGTGGGCTTTTCATAGATGGCTTTTAAGATATCGAGGAAAGTTCCCTCTATCCCTACACTCTGAAGAGTTTTGATCAGGAATGGATGCTGTATTTTGTCAAATGCTTTCTCTGCATCTAATGAGAGGATCATATGGTTCTTGGTTTTTCTCTTGCTGATATGATGAATCACATTGATTGTTTTACGAGTGTTGGACCAGCCTTGTGTCCCGGGGATAAATCCTACTTGGTCATGGTGAATAATTTTCTTAATGTGTTGTTGGATCCTATTGGCTAGTATCTTGTTGAGAATTTTTGCATCCATGTTCATCAGGGATATTGGTCTGTAATTCTCCTTTTTCGTGGGGTCTTTGTCTGGTTTTGGAATTAAGGTGATGCTGGCCTCATAGAATGAATTTGGAAGTACTCCATCTCTTTCTATCTTTCCAAACAGCTTTAGTAGAATAGGTATGATTTCTTCTTTAAACGTTTGATAGAATTCCCCTGGGAAGCCATCTGGCCCTGGACTCTTGTGTCTTGGGAGGTTTTTGATGACTTCTTCAATTTCCTCCCTGGTTATTGGCCTGTTCAGGTTTTCTATTTCTTCCTGCTCCAGTTTTGGTAGTTTGTGGCTTTCCAGGAATGCGTCCATTTCTTCTAGATTGCCTAATTTATTGGCGTAGAGCTGTTCATAATATGTTTTTAAAATCGTTTGTATTTCCTTGGTGTTGGTAGTGATCTCTCCTTTCTCATTCATGATTTTATTAATTTGAGTCTTCTCTCTCTTCTTTTTAATAAGGTTGGCTAATGGTTTATCTATCTTATTAATTCTTTCAAAGAACCAACTCCTGGTTCTATTGATCTGTTCCACAGTTCTTCTGGTCTCAATTTCATTGATTTCTGCTCGAATTTTAATTAACTCTCTTCTTCTGCTGGGCGTCGGGTCAATTTGCTGCTTCTTCTCTAGCTCCTTTATGTGTAAGGTTAGCTTTTGTATTTGAGTTCTTTCCAGTTTTTGAATGGATGCTTGTATTGCGATGTATTTCCCCCTCAGGACTGCTTTTGCTGCATCCCAAAGATTTTGAACAGTTGTATCTTCATTCTCATTAGTTTCCATGAATCTTTTTAATTCTTCCTTAATTTCCTGGTTGACCCTTTTATCTTTTAGCAGGATGGTCCTTAACCTCCACGTGTTTGAGGTCCTTCCAAACTTCTTCTTGTGATTGAGTTCTAATTTCAAGGCGTTATGGTCTGAGAATATGCAGGGGACGATCCCAATCTTTTGGTATCGGTTCAGACCCGATTTGTGACCCAGTATGTCGTCTATTCTGGAAAAAGTTCCATGTGCACTTGAGAAGAATGTGTATTCAGTTGAGTTTGGATGTAAAGTTCTGTAGATATCTGTGAAATCTATCTGGTCCAGTGTATCATTTAAAGCTCTCGTTTCTTTGGAGATGTTGTGTTTAGAAGACCTATCAAGGGTAGAAAGAGCTAGATTGAAGTCACCGAGTGTAAGTGTATTATTATCTAAGTATTTCTTCACTTTGGTTAATAATTCGTTTAAGTATTTGGCAGCTCCCACATTCGGGGCATATATATTGAGGATTGTTAAGTCCTCTTGTTGGATAGATCCTTTAAGTATGATATAGTGTCCCTCTTCGTCTCTCACTACTGTCTTCGGAGTAAATTTTAGTTTATCTGATATAAGGATGGCTACCCCTGCTTTCTTTTGAGAACCATTTGAATGGTAAATGGTTCTCCAACCTTTTATTTTCAGGTTGTAGGTGTCCTTCTGTCTAAAATGAGTCTCTTGTAGACAGCAAATAGATGGGTCCTGCTTTTTTATCCAGTCTGAAACCCTGCGCCTTTTGATGGGGTCATTAAGCCCGTTCACGTTCAGAGTTACTATTGACAGATATGAGTTTAGTGTCATCATGATATCTATTCAGTGTTTGTTTTTGTGGATTGTTCCACTGAACTTCCTCTTAAAGGGGAATTTTAAGAGTCCCCCTTAAAATTTCTTGCAGAGCTGGTTTGGAGGTCACATATTCTTTCAGTTCCTGCCTGTCTTGGAAGCTCTTTATCTCTCCTTCCATTTTGAATGAGAGCCTTGCTGGATAAAGTATTCTTGGTTGCATGTTCTTCTCATTTAGGACCCTGAATATATCCTGCCAGCCCTTTCTGGCCTGCCACGTCTCTGTGGAGAGGTCTGCTGTTACCCTAATATTCCTCCCCATAAAGGTCAGGGACTTCTTGTCTCTTGCTGCTTTAAGGATCTTCTCTTCATCTTTGGAATTTGCAAGCTTAACTATTAAATGTTGAGGTGTTGAACAGTGTTTATTGATTTTAGGGGGGGATCTCTCTATTTCCTGGATCTGAATGCCTGTTTCCCTCCGTAGATTGGGAAAGTTTTCAGCTAGGATTTGTTCAAATACATATTCTGGCCCTCTGTCCCTTTCGGCGCCCTCGGGAACCCCAATTAAACGTAGGTTTTTCTTCCTTAGGCTGTCATTTAATTCCCTTAATCTGTCTTCATGGTCCTTTAATTGTTTGTCTCTTTTTTCCTCAGTTTCCCTCTTTGCCATTAACTTGTCTTCTATGTCACTCACTCGTTCTTCCACCTCGTTAACCCTCGTCGTTAGGACTTCTAGTTTGGATTGCATCTCATTCAATTGATTTTTAATTTCTGCCTGATTGGATCTAAATTCTGCAGTCATGAAGTCTCGTGAGTCCTTAATGCTTTTTTTCTAGAGCCACCAGTAGCTGTATAATAGTGCTTCTGAATTGGCTTTCTGACATTGAATTGTAATCCAGATTTTGTAACTCTGTGGGAGAGAGGGCTGTTTCTGATTCTTTCTTTTGAGGTGAGGTTTTCCTTCTAGTCATTTTGCTCAGTGCGGAGTGGCCAAAAACAAGTTGTATTGGGAAAAGGAGAGAAAGAGAGAGAAGGAAAGAAAAGAGAAAAAGAAAAAAGAAAAAGAAAAGAAAAAGGAAAAAAGAGAAGAAAAAGGGAAAGAAAAAGAAAGAAAGGTGAAAAAAAGGGGGTGGGGGAAGCAATCAGAAATCAAAAAGAAAAGAAAAAAGAAAAAAAGAAAGAAAAGAAAAACACGGGGGAGTATTTCTGTAGACTTTAAGTCCCTTGACTTCCCCTGGAACTGGTCCGTCCAGCTGGTCTTCTGGGGGAGGGGCCTGTTGCGCTGATTTTCAGGTGTTAGCACTTGGGGGAGCTGCTCTGCCCCTGCCTGCTGCAGGGCTCAGCGGGGGTTGTTTACCCCGAGGCCCCAGGAGGAACAGCCGCAGTTGCTATGGCAACTCTGGAAGCCTGGATTCAGCCTCTGCAGGAACTACGGGGCTCGGGGCTCTCGGCTCTCTGTCCGCAGGGCCTGGAGGCTCCGGGGCGGGGCCGCTGATCTGCTCAGCTCGGGGCAGGAGCGTCCTCGCTGTCCTGGGCCCTCCCGGCCTCTACCTGTCCCGGGGGAGGCCGGATCCTGGGCTGTGTCCCGGCGCCCTGTGCTCCGGGGCCTGCGCTGGTGGATTCGCGCTCCCGCCCCGCAGCCCCCTCCGTGGAGCCGCCGCCCGAGCCCCTCCGAGCTGCTCCGGTCGGTCCCTCCGTGCGCGCTGCAGCCCTTAGGGAGCTCGGAGCACTCTCCTGCGCTCGCAGGTGTCTGTCAGTGTCCCCGGGAGCCCGAGGGCATCCCCGCCCTCCTGGGTCCTGCTCCAACTCCCTGCGAGCCCCTTTCCACCCGGGAAGGTTGGTGCAGCTCCTGCTTCTCCGGGACGGGACGGGGCTCTCCTGTCCTGGGGACACTGCCCCGGCCTCAGCCCGGCTCCTCGCGGGGCCCCTCCCCCTCGGAGGCCTTTTGTTCCTTTATTTCTTTTTCCCCGTCTTCCTACCTTGATAGAAGCGCGAACTCTTCTCACTGTAGCGTTCCAGCTGGTCTCTCTTTAAATCTCAGGCCGAATTCGTAGATTTTCAGGATGATTTGAAGGTTATCTAGGTAATTTGTTGGGGACAGGTGATTTGGGGACCCTACTCTTCCGCCATCTTGCCCCTCCTCAACCTTGGGATACTTTTAAATAGTGAGTACATCCTAACAATGTATGTTTCCATTTAATAAAGTTAAAATTTATACATAGATTTTGTACAAGACATGCCTGTTTTAGTCACTAGCTATAGCAAAAAAGTCCTAAACAAAATCTATTTCTCACATGCACAAGTCTGATGTCAGTCAACTGTCTTTCCAGAGTAGTCACTCTGCGTATTTGTTGAGTTCTGCCATTTCGATAAACTGCTTCCATGTCACTGTCAGAGAGGAATAGAGATTATGGAAGTGACTTACTTGTTCTTAAAAGCTTCAACTGGAAATAAAATGCATGGATTTCACTTGCATCTCACTGGCTAGAACTAGTCATATGACCCTGCCTAACTGCAAGGAGGTCTGGAAGGAGAAAATAATCAGATATGAAAAACACTAGTAAATTTTATCACAGTTTCTTTGCAAACATTGAGATAATATTTCCTTTTTTAATATCATTTTTTCTACTGACTTCTCTACCTACAATAATTCAACATTGAAGTGAGGAATTTTCTTACTTTTTGCAATATGAAATAAAAGAATATTTGACAAGCTTCATGCTTTTACTTTTATCTACAAATTATACGTTTTAAACATAATGACAACACTTTAAAACACAGTTTGGTACACGTCGGTAATAGCTTTTAATGACTCAGAAAGAATATAATAATCTGCCATGATCAAAACTAATCTGCCATAAAGAGTACAGAAATATCAAACAGCTTATTCTGTGGAAACAAATCCAAATTAATTGCCTCATTTGTTACATCATATATAATATACACTTTAACATTGCCATGATATCTAGCTTCTCAGAAAAATTTAGAAAAACATTATCAAATAAGATTTCATTGGAAAAGAAGTAACGTGTAATGATGCAACTCCTAATTTTCTGTGGGTTTTATTCTGGTGATGCAACAATTATTTATTGAATTATGGCACTCTAAGTATAACAAAAAATGAAATAAAGTAAAGCTTTCCATTACACTCCATTTCTTTGGGGAACCAGTGTGTGCATTCCCACATAGGCACACATTCTCTTTTTGTACAATATTTTTTAAAAGTCCATGTACTTTAGTTATCCTACATAAAATGATGAATGGAATAGCTCCTCATCAAAAGACAGTACAAACTGCCCATCTTTCCAGAATTTATGGAAATTTAATCTACCTTGTCTAGTTTTTTTCTTTTTTCTTCTCTCTCTCTTTCCCTCTCTTAAGTATATCCTTTGTCTCTGTGTGCTTGCAGCATTTATATTCTTGGGCTAGGTTTGGCTCCAGACTGTGGGTTAGGTTAGGTCTTCTGCACCTATGCACCTATGTTCTTACTCTGGAGCATCTCTGTGGCAATGCCCTTCCCCTGGCAGACTACAGGAGCACAAGAGCACAGCCAGTATAAAATGGAGCGAAACACCGGAATTGGGTTGTTCCCAAGATAAAGTACAAAACAGACATTACATTACCTGGTGTGTTTGATTTGTAGATTGTGGGTAAAATAGGAATGCATAAGCAAGCTAAAGAAGAAGGAGAGGAGGAAGTAGAGAAGCATACAAAAAAAGAAAGGAAAAGAAGAGGAAAAAGGAGGAGAAGGAGAAGAAATAGAAATTATTAACTACAGATAATAAAAAAGGAATTTATATAGTTTATATATATGCATACACATACAGACAGACATATATAAAACTGTATCTGAAAAATGATGAGGGTGGAGGAGAAAACTTTTGAAGAGAATATATGAAAGCTAACTCCTTGCCCTTCATGATAGAAAGCTAATCTCTATTTAAAATAGAATGCCTTCAGACAGAACATGGAAGACTCCTAACTCTGGGAAACGAACTAGGGGTGGTGGAAGAGGAGGAGGGCGGGGGGTGGGAGTGACTGGATGGCGGGCACTGAGGTGGGCACTTGACGGGATGAGCACTGGGTGTTATTCTGTATGTTGGCAAATTGAACACCAATAAAAAATAAATTTATTATTTAAAAAAAATATAAAAAATAAATAAATAAAATAAAATGCCTTCAAAAGTTTGGAGTGTTTCCAGAAACAAGTCAAAATTGAAGTCAAATGTAAAGGACTGAAATGAGGATGACATTAGAACTCTTAAAAGTAACAACAAGGCTGAAAGATAATTTATATGATTTTAAACACCAGCATATTAATAGATATACTATTTATAAATATGGAGTCAAACACCAAAAGAAACAGTTAAATGATTTGAAAATGAATTTTGGGGAGAAGCAGTATTCAGAAATGGGGAGGACTGAGGGAAGAAAATGCATGCTGTTTGGAGTTACATGCCTTGCAGTAGTACATACTATATTCATGCAGTAGTTCCTGAAATTTAATTAAGTAATATAGATAAAGTATTTTGATAAGTTTAATTTAATTACCCTTTAAAATTTGCACTCAGACCAGTGGATATTTGGTTCAATAATATTATTCAAGGCAGAATACATGAAGTACCATAAGATTTTTACAGATTAATATTCAATTGTTTGATAATTTGGGGCTGAATATGGATCCAAGACTGGATATCTAAAATATCTTGTTCCCATGTCTTATTCTCTCTTTCTCTGTTCCTGTATTATAATCATAATGGAAAAAAATGTGTTCATTTCTTACCACCTACGAATAAGTAGAAATCATAGAAAATTTCTAAAAAGTGTTATGTTAGTTGTTACCCCTCAATTATTACTTCACCTCTATTGGATTTGCTGGCCAATTATGAGGAATTTTACTAGAATCGAACTTAAAATGCATCTGCTTCATAGTATTCATACTTCACAAAGCAATGACTGGCTTCCTGTTTGTCTCTTAAGAGTGGCCACAAGTTAATTATCTGGGCAAGTTTTTTAAAGATGGAGAACAGTTGGTGGGCTTTGCTTTCAAATGCCATTCTTTTAAGTATTACAGAAATATTTTCTCTAGAAAATTAACTACAAAACACCCAACCAAGAGATCTATTACAAATTAGTTTTCTCTCTAATATCCTTGCAAGTCTAAGATGGAAAGAACACTAAACTTGGAGTCTGAAGACCCAACATCGTCCCTAACAACTGTCAATTTAGCCAAGAACTTAATCTCCAATTGGCTTTGTTTTCTCATGTAGACGATGAACATTATGTCATCTACTCAATAAATACATATTGTATGTTTACTGTTTTCAGGTGCTCTGTATGCACGGAGGACCCAAGATCGAAGAGAACAGTAATGGTCTGTGCTATGAGACAAAAATAATATTAACTAACAGCATTACTGTGAGAATAAAAACAAGATCAGATCATGAATGCAAGCATTTTTAAGAGTGTAATGCCTTACAGAAAATGAGTTTTATTACTTTTATTTAATATGACACAATGTCAAAAGGCAATAAGGATTTACTCAATAGTATAAATACATCCTCTCAAATTGATCTTACTTCCAGCTTTTAAACATGCACAAGTCTCTTGCATCCATATAGTTCAAATCTTCCTTTGGACAGAGCTTTTTCTCTACCTTCTTTTTCAAAACAAAATTCTAAAAGACTGGTCTGTTTCTCCAGTGAACACTTCCTCACCGTCAGCTTTATTGTTAACTTTTTCTGATCTGGCTCCAATTCTTATAGCAACAAACTAAGGTCACAAGTGATCTCCTGATTGGTACATCTAATGGATATTTTCAGTTTTCTTTCTTATAGTCTCAGTAGCTATTAACAGTATAGACACACTCTGCACAAGACTTTGCCCTGTGGCCCCTTGCTCCTTTTACTCTCCCAGATTGCTCAAGTCTTCCCTGGTGATTCCTCATTCTCTACCCAAACACTAAATTTGGTAGGTCACCAGTCAGGCCTGGACTTTCTTCTCTTCTCGCTCTATAATTTTCCCCTGGGTGATCTAATGTGTTCCATCCACCACTGTATGACAGTAACTCACAAAGTTATATCTCTAGTCCAGAACTATCCTCTGAGCCCCAAGTCTTTTTATCCAATCACCTATCTGGCATTTCGTGTCAGATGTCCTCTTGTTTGTTTGCTTTGTTTTTTGTTTATTTATCTCAAGTTTTTATTTAAATTCTAGTTAGTTAACATACAGTGTAATATTAGTTTCAGGTGTAGAATTTTTGGTGATTTGTCACTTTCGTATAATACCCAGTGCTCATCACAAGCATCCTCCTTTTAGTATCCATCACCAATTTCAGAATATGTATTATGGTTTGCCTCTCTCTCTTTTTCTTTTCCCTTGTGTTAGTCTGTTTCATTTCTTAAATTCCATATATGATTAAAATCATATGGTATTTGTCTTTCTCTGACTGACTTATTTTGCTTAGCATAATACACTGTAGCTGCAAATGGCAAGATTCCATCCTTTTGTATGGCTGAGCAATATTTCATATATAGAGTATATGTTATACTGATTCAATTTCTTAACTGGATTATTTGGTTTTGAAGTTTGAGTTTGATAAGCTCTTTATAGATTTTGGGTACTAGAACTTTATTGGATATGTCATTTGCAAATATCTTCCCCCTTTCTGAAGGTTACCTTTTAGGTTTGTTGACTGTTTCCTTTGCTGTGCAGAAGCTTTTTATCTTTATGTAGTCTCAATAGCTCATTTTTGCTTCTGTTCTTCTTGCCTCTGGAGATGTATCTAGTAACAAGTTGCTACAACTGATGTCAAAAAGGTTACTGCCTGTGTTCTTCTCTAGGATTTTGATGTATTCTTGTGTCATATTTAGGTCTTCAATCCATTTTGAATTTATTTTTAGGCATGTTGTAAGAAAGTGGTCCATTTTCATTTTTTTGCATGTGGCCGTCCAGTTTCCTCAGCACCATTTGTTGAAGACACTGTCTTTTTTCCTATGGATATTCCTTCCTGCTTTGTTGAAGATTAACCACTTAGTTAACCACTTAAGCTGACAACCATTTAAGTTGACCACTTAGTTGTGGGTCCATTTCTGGGTTTTCCATTCTATTCCATTGATCTCTGTGTCTGTTTTTTTGCCGGTACCATACTGTCTTGATGACTACAGTTTTGTAGTATAACTTGAAGTCCTGAATTGTGATGCCTTCAGCTTTGCTTTTCTTTTTCAAGATTGCTTTAGCTATTTGGGGTCTTTTGCATGTGGTTCCATGCAAATTTTAGAATTTTTTGTTCTAGCTCTGTGAAAAATGTTGCTGGTACTTTGCTAGGCTTTGCATTAAATGTGTAGATTGCTTTGGGTAGCGTAGACATTTTCACAATATTTATTCTTCTAGTCCATGAGTATGGGATGTTTCCATTTCTTTGTGTCATCTTCAATTTCTTCCATAAGTGTTTTATGGTTTTCAGAGTATAGATCTCTTACCTCTTTGGTTAGGTTTATTACTAGATATCTTAAGGTTTTTGGTGCAATCGTAAATGAGATTTATTTCTTGATTTCTCTTTCTGCTGCTTCATTATTGGTGTACAGAAATACAACAGATATGTGTACATTGATTTTGTATCTTGTGGCTATTCAATTCATGTATCAGTTCTGGTAATTTTTTGGTGGAGTCTTTTAAGTTTTCTGTATAGACTATCATGTCATCTGTAAATAGTGCAAGTTTAATCTTTTCCTTGGTGATTTGGACGCCTTTTATTTCTTTTTTGCTGTCTTACTGCTAAGTCTAGGACTTTCAGTACTAAGTTGTATAAAAATGGTGACAGTGGCCATCACTGTCTTGATCCTGACCATAGAGGAAAAACTCTCAGTTTTTCCCCATTGAGGATGATATTAATTGTGGGTCTTTTGTACATGGCCTTTATGATGTTGAGGTATGTTCCCTCTATCCTTACTTTGTTGAGGATTTTTATCAAGAATGGATGCTGTACTTTGTCAAATGCTTTTTTCTTCATCTATTGAGGACATCATATGGTTCTTACCATTTCTTTTATTAATGTGGTATATCACGTTGATTGATTTGTGAATATTGAACCACCCTTGCAGCCCAGGAATAAATTCCACCTAATTGTGGTGAATAATTCTTTTTAATGTACTGTTAGATTCAATTTGCTAGTATTTTATTGAAAATTTTGTACCCATGTTTATAAGAGATATTGGCCTATAATTCTCCTTTTCAGTGAGGTCTTGTCTAATTTTGAGATCGAGGTATTGCTGGCTTCACAGAATAAGTTTGGACATTTTCCTTCCATTTCTATTTTTTTGGAACAGTTTGAGAAGTGTAGGTATTAATTCTTCTTTAAATGTTTGGGAATTCTACCAACGAGAAACCATCTGGCCCTGTAGTTTTGTTTGTTGGAAGATTTTTGACTACTGATTCAGTTTCTTTGGTTATCAGTCTGTTCAAGTTTTCTATTTCTTCCTGTTTCGGTTTTGGTAGTTTATATGTTTCTAGGAATTTGTCCATTTCTACCAGATTGCCCAATTTGTTGACATATAATTTTTTTCATAATATTATTTTATAATAGTTTGTATTTTTGTGGTGTTTGTTGTGATTTCTTCTCTTTAATTCATGATTTTATTTGTGTCTTTTCTCTTTTCAATTGATGAGTCTGGGTAGGGGTTATTAATTTTATTAATTATCTCAAAGAACAAACTCCTGGTTTCATTGATTTTCTGCTGTTGTTTGTTTCTGTATCATTTATTTCTGCTCTAATCGTTCTTATTTCACTTCTGCTGACTTTGGCTTCATTTGTTGTTCTTTTTCTAGCTCCTTTAGGTGTAAGGTTAGGTTGTGTATTTGAAATTTTTCTTGCCTCTTGAAGTAGGCCTGTTGTGCTATATACTTCCCTCTCGTGACCACTTTTGCTGCATCCTAAAGGTTTGGGACCATCATGTTTTCATTATCATTTGCTTCCATTTATTGTTTTATTTTTTTCTTTAATTTCCTGGTTGACCCATTCATTCTTTAGTAGGATTTTCTTTAAACTCCATGTATTTGTGACCTTTCCAAATTTTTTTTATGGTTAACTTTAAGTTTCAGAGTATTGTGGTATGAAAATATGTATGGTATGATCTCAACCTTTTTGTCTTTGTTGAGGCCTAATTTGTGGCCCAGTATGTGATCTCCTCTGGAGAATATTCCATGGGCACTCAAAAAAAATTTATATTCCACTGCTTTAGGACGAAATATTCTGAATGTATCTGTTAAGTCTATTCGGTCCAGTGTGTCACTCAAAGCCATTGTTTCCTTGTTGATTTCCTGATTAAATGATCTGTCCATTGCCATAAATGGGGTGTTAAAGTCCCCTAATATTATTGTATTATCAATGAGTTCCTTTATGTTTGCTATTAATCGTTTATGTTTTGGGTGCTTCCAAGTCGGGGGCATAAATATTTACAATTGCTGTATCTTCTTGTTGGATAGACTCTTTTATTACAATATAGTGCCACCCTTCTTCATTTCTTGTTACAATCTTTGGTTTAAAATATGGTTTGTCTGATATATAAGTATGGCTACTCCAGATTTTTTGGATGTTTATTAGCATAATAAATGGTTCTCCATCCCCTCACTTTCAATCTGCAGGTATCTTTAGGTCTACAATGAGTCTCTTGTAACCGGCATATGGATGGGTCTTTTTTTTATCCATTCTGACACCCTATGTATTTTGATTGGAGCATTTAGTCCATTTACATTCAGAGTGATGATTAATAGATATGAATTTAGTTATACTGTTAAGTAGTCATTTATGGAGATTTTCTCTGTTCCTTTCTAGTCTTTGTCACTTTTACTCTTTCTTTCTCACTCAAAGGGTTTCCTTTAATGTTTCCTACAGGGCTGATTTAGTAGTCACAAACTCCTTTTGTTTTTGTTTTTCTGGGAAACTCTTTATCTCTACCTCTATCCTGAATTACAGCATTGCTGGATAGTGTATTCTTGGCTGCATATTTTTCCCATTCAACACATTGAATATATCATGCCATTTTTTTCTGGCCTGCCAAGTTTCTATGGAGAAATCTGCTACTAACCTTGTTTGTCTTCCCTTGTGTGTTAGGGATTTCTTTTCTCTTGCTGCTTTAGAATGTTTCCCTTATCTCTGTATTTTGCAAATTTTACTATCCTGTGTGTTGGTGTCAGCCTGCTTTTGTTGATTTTGATGGAAGTTCTCTGGGTCTCCTGGATTTAGATGTCTGTTTCCTTCCATAGATTAAGGAAGTTTTCAGCTGTAATTTCTTCAAATAAATCTTCTGCCCCTTTTGTCCCCACTTCTTCAGGACTCCTATGATATGAATATTATTACACTTTATGGAGTCGCTGAGTTCCCTAAGTCTACATTTGTGATCCAATATTTTTCTTTACCTCTTCTTTCTGCTTCATTATTTTCCATAATTTTATCTTCTCTCTTTTTTTTTTCTTTAGAGAGAGAGAGTGCATGTGAGCAGGGCGGGAGGGGCAGAGGGAGAGGGGGAGAGAATCTTAAGCAGACTTCATGCTTAGTGTGGAGCCTAACACAGGGCTTGATCTCACAACCCTGACATCATGACATGAAAGAAAATCAAGAATCAGACACTTAATGAGCTGAGCCACCCAAGCAACCCTCCATAATTTTACCTCCTATATCACTTATTTGTTCTTCTATTTCTTCCAGGCTTGTGGTCATTATATCTACTTGGTTTCACATCTAAGTGATAGCATTTTTTTATTTCTTCCTAATTTTTATGTCTTTTATCTCTGTAATAAGGGACTCCCTGGTGTCTTCTATGCTTTTCTCAAGCCCAGCTAGTATCTTTATGATAGTTATTTTAAATTCTGAATCAGGCATATTACTTCTATCTGTTTCATTTAGATCCCTGGATATGGCCTTTTCTTGTTTTTTTCTTTTGGGATAAATTCCTCCATCTTGGCATTTTGTCTAGGTGTCTGTCTTCTTCTGTGTGTTAGGAAAGCTTGTTATGTTTCTTGATCCTGAGAGTATTGCTTTATTAAGAAGGGGTCATATACTGTCCATGGCTTGGCACTTCAGGAAGTGTTTCTAGTGTATGCTGTACACATTTTACTGCTGTGTTTTGACTGCTCTTTCTCTCAGGTCAGTTCTCTGCAGAGTTTCCTCTTGCCTGTATTGGGAACTGTTCAGGCCTTGACCAGAGTGTGGAAAGTTTTAACTAGGTGTGTTCTGGTCCACTTGTTAAAAGAGACCTGATGCTACTTCCACTACAGCTGAAGCTTTGCAACACTGTTCAGTAGACTTCATGCATGTAGGAGGTCTGTACTTGTCTTCTGCGGGAGTGACTAGCTGCTCTGGTTCTCAGGCTCACTTACCATAGTAAAGAAGCACCTACAGAGTGCAGGGGAGTGGAGATTGGTATAAGCAGTTTAGACCACCACTATTGGTATTGTGCTGCTTACTGGAGTCAGTTTATGCTGAGGGGTGAGGGAAGAAAATTGAACCAGCCCTTTCCCTCATCCCTGAGAGGGGAGTTCACACTAGCTGCTGTCCAGGAAGCCCTCCCTGCAGAAAAACAATCTCTCCTCGTGTGTCCCCAGTATTCCTCAGTTCCCTGCCTTCACCCTGTCTATGTCTGAGCTGTCTGCTCCTCTGGCAGCATGGGCACCTGTGCTTTATCCCAGGCAGGCAGGCAGGCTGAGTTCTAAAATTCCAAACTTTAGGGACCTGGCATGGTGTGGACCTGCACGGGTCCTTTGTGGGAGTGTCTTGACAAGGTGGGGCTGGTGCAGGTTTGTTTCAGAAGGGCAGTTGTACCAACATGCAGCAGCTTGGAATTTGGAATAAAGCACAGCAAAAAGCTGCTGTCTAGGTTAGCTGCCCTCAGCAGGTGTCTCTGCCCCTATGCTGAGGGTCGTAGGAACATAATGGCACCTGCCCACTCTTTTGTCCCCAGAGAGGCAATGCCACCTCTCCCAGAAGCACTTCAAGAAGGGGGAACTGTCCCTCCCAGTGTGTCCCAGATGATCCTCAGATTACACTGTCAGCTTCTACTGTGTACTTCTTCTACTTCTACTTCTTCTACTTCTCCACAGGAGTACTGCAGTGCCCACTGGGCTTGACTCCAGCCAGGGCACAGACTTCTAAACTTCCAATCTTTTGGTTCCACTGTTTGTAAAAACTCACAATAATCAGTCCCTCTAGTTTTCCCAGTCAATAGCTTTGGGGAAGTGTTTTCCTTATGCAATCCTTTGTTTCTATCTATCTATCTATCTATCTATCTATCTATCTATCTATCTATCTATCTCTTTTTTCCATGATGAGGGCTCCCTCCTCTCCACAGCACCCACTATCCTTACTTCCCCCAAATCATGTCTCCACACCTCCTATCTTCCACAATGTGGCCTCTTCTGTCCCTCTAGTTGTTCAGTTTGTTCTGTCGGTCCTCAGATTGATTTTATGGGTATTCAGAATGATTTTATATTTATCTAGCAGTGTTCAAGGGAGAAGACAAGCCTAGGGTCCTCTACTACTCTGCCTATCCTAGCTCCCCACCCTTTTGTCCTATGTCTCCAAAGCACCTCAAACTAATAAGACACCATTGAAAATCTGACCTTCTCCCTGAAACCAGGTCCCCTTCTGTGGTTCTTATTGCTGCAAAGGACATCATTATATAGTCAGATATGCAAGATGGAGACCTAACGAACCACCCTGATCCTTTCTTATCATCTGTTAGTTTTCTTTTCTAAACATCTTTTTTTAAATCTTCTACTTAATTGTCACTTTATTTTTTATTTCAAGTTTTAATTTAAATTCTAGTTAGTTAACATATAGTATAGTATTGGTTTCAGGAGTAGAATTTAGTGATTCATCATTCACATATTCTAAGTACCTTTTAAAATCATTCACTTCTTTCCATGCCAGTTTCCACTGTCTCATTCAGCTTACTGTTATCTCTTACCTGGTTTAAACAATAGCCCAAACACTGATCTATCTGATTCCATCTATGGCCCATACTCACCTGCAGCCAGAATGACTTTTAAATACATATCTTTTTTGTTGTTGTTGTTTTGTTTTATAATGGAGAAAATTAACAAGAAGGGAGACAATAAAAGTTGGAGAGGATGTGGAGAAAGGGGAACCCTCTTGCACTGTTGGTGGGAATGTGAACTGGTGCAGCCACTCTGGAAAACCGTGTGTAGGTTCCTCAAAGAGGTAAAAATAGATCTGCCCTATGACCCAGCAATTGCACTGCTGGGGATTTACCCCAAAGATACAGATGCAGTGAAACGCCAGGACACCTGCACCCCGATGTTTATAGCAGCAATGTCCACAATAGCCAAACTGTGGAAGGAGCCTCGGTGTCCATCAAAAGATGGATGGATAAAGAAGATGTGGTGTATGTATACAATGGAATATTACTCAGCCATTAAATACTTATCTTATTATCTTAATACTTATTATCTTATCTTACTTATACTAAGCCCATATATTATGCTAAAGATAAAATCCATGTTCTTAACCTGCCTGTAGGGTCATGCATAACCTGGCCCTGTCTATTCTTCCAGCCTCAATTTATTCCACTCTTCCCTTGCTGAATGCTTTCCAGCCTTACTGGCCTACTTAATTCACTGAGGGACCCATGGACCTATTTTCCAAAGGACCTTGCACATCCTGTTCTCTGCTAAGCCTGTTCTTCCCCCAGTCTCCTGAAAGAATTTGCTTCTGCATAACCTTTAGACTCTCTCTCCAGAGAATCCTTCCCTGGATTCCTCATTTAGTCAAATCTTCTGATTATTTCCACATAAGCCCTAGTACTTACCATTCCTTCATAATACTTGCAGTCATTTTAATTTTCATTTATCTTGCAATTATTTTTGTTTGTTTGTTTTCTATTTCCCACACTAGAGTATCAACTCTATGAATTCAGGAAATATAACTATGTGTTCACTCTATGTATCAGATACCTAGCATAGCATCAGCCACATAAGGGGCGGCACTCAATACATATTTGAAATGAAAAAAATGAATAAGCAAGTTGTATACATTTCAAATATGTATTGAAAAATATGAATAAGCAAGTTTTATAAAGATATACAACTTTAAAACCCTGAAAACTGGATGCTAAAAAAATCATAACCAATTGCAGTCATAACAAAATTGTGATTTTCAAGAACAATACTCTGAAACATTTTAATCTCACAATTAAATTTAATCTCAAAATTACTTGAATAAAAGAACAATAAATATCAACATTGTCTTTAGTTTTCTGCATAATAAAAGTACACTCCACGAAAATACGTTGGCCTCAATACCAACAAATTGGTATGGCGTGAATCGATTCTAACCCAGGAGGATAATACGGCATTTTCCAGGTTATCTCACTACATGCTCAACATTCATTGTGCTTATATAAGAAAAAGGAATAAATAAAACTGCCTGCTATGGTGAGAAGAACTCTGATCTGTTAGCCAATTTCAGTTCTACCTTAGTTTCAGTTCTACCTCTAGTTAATATTTTGACACTGAAAAAGTTTCTTCAGGTTTCTTTCCTTGTTTTTTATTTTTTTAAGATTTTATGTATATATTCCTGAGAGACAGAGAGAGGGAGGGAGAGAGGGAAAGGCAGAGACACGGGCAGAGGGAGAAGCAGGCTCCATGCAGGGAGCCCGATGTGGGACTCGATCCCGGGTCTCCAGGATCACACCCTTGAACAGAAGACAGGTGCTAAACTGCTGAGCCACCCAAGATCCCCTCTTCAGGTTTCTTATAATCAGTTTATAAGATAAAAAAATTCATGATTCCTATTTCTATCACCTACAACAGTGTATGAATAAATGATTATTCTCTTTTCCGGGACACCTGCACTCCGATGTTTCTAGCAGCCATGTCCACAATAGCCAAACTGTGGAAGGAGCCTCGGTGTCCATCAAAAGATGAATGGATAAAGAAGATGTGGTCTATGTATACAATGGAATATTCCTCAGCCATTAGAAATGACAAATACGAGGGAGGGGCAAGATGGCGGAAGAGCAGGGTCCCCAAATCACCTGTCCCCAACAAATTACCTAGATAACCTTCAAATCATCCTGAAAATCTACGAATTCGGCCTGAGATGTAAAGAGAGACCAGCTGGAACGCTACAGTGAGAAGAGTCCGCGCTTCTATCAAGGTAGGAAGACGGGGAAAGAGAAATAAAGGAACAAAAGGCCTCCGAGGGGGAGGGGCCCGCTAGGAGCCGGGCTGAGGCCGGGGCGAGTGTCCCCAGGACAGGAGAGCCCCGTCCCGTCCCGTCCCGGAGGAGCAGGAGCTGCACCAACCTTCCCGGGCGGAAAGGGGCTCGCAGGGAGTTAGAGCAGGACCCAGGAGAGCGGGGATGCCCTCGGGCTCCCTGGGACACTAACAGGCACCTGCGCCCCGGGAGAGTGCGCCGAGCTCCCTAAGGGCTGCAGCGCGCACGGCGGGGCCGGAGCAGCTCGGGGGGCGGGGGCTCGGGAGCGGCTCCAGGGAGGGGGCTGCGGGGCGGGAGCGCGAATCCAACAGCGCAGGCCCCGGAGCACAGGGCGCCGGGACACAGCCCAGGATCCGGCCTCCCCCGGGACAGGCAGAGGCCGGGAGGGCCCAGGACAGCAAGGACGCTCCTGCCCCGAGCTGAGCAGATCAGCGGCCCCGCCCCGGAGCCTCCAGGCCCTGCAGACGGAGAACCGAGAGCCCCGAGCCCCGTAGTTCCTGCGGAGGCTGAATCCAGGCTTCCAGAGTTGCCATAGCAACTGCGGCTGTTCCTCCTGGGGCCCCACGGGGTAAACGACCCCCGCTGAGCCCTGCAGCAGGCAGGGGCAGAGCAGCTCCCCCAAGTGCTAACACCTGAAAATCAGCACAGCAGGCCCCTCCCCCAGAAGACCAGCTGGACGGACCAGTGATACTCCCCCGTGTTCCAATACAACTTGTTTTTGGCCACTCTGCACTGAGCAAAATGACTAGAAGGAAAACCTCACCTCAAAAGAAAGAATCAGAAACAGCCCTCTCTCCCACAGAGTTACAAAATCTGGATTACAATTCAATGTCAGAAAGCCAATTCAGAAGCGCTATTATACAGCTACTGGTGGCTCTAGAAAAAAGCATTAAGGACTCACGAGACTTCATGACTGCAGAATTTAGATCCAATCAGGCAGAAATTAAAAATCAATTGAATGAGATGCAATCCAAACTAGAAGTCCTAACGACGAGGGTTAACGAGGTGGAAGAACGAGTGAGTGACATAGAAGACAAGTTAATGGCAAAGAGGGAAACTGAGGAAAAAAGAGACAAACAATTAAAGGACCATGAAGACAGATTAAGGGAAATAAATGACAACCTAAGGAAGAAAAACCTACGCTTAATTGGGGTTCCCGAGGGCGCCGAAAGGGACAGAGGGCCAGAATATGTATTTGAACAAATCCTAGCTGAAAACTTTCCCAATCTACGGAGGGAAACAGGCATTCAGATCCAGGAAATAGAGAGATCCCCCCTAAAATCAATAAAAATCATTCAACACCTCGACATTTAATAGTGAAGCTTGCAAATTCCAAAGATAAAGAGAAGATCCTTAAAGCAGCAAGAGACAAGAAGTCCCTGACTTTCATGGGGAGGAATATTAGGGTAACAGCAGACCTCTCCACAGAGACCTGGCAGGCCAGAAAGGGCTGGCAGGATATATTCAGGGTCCTAAATGAGAAGAACATGCAACCAAGAATACTTTATCCAGCAAGGCTCTCATTCAAAATGGAAGGAGAGATAAAGAGCTTCCAAGACAGGCAGGAACTGAAAGAATATGTGACCTCCAAACCAGCTCTGCAAGAAATTTTAAGGGGGACTCTTAAAACTCCCCTTTAAGAAGAAGTTCAGTGGAACAATCCACAAAAACAAGGACTAAATAGATATCATGATGACACTAAACTCATATCTGTCAATAGTAACTCTGAACGTGAATGGGCTTAATGACCCCATCAAAAGGCGCAGGGTTTCAGACTGGATAAAAAAGCAGGACCCATCTATTTGCTGTCTACAAGAGACTCATTTTAGACAGAAGGACACCTACAACCTGAAAATAAAAGGTTGGAGAACCATTTACCATTCAAATAGTTCTCAAAATATACCCTAAAAACTATAGAACACTTCTGAAAGAAATTGAGGAAGACACGAAGAGATGGAAAAATATTCCATGCTCATGGATTGGCAGAATTAATATTGTGAAAATGTCAATGTTACCCAGGGCAATTTACACGTATAATGCAATCCCTATCAAAATACCATGGACTTTCTTCAGAGACTTAGAACAAATTATTTTAAGATTTGTGTGGAATCAGAAAAGACCCCAAACAGCCAGGGGAATTTTAAAAAAAGAAAACCATATCTGGGGGCATCACAATGCCAGATTTCAGGTTGTACTACAAAGCTGTGGTCATCAAGACAGTGTGGTACTGGCACAAAAACAGACATATAGATCAATGGAACAGAACAGAGAACCCAGAAGTGGACCCTGAACTTTATGGTCAACTAATATACGATAAAGGAGGAAAGACGATCCACTGGAAGAAAGACAGTCTCTTCAATAAATGGTGCTGGGAAAATTGGACATCCACATGCAGAAGAATGAAACTGGACCACTCTCTTGCACCATACACAAAGATAAACTCAAAATAGATGAAAGATCTAAATGTGAGACAAGATTCCATCAAAATCCCAGATGAGAACTCAGGCAACACCCTTTTTGAACTTGGCCACAGTAACCGGAGAAGGACAAACAGTGTATGTTCTCATTCATTTGGGGAATATGAATAATAGTGAAAGGGAATATAAGGGAAGGGAGAAGAAATGTGTGAGAAATATCAGAAAGGGAGACAGAACATAAAGACTTCTAACTCTGGGAAATGAACTAGGGGTGGTGGAGGGGGAGGAGGGCGGGGGTGGGGGTGAATGGGTGACGGGCACTGAGGGGACACTTGACGGGATGAGCACTGGGTGTTATTCTGTATGTTGGTAAATTGAACACCAATAAAAATTAATTTATAAAATTAAAAAAAAAACGACAAATACCCACCATTTGCTTCAACGTGGATGGAACTGGAGGGTATTATGCTGAGTGAAGTAAGTCAATCGGAGAAGGACAAACATTATATGTTCTCATTCATTTGGGGAATATGAATAATAGTGAAAGGGAATATAAGGGACGGGAGAGGAAATGTGTGGGAAATATCAGAAAGGGAGACAGAACATAAAGACTCCTAACTCTGGGAAACAAACTAGGGGTGGTGGAAGGGCGGAGGGTAGGGGGGTGGTGAATGGGTGATGGGCACTGAGGGGGGCACTTGACGGGATGAGCACTGGGTTTTATTCTGTATGTTGGCAAATTGAACACCAATAAAAAATAAATTTATTATAAAAAAATAAAATAAATGATGATTCTCCTGATGGTGCCAGGAGCTCTTTCTAGGGGCCTGACCCTATGGAATTCTAGAACAACTGCTTAGAAATCACCTAATCATACAAATGGCCTCTGTTACATTATTGCCGGTGACAGAACATTTCAGAGCATGCTGTTTTGTTTTGTTTTTATTTCAGTTCAATCATAGGATATAACTTCAGGGGGAATGGTCGCACTGCCCAAAATAATACTTTCTATTTCTCCTGGCTTGGAGTCTGGAAAGATCATTGAGAAATTTATTTTGGGATTTCCAACGAAGTTACCATTGTTGAGGTCATGTTCTGATGCTCCCTCCATTCCAGCAATGATAGATAAAATATGAAAGGAGAAACATTAAAAAAATAGTTATGCTAAAACATGAGATAAACATGTCTGTTGGCCAGAAACAAATTGAAGTGGGGGCAAAAGTCATAAGCTTGTTGGATTCCAGATCTGGAAACATGCGGAAGCAAACTGGTTATTATGCAGGAAAATGGCAAAAGTCAGGAGCCAGAGTTGCTTAATGGAACTGAACGCTAGATATAGTTTTGGAAGGTTACATAATGAAGGAGGTAGGAGATAGGATCTCAGATCAGAACATGGGCCAGGATATCCTCTAACTCAGTGATTATAGCTGCATTATATCTCATATCATCTTACTTAAAGAACCTAAGCTTCCAGTTTAAGACTAGGCCATTTTCTCAGAGCCCTGGGCAACTGAAAACACTCTAAAAATATGAGGAACAAAATTAAAATTCAGGTGTCCTGCTGTTTCACTGCATCTGTATCTTTGGGGTAAATCTCCAGCAGTGCAATTGCTGGGTTGCAGGGCAGTTCTATTTTTAACTCTTTGAGGAACCTCCCCACAGTTTTCCAGAGTGGCTGTACCAGTGCACAGTCCCATCAACAGTGCAAGAGGGTTACCCTTTCTCCACATCCTCTCCAATATTGGTTGTTTCCTGTCTTGTTAATTTTCACCATTCTCATTGGTGTGAGGGGGGATCTCATCGTGGTTTTGATTTGTATTTTCCCGATGGCAAGTGATGCGGAGCATTTTCTCATGTGCTTGTTGGCCATGTCTATGTCTTCTTTGGTGATATTTTTGTTCATGTCTTTTGCCCATTTCATGATTGGATTGTTTATAGCAGCAATGTTCACAATAGCCCAACTGTGGAAGGAGCCTCGGTGTCCACCGAAAGATGAACGCATTAAGAAGATGTGGTCTATGTATACAATGGAATATTCCTCAGCCTTTAGAAACAACGAATACCCACCATTTGCTTCAATGTGGATGGAACTGGAGGGTATTATGCTGATGGAAGTAAGTCAATTGGAGAAGGACAATCATTCTATGGTTTCATTCATTTGGGGAATATGAAAAATGGTGAAAGGGAATAGAGAGGAAAGGAGAGAAAATGAGTGGGAAAAATCAGAAAAGGAGACAGAACATGAGAGACTCCTAACTCTGGGAAACGAACACGGGGTAGTGGAAGGGGAGGTTGGCGGGGGGTGGGGGTGACTGGGTGACAGGCACTGAGGGGGACACTTGATGGGATGAGCACTGGGTGTTATGCTATATGTTGGCAAATCGAACTCCAATAAAAAATATATTTAAAAAATTAAAATTCAGGAGAAACACTGATAGCAAATGAAATTTGGAAATGACTTTAAATATGTATATGATCTTCAAAGAGATAAATCAAGGAATAGCATCCATGAATATGAAATTACAAGGACCCTAAGTGACAGAATAAAAATATATACTAGGAATTCTAAGAATATATTTAATTGAGAAAACTTAAATTGTTGTTGAAAGCTGAATAGAGAATTAATAAATAAATCTACATTTTTGGACATGGTTTGAATGGTTGAAAACATAGTAATATCACCCCTACTTTTGATGTTTACTGTTTTATACCAGAAACTTTCCATTAATTCATACTACAAATATTTCTTGAACACATTTTTTTTTTGCTTTGTTGCCTCAAAATGAACTTTTCCAAACAGCTTCTTTTTACCTTATGTGTTATCAAAAGCTGAAAGATGGAGACATGACTTCCTTCATTAAGTAACCACATTAAAATACAGGTGTCTGAAATATTTTTTACTGTTCTATTTTACCAAGTTTATCTTACAACTCCAAAATATGTAGTATTGATCTTATTGTGTTGAGCGAGGTTTTCATATTTTGATGCAGATGTTGTCTGTATTTTAGGAAACATTAAACTGGTTACTCCTAAATGAACCCATTTATTTTCCAAAGATTTTAGTTTTCAACTTTTCCAAAGCCTGGAAAACTACATTTGCTTCCACCAAAATGTAAGTAAGTGCCTCAAGAACGAAGATTTTTGTCTTTTGTTGTTGTTGTTGTTGTTCAAGTATCTAGAATAGTACTTGGGTCATAGTAAACTCAATGGCTATTTGTTGAAATATCAGCTGCTTCTTAAATAACACTTTTATTTTGAAATATGGCAGGAATTGAAGTGACTGATGTTTTTTATAACAGATCTCATTAAATTGGTTTAAATGCCATAAAAATTTTCTTACATGTTTCTCTTTTTTAAGAATTTAATTCATATATAATAATTTGGATTATTTGGCAGAAGAAACTGTCTCAAGCTGACTTGAAAGAAGAATTTATTGTTAGGAGAACAGAGGTGTGCAATCCTGCTACGGAGAGGCAAGGGCACAATGAGATGTTCAGTCACCTCTGTGTCTGTTCCACTATAACATCTGCTTTTTTCTTCCTTGCTGCACTCCACTTTTTTCAACTTTTCAGATGCCATGGTGGAAAATGAGCCTTCACAATCTGTGACATTACATTCAAAGTTCTAGCCACTAAAGCCGGAAGAACATGGGAAAATATCCAAATTTCTGTATACAGGCTCATTGTCCCAGCGTGAGTAGATATTCACCCTTAAACCAATCAGGGGTGGCCAAACAGACCAGGAATAAGATACTTCATTATCATTAGAGTTTATGGGTATTTGATCAAGTGTCTTAGTCACAAGAGCTTCTGAGGGAAATTAGGGGGTTTTAGTAAAGACAAATGAAGCTGAAAGACCTTCTAGATACAAGGTCAAAGTTTTTCCAATAAAGACAGATGACCTAATAATAACACTGTTACTGATTTGGCTCTGTGCAGTGGGAACCTGTGTATCTGGCCAACAAGATCTAGGAAAGTGCATCTCTCATGGAAGGCAGGTGACTGGACATCTCTCAGTGTTAATATTATTTTTTCCCTTTTGTTTATTTTTTTTATTATTTTTATTTATTTATTTATTTATTTATTTATTTATTTATTTATTTATTCCTGAGAGACACAGAGAGAAGCAGAGACATAGGCGGAGGGAGAAGCATGCTCCTTGCAAGGAGCCCGATGTGGGACTCGATCCCTGAACTCCAGGATCACGCCCTGAGCCAAAGGCAGACCCTCAACCACTGAGCCACCCAGGCACCCCTCAGCGTTAATATTGTGTGGTTGTTACTGTCAACAGCTGTCTGTCTCTCTCTGTCTTTGTATGTGTGTCTCTGTGTGTGCATGTGTGTATATATATATGTACCTGTGTGTGTGCATACATAAATATACGCATGTGCATATATAAATGTATGCCTACGTACACATATACACAAATGTGGAATAACAGGTATATAAATACATAGATCCATAACAATAGAGAAATGACTCTAAAACAATGAGGTCATCTAATCTATATATTTTAAACATTAAGAATAATTAAATTTTAGGGTCATCTGGGTGGCTCAGTGATTAAGTGTCTATTTTCTGCTCAGGTCATGATCCCAGGGTCCTGGGTTTGAGTCCCACATGAAGCTTTCTTCCTCTTCTACCTCTGCCTCTTTAGTAGCTTAATAATTAATTTCTAAGCAGTTTTCTAAGGAAAAATGCAGTTACATTTTTTTATTTAAAATAATATATCTGATAATATTTCTTTGGCAGTTCTACAAAAATCATATTTCTAAGCTGGAGAAAAATATTACATAGAAGTGGGACGCCTGGGTGGCTCAGTGGTTGAGAGTTTGCCTTCGGCTCAGGGAGTGATCCCAGGGTCCTGGGATTGAGTCCTGCATCAAGTCCCATATCGGGCCCCCTGTGGGAAGTCTACCGTTCCCTCTGCCTATGTCTCTGCCCCTCTCTCTGTCTCTCATGAATAAATAAAATATTTTAAAAAAAGAATAGTTAAATTTTTGTTGAATTTAACAAAAACATTACCAGTCTTCTTAGTAATAATTAATATATTTCATTACAAAATATATGTGACTCTACAATATCTCTCTAAGTTTCAGAACAAAAATACTATCTAAAGTACTGATATTAGATCAACTATGGCATTAAAAAAATACTTTTCCAGTTCAGACATCTTTGATTGTCTTCCTTGATGAGAGAGGAACTGCTTAGAATCATTACATTTCAACCCTCGCTTCCCGCTTACATTTCCATCTGTGATACTTGTATTATCTTTGCTTTGGATGAATGAATGGCATTCACATTCTGATCTGCTATACTTTCTTTCATTAGTTAATCTTGTTTTCATATTTTAGTGGATTAACTACCTTCCAAAAGAATTTATATATTTAAAGTCATTTTACCATAGTTGCTACATGTTAAATTCTGTCTTTTAATATTAGTTCATATTTGGCTGGATTTCAAGATTGGTTTGTCTTTTTCTCCTGAGGGACTTATGGGTGCCATATGATTTTCTTCTTTGAGAAAGCCTCTCTCTGGCATGTATTTATTTTTTTAAGATTTTATTTATTTATTCATGAGAGACACAGAGAGAAAGGCAGAGATACAGGCAGAGGAAGAGGCAGGCTCCCTGCAGGAAGGCCAATGAGGGACTGGATCCCAAGACCCCGGGATCACGACCTGAGCCAAAGGCAGACACTCAACCACCAAGCCATCCAGGTGCCCCTGTGGCATTTATTCTTGAAAAATGACTGGGATGGGTGCCTGAGTGGTTCAGCTGGTTGAGCATCTGTCTTTGGCTCAGGTCATGATCTTGGGGTCCTGGGATAGAGCCCCAAGTTGGGCTTCCCTGCTGGGAAGGGAGTCTGCCTCTTTCTCTCCCTCTCCCTCCACTTCCCCTTCCCCCACTCATCCTTTCTCTCTCTCTCTCTCTCTCTCTCTCTAAGAATACATTAAAAATCTTTAAAAAAAAAGAAAAAGAAAAATGACTGGAGTGAATACAATAAACTTTTTATCCCTCAGTACTTTGTAGACACTGCTGTATTGGAGGTTGCTATGGGAAAGAAATGAAGTCACCTAGATATTCTCCCATAATGGGTGGTATTTACTTTTTGACCAGGTGAATGAAGAATCTTTTCTTTATTCTTTGAATTCAATAACTTATCTAGAATATGTCTTAGTTTCTATAATTCTGAATTAATTTGTCTTTGTATATCAAGAGTCTTTTCATTAATCGATCTAGTCTTCTCATTTCAGACAAATTTTAATCAAATGACTCTGAAAACCCTTTCCTTATTTAATTTGTTGAGTTCTCTACATCATGAACTTGCATTATCTCTGTGCTGTATTGTCCTTTTCTCGAATGTTAGAATGTTACATATTATAGCAGTTGTTCATTTCATCTCTTTAGCTTTTTTCTATACTCTGTATGACTGGTGTGTGTACTTTAAATCTTGATAGATATTACTAGATCATACACCAGAGCAATTTATACCACTGGTTCCCAAATTGGATTTGTAATACCATTGATTGAATGGTAGAGTGTCAGGCCTCATCTTCTCTCATCTTCCCAAAATTATTTGGAGAAGGGAAGCCTATATTTAATTAAATAAAAGCAAAAACAAAGAAATGAAAATTTCACAGGTATTTGGATTCTATGTCAGACTATAAATCACTGGCCTTTACCACTCTCTTTCTTATTCCCTCAAAGCCAGGGAACTTTTCTATGCCTCTCTTTGAATTAGCTGCCTATCTATATGTCAGCATCTGCCAAGATATACACTCACCATACAGTCAAGTTAGCTGAATAATATCTAATAGAATCAAGCAGTATCACAGCCAGAGCACTCTCCTCCATGAATATCTGAGAGGAAAAATAAGGAATACTCTTAACATATGGAAAGAATCAGATAGCTGAAGATACCAGGAAAAACATCATCCTCTTCATAATTTTGCCTGGGCCATATTTTCTGGTTATCATAGTTATCTACTATTACTGAAGAGATATCACAGTCATTATCTTTTTTTTTCTTTAAGAATTTATTTATTCATGAGAGACACAGAGAGAGAGGCAGAGACACAGGCAGAGGGAGAAGCAGGCTCCATGAGGGGAGCCCGATGCGGGACTCGATCCCGGGTCTCCAGGATCACGGCCTGGGCTGAAGGCAGACGCTTAACCGCTGAGCCACCCGGGCTGCCTGTCATTATCTTTTATTAGATATTTATCTATGCTTTATTAGAATATTTATCTAAAATTCCAAATAAAGTGAAAGGCTAAGGTAACAAACCATTCCAGTTTTGATTCAAAAGTTAACAGCATTGCAAAGAGAACTTTTTTCAATTCTTTGAATTATTATATTTTAATCTCATCCAGAAGAGGCAAGAGGTCAAACCAGGAAAACATGGTGTACTTCTTGGCCAGGATTCCATATTGCTTGAACTGATTCGGTCTTGGGGTCGTGTCATTCCATATTTGCATGTGACCTTTCAGGACATTTGATTTATTGGATATGCTTAGCTGTATTATTCATGTGATAACATTGAGGCTGTAAACACAAGCTGTCCATATCATTTCCCAACATGTCATCAATCAAAGTTCCAGAGACACCCCTGTCCTGGAAAATGCACAATAGTCCTCTGCCTCAGCCCTGATAAGAAGGTTTAGAAGATGACCAGTGCCCAGATTCCCTCACTGAGTCAATATGCTTTCAATTTTCTGAAGTTTAATTTCTCCTCAAGAGAAAGTTTCCACATGTTATATCTAAAGTCAGCATTGCCCTAGAGATAGGTAGACACAGGAAAAAGAGATGAAATCAGAATCACAGAAAGCCTAAAGCCAAGTTTTCCTTATTCAACTGTCTGATGGCTTGCATCATTTTTCAAATTTTATTTTTACTCAGAATCTTGACCCTTACTATTTTAGTATCACTGGAGCAAGTATACATGCTAAGCACTACACTAGTTGCTATAGGAGACGTGCAGCGTGGTGTTGAGCTGAAACATACGGATCTGAATTCAAATCACAGTTCTGCCACTTGCTATATCTGTAAACTGTTGTGCAAGTCATTTAACTGCCCTGATACCAGTTTTCTTAAATGTGAAAAGGGGATAACTGAAAAATAATAAAGATGAAGATGATAAAGACAATGGTAAAGATTCCCGTTACCACTTCAAATCCTGACAGTTATTTGTGCTTATTAGAAAGCAGCCCTTCTTCATCCCTTCACTCTGCATTAATCTCAGAAATGTGTAATATTTTGATTTTGTTAAAATAAGCCATTGTATAGTCATCTGATGGCAAATTGACATAAATGTGGTGTGATATCTATGATAAAAATAATGCCTTTTGGTAGCGTGCCCTCATAGAGTGGATGACCTGCACAACCAAATTCAATAACCCTGAAGAATGTGTGACATATGAAATATATATTGAGCATTCAAAAAATGTTGCCCATTACAACAAAGTACTTGTAATTTGTTTTCCTGTGCCAAGAATATCAATGAGGTTCTCAGAGAATATTTTTTCTTCTAATATTTTTTAAGATATGACCCTATGAGTCCATTGCTTTCTGTAGAAATCAGAATGAACTGGAAGATGTTGGAGTTAGAGATTAGCAGTTAGACAGAGATTAGCAGTAGACACGATAGGAATAGATCATGTCATCCAAATTCAGGCTGTTTGGGGTTGATAGTACTATATTTTAGAAAAAACTCCCAAGTAGCAGATGGTAAAGCAGAGTGTGAAGAGATTTAGTGTCAGACAGACCTAAGTTTGGATTACATAACCTTATGAAATAGCACCATTATCACCACCTCTACCAATATTATTATTATCACTACTTTACAAATAAAAACAAGACTTACTAACTTGGTCACAATCACACAAAGAAAATTTAATGGATCCAGGATTCAAAGCCCAGATCTTTTAAACTCTAAGGTCTTTGTTCATAATCACTGCTCTTTCCTACCCGAGCAGGAGATGCTATGGAGCTAGGGCAGAGGCAATAGTTATGGATAAGAAGACATACCAGAGAGAAGTGTAAAAGGTAAAAACACTTAGACCTGAGCGAGATAATGGAGAAAGAAGGATCAGACATGATTTCTAGATTTTAGCTTAGGTGACAGCACAGATCATGTCTCTAACTGAAAAGAAAAACCTGAAAGAATAGATGTGGAAGGAAGAGTTTAACTTTGGTTTTGTATGAATTTTAGGTACCTGGGAAACTTCCCAGTAGAATTGTCCCTTGGCAATTTTATATTTTGTTCTAGAATATTTGGGGAGAAATCAAGATTAGAATATATATTTGCATATGGATGATAGTGACTGAGACCATTCAGAAAGATGTTGTAGAATTAAGTAAGAAGTGCACTGGGACTGACCCCTGAAGAACTCGTTTTCTTTAGGAATTAAGTAAGTATGACCATGGAGGTAGAATTAACACTGGGAAATTGTAGTGTTAACAACGGTAAAATAAATAAATAAATAAATAAATAAATAAATAAATAAATAAATATTAAAATAAAAATAAAAATAAAAATAAAAATAGAGAGAGTTTAAGGAGGCAATAAGTCACTGGCAAAAAGAGATTAACAAGGGGAAAAGGTGCTGACCACAGACAAGAAAAGGAATTAACCAATGAGAAGGGCCAGCTTAAATGAGAAGTCACAGTGTTGAGGTTCAGGATAAAACATTTAAGTGCTGGCTGGACCATGCCTATCTAAGAGTTTAAAGAGTTTAAAATGGAGATTATATGACAGCGGGGGGTGGGTGGGGGACATTAAGACTGGAAAATTCTCCATGAGTTTGGGAAGCACAGGAAGTTGAGAGCAGTGTGTGGAGTATAAGAACTTTAAATTCCACACATGAAGAAATATTTGGATGATATTAAAGTTCAGGTATAACTTTACTAGTCAGGGAATTATGTATAGTAAAAGTTAAGTTTTAAAGAGTTAAGGAAGCTAAGTATTGTCATTATGCATATGGAAATCTTCCAGGAGGGAGGCTGTCCTTGTGCTGGTCAGGACAACCATGAGTTGGAGGCCAATGTCTACAGATGGATGACACCAAAAGGAGGATAGTAGCAAACCTGGAAGGAATGAGCATCATAGCAGGAAGGTATTCTGTAAGAGGTCATGGGAATAAGAGTTTGAGGCAGCAATGGATCTTGGAAAATGTACACACCAATTGTGGTCTTACCTAAATATAGGAGATTAAAACCTGTTGTTTAGGAAAATAAATATGTTTTGCTTTGGCTGAGAGGGGAGGAAAGATACTAGAAGAGGTGAGGAATTTAGGGAAGTTCATTATAGACAAAACATAATATTCAGAGGAGGGGGAGATACCAACACAGGGATGGGCTGGAAGGAAAGGTAGGGGAGTAAAGGGGTGGAAGGAGAAGGGACACAGGACCAGGTTAGTCTGTCTCTCAGGCACTAACTGAGAAACATGAAAGTGAGAAACCTGGAGAATTTTTCTGGTCTCAAATTTCCCAACTGTGGTAAAAGTTGTCTGGGGGCTCAAAAACAACTTTTGGTAGAGAGCACCAGGTGATGTACATCGTAGGTTTCTCCATGCTGCCTGTTGAGACACTATGTGTGGATTCCTGGGAAGGCCGAATGGGACAAGATACTTGAAATCAGAACATAGGTTCAAGTGTTCCTAGCCATTCTATAGCATGCCCAGTTGCTTCTGTTTGATATTGTGGGAAGAGCTTAAAATTGGAGTCAGATAAACCTGGATATAAATACAAACTCCACAAATTTTGGAGCAATGTTCAGTGGTTTGCTAAACTTCATAAACTTCCTTTTTATCACTCACAGGGTTGCTATGATGAGCAAATAAGATAACATCCAAGAAAAGCTGGTCAGTCTATCAAAATTGAGGTCAGCTTTTGAAACTCAATTAATGCCTCTCCTAAGTATCAGATAAGAAGGACAAATGGCTAGGCTTGCCGTTTTCATGGTATTTCATGGAAGACTATTTGGCCTTAGACAAAAACAACACAATTTTTTTAATTAGCTCTACTGCTAGAAAGCTTTGTTCTCAGAAAGCTGGCAACAGATGCTTGTTAAATGGCCCCACAGATTGCTTCAGATCATCCTTTATCCTCTACTCTCTGCACACACGTGGGGCCTGTCTTTGCTGTTGGGTGCCTTTCAAGGGATCAGAAGCTGCCACTACTAGCACCACCACCACCTCCACCTCCACCACTCTCACTGCGGGCAGCAGTTTTGTTGTTTGAGCCTCGTTCAGAAAAAAAGTAGTTCGGTGTTCAGAGAAACCAATGAGAGTGAGAGAAAGCTGACTGTATTTGGGAAACACTGTGAACGTACCCAGTTCTCTGTTTCAGGGGCTACTGTAGTGTTTCCCCCCGGGTTATAGACTGTCAGCACAGCCACCATGTGTTCACTTTTGTGAACAAATTCCCCATGCCCTAACCTCTGCACAGAGGCCCGACAGCAATTTTTTGTACCACACAAGGGAAATCAAAATTTATTTATATTAAGAAACTCCCTGTTATGGATTGAATTGTATCCCCCGCCCCGTACCCCCCTGCAAATGTATATGTTGAAATCTTAACTCTCAACTTGAATATGAATGTATTTGGAAATATCATCTTTGCAGATGTAAAGACAGATCCTTAATCCACTATTGTGAGTGGTCCTTGTAAAGGGGGGAGTTTGAATACAGACACACACATGAGGAGATGACGCCATGTTAAGATGAAGGCAGCGACTGGGTGACGCTTCCACATGCCCAGGAACACCGAAGAGTGCTAGAAAATCACCAGAAACTAGCATAGAGAGACATGGAACGGATTCTCCACCACAGCCCTCAGAAGGAACCAACTTTTCTGAGAACTTGATCTTAGATTTCTGGCCTCCAGAGCTGTGAGATGATAAATCTTTGCAGTTTAAGCTATCCAGTATATAGTACTTCTATTTTTTTGGTGGTACTTTTTTATGGCAGCTCTAGCAAATGAATACACTCCTCACACCACCCCCATCCCCACCTGCACATTGAAATCACTGATAGTAAAATGGGATAATATCAAGCCAGGAAGCTCCATGACATGTTGTGATTGTTTGCCACTATGCCCCTTAGCACCTAGAACCATGCATAGTACAGAAGAGGTAGTCAACAACTGTTTTTTCAGTGACCTGTTAAATTTATTCAACCTAGATGCCAGTTAACTCACACATGATTTTTAGCAGTTTTTTCAACAGTTGTGCAAGTCAGGCACTGTTAACCTCACTTTTATAACTATAGAAAATATGATTTAGGGGGAAATAATATATAAGACAGAATAAGCATAGACCATAGAGTAGAAAACACATTCGAGATCTGGCTCCATCAGTCCTGGTGTGATTATAAGCTATTGGTTTAACCTGTGTAAGCTCATTTCCTTCACATGTAAAATGGGGAAGATAATAAAATATGCTTCAAAGGATGTTCATGAGAATGAAATAAGATGCCATATGAGAAGCCACATGGAACAGACAATACATAAAATTTAGTCTTTTTAACATTTTTATGTGAGACGAACCCTTAACATAAGACCTGCCTTTGGAGAAATGTCTGTTCATGTCTTCTGCCCATTTCTTGACTGGATTGTTGGTTTTTTGGGTGTTGAGTTTGATTAAGTTCTTTATAGATCTTGGATACTAGCCCTTTATCTGATATGCTATTTGCAAATATCTTCCCCCATTCTGTAGGTTGTCTTTTAGTTTTGTTGACTGCTTCCCTTCTGTGCAGAAGCTTTTTATCTTGATGAAGTCCCTATAGTTCATTTTTGCTTTTGTTTCCCTTGCCTCTGGAGATGTGTCTAGCAAGAAGTTGCTACAGCTGAGGTCATAGAGGTTGCTGCCTGTGTTCTCAAAGATTTTGATGGTTTCCCATCTCACTTTTAGGTCTTTTATCCATTTTGAATTTATTTTTAGGCATGTTGTAAGAAACTGGTCCATTTTCATTCTTTTGCATGTGCCTGTCCAATTTTCTCAGCACCATTTGTTGAAGAGACTGTCATTTTCCAATGAATATTCTTTTCTGCTTTGTCGAAGATTCATTGACCACATAGTTGTGGGTCCATTTCTGGGTTTTCTATTCTATTCCATTGATCTCTGTGTCTGTTTTTGTGACAATACCATATTGCCTTGATGACTACAGCTTTGTAATATAACTTGAAGTCCTGAATTGTGATGCTTTTGGCTTTGATTTTCTTTCTCAAGATTGCTTTGGCTATTCAGGGTCTTTTAGGTTCCATGCAAATTTTAGAATTTTTTGTTCTAGCTCTGTGAAAAATGCTGGTGGTATTTTGATAAGGTTTGCATTAAATGTGTAGACTGCTCTGGGTAGCATAGAAATTTTCACAATACTTATTCTTCCATTCCATGGTATGGAATATTTTTCCATTTCTTTGTGTCTTGCTTAATTTCTTTCATAAGTTATCTGTAGTTTTTAGAGTACAGACCTTTTACCTCTTTGATTATGTTTATTCCTAGGTATCTTAATAGTTTTTGGTGCAATTTTAAATGGGATTGATTATTTTCCCTTTCTTCTGTCTCTTGTTAGTGTATAGAAATGCAACTGATTTTTGTGCATTTATATCCGGCCACTTTACTGAATTCATGTATCAGTTCTAGAATTTTTGGGTGGAGTCTTTTGGGTTTTCCACATAGAGTATCATGTCATCTGTTAAGAGTGAGAGTTTGACTTCTTTTTTGCCTTTTATTTCTTTTTGTTGTCTGATTACTAAGGCTAGGACTTCTGGTACAATGTTGAACAATTGAGGTGAGAGTAGACAACCTTGTCATGTTCCTGACCTTAGAGGAAAAGCTCTCAGTTTTTACTGAAGGAGAATGATATTTTCTCTGGGCTTTTCATAGATTGCTTTTATGACATTGAAGTATGGTCCTTCTATCCCCACACTGTGGAGAGTTTTAATCAAGAAAGGGTGCTGTATTTTGTCAAATGCTTTTTCTGCATCAATTGAAAAGATCATATGGTTCTTGTCCTTCCTTTTATTTAACGCTGTGTATCACACTGAGTGATTTGTGGATGTTGAACTGCCCTTGCAGTCCAGGAATAAATCCCACTTGGTTGTGGTGAATAATCCTTTAATGTACTGTTGGATCCTATTGGCTAGTATCTTGGTCATAATTTTTGCATTCATGATCATCGGGAATATTAGTCTGTAATTCTTTTTGGTAAGGTCTTTGGTTTATGGGTCAAGGTAATGTGGGCCTCATAGAATGAGTTTGGAAGTTTTCTTTCCATGTTTATTCTTTGAAACAGTTCCAGAAGAATAGTTATTAGTTCTTCTTTAAATGTTTGATAGAATTCCCCTGGGAAGCCATTTGGCTCTGGACTCTTATTTGTTGGAACATTTTTGATTACTGCTTCAATTTCCTTGTGGGTTATGTGTCTGTTCAGGTTTTCTGTTTCTTCCTGTTCCAATCTTGGTAGTTTATAAGTTTCTAGGAATGCATCCGTTTCTTCCAGATTGCCCAATCTGTGGTATATTCTTACTCATAATATGTTCTTAAAATTGTTTGTATTTCCTTGGTGTTGGTCATGATCTTTACCCCTTCAGACATACAGATGGCCAACAGACACAATATCATTAACTATAGGCATAATGTTGTACAGCAGATCTCTAGAATTTATTCATCTTGAGTGCCTAAATGAATACACACTGAATAATAATTTACCCATTTCTCCTGCCACACCCCCTCTCCAGCAATGACTATTCTACATTCTGCTTATGAGCCTGACTTTCTTAGATTTTTCATGTAAGTGAAATTTGCTACAGACAAATCTGTAGCATTTTTCCCTCCATGACACTGGTCTATTTCACTTAGACTAATGTCCTCCAGGTCCAGCTATGTTGCAGATGTCAGGATTTCCTTCTTTTTTAAGAATGTGTGTATATACCACATTTTCTTTTATCATCCAAAATCACACAGGTTACTAAACTGCTGAGCCAAAACTGAAACTCTGATCCATTGCCTCCAAGCCTGGATTACTCCCTTTAGAGCAAGCCATAAGATGGCATACTAGTCTATTCTTTTATCAAATGATTGACCTCTAGGATTTAAAGCCCCATTTATAGTGATATGGACTTAAACTTTCCACCTTTCTTCTGGAAAGATTTCACATGATTGAAAATGCTTTGTCTTCTGGAGCAAGGAGCTTCAGCATGAGAGAAATATAAAATGGAAGACGAAGTAAAAATGAACTTTGGTGGAGGATGACTCTGGATCTCAGAGTTGTTAGTTTGAGCCCCATGTTGGGTGTAGAGATTACTTAAAATTAAAAAATCTGAAAATAGTGAGCAGCTGAATCAGGACCCAGTGACTAATAACCCATGCTTTGCAAAGTTTGATGAATTGGTCCCCAAGGTCCACAGTGGCCCACCTCTTTGAAGAGGCAGCTCAGCCAAAGGCAGAGAAGCTTCAATCTTCTCCTAAAGTTTTGTTCCAGATCTTACTAAAATGAAAGGATAAAGTTTCTTGGGATCTGGGTACATTCCCACCATAAAATAAGTATAAACCCTTCAACTTTGCTTATTTTCATGCCAAAAAGCAACCTGTTTAAATACATCAGTGACCTTTCATTACCCAGGATCCTTCTTTTTGCCAGGAATTCTCTTGTAAAAGATGACTAAGACCAAAATTCCAGCTCTTGGATGCAAACGGGTACAGACTGATATAGTTATGAGTCACACTCAAGCTCAGCCAGACAAGAGAATACAGCCTGCTTTATTGTTTAAGTCAAGCATGACATTTGAAATCCAAAACATATATTGAATGATTTTATCTTAAAAATTTGAGCTAATGCACATTTAAGGAAGGCTCACTGAACAGATGAAGTATTTGATCATGGCTTTTCATTTCTCTCTAACATATGTTTATGCCCAAGAAGTTTCTATCAACTCAGTACTTGCAACAACCCTGCCAAAATTAAAAGAAAAGAAGATCATCCCATACTTATAGGATGCTTTTTTCTTTGCATATCAATAAGTCCTCTTTCAAGTTGCTATGTTTCACTTGGTGCCCAAAATAGAGCTCCCCAAAACACTTTAGAAAATGAGCTCTCTTAGAGAGTTGAGAACCTACTGTTAATCATTGCTTTCTCCCTGAATGTGCAAAACATGCACATCATTCTCTTTTTCTTCCTACCCATTGGCCTCCTCCCTCTTGCATTTTGATTTGGCCCATCGTTACAACTTCCATCATCCTGATTTTAAGATTTCACAGGTGGAAGTTGTATGGCTGTGGAATACTGGTACTCCTTGTTTCATGATAGATAATGGGTTTTCATAAATTCCATAAGGAAAATGCTCATTGAATTTTAAAAAAATATTTTGTTCAAAAATTACTATTGCCTTGCTGATGCTGAGAAGAAATGTGGGCATTAAGGAGGGCATGTGATGTAGTGAGCACTGAGTATTATATGCAATTGATGAATTACTGAACTCTCTGCATCTGAAACTAATGATATGCTATGTTAATTAATTGAATCTAAATAAGATAAGGTGTTTTTTTTTTTTTAAAAAAAAAGGGAAATTCTATGACAGCACTGGAATTAATGCTCCTCCTGGGTCTAGCCTCCTAAAATGAAGACTTAAATAATTGATAACGGGTTTGGGTGTAGGAAAAAAATCAGCAGTAAAGGAACATCTGCAGAGTGTTATATGTTAAGAGATGCTATTGATAGACTATTCCAGGCTCCTGCCTGGTGAATGAGCAAGGGAGTTAAATCTCGTATATCTATAGAGGTTTAATTTTAAAAATGATTTTCTCTATCCCTCTGTGTATATGTATATTTGTGTCACTCCAGTATTTATTCTTGTAAATAGCAAGTTAGGCTTCTGGGTGTAGTACAAAAAAAGCAGTGACAGTGAGAAACAATATATGTACTCATTCAACTCTAACTGGTATATCCCAACTTTCGCCAGCTTTTAAGAAAAAATTAGTTCATATTTAATCTCCCCAACTTTTTTGTTTCTGGCTCTCCAAATGTTCATACAAGAAAGTGCAATTTTCCCCCTCAGATTCTTTTCAAATAGCTCCCAGTTAAAGTGTTCACAAATGCCTGAGAATCAGTTCTGGTCACCCTCTCAGGTCCCCAGGGACATATGAGCTCCCCTTCACATTTGCCTTGATGCCAGTGTTAACAACCATGGACCACCATGTTAGCCATACAGAAAATTTGCTACTGCTATGATCAATGGAAAGGGTAGAGCTTAGCACCCCCAAAATTCAGGCAAGGGAGGAAGGTGGAGTGGAACAACAGGAGGAAAGGAATCTAAGAGAACATTTCTTCATTTCTAACAGGTTTGTGGTAGGCAGAAGAATTTCCCCAAATGCCTAAATCCTAATCCCTGGAACCCATAAGTAGATTTCCTTACAAGGAAAAAGGGGCCCTGCAAATGTAATTAAGGTTAAGGATCTTGAGATGGATAAATTATCCTGGACCCAACCTAATCATATGAGTCCTTCAAAGCAGAGAACCTTTCCCAGCTGAGGTCAGAATCAAAGGGGGTTTTGAAAGAAGGAAGAAGGATCTAAGAGATGTAAAATTGCTGGTTTTAAATTAGAGGAAAGATGCCATGAGTCCAAATATGTGGGTACTGCAAGAAGCTAGAAAAGACAAGGCAACAGATTTTTCTCTGGAAGGAAATGCAGCCCTACCCACACCTCGATTTTCACCCAGTTGAAATCTGTGTTTAATTTCTGATCTACAAAATTGTAAGATAATAAATTCATACTGTTTAAACCACTAACTTTATAGTGATTTATTATGGCAGCAATAGAAAACTAATACAGGGTGATCATGGTTGAGTGATTTGGCTCTTCTGTCATTATTCTGGATGGGTGCCTCCAATCAGGTGCCTCCAATCAAGTTACTGCCTCCCGCTGGTTCCAGAGCTCACTCATCAGAGGTCCAGCCACCATGACGAGGCCCAGAGGGAGGAAGGAATTTTTTTTCCTCAAAGTATGCTCAGCAGAAGTGGCCATCAGCCCACATGTGACAGCTCTTTCTAGTCACTCACTCCTGAGTACCAACTCTTCAATAGGGTGGCTGACTGCCGGAAGTAGCAAAATACTGATTACAAAATCAACACTGCCTTTTAACCTTCACCTTTTAACACTGAAATTTGTCTTCAGTTCAGATTCTCTTGTGCTCAGCGTCTTCAGTGCTGCTGCTATGCTACTCTTTCCAAACTCAGTTTAACTTCACTTTTAACCAGTTGAGTACTGGGGGAACCGTACCACACTGGTTCTGAGGCTAGCTTTTAACTTTCTCAGCTTGTTAAACAGCAGCCCATCAGCAGAACAACACCATTAACCCAGGTATCTCCTTCAGTCACTTCTCATTTTGTGCATCTGCACCATGTTTAATGTGCTGGCTGTTGTGGAGTTTCCCCAAGACGACTGGGGGCAGTATGTCCAGGTTCCATCCAGGGAGTGACCCATCAGCAGCCAGCCTTCCAAGGTCACCCAAACACATACGGATGCTTCCCCTGCCCCTGGCTTTTTAATCTAAGAGTCTCAGGATACTTGCATCTCTCTCTCTCTCTCTTTCTCAATCTAACACACACCCATGGGTTAGCATATCTACTTCCACTGATGGAGTCCAATGGATAATAACTCTGTTCTCCAACTTGCCTAACTTAAAGCATGGCATTGACATGCATGTGTATATAAATGGTTATGTATTTGTCCTGATATACACTTAAATTTAATTTGATTTAACAGACACAAGAACGGCAAAGACCAGGGAGTAAAAAGTGGGTGGCAAGGAAGAATTATAATTCTAAAAAAGGATACTGCACTAGTACACATGTTTCCATCTCTATCACCTCATTCTAGATGACAACCATATGAAATAATTACATAGGAAGGAAATATGTCCACAGGAGTGTATGGACTTGCTCAAAGTCTCCTATTACTGATATTTAGGCAGGTTTTCAGTCCAAGTCCTCCTAATAGTTTTTTAGAACCCTTTCTACTCTTTCACTGCTCTGGACCTAGTTCCACCTAAAGGTAGGATCTATTTAAACAAACTTGTTGGTTGAGCTCATGGCTTTTTTCATTAAAAAAATAAATCTTTAACTTATAGCAAAGCAAACAGAATTGCTTTTAACCAGTTCATAGAATGCCAGTATTACAGATTCTTGCAAAAGACTACAACCCTAAACTCTCCCAGTCCAAACCATATCGGAAGCCAGTCCAGGAGAAATACTATTTAGGGAATCAGTTTTACATGATGCAGCCCATTGACTACCAAAGAAATCCAAATTTAAATGGCACTGGTTTGGCTCAGTGATAAAGGACAATAGAAGAGGCAAGTCTGTGAAATTCATATTTAATCTAGTCTCAGATGCTATGAAGACCCATTCCTCCTTATTAGATCCCTGAAGAGAAATTTCAGTCATAATTCAGAATTCGGAAACACTGTGCTTTTTTCAAATACTACTTAGTTTTTCATCTTTTGTAGACTCTAAATTTTGTAAATAACTATATTACCTTCCCTTCATTGGCCTTGAAGGAAGTGCTAAGTCAAATTTTCAGACATATCTCAAGATTATGTGGTGTGTATGGCTGTGCCATAATTGTATTTTTAGTTTTATTATCATCTTGATCTTTTTTTAAAAATTAATTAATTAATATCTTTAGAGAGAGAAAGTGCATGCCTGAGTGGGGTGCCAGGGGGAGGAGGAATCTCAAACAGGCTTCATGCCCAGGATGGAACTCAATGCAGGGCTCAATCTCACATCCCTGAGATCATGACCTGAGGTCAAATCAGAAGTCTGATGCTTCACCAAATAATCAACCCAAGCACTAATCCACCCAAGTACCCCTTTCCCAATATAATGCATTGCATTCATTTTTATATTGCTTAAAAACTGTATGGGACTTGGTGGTTAATGCATTAAAAGAAATAATGAATTTTTGGTTTTGTAAAGCCAACTTAATAATCAAATCATGTAGCTTTCTATATTTCTGGCTTAATGCTGAAATAAAGCATGAATAATCCTAAAATGATATGATTACTATTCTTAGGTGATCCTTTATAAATATCCACTGATCCAGCTGAACTTTTGAAGGAGCTCTAGGGAAAACTCCTCAAAATAAAGATTGCTGGCAGGAACCTAAATATCAGACATTATCTAGGTCATGATTAAAACAGAATTGCTATAACTTTAAATTTTACAAGTGTGTTTAAAAGTGTTGAGGTTTTATTTTGAAGAGAGATTACAGATAAATACTTGGAATTGGTTAAATCTGAGCCAAATTCAGACACCTCCCCTCCTGCCTTAATTTCTTCATAACACTCCTTCCTTACATTTCAGTTTCCACAATTAAAAATTTTAAGTTGTTTAGATGATTAAATGAGATAATGTGCATAAGCACTCAGCACACTGTCTGGCATAGAATAAGTCAACAAGTGGAAACGATTGTTATCATAGTATGGTAGTTAACTCAAAATGGCAAATATTAGCCCTTGATCTTATCACCATTATTATTATTATCTCAGAATAAAAAGTGACCCCACCAAGGACACTTGAAATCAAGGTTAAGACTTTGCTCAGAGGTAGCAATGCATCGATTCTCATGGTCACACAAGTGTTTGTTAGAAACTCCACAAAGTTTTCATGTCAGTTAACTAAAGAAGCAGAAGCTTTTGAGTATAGGAGTTATCAAACACCTACCAGTATCATAGCTCCTGTAATGTGTGCATTTGAATACATCCTCAAAAACCCATCAGGATCACTTAACTTCAGAGTGAACCCCTGTATAACCAAATGATTTAACTTGTTGAGTAGAGCTAATTACTTCATCTATCAGGTTGCCAAAGCAATTGTGACAAAAAATTATTTTAGTTTTAGCACATATTACCCTTAAGTATCCTTCTTAATTATTAGCTATCAACCACCTGAACTGCTTCTGGGAAATATTAAAGAAACCTGGATGCAGAGCATTGTGTTTGCTTCTTACTATTGTCATTTGTTTGTCAGTCTATTTACCTACCTGTTCATCTACTTGTAGATTTTTTTCACGTAAATAAAAATATAAGTGAAAATTTTTGAGTCAGATTTTCAATTTAAGATTATATTTTCCCTAAGAAGTGAGGGTTCCAAGATATTGCAGGTCAGCTATGCTACACATACAAATATACTGATCTGTTATTTCTCTGAGCAAATGTCATTTCCTGAAACCTTTTGGCCATTGATGCAGCTGCTGTGTATTTAAAAGAATTAATTTTAGCCAGTGTAACAAATCTATTTTTATATTTATGACTTCTGTATGTTTTTAACTGATACTTTTATTCATAGTAGGGACTGTTTCTTGTTTTTTTCCACTTCCAAATGCCCGGTGCCTAAAATGGGTCTGATACTTGGAGACCATTCTACTCACTGAATTACTGAATGAATGGATCCATTAAATTTCACCTACGAAAGCAATACATAATACTTATAATCACAGTTTTGACTAAAAATACTTTCAGTAGTATATAAGAAGTCCCTTCTGCATACAGTTAAATTAAATAAAACAACAGAGTGTGATATAATGCTGTTTTGCTCATTTCTGTCTCCTTTAATACTCTGTCTGAGAAGTCTAAGTAATGGTAAGATGCCATTGTCGGTGATATTGATGTTTCTAGAATTGCCATCATTAACCTGGCATATTTAGAACAAATCTTGACTTAATAAATCTGAAATATTCCCCTTTTAGGCCTCCAAAGTATAAATTAAGCTTCTAACAAATCATCTTTCTTCTTTAGCTAGGTTTAAAAATCACAGTCAACCCAGATACTTATTTTCGAATCCCGTATTCTTATCCTTGTAACAGTTTAGTAAATTCCTAGATTTTTTTTTTAAATATAGATGGACTTAAGTAATTCTAATGATTTGAATTCATTTTGCAAACATTTCCCAGCCTATGACTTAAGGAAATGTTCAATATCTTTTTTAAAGATAGCTATTAACTAAGCTGAAATATTCTCAACACACCTCATTATGTACAAAAGCTCCAAAAGTGTTCCGAATAAAAATGACTTGCTAAGATTCAGTAATATATTATCTCATATTTACATATTTCGTTAATAGATTTACATGAAACTATCAAATAATTGTTCTAGTTATGCTTAGAATTTAAATTTTTACTTGTCTTTTAGATAATACAAAATAATTTCCAAGGCAGTTCTCTGAGTATTTGTCTTATCTAATTATGTGCATGCATAGTTGACATTTGTTGAATATTAATCATACTTCAAAAGAGCAAAAATAGATTCTTTTTCATTCTAGATATTACTGGCTTCTGGATAATTATTGAACAGAATGATTTTTTTCTCAAATTTACCACACAAATGAAGATATTCAATGTTTTCCTTTCAGTCAAGATTCTAAGTATATCACTATCAACTACTTTAGCATAAGCACTATTGCTTTGAAAAATGTTTCACATAAATTTTGCCTTAGGAATTGATGGTTGCTGATGTTTGTAAACATCAGCCCAACCTGATTCTTCAATAAGGCAATATGATGAGTGGTCCTGGCTCCATATTGAAATGCCAATAAATACCCTAAGATAAATTATGTTGGAATTCCAGGCATTTTAGGTAGTGCCTTGAGAATATGCACCAACATGGTAGGTTGAGAATATGCACTAATATGGCACATCAAGAATATGTGCCAACATGGTAAGAAGAAAAAATCTATAGAATTCTCTTTATATTTATGTGAGGGCCATAAGTCCCCACTTAATATGCCATAAAATAAACATGAAAGAGGCATCTGAATGCCCATTTATGTATCAGTCTATGGGTTTCCAAATCATCAAATGCCATAAGATAAGTTTTCTTTATCACTAAAGACTTTTTATGATTGAACACCACTTCTGCCAATGACAGATACACGGCAGCAGAAACTTGGAACTTGGTTTTTAAATGATAAGTATCTGTACAGAGCTAGATTTACTAGGAAACAAAATTTAAAAGATTTTTATGAAAAACTACTTATGTGGCAAAATTTAACTCTAAAGGGTAAATGTACCAGGGGTGGGCCAAGATGGCAGAGTAGGGTCCCCAAGTCACCTGTCCCCACCAACTTACCTAGATAACTTTCAAACTATCCTTAAAACCTACAAATTCAACCTGAGATTTAAAGAGAGAACATCTGGAATGCTACAGAGAAAAGGGTTTTTACTTCTAACATGATACACCTAGAATCAGCACAGCAGGCCTCTCGCCCAGAAGACCAGCTAGAAGAACAGGGGAAGAGCAAGTTCTTGACCGAGCAATGCTGAAAAGCTCCAGGGAAGTCAGGGATTTACAGTATATAGAACCAGAGGGTACCCCTCCTTTTTTTTTTTTTTTTACTTCCTTTGTCAGTACAACTCGTTTTTATATCAGACTGTAAATTTCCATTTTTCTCTCTTTTCCCACCTCAACTACAATATTTTACCACCTCTTCATTTTTAAGATTCTTCCTTCTTGACTCATATTTCTACAATTACAGGTCTTAGATATATTTTCCACTTCTAGATTCCCTTCAACATACTCAACTTAATTTGGGGAAATAAACAAGATTTGTTTTGTTTTGTTTTGTGTTCTTTTGTTTTCTCTGCCTTATTTTATTCTACAATGGCAGAAGTTAATAACACCTAAAACATGACCAATATGCACCCAGAGCCAAGTGGTATATTCATTCTGTGAGATTCCTCATTCCCTTTCTGCCCCGCTCTTTTTATCTATTTACGTTTTGGTGATCAATGTTGGGGCCCTCTACAAGTATTTCTGGTTTATATAAATTTGGAACTGAGCATCTTCTAATATGCAGAACTTAATATACTCAGAAATAAGGGGATCACCCTCTAGAACCCCTCAGGTAGACTACATTCTCCCTTCACTACAACTTCTTCATCACCATCTACCAGTCCCCACACCTTATTTTTTCTTCTCCTTTTTTTTTCTTTTTTCTTTATCTTTTCTTTTCTTTTTTCTCATCTTCTTTGGGATTCCTGGCCTTTTATTTTTTACTACTTTGTTTTAAATTTGTTTTTCACTTTAGTGGTCCTTTTGTTTTAATTTGTTCTGATCTTTATTTCAATTTCTGGTTTCTGACCTCAGAATCATCGAGGGTGAAATTTACTTAGGTCGTGGTTGATATTCTTGATACAGCCCACTCATACAGCCACTCTGCACTAAGCAAGATGACTAGAAAGAACTCACCACAAAAGAAAGAATCAGAAACAGTACCCTCTCCCAGAGTTACAGAATTTGGATTACAATTCAATGTCAGAAAGCCAATTCAGAAGCACAATTATAAAGCTACTGGTGGCTTTGGAAAAAAGCGAAAAGGAATCAAGAGACTTCATGACTGCAGAATTTAGATCTAATCAGGCTGAAATTAAAAATCAATTAAACGAGATGCAATCCAAACCGGAGGTCCTAACGATGAGGGTTAATGAGGTAGAAGAAAGAGTGAGTCACATAGAAGACAAGTTGATGGCAAGGAAGGAAGCTGAGGAAAAAAGAGAAAAACAATTAAAGGACCATGAGGAAAGGTTAAGGGAAATAAATGACAGAAGGAAAAAAATCTATGTATAATTGGGGTTCCAGAGGGCGCCAAGAGGGACAGAGGACCAGAAAGCATATTTGAACAAATCATAGCTGACAACTTCCCTAATTTGGAGAGGGAAACAGGCATTCATATCCAGGAGATAGAGAGATCCCCCCGAAAGTCAATAAAAACTGTTTAACACCTCGACATTTAATAGTGAAACTTGCAAATTCCAAAGATAAAGAAAATCCTTAAAGCAGTGAGAGATGAGATCCCTAACTTATATGGGGAAAAATATTAGATTAACAGCAGAACTCTCCACAGAGACCTGGCAGGCCAGAAAGGACTGGCAGGATATATTCAGGGTCCTAAATGAGAAGAACATGCAGCCAAGAATACCTTATCCAGCAGGGCTCTCAGAATAGAAGGAGAGATAAAGAGCTTCCAAGATAGGCAGAAACTGAAAGAATATGCAACCACCAAACCAGCTCTGCAAGAAATATTAAGGGGGACCTGTAAAAGAAAGAGGAAGCCCAAAGAAATAATCCACAAAAACAGCAACTGAATAGGTATTATGATGACACTAAATTCATACCTTTCAACATTAACTCTGAATGTGAATAGGCTTAATGATCCCATCAAAAGATGAGGACTTCAGACTGGATAAAAAAGCAAGACCCATCTATTTGCTGTCTACAAGAGACTCATTTTAGACCTAAGGACACCTACAGCCTGAAAATGAAAGGTTGGAGAACCATTTAGCATTCAAATGGTCCTCAAAAGAAAGCAGGGGTAGCAATCTTAATATCAGATAAATTAAAGTTTATCCCAAAGACCGTAGTAAGAGATGAAGAGGGACACTATATCATACTTAAAGGATCTATCCAACAAGAGGACCTAACAATCATGAATATTTATACTCCTAATGTGGGAACTGTCAAGTATAGCAATCAATTAATAACCAAAGCAAAGACATACTTAGATAACACACTAATACTGGGAGACTTCAACATGGTGCTTTCTGCAAATGATAGATTTTCTAAGCACCACATCTCCAAAGAAACAAGAGCTTTAAATGATACACTGGACCAGATGGATTTCACAGATATTTACAGAACTTTACATCCAAACTCAACTGAATACACATTCTTCTCAAGTGCACATGGAACTTTCTGTTGAATACACCACATACTGGGTCAAAAATCAGGTCTCAACTGGTACCAAAAGATTGGGATTGTCCCCTGCATATTTTCAGACCACAATGCTTTGAAACTTGAATTCAATTACAAGAAGAAATTTGGAAGAAACTCAAACACGTGGATATTAAAGAGCATTCAGCTAAAGGATGAAAGGGTCAAACAGGAAATTTGAGAAGAATTAAAAGGATTCATGGGAACTAATGAAAATGAAGATACAAACATTCAAAATCTTTGGGATACTGCAAAAGCAGTCCTAACAGGGAAATACATCGCAATACAAGCAACTCCCCAAAAGCTGGAAAAAACTCAAATATACAAGCTAACCTTGCACCTAAAGGAACTGGAAAAAGAACAGCAAATAAAACCTACACCAAGCAGAAGAGAGTTACTAAAGATTCGAGTAGAACTCAATGAAATAGAGACCATAAGAACTTAAGAACAGATCAACAAAACCAGGAGTTTGTTCTTTGAAAGAGTTAATAAGATAGATAAACCATTAGCCAGCCTTATTAAAAACAAAAGAGAAGAGACTCAAATTAATAAAATCATGAATGAAAAAGGAGAGATCACCACCAATACCAAGGAAATACAAATGATTTTAAAAACGTATTAGAAGCAGCTATATGCCAATAAATTAGGCAATCTAGAAGAAACGGACGCATACCTGGAAAACCACAAATTACCAAAACTGGAACAGGAAGAAATAGAAAACTGGCACAGGCCAATAACCAGGGAGGAAATTGAAGCAGTCATCAAAAACCTCCCAAGACACAAAAGTCCAGGGCCAAATGGCTTCCAGGGGAATTCTATCAAACGTTTAAAGAAGAAACAATACCTATTCTACTAAAGCTGTTCGGAAAGATAGAAAGAGATGGAATACTTCCAAACTTGTTCTGTGAGGCCAGCATCACCTTAATTCCAAAACCAAAGGCCCCGCCAAAAAGGAGAATTATAGACCAGTATCCCTGATGAACATGGATGCAAAAATTCTCAACAAGATACTAACCAATAGGATCCAATAGTACATTAAAAAGATTATTCATCATGACCAAGTGGGATTTATCCCCAGGATGCAAGGCTGGTTCAACACTCATGAAACAATCAACATGACAGATCATATCAACAAGAGAAAAAACAAGAACCATATGATCCTCTCAATAGATGCAGAGAAAGCATTTGACAAAATACAGCATCCATTCCTGATCAAAATTCTTCAGAGTGTAGGGATAGAGGGAACATTCTTCAGCATCTTAAAAGCCATCTATGAAAAGCCCACAGCAAATATCATTCTCAATGGGGAAACACTGGGAGCCTTTCCCCTAAGATCAGGAACACGACAGGGATGTCCACTCTCACCACTGCTATTCAATATAGTATTAGAAGTCCTAGCCTCAGCAATCAGACAACGAAAAGAAATGAAAGGCATTCAAATCGGCAAAGAAGAAGTAAAATTCTCCCTCCTTGCAGATGACATGATACTGTACATAGAAAACCCAAAAGATTCCACCTTAAGATTGCTAGAACTCATACAGCAACTCGGCAGTGTGGCAGGATACAAAATCAATGCCCAGAAATCAGTGGCATTTCTATACACTAACAATGAGACAGACTGAAGAAAGAGAAATGAAGGAGTCAATCCCATTTACAATTGCACCCAAAAGCATAAGATACCTAGGAATAAACCTAACCAAAGAGGTAAAGGATCTATACCCTAAAACCTATGGAACACTACTGAAAGAAATTGAAGAAGACACAAAGAGATGGAAAAATATTCCATGCTCATGGATTGGAAGAATTAATATTGTGAAAATGTCAATGTTACCCAGGGCAATTTACACATTCAGTGCAATCCCTATCAAAATACCATGAACTTTCTTCACAGAGTTGGAACAAATAATCTTAAGATTTGTGTGGAATCAGGCTATGTGTTGGCAAATTGAACTCCGAAATAGCCAGGGGAATATTGAAAAGAAAACCAGAGCTGGGGGCATCACAATGCTGGATTTCAAGTTGTACTACAAAGCTGTGATCATCAAGACAGTATGGCACTGGCACAAAATTAGACACATAGATCAATGGAACAGAATAGAGAACCCAGAAATGGGCCCTCAACTCTATGGTCAACTAATCTTTGACAAAGCAGGAAAGACTATCCAGTGGAAAAATGACAGTCTCTTCAATAAATGGTGCTGGGAAAATTGGACATCCACATGCAGAAGAATGAAACTAGATTATTCTCTTGCACCATACACAATGATAAACTCAAAATGGATGAAAGATCTAAATGTGAGACAAGAATCCATCAAAATCCAAGAGGAGAACACAGGCAACACCCTTTTTGAACTTGGCCACAGTAACTTCTTGCAAGATACATCTATGAAGGCAAGGGAAACAAAAGCAAAAATGAACTATTGGGACTTCATCAAGATAAAAAGCCTCTGCACAGCAAAAGAAACAGTCAACAAAGCTAAAAGACAACCTACAGAATCGGAGAAGATATTTGCAAATGACCTATCAGATAAAGGGCTAGTATCCAAGATCTATAAAGAACTTATTAAACTCAACAGCAAAGAAATAAACAGTCCAATAATGAAATGGGCAAAAGACATGAACAGAAATTTCACCAGAGAAGACATAGACATGGCCAACAAGCACATGAGAAAATGCTCCACATCCACTTGCCATCAGGGAAATACAAATCAAAACCACAATGAGATACCACCCCACACCAGTGAGAATGGTGAAAATTAACAAGACAGGAAACAACCAATGTTCGAGAGGATGTGGAGAAAGGGGAACCCTCTTGCACTGTCGGTGGGAATGTGAACTGGTGCAGCCACTCTGGAAAACTCTGTGGAGGTTCCTCAAAGAGTTAAAAATAGACCTGCCCTACGACCCAGCAATTGCACTGCTGGGGATTTACCCCAAAGATTCAGATGCAGTGAAACGCCGGGACACCTGCACCCCGATGTTTCTAGCAGCCATGTCCACAATAGCCAAACTGTGGAAGGAGCCTCGGTGTCCATCCAAAGATGAATGGATAAAGAAGATGTGGTTTATGTATACAATGGAATATTCCTCAGCCATTAGAAACGACAAATACTCACCATTTGCTTCAACATGGATGGAACTGGAGGGTATTATGCTGAGTGAAGTAAGTCAGTCGGAGAAGGACAAACATTATATGGTCTCATTGATTTGGGGAATATAAAAAATAGTGAAAGGGATTAAAGGGGAAAGGAGAGAAAATGAGTGGGGAAAATCAGAGAGAGAGACAGAACATGAGAGACTCCTAACACTGAGAAACGAAAAAGGGGTAGTGGAAAGGGAGGTGGGTGGGGCCCTGGAGTGACTGGGTGACAGGTACTGGGGGGCACTTGATGGGATGAGCACTGGGTGTTAGGCTATGTGTTGGCAAATTGAACTCCAATTTTAAAAATACAAAAAAATAAATAAAAATAAATGGTAAATGTAGCATTGAGCTTTAAAAAAAAAAAAACTCTGAGGAAGCATACTTGTCTCCCCCAAAAAAGGTGTATCATTAGCTTTCCTAAGATTTTGGGTAATAACAGGGTAGCTATAGAGCTTCTTTTGGAATAGAAAAAGCAAATCACAAAAGCCAAAATGGCCTACAACATTAGAAAATAAATACTTAAGTAAATTTTCTCAATATATCATTAAATATGTAATATTTAATACATTATTTAATAAATAATTTTATGTTTAAAATTGACATAATTGGGACACTGAGTTGCTCAGTCAGTTAAGGGTCTGCCTTCAGCTGAGGTCATGATCCTGGAGTCCTGGGATCGAGCCCCCCATTGGGCTCTCTATTCAGTAGAAGCCTGCTTCTTTGCCTCTGCCTGTCGCTCTGCCTACTTGCTCTCTCTCTCTCTCTCTCTCTCTCTCTCTCAAATGAATAAATAAGAAATCTTTTTAAAAACTGACATAATTTTCAAGGTTTTCTCAGAGCCTGATCATCTGATAATTCTAATAATTCAAGACTCCTCTTTCTTTTCAGAGATTATTATTTTGGCACAATGATGCATAGTAATATGATATGTATTGCTTTCCTTGTATATTTTCTTTCTTATTTCTGAAATTAGACTTTAGAAATCAGTTTATATGATTCTGTTTATATTTTTAGGCTACTAATTAGACAAAACATTGATAAAGAAGGGAAATTCTGGTAAAGGAAAGAAGTATTTCTTCCACACACATGCTTTCTATCTTCAGGCCTTTACTTGTAAATCCTTTCTCTGCTCAATGTGTTGTCATCTGCTTTGATGGCCTTACCCAACATGTATACTAAGGCATTCTTTGGTGAAGTGGCCTGAGTCATTAGTGCATGTGAATTTTTAATATTTGGATTAGTGACTCAAATGGAATTTCTTTTATAGAAAAATAAAGTCCCCCACCCCAAATTCTTCTCATAATGGTTGTAGGAATTTAATGATTTCATTATGCTCATTACCAATGCCATTGTAAAACACTACTATACCAGCAGCAAAACAATAGAAGACTGTAACATGAGATCATAATTTCTAGCATAAATCAATCAGATAGAAAGAGGCTGGAGAGGAATGCAAAGAGTATTCTTGGAATATGTTCAAAATCTAATCATGATCTGTAATGCTCTGATTTACAGCATCTCCTGTCTGCTTGGTTTCTCATTTAAATGACCTGTGTTTCCTTTTTAAAGTCATTGCTGGAAAGATTTCAAATAGGATGACATTCAACAGGAAGGAAGACATAAACAAAACCCAAATGGGTACTTGACAACCTTAATACTCAAGCACGTGGGTCAGAGTTCATTAGGTTATTTAATCTAGCCATGCAAATTGGTTTATGCTAGGGTCTGAAATAAATCAAACTGAGCTTAAAGAAAATCGGACAGTGGCTCTAAAACCAAATCTCACCTTATTCTCTGGAACATAGAAGTAAATCTGACTAAGACTTTGCACTTACTGTTCTCATTGCCTGGAATGCTTTTCCCTAGAATATCTGATTCATAATTCCAGTATCAACTCAAATGTTGGCATTTTTAAGAAATGATCTCTGACTCCACTCTTTCATTCATTTGTTTCCGTTTTACTTTCTCCATAATATTTTCCTCTACCAGAAATTATCTTAAATATTGATTTACTTGATTATTTCCTTATTATCAATCCCCTTTCTTCAATAAAATGTACATTCTATGAACATAGGTACCTTTATATGTTTTCCTCATCATTGTTTCCCAATGCTCTGAAGAGTGCTTGATGTGGAGTAGGCACTTAGTAAGTGTGTATGAAGTAAATGAATGAGAAAGAATGAGTATCTTAAGACAAAGTACTTTGTTAGTTCATTCCTAGTACATTTGATGCTGAGTGAATGAAAGGGTGAAGTCATCCGTTTGGTTTCTATGAAAAAAAAAAAGCATCACCTTAAAATAAAATATAATTAACAAAGGGCTAAGTTCTAGTTAAATAGGTAATATGGATAGAAATTTCTAAGTAATAATATCCTGGAAGTTATTATGATCATTTGTCATGCTCACCTCAGTACAATATCAGTAAGATGGATCTCCTGAATTCCAGGACTAGATTGACTTGAGTGTTTTAACAGCTTCATGCAATGATTGTCAGTATTTCACAGAAAGGTTGTTTTCTTTCCATGCTTGGCTCTCTGGAAGGGAAGAGGCAGTACAACATGGTGGTTAGGTGTTAGACACTAGAATTAATGGTCATGGTTTATCCCTGCTCACTAGAAGAATGACCTTGTTGTGAGTTCTTCACATCATGAAGTTTCTTCTTCATTTGTAACCATACAGTACTTATTTCTTAGTCTGGTTGATGTGCTATAACAAAATAACCATAGACTAGCTGGCTTAAACAAGAAATGTTTATTTCAAATAGTCTTAAATTTGGGAAATCCAAGAGCAAGATGTCAGCACAGTCATATTCAAAGTGAAAGTTTTCTTTCTGACTTACAGACAGTCATCTTCTGGTTGTGCCCTTACATGGCAAAGAGAGAAACAGAAGATTGCAAGCAAGCTGTCTGGTCTCTTCATCTAAGGGCACTAATCCCATATTGAAGACTCCTCCTTTATCATCTCATCTGGACCTAATTATTTCCCAAGGCCCCACTCCCAATACCATCAAATTTGGCGTTAGGGTAGATATATGAATTTTTGAGGAACACAAACACTCAGTCCATAATGGTTCATGAATGTGTTATTGGCTTACATAAAATAACACATGTGAAGTGCTTAGGGCATTTTTGGTACATTGTAAGCACCCTAGAGGTGTTAGGATCTATTATTGAAATACATAGAATAGTGTTACACTTTGTACAAGATTCATAGAGAGTTTCTAAAGTAAAGTTTAGATAGAAAGTTTACATGTTACATGTGGATTTTATTTCAGTTCAGAAGAAACTATGCTGATTCATCACTTCAATTTCTGATTAATATTCAGTTCATTTCATGTGCTGAAACACTGCCATTCCATTTACATTTCCCAGCCAAAACTGATAAGGATGTGGTCCTTCTGACACTTTAGGGTCAAAGCAAGAGTTGTGGAATGACAAATGGTAAACACCAGCTCTGGCTAGAGTGTTTGACTATCTGTGAGCTCAGTAGACCAAAAAAAAAAAAAAAAAAGCTTTGTAAAATGGTGCTTTTGAAACCAATTCACAAATTTCAGTTAATGATCACCATTGGAGATGATGCACCACAAAATGCCTTCAGGGAGTTCTAGTAATTTTTCAGTGAATGCTCAGGAATTGACAGGAGGAAAGCACTAGACAAAATTATGTGTAAGTACTAAGTGGCAGTCAGAATCTGCAACTTGAGAGGAAAAAATCCTCACAGAAATATATGCCCCAAACCAGGTGAAACTATCAGTTAGTATAAAAAGTCATGTGTTTTCCCTTGATATTAACATCCATGAGTAAAGGGAAGTCCAAAGGGTGTCCTAAAGCCTGCAGTTCCTAGAACCAACCTTATAAATACTCAAATAGTATAGAAAATACAACTGAAATATTAGGACTCAAAATGGAAAAAAATAGTCATGATACGAATTTTGTTTATATATGTGTATTTTTTTAAACCCGGAAAATAAAGAAGAATGCTCACCAAGGGGTCCTGGTGTGATATTACAAGTGAGTTTATTTTCTACTTTCTTAGGAAACATGATTTGTTAGTGAACATAGATTTTTATAATAAGAAAAATTACAAACATTTTTGTAAAACTTTACATCAACTACATAAGTCAAATAAAACAATATTCATCTAAAAAATTTTTCATCGATTGCATGTAACACTCTGTGCTCATCACATCAAGTGCCCTCCTTAATGCCCATCCCCCAATTACCCTACCCCCCCACCAATGTCCCCTTCAGCAACTTCAGTTTGTTTCCCATAGTTAAGAGTCTTATATGGTTTGTTTCCCTCTCTGTTTTCATTTTATTTTATTTTTATTTCCCTTCCCCTTTTTCATTTGCTTTGTTTCTTAAACTCTACATGTGAATGGAATCATATGATAATTGTCTTTCTCTGACTCACTGATTTTGCTTAGCATAATACCCTCTAGTTTCATCCATGTTGTTGCAAATGGCAGGATATCATTGTTTTTGATGGTTGAGTAATATTCATATATATATATATATATATATATATATATATATATATATATATATACACACACACACACACACACCATTGGGTGGTGGGCATCAAGGAGGGCACTTGATGTAATGAGCACTGGGTGTTATTGCAACTCATGAATCACTAAATTCTACCTCTGAAACTAATAATACACTATATGTTAATTAAGTTGAATTTAAATAAGAAATTTTTAAAAAAGAATCTTTCAGTAAGGGCATATTGTATCACCAAGCACTGTTTTCTCAATGTTGTTATCTATGATAGCCACACCTAGCTCATAAATTCCAAAGTAATAAAGGCAAAGTCAAGTCCATCTGGCTCCTCACTTCCCAGCTGTATGATATTTGTCCAATTTTATAAACTCTATGTTCCCAGTTTTTTACGTATAAAATAGTAACAGTAATACTGCCTACCTCAAAGAATTGTGTCAAAAGACAGTAATTGAGATAGCATATTCTATTGGGTCATTAATATGGTTAAGGATTTAGACCTGTGACTAATACATAGTGAAAACTGTTAAAATGTTAAATGATGATAGTGATGATGATGATGATGATGATAATGATGATTGCCTAGGGATTAGTGTCATGGTCCCCAAAAGTTAGACAAGGCCTTGCCCTTTTGAACCTTTATGATCTTAAATTCTGTAACCACTTTAAGCTTCAGTGCATACCCTTATCTACTAGAATAGAATGATGGTAGCTGCACCTTGGCATCATGTGGGAGTTAAGTGTGAATGTGCACATATGGTGTGATCAGTATGAAGACATATATGAAATTTTCAAATGTGGAGCCAAAGAATACCATCAGAGTTGGTGTAATTCCTACAGGGCAGCATCATGCTTATCCAGAGTTGGTTTCTCTTGAGTTGCAAGCTGAGCTTAGGTTTAGTATAATTATGGTGGGATTTATTATTCTAAAAGGACCAAAGACAAGGTCACACTGATAGAAGCTTCTTTCCCTATATATAAATGTAGACTGCACTGTTTGGGGACAAACATGATACTGTTTTGGTGAATTATACTACCATTCGGGAGAGCTGGTAAAAAATTAACCATGGCTAATTTGAGGGGAATTCCAGTGAGAAGTCTGAACTAGAACTGAACCCTCAGAACTTCCAGAAAACCCACTATGTTGTACAGATCTGGTGATCAAGCCTAGGAGACCATTGTGAGGTGCTCCTCTTAGAGCTCCATTCAAGTGTCCACAGTACTGAACTGGATCAAGAGGATAAATCTTCTCTTCCTGTGGAAAGGAATGGGGTTTCCCAAGAAAGCAAGAAGAGAACCCAAACTGATTTTGAGAGAAGCATGTATGTTGGGAAAAGAACTTGGAAGAGAAAGTCAGTGAGAATAAAGGAAGCAGACATTCCTTTTTGGAATGATTTCTTGATCATGATCCAGGCAGTACCTACCCAAGAAATGTGCATAATTCAATGTAATAATCATATGTTGAAGTACCTATCATAGACAGACATATATCAAAACATATAAAAGACATACATAGAAACATGTGAGGGTTTCCATACCATATTGTGGTAATAGTGGAACAAGGAAATGATTTTAATTTCTATTAAGAGGACAATAGGTAAGCTAAGAAGATTGAAAATATGGAATTCAGCAACAGACAACAAAAAGAAATAAAAGGCATCCAAATTGGAAAGAAGTCAAACTTTCACTATTTGCAGATAACATGACCCTCTATATAGAAAACCCAAAAGACTCACCAGAAAAATTGCTAGAAATGATATTTGAATTCAGGAAAGTCACAGGATATAAAATCAACATACAGAAATCTATTGAATTTCTATACACCAATAATGAAGCAGCAGAAAGAGAAATCAAGGAATCAATTCCATTTACAATTGCACCAAAAACCAAAGAGGTAAAAGATCTGTATTCTGAAAACTAAAAAACACTTATGAAAGAAACTGAAGATGACACAAAGCAATGGAATATTTAGAAATTTTTAAAAATGCATTTAATGAAAAAATTAGCAAAAAATACAATTATAATCATTTTTATGAGGAATGATTAATGATATGAAAAATATATGCATATATAAGTAGATATGTATGCAAATATATGCAGAAAAGCAATAAACAAAATGACATGATACAGTATAATCTCAGCCATATATTTTTTAAATGCATAGAAAAAAAGAACCAAAATGTAATACCCATTAACAATGTTGTTTATGCTCTTGTGAGGAGACGTTGAATGATTTTTTTGCTCATTTACTCTACTGAACCCCTGCTGAGAAAGATGTAAACCTCAAAGGTGATATTAAGGGTAGAGAAGCAATCTTCATGGAGAATGCCAAGGATGCTCAGGACCCATAACAACTATACAAGGCAGTTCTCTTCCACATAATGTTGCTGAAGCCAAGACAATGTTTTATTTTAGAGTTTGGAGGAGAAGCAACATGTTACCAATATCCAGAGCTCCTCGTTAGCTTTTCCAGACCATCCCTTCATGGTGGAGCTGATTAGACTATTGTGGCTCCACCTCTAATAACTGGCTACATTTTGTGAAATTTAATTGATCTGCCATTAGCAGGGAGAGAAATCCCTTGTCAAGGAAATAGAGTGAGGCAAGCACATTTCAGCCATAGTGGGAAATTACTTCTGAGTATCAAGACGCCTTTAAATAGTTCATCCTTCTCTCCTTGTTTTGTCTCTCAACAAAGGTTAGAAACCCTTGGAGTTTCTTCTAAACATTCCAACTTAATTATTTTTATTTACATTTATTAACTTCTATGCTTTTGCCATCTTCAATGGTCCTTTTTATTAAATACCTCCAACCCCATTTACCCTCACTCAAAACTCTTGGATCTACCCACAGTAAGTGGTAAGATAGGAAGTAACCATACACATTTTCATACACATTTCATTCCACATTTTCATCTGTGGTCTTTTAGCAACAGATATGTGAACTTGGAATATGCCTGAATAATCAAATAGAAATCTTTTAAAAAGTTTTTATTTTATTTCACTTACATGTCTAACAATATATTTGGAAGTAATCTTTCATTGACAACTCTGACTTTCCACATAATTCCCAAGTCTATTAATTCTAGTTAAGCAAAGATTTTTAAAAATTGCTGTTGAAATCCACTTACCTCATTCAAAGATGCCAAAATCAGAATCCACAGGTTTACAGGAAGTATTGATCTCTGTGAAATAATCATGAAAAATTCTCCCTGCACTCAATTAAAGTATTTATTAATAGAACTAGAAAGTCCTTGTTTTAGTTCTAAATTCAATTGAGGAATTATGGAAAATTTTTAGCTTTCTTATGATTTTCTTAATATTTCAGAAAACATTATTTTTATATCTCCCTTCTGCCCTGTGATCCTTCTTGCAATCATAACATGTTGCAATAAGCTTTCTTAGTATCTCATAGCTCATAAGGCAACTTTCTGGAAGAGGAAGAATGTTCTAACAATTTCGGAGACATTCTTATCATTTCAAGATAGAATTTTAGATAAACTATAAGAATTTTTCTAACTGAATTTCAGTTGTTCACCCTACTTTTTTCCTCCAGTTGCGTTGCCCAACACCTACTTAAATATCTGTTATTTTACTTCTAAAACAATATACATTTTCTATTTTGGTGCTTTATTTTGTGTCTTCAAATGAAATTGAATCCTGTAAGGACTTTCCAGGTACATCACTACTTCCTTTCAATTTCCTAAATGGTCTGTGTACCCTAGACCCTATAATAGATTTTGTATTCATATCACTACACTAAATAGTTCTTCTCAAACTTTTGTATAGATTATGTGTCTATTGGGAGATAAATTCACTGCACTGAGGCAAATACCAAGTAATACTCTCTTATTTAACATTCCAAAAATGCTTAGGGACATGTTAAATGAAGTTCTATAGAACAGCAGCCGTATATTGCCTATTAGGGTAGAGTTTAAAAGCTAATTACATATTCAACCATGCTTAGTTACTGGACCATAGAAACACCTAAATAAGCAATTTGGAGCTATCCAATGTGAAATAGTTGTCCTATTAACACAATTCACAGCATAGGAAAAAAGCCTTGCTTGAAACTAAAGATAAAACAGAAGCAAATGCCTTCTTTTAATGGCTAATGGAGCCCAATGCAGTTAAGCTATCAAATGCAGCATGTTCTCTACTAACTGTTGTGTTTTCTGTTCACCAGAAAATTATACATCAAATTAGAGATTATTGTTAGAAATTTACATACCACCTGTTTTTATTTCCATTAACATTTCCCTTTAAACATTTTCTTTATATCTTCAATCCTTATATGGAAACATAAATGTTTTTACCTTCCAGAAACTTGAAATTAACATAATTAGGAATCCTGATATTCTATCTCCAGTGCTTTTGGGGATGTGTTATCTGCACTCAAGAGTGTTCCTAATGCAGCATTGTCATTTATAAAACAAGGATCCTCAGTGTTTTTATTTGGCTGCCTTTGTTTGAGGAGTTTTGTTTAGTGTATCATGGTCTAAATGCAAAGCTTAAGCTTACTCCCCAGTCATTACATCCAATTATTAGTTCTGAGTGGGCAGATCTGTATCACTTTAAATTAATGGTTGTATAATATCCAGTGCAAGGCCCTGACTACAAATGCTTAACCAAAATCCTTCAGACACTCACCTTTTTTCCCTAAGATTAGAAGAAATATTCATAGCAAACTGTCTTTGAGGCAGTAGCTATGAATATAAAGAAAAGGAAAAGTGCAAGTACAGTGAAAGTAGAGGAAGATTATCCTAATTAATGTACCAGCTTTGCCATTCCCCAGTGCCACCACCAATGCTCAGGATCTTCAGCAGCACACTGAAATTCTCTGGAGCTCAGTGACTCACTTTTATTGTATTTCATAGAAGCCCCAGGTCTATAACAGATTAGAAATTTTTTAAAAACCTGATCCTAGGTTACTACTATTTGAAAAGCACAATATTACCAACTTTATCATCAAGTTTCTTTGAACAACTTAGTTGTCTTCATTCTACCCAGTAACCAACAGGGCTGAAAAATCAGTGCCATCATTATAGTAAACCTCGGGGGAAAAAATTAAAAAAAATAAAAACCTAAGGAAGAGATGTCTGCAGACAGGCCACGATTGCTCTTACTGCAAAAGCCATAGATTTTCAGTTCCCCTAAGGAGTGAAGAGAGCTAGTCAGCAGAAGTGACACAGGGCACAGAATGTTCCTGTTCACATCCCCTTCACATCGGTTATTCCTCTACTTCTTGATTCGTCTCATCCTGAATATCAAACAGCCAAAAGACTGAGCAAAAGTTAATAAAATTAAGCTGAGTAGCATATATACCCTCACTGTAACAGGGATGTGCAAAGAGAATATATCTTCTTCATTCCTTAAGACTAATCTTCCTCAAAAGCCCCTGAAGCCTGGGTGGTAAAAGAGGAAGCCTGCATTTAATCAGCCCAATATAGCCTGCTGTAATAATTTGATGCTTTCAGATAAAATATGCAGCCACTCAGATTTCCCATCTCCTTTTCTTCCGGTGCAGGTCTGTGGCTCCTGTGACCTCCTAAGTAAAGGAAACCTCACGTCCTCACGTTGTCCTCTGATTCCTTTGGTTTCCATGGTGATGTTGTTCCCTTGGTTGCTGCCAGCAGCTTCTGTCAACTCCCGGTTTTCTTGTCATGGTGAGGACCTCAAAGTCGGGATCCTGGAGAGTGTGGCCTATCTGCATTCCCTGCCCCAGGCCTTACTTTAAAACCCCCGGCAGTTCTGAGGAAATCAATATTTTTTATGTCTGTGACTCATTCTTAGCACATCAGTGTGTGAAGGTACAGAGCTCTGCACCAAGGGAATAGAGAAGGCCTTCTCCTTCTATGAAAAAGCCTTCGAGCCCACTGTCAAATGCTGCAAAAACCTGCATTGACTGTCTTTCAACCTCACTGTGGCAATTTATTCCCACTCTTGTGCCCACCTCGACCCTTCAGACAGAGGGACGCCTTAGGCTCACCAAGGAAAATGGCAAATAGTGGAAAGGTGAGAGAGCAAAACCTATTGATATTTTCCTTAAGAATATGAAAATAATCAAAAGGCCTAAACTAAATGCAACATATTTCACCTCCCTTTTTCAATCTGTTTAGTAGTCCACTCCAGAAAGAAAAAGGGGGAAGAGACAGGTCAGTCCCCAGGTGCCGCGTGAAAGAAGGCAAACATAGCAATAGGCAGGAGCTGGCAAGGGAGTGGACTAGAGTAGCCAGGACAGTAGGTCATCCAGAGCACACTAATTTGGGTATTGTTCCATCCAAACTTCCCCATATCTCTAAGATTGTTTTTTCAAACCATTTGTGAGAATCGCTGATCTCCAAAGTGGTAAAAAAACAAACAAAACTGCATATTGAAGGTGATTTTGCCAGCTTGATTTGCTAGAAAGCTGGATAGTGAATGTGATGAGAACCATCTTAATCAGCCTCAAATGTCTTCTTTGCTTCTGTTTGTTCCCCTCTGGCCGAGCCTCACATTTCTTCCCAGGCTCTCCTATTATTGGTTGCAGAGATCATAACATGAGGAAAATATATATACAAACACCATTCTCTTTATCTACTGAACATTGTATGTGGCTCTTCTTTGTAGGAATGAATTGTGACTGTGGCATTTAAGAGCACTTGCTGAATTCTTTATTATCTTCTATTTTCTCTGTATTTCTTCTGTGTCTATCTTTCCCAGAAGGTCACATACATATGTTTTTTTCAATACCTTTTTTTTAAAGATCCTGTCAACATGTGTTTTAAGAGGAAAATCTGCACTGTATATTTTTATTTTCTAGATGTACATTTAAGCTGATTGTTTCCTTTATGCTAAGCCTACAATCCTGGGAGTAATGTAATAAATGTCCTAAAAGAGTCCCAACCTGCCCTAAGCCCCTCATACATAACTGTTCTTATAGAAATAGCAATGCAACATTTTCAGTCCCATTGATGGATTTTTTTTTTATTTTTTTTATTTTTCTTTTTTATTTTTTTTGCTGGGGCTGCGGTAACAAAGGACCATAGAATGGTGACCTAAACAACAAAAAGCTATTGTCTCATAGTTCTGGAGATTAGAAGCACAGCATCAAGTTGTTGCTAAGGTTTGTTCCAATCAAATCTATCAAAGATAAGAGATCTTGAGGTTTGTTGGCCATTTTGGGTGGTTTTGGATTTATTTGTTTGTTTCCCACCCTAATGACCTCATCTTAACTGGTTATATCTGTAATAACTCTGTTTTCAAATAAGGTCACATTGTGAGATTTGGAGGTTAGGACGTCAGTATGTGAATTTGGAGGGACATAGTTCAAACCATAACACCGAAGATATCAGGGAGACATGCAGTTGGATGATTCAGGCATTCATTTCAAAGACTATTTTCAAAAGAGTTCTTTGCAGCATATCCTCTTACATCTAAGCATTTGTGGTGTCCCTGTTCTGAACCCAGTTCATGAAAGGGAAGTGGGGTTTTCATCTTCAAAATCATCTCAAATTCCTTCTTCAAGATACTCTGAACATAGAGGCTGGGTAATTACACAAGCAACCTCTTTTTATCAAAACTATTTCTAAGTCAAATGCCTTCTTGAAAAACATTCACTACCCTGTTTGTAGACCAAACAGTGTTTGGAGGTCTTCTTCTGACCAGAGAAACTTATTACTCTGGCCAGAAGGAAAGGGTTCTTTCATGCCAGCCATGTGAGATCCAGGAGCACTGTCCCCAGCCTAAGGTCCGGGGCAGGGTGGGCACTCAGTGTTTATTGAATGATCGAGTTGACTGATGATGAGTGTGACCAGGCTAAGCACACGTAAAATGCAGATCTATGAAGGAGAAATGAGAGCCCCCCTTGTAAAGAATAAATATATACATAGAAAGAGATCTGCTGTGGCCTTTTGATGTCACCCTGCCATGACAACATGCTTGGGAGCTGTTATCTTGTCATCTTAGACTTCTTTAGATAACCGCTTAGTCTTATCTTTGAATTTTACAAATAAAGAAATTAAGAGCCAGCAAGATTTAAACAGATGGACTTTCTTACTATTAGCAGTAATATCAGTACTAAATTCTAAACCTCTCAAAACCCCATCAATTCTTTACTAACAAGTGTCCTGATTTGTTCTCACTCTTCCACCTAGGTAAAGTTGCAGTTACCTTTGATATCTGATCAAATTCTTTATCTCCATCATCCCCCAGGTGATATCTAATCACCCTTGTAGACTTCAGCAAGAATACTGTTAAGTAAGGTTAGCCTGAATCTCCCCCTTAACCCTAATATCTATTCTTAGTAATTTTCCATCCACCCTGCTCCTTGGCTAGAAACCTCCACTTGTCCATGAAGTTTTTGGAATTGAGACCAGTTCTATACTGAGGTCTCTTTTCCTCTATTGCAGTAGTTCCTGATTAAAATCTGCTTCTACCATTTTAACTGCTATCCAGCTCTGGTTTTCTTCAACAGCTTTCTGGAGTTCCTAATGTCATCAATAAGGTTAATATTTTTTCCACAAGTAAATATGTGCATGTGTGTATACTTTTTTATTCTTAGAAACACCAATATCACCTACAATGAACTTATTTACAAAGCATCTAACTTAACTGGTCAAGTTTATACTACCAACATAGGAGACTCTGTAGCCTATCTTCTTACAATGTAGTCAGGTCCTTCACTCATTGGTAAATGAGATTTTAGAATTTTTTAAGAGTAAGAACTACATATTACTTATTGTTATCAAAGCCTGACCCATGCTGAGCCTTGAATAAAAACAGTTGAAAATATAATTAATGAAGTATGGATGAATGGATATATAAATGAATGTATACATGATGTTTCTGTTCTTGACTTCAATACCAACACATCAATTGAACTATAGTTATTGTAACTTTTTATTCAATATCCAAACTACTTCAGAGGGAATATATGCCACCACATTTAGTTAAAGCAGGTAGATTTTAGAAGAAGATAAATACAACATGACAGTGAAGTAGCTAGCCATGTATCCTAAAAAAATCCCCTCTTTGCTGAGCTATGCCTTCATGTAGTATACTTTTCAGTACACTCATCTGGACTTGGTGTTGAGGGTATGAACAAGGTTTTATATTCCTGCTCATTTCTGTTGTAGCTGAAGTCCTTAAGGATAATGACATGGTCTTCTCTTTCTGTTGTCTCCATGGTGACAAGGACTCTGCATCTTGTGTCTGAGATTTGCTATGGACTGGATCTTATATCCAAGGTTTTCTCTGGTGAGTAATGCCTTAGCCAATTAGCAGGAATCCAGAATGGCACATTTTGTCTAGCAGATTTCAGCAAGTATCTTATTTGGTTCCTTGATTTCCAGGCTTTGTGAATAATTCTGTAATCATGAAGTTTAATGGCTTTGGCTTCACTCTCTTCATAAAGGATGAATCCTATGTAATGACTACTGGAGGTTGCAGTAGATGTAGTAAGCAGTTGTCTTCATGTTCTAACTTGAGGAATATTACCCTATTTCCCCAGTACCTTGATTGCTAGAAAATCCCTTCATTCGAATTTAAATATCTCAGCTAAAAGCTCTCTGATGAGAATACAGGTACATAATCCAAAAAATGGGACATAATTTAGGTAAGATTTTGATTGAATGGAGAGGACAAGGACACTGTTCTAATGAGAAGTTTTGGGTGGGCTATTGCAGTGGGATTAAGCATCCAAGAGCTGCCACAAGATACAGGGTGTGTGGAGAGGCCAGTGGCATCCAAAGACAGGAAAGGTGTGAAAAAAAAAACTGATTGGGACCCCCAGGGTGGCTCAGTGGTTGAGCATCTGCCTTTGGCTCAGGGTGTGATCCTGGAGTCCTGGGATCAAGTGCCACATCGGGCTCCCTGCGAGGGGCCTGCTTCTCCCTCTGCCTGTCTCTCTCTCTCTCTCTCTCTCTCTCTCTCTCTCTCGAATAAAAAAAAAAACTGATTGGAGGAAGACTATTTTACATTTTTCCTCAAACATAGCCTGCAAACTACTAGTTTTCCCATGTGCTAGTAAAGAAAAAGAACACTCTTTTTAGTCTCTGAAGCAACTTTGCAAAGGGTTTTCTAAAAGTCCCTTGCATTACTAATGCAGAGAGCAATTGCTTCACAAACTAGGATAGCACTAACCAAATCTATGTCAATTTCATATTCTCTACCACCCCCAAAAGAGAGAAAAATACAACTATCCATTTTAGGCCTCTAAAACCATAATAAGACATGTGCCTGGGTGGCTCAATCAGTTAAGCGTCTCCCTTCAGCTCAGGTCATAATTCCAGGGTGCTGGGATTGAGTCCAGCATTGGGCTCCCTGGTCAGTGAAGAGCCTGCTTCTCCCTTTCCTTCTGCTTCTCCCCCTGCTCATGCTTTCTCTTTCTCTCAAATAAATAAAATCTTAAAAACAAACAAAAAAACATAACAGGGACACTTTGGTGGCTCAGCAGTTGAGTGTCTGCCTTTGGCTCACGGTGTGGTCTTGGGGCCCCAGATCAAGTCCTGCATCAGGCTCCTTGCATGGAGCCTGCTTCTCTCTCTGCCTCTCTCTCTCTGTTTCTCTCATGAATAAATAAATAAAATCTTTTAAAAATAAAAAAATTTTAAACCTATAATAAAAGAAGGAAGAGATGAGTTTATTATTATTCCCATTAGGCCTGCTGTCCTATTTCTATTTGACCTACTCTGATTTTCTATCCCAGTGTTCATGGATAAGAAGGGAGGCAAAATGAGTTCTGCCCTCAAATGAAACTGTGGCCACAGTCCATAATGGGTCCTGACCATTTTCAAAGGTCAGGCTTCAGTGGGGGCAGAGGAAGTATAGCCTGTGAATGAGAAGACTAAGTTAAAATTGAATTTCTTCTACTATCTCCGCTGGCTAACTCACTTTGAACTTTTAACAATGAAAGTTGGGCTATGTCATTTATCCTGCCTCCTAATCTTACTCTGATACCTGGCCCTGCACCAAGGAGGTGCTTCCTTTGCAGTTTCCTTACCTGGTGGCTGCTCCCTCATATAGTCCTCAAAATCAGGAGGTGTGATGTGGGTCCTTCTCAATCCCGATCACTGTTTCTTGGTCATTTATCCCGACTCTCTAAAGAAATCACTTTTGAAAGACATCTTATCTGGAAACACCATGCTTTTTTCCTCCTTCTTGTTCTCATCTACAGCCCTCACTTAACACTCTTCATCCATAGCAGACCTTTACTCCTGAAACTAATGTAGACTTCGTGTCAATTCCATTTCCTACCATAATCTTGGCAGAATTCAGCACCCAGGTGGCAACCATCCAACTCCCTGGCCTCTCAGTTCCTCAAAAGCCTCATAGCCAATGACCTAGACCTCTACTCCACTACAGCTGCTCCCTCCCATGGCCTCACCCTGATCATTTTCCTTACCTATAGCCACCCTAATTCCAAAATACCTTGCTTTGTGATCATAACATTTTCAATGCCAGCTTTTAAAAAATTATTTATCTTATGACCCTCTAGCATTCTACTTTCTCCCAGTCCAGAAGTTTTGTACGGAATATTGTTTGAGCAAATGAATGAATGAACAAACCCATGCAATAAAGATGGAAATGCCAATAACTCATTTAAAATAACATCACTTCTATTGAATAGAAAGGTTTCAATCTCGTAGCAAGTTTGGTCCTGAGCAGCTGTACTGTGCTGATATATCCAGAAAAGAGCTCACTTTTTGCTTCTCTGTGTCATTACTAAATACCTGACAGCCTAGAATGGGTGAGGGTGGGGACAGTAGGGACAGAGAATCAGGAAGTAATCCCATACCATATTAACACTGTAGTAGAATTTTTTAATTTGAAACATGAAAATACACCTTCAAACATGGAATTAAGTAGCTGAGGATACAAAAACAGGATGGATGGTTGGATAAATAGGTGGATGATTGGATGGATGGATGGATAGATAAATGGGTGGATGGGATAGATAGATGGTTGGATGGAATGAGCTTCTGCTCCTTAATTCTCCTTTACTTTTCACCTCCTCATTGAAGTAGAGGCGCATAAATCTTTTCCCTTGACCATCTTTTTTTTTTTTAATTTTTTTTATTTATGATAGTCACAGAGAGAGAGAGAGAGAGGCAGAGACACAGGCAGAAGGAGAAGCAGGCTCCATGCACCGGGAGCCCGACGTGGGATTCGATTCCGGGTCTCCAGGATCGCGCCCTGGGCCAAAGGCAGGCGCCAAACCGCTGCGCCACCCAGGGATCCCCCCACCCTGTCTTTTAGTGGTACTAAGAGAATAGAAATAATATTAAGAATTACATATTTTCAACAAAGCCTAATACTTTTTGGTATGTTCATTCAGCAGAATCCAAACAAAACATTAAATGCAGAACAAATATGTGATCCGTATGACTCTACTCCTTTGTTGCCACACTCAAGGCAAACATCATTCATTGTCATCACCAACCTTTCCACTGAGCAAAGGCCTCTACTCCTCTTCATGATTGGAATGTGCAATGGGATAAAAATATCTTTTTACAAAGGTCCTTTTTTTAAAAAAAATGTTTTATAATACTTCTTTAATATTTTGGCATGCTTGAAATCCTTCTTGAATTAAATGATATTCTAGGGACTGAAATATTTTTCAAATTCCCCAGGTTCCTAAAGACCCTAAAGTTTCTTGTGTTTTATAGATGTCACTTAACTTTCTTCTTTCTTGATGGCTTTCTTCTTGTTCTATTTCTAATATTAAAATATATATGCAGACCTCAACTAAAACAAATTTTAAATTTGAGTTAGAGATGTTTCATACCACCAGCTGTTTAAGAACACCTTCATAAATATGCCTCAAATATTAATATCAAGAGGTAAAAAGGAGAGGTGCCTGGATGGCTCAGTTGGTTAAGTATCTTCTTTCAGCTCAGGTTATGATCCCAGGGTCCTGGGATTGAGCCCCACATCAGGCTCCCTGCTCAGTAGGGAGCTTGCTTCTCCCTCTCCCTCTGCCTGCTGCTCCCCCTGCTTGTGCTCTCTCTCTGTGTCAAATAAATAAATACAATCTTAAAAAAATAAAAAGGTATAAAGAAAGCTGTCCAGTTATTTAGTATCATCAGCTCAAGTGCTATAAAAACATCTGATTAATAAGGCGTATTGACAAATGATAGCTCTGGCTTCATGTGTGAGGAAAAGATTCTTGTTATTTGACTCTGAAGTTTACAGTCCTAAAAGAATAAGCTCATAAATGAATTTCACCAAAAGCTAATATTCTGATACATGTTGCAACAGTATATACAATCATCAGAGTATTTAATGAGCTTTCTTCTGTCCATCTGATGGTCAACTTCATATCATAAAAGGACAGAAATTGCTAATACTTGCTCCTCTTCTACTGTGGTAGGCACACCAATGATGTCAATATAATCACTTGAGATTTTATGAAGTAAAAGAGGGAAGCACAAGAGTCCTAAGGAGATTGGAAGGTGCTGTGAAAGGCTTTGAAAATGGCGGAAAGGGATACCAGCCAAGAAATGTAGTTGGCCTATAGCATCTGGAAAAGGCAAAAGGACCAATTAACCCCTACAACCTCCAGAAGGAACATAGCCCTGCCAATATCCTTATTTTAACGCATGAAAGTCCACTTCAGACTTCTGACCTCCAGAACTGCGAGATAATAAATTTATGTTGTTTAAAGTTATTGTGATTGGGACACCAATGTGGCTCAGTCAGCTAAGCACCTGCCTTCCACTCAGGTCACAATCTGAATCCCAGTATCAGCCCTGCATGGAGCATCCTGCTCAGTAGGGAGCCTGCTTCTCCCTCTGCCCCTCACTCTGCTCGTGTTTGCTCTCTCTCAAATACCAAAATAAAATATTAAAAAAAAAATAAAGTTATTACAATTCAGTATCTTACTACTCAGTTTGTGGGAATTTGTTATGACAACAATAGGGAGCTAATACATCTTTTTATACTTTCCTGAGAAAGGAAAGATAGAAGTTGTTAACTCTATGAAATCCTTTATCTTAATCAAAGAATGAAGCCCTTAAAAAATATTCTGAGATATTTCTATTCCCCTCTCAATATGCTGTTATGATACTGAGACATTATTGATTGTATGCAAAAAGTACATTTTTCTTCATAACCTCAAGAAAAAGTTTCTGTAAAAGCCAGAAAGTAACACTCTCAAGACAAAGCAAATTATTCCAAGACAATAAAAGAGCACAGAGTTTAAATTTCCAAGGTCAGAACATACTCTTAATAATGACTTCATCATTACTTTTTAAAAAGTGTTTGCTCCAGTTTCGTGTTTATAACTTGGGAGTGTTGGGATCCCTGGGTGGCGCAGCGGTTTGGCGCCTGCCTTTGGCCCAGGGCATGATCCTGGAGACCCAGGATTGAATCCCACGTCGGGCTCCCGGTGCATGGAGCCTGCTTCTCCCTCTGCCTGTGTCTCTGCCTCTCTCTCTCTCTCTCTGTGTGTGTGTAACTATCATAAATAAAAATAAAATAAAAAAAATTAATTCTATAACTTGGGAGTGTTTTGTAGCTCAACAGTGAGGGTGCTCCACATGAATTTCTACACACAACAAAACTATCATTAGCATATATTCTCAAACAGACTGTTCTTCTAGCCCACTCGAATCAAGAAATCAAATGTGACTTTGTGATGATAATAATAAATATGCAAAGCATTCTAAAACTCACTGTATGTTAAAGGCTAAAATATTAGGTTTATTTATAGAAGTTTAATGTGCTTGTACATATTAATGACATGTAGCTTAGCATTAAAGGACAATGTGTTTCAGGACAAAGATTGTTCCCAAATTCCTTCAAGTGTGATTTGAAAGATGTCATACAAAAGTCATGTTCCTAAGTATATCTCCAGGCCAGAATTGCAATATTCCTGAAGATGCACAGCAGAGAGACTTGAGCCTATATATTGCCAAGAGATCTATTTAAAACAAAAAAAAAATTTAAGATTTTATTTATTCATGAGAGACACAGAGAGAGAGAGAGGCAGAGACATAGGCAGAGGGAGAACCAGGCTCCTTAAGGAGAGCCTGATGTGGGACTCAATCCCAGGATCCTGGGATCACGCCCTGAGCCAAAGGCAAACGCTCAACCACTGAGCTACCCAGGCGTCCCTAAAACAAAAATAATTCTTATAGCAGCATATTTACTCAACTACTTATTCAAAAAAGCTTTATGATGCAGCAAAAATACAGTAAAAAATGTACATATCCACAAGTTTGGGTTAAAATTCAGATTTCACTTCTTATGAACTTCTCTTGAACTGCTTATGAATATCCTATCACTCCCTCTCACCTCCAGTTTCTTCATTGGCACAAATAAGTATAAGATCCACCGTATATAGAAAGTAGTATTGTTTAATGGTTAGAGCAGAGATACTCAGATACTGTCTGAGTCAAAATTTTGACTTGCCTATTCACTCTATGATTGTGGACTAGAAATTCAGTGACCTTGGGGAATGAGTTTGCCTCTGTTTTCTCATCTATAATCTAGCACCTACCTCATAGAGTTTTTGGAAAGATAGCCTAGAAAATATATCAGCACATTGTATATGCTCAATCTGGGTTACCTACTATAATGTGGTTATGAATACAAATAATGGGTGAGATCATGTATTAAAAACACTTCACACTTACTGACATTCAGATATATTTATTTAGGAATTTTATATGAGTATGTTACAGATGCATATAACATAGACAGTATTGCACATGTTTCCTCAATTTTAGGATGCACCTTTTTCATATTACATCCCAAATATTGGAATGAATCTGACAATTGACTTTTGTGTTTAGTACAGTGCTTTTTTTCCCCCAAAAGCTAATATTAAATTTGTAATGGTGCCTTACAAAGGAGGAAATAATACACACGTTTGCAATACATGTATGTATATATTTTAGTCAGGAAATTTCGCCTTTGTTTCCCAAGGGCCAGCACAGTGTGTACCCTAATATTTGGTCACTGAACGTGTGTTACACTATGAATAAATAACTTGTGAACATCTCCAGATTTAGCTTGGGCTCCACTTTTTTCACTGCCCTCTTGCCCATATTTTGGTCTAGCTAAAGATGCTTTTGGTGAGTAGGTTACTCCTAAATAAAATTTCGCTTTTGCCTTTGCAATAAGTACAACTCATCATATATGAAAAAGTTTGTATTCTAAAGCCCAGGTTCCTACTGATCTGTCTACTTTGGGGCCTCCTACAATTCATCACCTTCCAGTTTCCATTGGGAAGGTAAGTTCCTGCTCCAACATTCCTGTCTCATTCTCCTGTTTCTCCCCATTTCCTTTCCTGCAGAGCACAGACCTCCAGAGGCTAGGCACTCTGGAGCAAGGGGCATGTGCTTGTGAGGCATTGTGGGCAGGGTGTCTGCACAGAACCTTCCTGGGCATTTTTCTCTATTTTTGCCCTCATGGACAGAAGCCACCTTTTACCCATCTGTATACCTTCAGGGCACAGTATGGTGCCTGACCCACAGTGTGTAATGCTGATGGATTTAATTTTCAAACTGGACTAAGTCACAAATTACTCACTTATGCTCATCTTATTATTTGACCATTTATTGAAAACTATGAGCTAGTTACTGGGGGAAAAAAAGATGAGTAAAGTTTATTTCCTTACACAGAGACTCACAATGAGTGGGGAGACAGATTTATTAATTAGTAATTATAACAACAATAAGAAAACACTCAATTCACTTATATATAAAATGTTATGAAAGCAGATAAGATGCAATGATTTATTAGCTGCTCTTGGGAGAGTGGAGAAGTGAAAATGCAGTTGGATTTTGAAGAATGACTATGTATTCAAGAGGCAGAGAATTTGAGCGGAGGGAAAGTCATAACCATATGACTCAGCAATTCCACTCCACTTATATATCCAAAGGAAATGAAAACATATGTCCACACCAAAATTTATGTACACGAAGGTCACAACAGCATTAGTTATAATAGCCACAAAATGGAAACAACTCAAATGCCGATAAACTGATGAATGGATAAATAAAATGTGGCATATAAATATGACGGGATATTCAGCCCTAAAAAGTACCGATATGTGCCACAATATGAAAGAACTTTGAAAACATTATGCTAAGTGCAAGAAACCATATTCAAATTAATTAAAGAAGATGGCTATAACATGATGACATTTATATGAAATGTCCAAAATAGGCAAAGCTATAGAAACTGAAAGTAGATTAGTGGTTGCCTAGGGCTGAGGATGGGTTATTGGTGAGAAATGAAGAGTGATTTTTAATGGGAACAGGGTTTCTTTGGGTTGTGATGAGAATTTTCTAAAATCAATTGTGGAGATGGATGCACAGTTCTGTAAATATACTAAAAACCATTCAATTGTGTATTTCAAATGAATGGGTAAATAAATTATATCACAATAAAACTGTTGCACAAAAAAAAGAACAAAAAGCAACAAGCAGCCCAAACATTTAAGTTTCCATATGAAATTGTTACCACTAAGACAGTTAGTCATTATATTGCAAAATAAATATTCTTAAAATCAACGAACTAAGAAAGTTCTACATGAGAAAGGGAGAGGAGAAAGAAGACAGAGGAGAAAATCTATAGTCTGAGATCTTTGATAATTGTCAGCAGATAGAATGTGGAGACAGCTGCCAGAATGACAAAGCAGATATTCATCCAATATTTCGTTCACTCACCTGTGCCAGAACAGTAATACTAAAATAAAATACAAGAAATAAATGGGCAATCTTAGCATGAAGACGTACTATGAACAAAATTCTAAGAAACAGAACATCAGTATCATAATAATCTTAACATTGTCCTATGAATGAAAAAAAATAATTATGAATATCTCAAAACACTCTCAACACTCTCCATGAATATGAGTAATTCCATTTATATGGTTCCATGTTTCACGCAAACTTAACCTTTGTAAAAAAAAAAATGTATATTCCCTTCTTTAAGAAAGTCCAAGCTAAGAAGATAATCCTTTACAAGCAAATAAATGAGATGGAAAATAATAAATAACAAATTTTAAAAATAAGAGCAAACATATAAAATCACAAGTAATAACATTTCAATGTTATAGCTAACACTTACAAGGAATTATATGTCAGACTCTGTTCTAAACCACACATACACACACACACACACACACACACACACATTCATTTAATACTAAAATCCTATGAGTTAGGTTCTATATTCCCAATGCACATGAGTTAAGATGAGGGTAGAGCAGTGAGATAATCTAGCAACATTCACACAGGTAGTGAATGTGAAAGGAGAGATTCACACCCAGGCAGCCACGCTCTGTATGCAACACTGGATAAATTGCAAAGATATTTTCAGGAAGTATCAGCTATTCATTGTGGCTGAAATGAATACAGGCTTTATGGTAAGCACTGTCAGTGATGAAGCTAGGATGGCAGGCTGGGATAAGTTTGTCGGGATCCTCAGCTATGGAGACACTAGGACTGATCCAGCTGGGTAGTTGCTCAATGCTTTATTTATATAGGGCTGTGAAAGATCATTGAGTGCTAGTAACTTATTAGAGAGTAAACACAGAAAAGCATATTTACTGGGATTCCTCTAAGAAAAAAAAATCTGAATGTATTAGCAGAGAAAACTCTATTTGAGCTATTTGAGATGAGAGATGATACCCCAGAGGGATACCTTCAAGCAACAATAAGTGGCTCATAACTGCTTTTTTTTACTGAGATAAAATTAACATAAAATGAAGCGCATGCATCTTATATGTTGAGTTGGATAGATTTTGACAATGGTATAAGCCTGTGAAATCATCTCCCACAACAAGATAAAGAATATCTCCATCTTCAAGAGAGTTCCATATGCCTCTTCTAGTTAGTTCTGTCTCACACACACAATCTGTCCTTTCATTTTGGACTAGTTCTGCCTATATTTGAGTTTGATATAAAGGAATGTATACAATATGTATACATTTTTCATGCTAGTTCCTTTCATTTAATGTACCTTTTCTGATATTCATCCATGTTGCTTTGTTCTTTTTATTACTGAGTAGTATTCCATTGTATGAATGTATGGCAATTTGTTCATTTTTCTGCTGAGATATATTAGGACTTTATATTCCAGTTTGGGGCAATTATAAGTAAGATGATTACAAATATTTTTGTACAATTATTTTTTTGTGTGTGAACATTTGTTTTCATTTTCTTGGGCAAATGCATAGGAGTGAAATTGTTACATCATAAAGTAGGAGTATACTATTACCCTCTTTTTTTTTTTTTTTTTTAAGGATTTTATTTGTGAGAGAGATATAGAGAGAGAGACAAACACACGAGCAGGCTCCATGCAGGGAGCCTGACATGGGACTCAATCCCAGGTCTCCAGGATCAGGCCCTGGGCCGAAGTCAGGCACTAAACCGCTGAGCCACCCAGGGATCCCCTACTATTACCCTCTTAAGAAAGTTCAGTCTGGTTAGTAATAAGACTTTCATTTCACAGAACAAGGCATGCAAGTTTGGGACCAGAGCTGAATTAAGTGTCATAATCAGAAAGAGGCTGAGTGCTTTCTTCTTCCCCTTTTCACATAGATGCTCAGCCTCATACATAAATAACCCATAAACAAATATTAAGACTATTGGTTTGAAGGAATTATAAATTATTAACTTACTGGAGGCAGCAAAATGTCCTACTCTGGGTTAAATATATGATAGTTATGAATGTAGATTTTGTTTTGAAGGTTTTAAATGACATGATTAAATCTATGCCTAGTGATAGTAATTTTGACACATTGTGGAAGGTGGACTAGGGACTGGGGAAACAATTTAAGAGTCATTGCCAAAGTTCAGGTGAAAAGTAATGAGGTCAGCGTCTCTGAAATTCTTAGGAGGGAAATGGATTCAAAAGCTACACAAACACTTCTTCTGAATGTGTTTGTGTGTGTGTTTGTCTTTCTGACTGTGTGCAACAATTTTGTGATAGTACTCTCTTTGTTTCTCACTCATTGCATTTGTTGCATCCATCCGTACACAACAGATTCTGTATTACATTTCCAAGTTTAACCAAAATACTCAGACCAGCCAGTAAACTAAGATATCACCTGCCAGCAAGCCTCCTGCCTCACACACATCTGATGCATATCTAATGTGACCAACAACACTCTCAGTATATCATGGCTTTCTAGTTTGCTTCTGCTAAGGATGTTTCTAGAACTCTCGATCTTTGCAACATAGTCGCTTGCCAGTAGTGCTCTAGAATCAGTTCTGAAAACTACAGAAGACCAAACATCCAACTGAAATAACATATATGAGAATGATGTGAGTGTCAAACTCTGCCTTTTGGGGGACCTCTTTTATTGTGTTTCTCAACCATTTCTACATAAAACAATCACGGACTGGTTAGAGATGAACTTTGTCATAGCAGATTCAGAGAAAGATCAAGCATCTATTATTTTTCAGTTCAGAAGTCTTGGAAGAGCTTATCTTTATCCTCTCCTTGCTGTGACAGGCTTTGTCCTTCTACTGGCTGGCTAGTCAAACCATGATCTTGCCCTCTGACTGAAGTGAAACTGGTTGGTCATGGTTTAGGTTACATTAATACAATGTACAGTCTCACTGTGTCTTCAGTGGTATTGACCCAAAACTCTGGAAGCTATGAAAAAACTAAAAGAAAAGAAGAAGTTTCTGTCTTGTGATTAGTATATTCATAGAAACTCCATTATCCAGATTTACCCCACAATTAACTTCATAAACTTACTGTGGTTTGGTGGCCTCTTAGTCATTTTGTCTCCCCACTTCTTAGGGAATCTCTTACTTGAATATTTTTCAAAACTGAAAATATATCCTGAATCAATCTTTCATTATTAAATGTTAAACATTTGGTACTTGCTGAGCAGAACCACAATACCTGTTAATTAACTATTAGAAATACTAATTAAAGGCTACATGGGTTGGGGGCACCTGGGTGGCTCACTCAGTTGAGCATTTGACTCTTGATTTTGGCTCAGGTCATGATCTCAGGTCCAGGGATGGAACCTGGAGTCAGGCTCCATGCTCAGTGGGGAGTCTGCTTGAGGATTCTCTCTCCCTCTTTCTCTCCCCTCCCCCATCTCTCGTGCTCTCTCTCTCTCTTTTTAAAATAAATAAATGAATCTTTTTTTTTTTTAAAGGCTACACAGGTTGGTGGCTTTCATAAATGGGTTTATACAATTTTTTTGTGCATTCATCAGATGGTCAGCATCATTAGCCTCTGGATGTCTGGAGCAAATGATGGGGTTATGTCTTCCAGGAAGGTGACTTTATTCAGAAGGTAATAGACCTCCAGAGACATCAGGAAAAGTGCATGCTAACTCTGGCACTGACATGCTTTCGTTGATTTTGCAAACCATTCATGTAGGAGCTGTGAGCACAAACTGCACTATATCAGAGTCAACACGAAAGGCAGGCTTCCTATATGGTAGAGGGATTTGCATAGCTTTAGATGGCTAGCTCTGCACACTCTGATGTACATCCACACAGTACATGAGTGTTCTAGTTTTTTTTTTTTTTTTAAAAATAGGCTCTCTCTGCATATAAAACTTGATTCAGGATTCCTCCTCTTGGCACATCTTTCATCAAATTAAAACTACAGGCTTGAAATAAAAAATTGCTGATGGGAGTATTGGTATGCTTCAGGCTCTACTCTCTGTAGGAGGAAGCCTGCAAACTGATCATAAAATCAGTTATTCATCTAATTAGGTAGGAAAAGAATACAATCTTTTACTGGAAGAAGAAATAAAAGCTTATATTGGCCTTTTTCCTTGCAAGTAGGTCAATTTACTTAAATCTGAGTATTCAAGAACTTCAGTGACATCTCCAGAACTATAACCCCCCCCCCCTGTGCTAAATGGAATATGTTCAATAAGACCCAATACTTACACATTACCTCCCTCCATAAGGGCTGAATAGGACCAAATCCTGGGAAACAAACTATACTAAAATGTTGAAAGTCTGTTCAGAATGACGATAATCTGTCAGCTAGTTTCTTTTTTTTTTTTTTTTAATTTTATTTTTATTTTTATGATAGTCACAGAGAGAGAGAGAGAGAGGCAGAGACACAGGCAGAGGGAGAAGCAGGCTCCATGCACCGGGAGCCCGATGTGGGATTCGATCCCGGGTCTCCAGGATCGCGCCCTGGGCCAAAGGCAGGCGCCAAACCGCTGCGCCACCCAGGGATCCCTGTCAGCTAGTTTCTAATAGGGATAGCTTGTTTTATATTTCTCACTAAATTGTCTTCACAAAAATAGAATGAATAATGGCTTGCCTTGAAGACATTTTATTTCTCAGACATCTAAACATAAAAAGCAATATTTCTTTTTTAAACAAAATTTGTTATAAAGTTACTTGCAAATAAGATTAGTTTTTTATAAAATAATATTTTTGAAGGATGACATTAATAATCAGAGGCCAGAAAAATTGGAGACAGAGTATCTTCCATTAAAAAAAAAATCCTTTTGATAGTTTTTCTCTATGAGTTGGTGCCTTACTCAACTCTCCTGCAATACTAGATCCTGTGTGCCAAAAATCTTCCTATTTTCAGTTACCTGAGACCTACCAAAATGCTACCAAACCTCAGGTGGGGTGGATTTGGGAGCTAACTTTTAAAGGTAAAAGCTACTCATTCTACAGAAAATACAAAAAAAAAAAAAAAATTCAAAGAACACAATGTTTCTATTTTGTTTGCATAGTTAGGACTAAGTTGTATTCAATTTCCTATTCAATGTTTATTAAAATAATCAAAATATTATTATAAAGAATTAATAAACATTTTTATTGTGTAATATTTCAATGAGGAGCCATGATTTATGTTCATTCCATTTCTACTATGGTGATGAAAAAGTCTTTGAGCATAAGATGCATCATAGCATGATAGAAAAAGCATGAGCCTCGGAATTAGACAAATACAATTTCAAATTTTGTCCACTTCTTTGAAAGACTACATGATCTAGGATAAGTTAGTTTAACCTTCCATAATCTCAGATAGCTCACACTTTCAAATGGATGTTATGTCTACTTAGGCTATAGCGATAGTTAACTAAGGTAAAATTTTTAGAATATCTTGAAAAATTCCTGATATTTATTACTGCGGTTGAATTATTTTATTTATTGCTATTAGCATCTTCAGGGTCATATAGACATAGGATAGATTCCATAGAGTCAGCATCACTGAAAGATATTTTTAAGGATTTATCTGCTTTAAGGATATCTGCTATGTCCTTGGAACACTTTGATCTGAAATGATGATTTCTCCTTGTATTTCTACCTGTTGTTGTTTTATATATTTAAAGATAATTAATATCATACTTTAACATGATGTTTGACATATTGGAGTTAATTTTTGTTAAGGCTTCAAAATGGATTCTCAATTTATAGTGAATATTCTATTTAATGTTTTGGACTTAGATATGTACCTGGTACATGTCTCTCAGTATTTACCAAATATATCTTTACCTATCTCTTCATTTGCAACCATATTGTACCACATGCCTAATTATTCACAGTGTATGGCTAAGTTTTGTTTGTTAACTCATGTGAGTGTTCTTAACTTTTAGTGAGTTTCATTCTACATTTACTTTAACAACCTTTTATAATATTTTGACCACTGCAGGGTAGGTAGGAAAACAGTTATGGCCTCTAGGAATTGGCCACGCAATGCTGAGACACCATTGCTGTTACCATGGTTGATGTATCCAGCAGGGGAGACCGGTGCAAAAAAGGTAACACTATGAAGGATTCATGACGTGAGATGTAGAAATGGATGGTAAAAATAAAGAGCAGCACTAAAGAATGTGTGAGGAAAGGAGAGCTTCCATTCTATTTTGGACTAAGTCTGAAAATATGTGATAAACAGGATTCCTGTTTTATGCTGCTCCTCATATATAATTTGGAGAGCAGTAATGTGTAAAGGGCTTGTTTTTATTTGGACACTATTATCTTCATGTGATCTATTTCTTAAAGACCACTCTTTTTCCCCAGTCTATTTAGTGGTGGGGGACGATACAAACTAAATCTATTTTGTCTAAAATTTTCGCAATAATTTAGATGGCATGTATTCAACTTTTAATTTTATTAGTGGATCTCTTGTGTTTTTAAGTGCTCAGAATTATATTTATCTAACTTTGAAATAAAACAATAAGCAGAATTTTAAAGTTTATAATTATTTAAGGAGAATCTCGGGCTTCTATTTTCTTTCTGTATCCATCTGGTCATCATTTCTCACTCCCCTGCAATTTTCCTTGTTTTCTGTAATGTAATTTAGGGTAATTTATTTTTTAAAAACTCTTTCCAAACACAGGGTGTTTTTTTCTCCACATAATTTTTATGCACTTAATTTGAAACTAAGTTCTATAAATATTTAAGTAATTCTATTGCCTTTTTTGGCTTAAATATTTATCATTAGTCTCTTTTATCTACAACCCCCCATTCTTATATTCTAAATTTTGCTTCAATAATTAAAAGGCATCTATGTAAGAAGAATAATTTGATAGAAATTCTTCTTTTATTTCTGTAAACATCTAAAACATCTTGCTGTACATCTCACCTATGAAAATTAATTCAGCTACCCAAAGATATTGCAGGTAGAAATTTTTATTTTATTGTTTTCTAGAAGCTAACCTTGTGGAATGAAGTCTAATGTCAATATAAATTCTACTCATTTTTTAGTTTACTTGGATGCTCATGTGGTATTTTTAAATATATTCTGAATATAGCTAGATAATCAACCTTTTCACAAATTTCCTGAACCATGTTATTTTCACGCCAGGAACAATTTCTGCTATTATTTTCTGTTATAGATTCTGTTCATGAGCTCTGTTATCTTCTTTTCTAAATTTTTAAAAAATATTTTAATTTAAATTCAGTTAATTAACATAGAGTGTACTATAAGTTTCAGAGGTAGAGTTCATTGATCCCTCAGTCTTCTATAATACCCAGTGCTTATACAATACCCACATGCTCTCTTTAATGTGTTATCTTCTTAAAAGAAATATATTACCTTTGCCTCACTTTCTCCCTATTTATTATCATCACCTTTATCTGTTTAAGCTTCTTGTCTGTGATCCGGTATCTCCAATTAGTCTATTACATCATAAATTGGAATTTAATGTTTCTGATTTACTGAACATGGATATGCTTTTCATTCACAAGTAAACTTTGTTCCTAGTACTCTGTTCTGATGATCTACTACTATTCATAGAGTTGGTATTTATTTATATTGTGTCATTCTGAATGTAAGATGTTCTTATTTTGCTTGCAGTAAATTTATTTCAGTGAAAGATGATTAACACTAGGACAATGGATCTTGCCTCTTCCATTGCAATCCCTATAATTTCATTTGCTGTTTACCATTCCCCTCTAATTCCACACTTCATTTCTGTATTGAAAAGGAAGGTTCTATTTAATAAGGGTTTTGGCATATGGGCAACATTAGAGGCTGTAAAAATTGCCCTGGACTCTACAAGAGTTTTAAATGAGTCTTTATACAAATTCTCTAACTCAGCAACTCAATCTAGCACATTATAGGATTAGAAATGAAATATTAAGACAGTTCTGGGACTGGATATGCAAGTCATGTTTCATCACCAATTTGCATTGGATGATCTAGAAAAAGGGTCACCAAACTACAGCCTACAAGCCAAATATACCTCATCTGTTTTGTTTTTTTTTTACCTCATCTGTTTTTTAAATAAAATTCTATTGAAACCTAGCCATACTTTCTCATTAATATATTGCCTATGGCAGCTTTCAAGCAATTACAGAGAAGAATGGTTGTAACAGACACAGTAAGGCCCACAGATCCTAAACTTATTTACTATTTGGCTCCTTACAGAAAAAATTTGCCAGCACAAGCTCTAAACTCCCTACCACCGGTATAAATAAGAGTGCTAAGGAATCTGACTCCCTATTCATCTGCACTGTCATCCATAAGTAATATGGTCTTCTTTTCCAGTAAGCAGCAAGAATAGCCTGGGGCATCAAAAATATCTATTTATACCTTATCACCAAGGTATCCTTGTTAGGGTTGTCAAATAAAATAGGGACGTCCAGTTAAATTTAAATTTCAGTATATGTCCCAGGAAATATTTGTTCATCTGAAATTCAAATTTAACTGAGTATCCTGTATTTTTATTTGTTAGGCTTGGCAAGTCTATTTCTCATGTATACCCAGTGGACATATGCAGATCACATAAAACAAGATCCCATTGTATTAAGGGAACCAAAATAGCCCATGGATAGCCTATTCATGAGCTAGTGCTTTTTTACTTCAAAAAAGAAAAGACCAAATTCCAGTTGGATTAAATAATAATGAAATGTATTCTTTTACAACATGGAGTACACAGTCAGAGACTCAAAATTTACATTTCTTTGATTCCTGTTGATCTCCCTCCTCTTTGTGCTGGATCAATCCTCAAAATGTTGCAAGATAGCTGCAGAAATTTCCTGTGTTACATACAACCAGAGCTACTACTTCCAGAGTCAGCAATGAAACCATATAACTTTTGCATGTCTTTTAAAGAAGCAGGGGGTCATTTTCCAGAAGCACCATAGTAACATTCCACTGAAGTTTCATTGCCTAGGATTGGCAAAGGAAATGAGTTTATCATGATTATCTTGTGCTAATCATTTGGAGTGAGATATTGAGAAGTCAAATTTGATGACTATTACAGTTCACCTCTCTGGCTGCCCAATATCTAAGCATATTTTTAGAAATGCTAATACCTATATAAACATATTTATATCCTTCCTGAAGAAAGTATAAAATCTGTTCTGTAACAAAACCCTGGCTTGTGTGCAGTTCTCTTCATCAGGTGTAGATACGGCTTCTTCCAAATCTAAGACTAAGAGGTAAGGGTCTAACCCTAAAATAATGAAAACAAGAAGGGCATAAAGGACAAGTTAACAATAATAAAATTCCCACTTGACTAAAAGGAGAATAGGAAATTAAACATAATTCTGTTGGAGAGAAACGAGAAGATTCCCTGCCCTCAGAGAAGAATATTGTCTTGATCAGCCACTCTAACAGTATTGTTCTGTTCTGTGTATATATAGCCCTGTACATTTTTCTGTATGTCACACCTGGGGTGAATGGTATTAAAAAACAGACCTTGCAGAATATCCTGATGCTTTAGCAGACCATTTTAAGTGGCTGAAATTCTGTAGACAAGATATTCCCAAAGGAGAATGCAATTCTCCTAACAATTTATTTAGCTTCAGATACTTTTGCTTCCAGGCCTTAATTAAAGATTCACTTAGATACGACCTTTGATTATAAAATTATTTGGTTTCTAGCTATAGTTGCTATGTCCTTCCCTTCCCTCTTGGTCTCAAATCAACCTCTGCCTTGAGGGAGTGTGAAACAGTTGCCCTCAGTGGGGAGGCATCATGAAAAATCTGATCTTTTACCCAGGATTGGCCTTTTTCCAGGCAGCGTAACTAATTAGAGACACTTTGACAGAACCCAAATATTGTGACCTGCTAAATTTCTGCCTCTCTGTTGCTCTGTAGACTAATTTTAGCCAAGATAGAGTATGTGGCTGTACTAACCGCCTGTGGACTTGATTGTAAATCAAAGGCACAAATGACTTCTTTTTGAAAAACCGTATTTCTTTCCTACATATATTTGGTTAGACCACCTTCACCCACATCTTTTCTTTTAGGCGTTTACCAACATTACTCAGAAGAATTAAATCATCTCAAATCCTAAACTCTCCTTGTGCTTTTCCTGACACTAGCACCTGTATAGGAATTGATTTGAGTCCCAGGGTACAACACACAACAGTTGAAATGACTGTTGGTGAGTGCGGAACTTTGATTATACACTCCCTGGGTATTCTTACTTATCACCACCACTTTCTTCACTCAGCAAATACTCCTTCAAGGTTTTGTTCTTTGTCCCACTCCATTTTGCCACTTCGGTGTCACTTAGGACAATTTCAATATCAAGAAACATTTGCAAAATCTGCCTTTTGAGATTTAGAGGAAAGAAAGCAATATTCAACATCAGAAGTTAAAGTTTCCATTATACAGAAAGAATGAAGAGGGACACTGAAGGGACCTTCTCATTCATAAAGGTGAATTATTTTCTCTGGTAAACAATGTCACTACTGTGAGGTACATGATGTTACCCTCAGATTTTATTCTGACATTTTTCTATTATTTTGCTTGATATCCTTAAGCCCCCACACGCTGCATGTCAATTCCAGACACTGGTAGTGTCCATACTTGATATGGCAGAGACAGTGCCACCAGACTGCAAAGTGGTAGGATGAATATCTGAGTCATGAAGGCCTCTCAAGGGTGTAGGGTTATATGTGCCCACTGGGAGACACCTCCTGAGCTGGTAATGAGCATCCTTTGATAATAATGCCAATTTGATATCCTACCTATATCTAATGTCATTTTTTATAAAAAGGCAAAGCCTTGGGGGATCCCTGGGTGGCTCAGCGGTTTGGCGCCTGCCTTTGGCCCAGGGTGCGATCCTGGAGTCCCGGGATCGAGTCCCGTGTCGAGCTCCCGGCATGGAGCCTGCTTCTCTCTCCTCCTGTGTCTCCGCCTCTCTCTCTCTCTCTCTCTCTCTCTCTCTCTCTCTCTCTCATAAAAAAATAAATCTTAAAATAAAAATAATAAAAGTTTTTTAAAAAAAAAAGGCAAAGCCTTAATGGGCCCATCACATTGTGTGTAGTGGGAGCTGAAAGACTTGATTTGTGAGAAGACTGTTGAAGAGGTGCCTGATATGACCTTGGGCTCCTGCTTTTGCTATGGACGAAATCCCTCCTTCCTTCTGCAAGGTATACCTGAAACAAGTTAATTGCCCCACCAACCCAAACATGCTCAACAAGAGCCTTTGAGTGCAACTATGAAACAAATGAGGCATCAGAAAACCAAGGAGAGAGAAAAGAAACTATTTGGCCCTTGGGGAACTCATACTGTAGAAAAAGAAAAAAGAAAAGGAAAGGAAGGGAAAGAAGAAGGGAAGGGAAGGGAAGGGAAAGAAAAGGAAGGGAAGGGAAGGGAAGGGAAGGAAAAAAAGAAAAATAGAGGTATTGACAAACAGTTGCCATAGAAGAGGGCAGGTATGGTGAGGGTGCTTTGTTGGGGCCACAGGGAACTAGGGAGCCACAGGGAACTAGGGAGAGCCTGATCAGGGAAAAGTCAGCCTGAACTGAGTTTTGAAGGATGGCAAAGATTCTCACCAATTTTTTTGCTTTACAATGTGTTTGTTCTACCTCTATCACGAAACTCATACCCAGTAGGATAGTATTCACGTACCCATTACATGTCTGCCTAAATTAGAACACAAACATCTTAAAGGCAGAAAATGTACATACTCATTCTCTGGTTTGCTCATCACCTTTACATCCAGAGCTTACCCAGTGCCAGACCTTCAAAGGTCCTCAGCTGAATCTGTGAATAGTGAATTTTAATCTTGAACCTCAACTCAATGTTAGTCAATTCAGATTCAACATGTTTAATGTAAAAGTAATCCTCTCCCCAAATTAAGTTCTCACCGATTTGCCAATTTCTATCAATAATTTAGTCACTATCTGCATGACACTGTCTCAAAAACCTCTGCATTACCTTTTTTTTTTTTTAAGATTTTATTTATTTATGATAGACACAGAGAGAGAGAGGCAGAGACACGGGCAGAGGGAAAAGCAGGCTCCATGCCGGGAGCCCGACGCGGGACTCGATCCCAGGAGTCCAGGATTGCGCCCTGGGCCAAAGGCAAGCTCCAAACTGCTGAGCCACCCAGGGATCCTCCTCTGCATCACCTTTGATTCCTTCATCGCCTTTACTGTCTCAATCCAGTTACCACAAGCATCTTCTAATAACCCCTCTATAGTGTCCCTCCCACTCCAATGGCAGAACCCTGATCCAGGTCACTTGGGATGCCACACTTATTTCAGTAGTTTCCTACTGTCTCTCTACCTTGAGGTTCTTTTCCTTCCATTCCATTCTGAGCCCCTCCACTATGTTGAAGGGCCTCCACATCTGGCTTTAATCTCTCTGCCATCTACTCAAACGAAATAAAAACACAATAACATGAAATATATATATTTTCAATCAGACATCTTTTCCTCACATCAAAAGATAAAAAGTTTAGAAAAAATTGTCATGGCTTGGTATATTAGCCATATTATTTATATTGTTAACACATATAGTACCATCAACGTGGCAGCTTACAACATACTTTAAGTGTCTCATAGTTTTTGTGGATCAGGAGTCTGGACACTGAGTTTTCTGCTTCAGGGCCTCACCGGCTGCAGTCAAAGTGTTAGCTAGGCTGGAATGTCATCTGAGGCTCGAGGTTATCTTCCAAGCTCATATGGTTGTGGCTGTTGAGAGAATTTAGTTCCTTGGAGCAGGAGGCCTGAAGCCCTTGGCCCTAAGGGTTGCCCACAGTCCCCAGCATGTGGCTCTCCCCGTAGGCAGTTCACAGCATAGCTGCTTGCTTCTTCAAGGAGGGCAGGAGAGGAGAATGAGTCTGGGTGGAGTCATATGTATATAGGTAATGTGCTATTAATCGAGGGAGCAACATCCTTGCCTTTACAATGTAATATAATCACAAGTGACATCCCATCACATTTTATATATTCTGTTGGTTCAAAACAAGTCCCATGTTCCACCCACACCCAAAGGGATTTTGTGTAAGGGCATGTTAAGAAATAGCCTGACTCCATTTCTCAGATCTGATTACAAACAACTTGTAAGCCTCGCTCCTCCCTCTCCCCTTCTGTCCATATCTGAGCAAGCTAATAGCAAAGTCTGGGTGCTCCTTCCTGTGGAGCCAGGAGGAATTCACACCATACAAGCCATGTTACATGTGAGATCATGACACCAGTCACACCCCTTGACTGCCACAAAATCCCTAAGATTGTTTTCTTTCCCTGCTTTATTGGACCATTTTGAGACCAGCCTGAGAAACCTGCCTTGCTTTCCCACAAAGCCTCATTATGTGAGTAATATACCTTTTCACACCCTCTTGGTGTATGTATGACATCATCATTCTTAAATTCAAAGTATGGGTGTGGGTCTATCCTGTTTCTGCAGAATGTTTACAACAGGTATAATTATCAGGAGATGAGGATCCATGGAAGTCATTCAGGATCTGTTCATCCCCTCAGCTTTAATGTTGCCACAATTAGGGGGAAAAAATGCGTAGTCTCTCTCCTTGAAGACTTTTTTAGCCCGTCTGTTGTAGAAGGCATAGAAACCATGCTACCAGGAAATTCCGTGTTGCCGCTATGAAAATATGTCAGATTACTATAGATATGAGAAAAACAACGCTTCTAAGATTTCATATTTTCAGACATCAGTAGGAATAATCACAAACTTGATTATATGTGCTATTGACAAAGAAGATTTTGAAAATGAAAAGTCAATTAGAAATGTTTAAATATTAAAATAGCATGAAATATATGTATAAATGTGTCACAGGTAAAAATAGGATGTAGGCTCAACAAAGCAATAAAAATATGGTTACATCGGATTACTGCTATAAAAATTAAACGTTCCTAGCTGTACCTGGTCATAGGAAAAGTCCAAATGGATTCCATCAGTTCCACCCTGGTCAGCAAGTGAGGTGCTTTTTATATTCTCATCTCCATATGAGGCTTCCAAGATCTTTTCAGTTGGTAAAACTTACCGTCTCCAGAATTGTGTAACCATGGTTTGTCCACAGGCAATGGGTGACCAGGAAAGAGTAATACATATTGGAGAATAGCCAGTAATAAGTCTCTTTAGCTTTGCTCCCTAGTCCTTGTCATAGAAAAATCCAACATTTTCCCCACTGCCTTTGAGTAATGAGGCCCCTCTACTTCTCCTTTCTAGATAGAACCTCACTTTCCCCCTGCCTTTGCCTTACTAATCTTTGATTATTAAAAACATACCTCCACACGTACATGTGTGTCTTTCTTTGTATTTGGACATAGGTTTTTAAAAATCTTTTTTCATTTCAGTGTTGACTGAGGAGGTAAAAATAACCCCAAGCATACCGATAGAATATAGAAGAGAGGCACAAAAATCCAGAAAAAAGTAGAAATTAATATTTTGAGCTATAACTCTGCCTCCAAGAATAGATTTGTTTGTTTTAAGTTAAATGCTCTTCCTAAATCAATGGTAAGATGTACATTCATTAAAAATACATGGACACAGTGTTTTGAATATACCAGCTGTATGAGGAGCTTATTGTACACAGGGGCTACTTTCTTCCCTATAATTACACTGCTCATCATGGTGCCTGGGACAGAAGGCACTTAATTAATATGGATGCAATTGAATTTTATACAGTATACTTAATAGTAAACAGAAGTTCTTACATTAACATACTATTATTCTTTATCCTTTGACTTATAAAATTAGAGACATTATAGAAATCTTAAAACTGAATTTATTTTCACAGACAAAATTTAAAAGGGTCTACTGAGTGGCTCATTCAGTTAAGCATCTGCCTTCGGCTCAGATCATCCCAGAGTCCTGGGATCAAGCTCCACATCAGGCTCCCTGCTCAATACAAAGCCTGCTTCTCCCTCTCCCTCAGTCTGCCTTTTCTCCTGCTTGTGCTCAATCTCTCTCTCTGTCTCTCAAATAAATAAATAAAATCTTTTTTTTAAAGAACGAATCTAAAAATCTGTTTTCTTGGTAGAGTCAGGGAACTGTAATAGGTCAATATTTTATGTTTTGGTTGGTAATTGATTAAGATGATATATTAACTTGTGACTCTGCCACCCAATATTCACCTTTTCTCTGTTGCAAGGTTGTATTAGTTAGCAATTGCTGCATAACAAACCACCTCAAGACTTAGTTACTAAAATTATTTATTTTTAGGGTAATGGGCATGAAAAGAGCACATGATGTAGTGAGCTTTGGGTATTATATCCAACTGGTGAACCACTGAATTCTACCTCTGAAACTAATAATACTCTGTATGTTAATTAATTGGATTTAAATTAAATTAAATTTTAAAATATCAGTAAAAAATCATTTATTATTAAATATCATAAGTCACAAGGCTGAATATTAGTTATCTTTATGGGCATGCTCATATTTCTGCAAGTTCATTTTATTCCATGTGTCTCCCATCCTCCTCCTAAGACCTGAGGGCATGTCCTTCTTGAAGTATGACAGTCTACCAAGAACACAGTTTCTCAACTTCAACATTATTGATAATTTAGACTGAATAATTTTTTCTTGTGGGGAGTTGTCAGGATTATAGGATTTTCTACAGCATCCCTGGCCTCTCCTCACTAGATCCAATAGAATTCCCCAAGTTGTGACAACCAATATTGTTTCCAGATACTGCCAAAAATGTCCCTAGTTGAGAACCACTTCTCTAGAGCATAAACAGAAATATGCAAGGCTTCATAAGTGTTATGCTTGGAGTTGGTACACTATCACTTCTACTTCATTCCTTTGGCCAAATGAGTCGCATGGAAAAGAGTCAAGAGGAAGGACAGGCCAACCTGCTCATGACAAAGTTACACAAGAAGAGATATGAATACAAGGAGGTAACAAGAACCAGACTATTAAAACAATGAATTTACTTCAACAATTATGAGTTCAAGAACTTCACTCTGATTAGATTTTCATCCAAAGCTATATAATAACATTTCCACTATTTGCAATCTTATTAGAACAAGCTTCCAGGACTTAGGTCTTGTACTACAACTACTTCCCTTTTGCAGCAGCTTCTAGACATGATAGGTATCATACAGATAAAATAACAGCAGCGCCTTTATACTTTATATATTAGGTATTTCCAATATAAGACAAAAAGTATCCAATCTAAAAATTCCTTATACTGTAATTTTACTTTCTAGAAATGATAAGCTATTTCTCACCTTTAAAAAGGTATATTCATACAAAACTGAATATTTACAAAGCAGCATAGAAAAAAAAAACAAAGCAGCATAGAATAGCCTGCTTGATATAAAACAATATAACTGCAGTGTGAATGTTCTATGAATCAGAACTGTGTGCATGTGCAAGTAGCACAATTTAAGATATCATTGTTTTCAGTTTAGGGGAAAAACAAGAAAACAGGTTGCAGCTGTTGGTAAATACTTTTTTTTTTTTTTTTGTAAGAGAAACAACTATGGTTTAGGTGAAAGAGCACATTGAAACTAATTCTTTTACATTTAGGTAACCTTGAGCAAAGCCACTTATTCTGTCTGAAGTTCAATTTATTTAGCCACCAAGTATTTTATTAGACTGGATATGAAATTGCCAATATTCAACTATTTTTTTCACCTTCAAACACAGCAATATCATGCAATTAAAAACAACAGAAAGGCACATCAGCCCCACAATGTTTTAGAGATGGTTACGAGTCAATTGTAGTTGATTTTAAATGAAACTAAGACATATACAATGGTAAATAATCCGAAAAATACAGAAATCCTCAATGCAAATGTAGAACAGTCTCTAAAACAAAGACACAACAGCATTTTCCAGGAAGCATCTGCTCCTTTTTAAATAGCTTTGATCAAATTCCAGATTATAAAAATGAGATCTCATAAAAATTAGAGTGGCTGAAAACGTTGGAGGTGGTGAGGAGAGGGGAAGGGAATAAGAGGGAGAAGAAAATTTTCTTTACAAATAGAACAAAGAATAGCATAAAAGAGAATAAAAAAGAAATCAAGGTCTGTTATTCTGAAATAGTCCTGTGGGGGGAAAATGAGTCTATTGTTTTTTGATTCTCTAAAGCAATCAAATCTTACCCTGGAAATGAAACAAAGACTTAAATGTTTTCTTCTGAAGCTGAATAAAGGATGAATCATGCTTCGAGGCAAGTTTCCTAAAAAGAGAATTTAAAAAGAATGAGGTGATAAAAAGAAAGTCTGAGCATAAGATTTTATTAAGTTCCTTCTTAATTAAGTTGGCTCCGATGTGAGTCAGTTTGACCACCATGCATTGTTATGCTCACCTTAAGAAGAATAGAAAATAAACAATGTCTTTCTTTTAAAAGCAATAAAAAGTAAGCACTATAATACATAGATTAGTGGTTGCAAAACCCAATTAACCATCACAATTATTTGAATTGCTTTCTTAAAGCACAGAAGCCCTTCCCCCAGTTGACAAAATTCCATTCTCTGGGCTTGAGGTTCAAGAATTTGATTTTTTCAGAAGCTCCTCAATTTATTTGAATCACTTAAGTTTGAAAAGAACTGATAAGACTTATATCCTATTGTTAGTTTCATTTATTTAAATTGATTTCATTTCCGTACACCAGAGTGCAAGCCTATTTTTAGATTCTCTCTTTTTTTAAGATTTTATTTATTTATTTGACAGAGAAAGCACAAGCAGGGGGAGCGGCAGGCAGAGGGAGAGGGAGAAACAGACTCTCTGCTGAGCAGGGAGCCTGACATGGGGCTTGATCCCAGGATCCCAGGATCCCAGGATCATGACCTGAGCTGAATTCAGATGCTTAACTGATTGAGCCACCCAGGAGCCTCTGATTTTAGGTTCTTACATGTCTCCTGGCTTTGGTGCTCAAGGATTCAACCTTTGTGTCCCCTGTCCCCTGCTCTCTGAGCTTCTGCCTAGCATTAGGTTAATAACTATTCATCTGCTCAGGCTGCCATAACAAAATACAACAGAGTGGATGCTTAAGCAATAGGAATTTATGTCCTCACAGCTCTGGAAGCTGGAAGTCTGAGATCAGGATGGCAACATAGCAGGTTCCAGGTTAAAGCTCTCTTCCTGGCTTGTAAATAAATAGCTTCTTGCTATGTCCTCACATGGCCTTTTCTCTGTGCCAGTGGAGAAAGAGAGACAGAAAGAGAACTCTTTGGTGTCTCTTCTTATAAGAACATTAATCCTATGGGATTGGAGTCTCACCTTCATGATCTCATTCAACCTTAATAACTTTCTTAGAAGCCCCATCTCCAAATAAGCCAGACTGAGGGTTTAAGACTTCAACATGTGAATTTTGAGGGTGGAGGGGCATATAAACTTTCAAGCTGTAACAACCGATTACCTCATTCAAAAGAATCAAATTTGCTGATTTTGGTATGTGCTTAAAAGTACCACTTGTGGTGGAGAAAAGAACCTTAAATCAAAATGAACTATATTTATATCTTTTGTCCAAAATGTACAGGTATCCAGAACATTGTGCGATGCCTGAAACATTAAATAAGTGATTGTATATTAAATAATTTTATTCCCCTTAGAGAACCAAGGAGAATGCTATGATGTCCCTCCCTGAAACAGTAGCCTTGTTCTCTGGCCTCATATGCTTTAGAACCCTAAACATCCCTCAGAGGCAGGAGGTGGGAGTTATTGTGTTCCTTATGGAGGAATCTGAGGAATGAGCATGTGGAGATGCATATGCATTTGGAGAAGTCTCCAATTTACAAAGATAAGTTTTTTTTACAAGTAATATACAAAGACAAGCTATTGAATTTTTTTTTTTTTTTGACAAAGAAAAGCTGTAGTAAAAAGGTCTGTTGGATTTAAACCATCCATGCTATCTTCCTGATTGATCCCACATCAGACTGGATAAGGAAGATTAAATCTTGGTTGAAGAAAAGGAAAAATATCCCAACTTTAGTCACAGCAATTTCTAGGACTTTATTTGAAGATAATAATCAAACATAAGATCAAAGATATAGGTAAAATATGTTCATTAAAGAACAAGCTCCTCCATTATTTATTTTGCTTTCTCAGCTTCTCTCTGAGTGCTGGCAGTTCTCAGCTTGGTTCTTTGCCCTGTCCTCTCATCTTATAGGCTTTAAGAGCAGAAAAATAAAATTGGAAATATCTAAAGTACCAAAAAAGAGAGAATTAAGAGATATAGTATATCCAGACAGTGAGACACATTGAAAGTGGAAATTACAGGAAATTTTAATGAAATAAAAATATTCCCTGTATAATATTAAGTAAAAACAACAAAAACATTACTTAGTACTTTGATAATTTTACCTAAATATAGTTAAGTAAATAAATGACATTCAAACAAGTAGGTTAAGGGATGCCTGGGTTGCTCAGTGGTTAAGTATCTGACTTTGGCTCAGGGCATGATCCTGGGATTCCAAGATCAAGTCCCAAATCAGGCTCCCTGCATGAAGTCTGCTTCTCCCTCTGCCTATGTCTCTGCCTCTCTCTGTGTGTCTCTCATGAATAAATAAATAAAATCTTTAAAAAAAAAAAACTAAGTAGGTTAAATATATACATAGAGAAAAAGATCAGGATGAAATATAATTTAATAATTGACTGGTTATTATTTCTGGATGGTGAACTTAGGAGTCATTTGTGTTTTTCTCTTTTCAGTTTTATTTTCCCAATTCTTTGGTAATAAAATTTTATAACATTTATGATTAAGACCAAGATGTTTATAAGGAACAAAAATAGAACATAAATGAGTCAGTGTTACTGCTTCCAACTTTTGGGCAGATAGGATGAATTTCATACCTACATGCATCCATTGACCTTCCCTATGGCAAATTAATACTTAACTTTCATAAATCTGAATTTCCTACATTCTAAATTCTTTATCTGTCTTGGTTATTTCTTCATCTTGAGGCAACAGAATTGGCCTCGAGTATTAAGATTATAAAAATAACAGCTTTCCATTTTCCATTTCTGTAAGTCAGCTTTGAACACCTTTAGTCTGAGGTACCTGCAGGAGAGATCACTGACTCCATTAAAGAAACAATATCCTTCAAGACAGATGTGAGGACTGGAGATGCAATGTTAAGAGCCATTGCCTAGAGGTGGTAGTTGAGAACTAGAAGCAAGTAGGATCAACCAAAGAAAACCCACCAGATAAGAGGACAGGGCAAAGAACGCTGAGAACTGCCAAAACTCAGGGGCTGAAAAAGGAAAATCAAATGATGGAGGAGATTGCAAAATCGGCAGAACTTATTCTGAAAAACCAAGGTGAGAAAGGTACAATGGTTAACTGGAGGGGAGGAAAGGCTTTGCTGAGGAGGGAATTGGGAGTGGATGAGGCAGGCAGAGAGAGAAGGACATTTAAGTGTAGATAAATGGTACTAGCAGGAATAAGAGATGGAAGTCTTTTTGGACACAGAGACTTCGAAAATGGAGAGAGAGGTTGGAAATCAAATTGTGAAAGGTGTTGAATTCTGGGTTAAAAAGGTGAGAATTTATTCTCCCAGGCTGGAAGAGCTGTAATGTTTAATTACAGTGAGTCTTGAAAGCCTGAAATTGTTGAGAGGCAGAACAAAAATTATCCTAAATACCACAGCTTCCTTTCATGCATTGAGAATAAAGCTTAAGAGTCTAAGAATATAATTATTCTACGTATTACTCTATGGATGGGATGCTGAGAAATGGGCTTGAGAAAGATTTTAAGAGGATGCATTCATATGAAGATATTGCCTGGGTCCCTGCAGAAGGGGAAGAGGGAGCATAAAGGAACACTGACAGGGGCCCCAAATAAGTTTAGAGAGAATCCAGGAACACCTTGAAGCTCCTTTACTTCCTGCCTCTTCCCCTATGGTGAAAGAAGATGGTATCTAGGGAATTCTGCCCAAGGCAATGCATCCTGTGTGGTGGCGAGGAAGGAGGCCTGTTGTCCTCCTTCTGTCTGCACCCAAAGGCCCATTGCCTGGGTCAGATATTGGAATGAAGGCCCATGACACCCACATGGAGTGCAGAGGTTTGAAGACACTGGTGAGTGCCATGAAGCCAGGGAGGGGAGACCTCAACCACAAGGCTGCTGCAGGGAGGGACCACAGATTTCAGCAGTGGATATCAGCAGAGTGTCTGGAATGACAAGAGGATGGGATCACATCTCAGCATATCACAACATATAACAGGAGAAATGGAGGCTTTCTATACCCCTGAGTTTGGTGCAGACCCAAAGGACAGAAGGAAGACAACAGGCCTCCTTCCTCACCACCACAGAGAGAGGTGAGCTTCCACCAAAACCCAGTCACAGTCTTGGGAAAAAAGGAAAGACGAAACTCTGGCAGAAAAAAATAGTCTTGAAAAGGAGTTTAAATTAACCAAATATTTATCATGAAGAGAAATTTCTTTTTTTTAAAGATGTTATTTATTTATTCATGAGAGACACAGAGAGGCAGAAACATAGACAGAGGGAGAAGTAGGCTCCTCACAGGGGGCCCGACGTGGGACTCGATCCCCAGACCAGGATCACGCTCTGAGCCAAAGCCAGAAGCTCAACCACTGAGCCACCCAGGCACCCCATGAAGAGAAATTTCTAAATGAGACTTATTTCTTTTTACATGACAAGGATGAAACTTTCCTGCTTTAGGAGGAAAAGAAGACTTATGAACAAGGTGAGACCTGCTATAGAAAATATGGACAGTGGCAATTTCCATAGTCTGATGTGAAATGATCATGAGGTGGACCAGACAAAAGTCAAAGGAAAGTAAGTATTTTTGTAGAAAAAAAAAAAAGAATAGTTTTGAAGAACAAAGGAGTGATATTTGGAATGAGGGAGTCTGTTTAGAAGAATAATATTTTTTTACTAAATATCATCCACGGTCTCAAACAGCCCAGTGTCTTTTAGCCATGTGACCTCTTGAGAGTTTCTTATAGATTTCTTGGAAGGATGAAATTATTTTATATAAAACACTTGGAATAATAACCATAATATAGTAAGCACTCAATAAAAGTAAGTTTCCATTAATATTATAATTATATCTTGATTGCTTTCTGATGTGAATGCAGTTTAGTCAAAATGTTGGACTGGGAGGAAGTAAAACTGAAGCTATCTCCACAGGTGTGGAACCTGCTGTCAGGCATTTAACTTCTCTGTTTCCCATTTCCACAATGTACAGAAAAGAGTACAGTAAATTCCATCACCAAGGAGGAACTGGAATACCCATTAATATCCCCAGAGGAATAGCCTGAGCTATGAGGCCATTAAATAAAGCCAGGGAATCTTCATGCTTAAACATTATGTATATGAAACATTCTAACTGCATCCATTTGCACATTACTGGGAGGAAAGTAGAGAGCTTTTGAGGAGTTGACTTTGCCAACAAAATCCCAGGCCGGGCTGCCAATAGCTTGTGATTTTTGAGCCCTTAAAACTGCCTAGGTCTCTCAAACAGTACTCATGGAAGAGACCTTGGAAAGCTAATAAACCCAGGAAAAGCAGCCTCCCCTACACCCTTCTCAGAAGAAGCAATAGAAGAAATGAAGCAGGAACAACCTCCTCCACTACCCACTCCCAACATACACAGGCTAGAAGAAGCCAAAAAACAAAAAACAAAAGAAGTGACTTTTTTTAAAAGAGAAGAACCAGAAGTTGTCAGAATAGCTAGGTGATGCTTTGGGTACCTGCCCAGATCTCCTTTGCCAGACATAGTTGCTTTGCTCTTGGTTGCTAATGGCTGAGAGTTGCACCCTCTTCCAGCAATTAGTTCTCCACCAATCAGAGCCAACCAACTCAGAGAAGTCTGCATGGTTGCACAAAACCATGCCACTGAGATATGGCCAGCAGCTAAGGACTCACCAATACAGGCAGGTATAAAAGTCTAACCCCCTTGCTCAAGGCGGGACAGCTCTGTGGTACCATTTATAAATCCAGAACTCACTGGGGATGAACATGAGGCAAGAGTTCAATGTAGAGTTCAAACATCTACCGTAAGAATCCTATGGTTCTTTCATGACTATAGTTATGATTCCAATTCAGAAAAGGGAACAATGGGAAACACACAGTGGTTGCCTTTTAATAACAAGTATCAAACCCTTCAGGGCAGCGAGAGCAAAGACTTGATGGATATGTCAGAGGCTGATAACTCATCTTTTAGATTATAGGTCACCAGACCATGAAGAGGCTGATAGGGAACACTTCCTTGGAATGATGGTAAATAGATTCTATGTTTGAGAAGATGCATATCAGTGTTAGGGACCCACTGACCTACCCTGGAAGGTTTTGCTGCTGCCTATGCAATCCACTCTTCCATATTCCTTTATGAACAGAACTCTGATTTTGTTTGAAGTGGCAATAAAGCTGTCTATAGCTACATTCTGTGCTCCAGAGTAGTGAAGGGTCACTACATGACCTAGTTCTGAACAATGAGATAAAAGCAGAGGTTACAGGACAAAGCTTCCAGAAATACTTTGAAACTGGAGGAGACATGGCTGGTATAAGCCTTTACCCTATCTCCTTCTTGCTGCTGGAGATAGAATAGCCATCTTATATCAGAAAGTGACAATTATGAGATGAAAGTCACATGTTAAAAATGTCATAAAATAATTGTGGAGTCACGGTATCAATCCTTACCTATTTACATCACTCTATGCCAGATTTCCTTTATTTCAAATAGCTTATGTGAAAAAGAAAAATGATCAAAGGAAACAATAAATCAATTTACAAAAAAAAAAATTCCAGTACAAACATATAACAAACTTACAAAGTGAGTTTCCAGTTATCATTACAATTTTTTTTAGGTTTTATTCTTGGACAAGAGATCGGCAAAGGTTAACATGGAAAAATATACAGTAGCAGAAAAACTATGGCAAAGCAGCTACTTATGCACTTTTAGAAAGATACACTGATATAGCATTTCTGAGGGAAGATTTAGTAAAGTATTTATATGTAAAACGTGCTCACCAGATTTCTGGTGCAAGGAGTCTAAGTAAACGCATTTATGTTTTCATATGTTTTATGAGAAGCTTCATAAAATAATTCTAAGAACTGCTCTTCACAGACAAACTGTATAGGTAGAAAATTCAAAAGAAAGTACAAGTAAACTACTTGCATGAATAAATGAGTTACAAAGTCACTATTGATAAAAACCAAAAACTGAAAAAAATGGATATTAACAATAAAATAGATGAATTAAATTATGGCATTTTGTGCCATGGAATAGTGTAACAAAGAGATTGATCAAAAATATTACAGTATGACTGGCTCTCATAAACATAACGTCCCGGGAAAAGAACCAGATTCAGAGTATATACTGCATGATTACATTAAAATTAATTCAAAAGCAAACAAAATTAATCTGTGCTGTTCAAAGTTAGGATAGTGGAGAGCGGCCTGTCAGGAGATGCTGAAATTGGGGGGTTTTGCAGTGCTGTGAATGCTTTACATCTTGATCTAGGTACCAATTACATGGGTTTTTTCACTTACAAAAATGGTTGATTAAAAATATCCACATACATTTCTGCCACTATGTTATGTTTCCCTAAAACGTTTACTTAAAAAAAAAAAAAAAACAGGATAGCAAAGACAGATTCAAAAGGCAGAATATAAATTCACCACACAGTGGAAGCTTAGAGAATTCCACAAGTTTCCGAAGAAAGAAATCAGTTGGAGTCCAAGCCATGTGAAGAAGCCACATGTAGACACACCAGTTGGCAGCTCCAACTGAGCTCCCAGCTGACAGCCAGCATCAGTTGCCACCTTATGGATGAGTTATTTTGAACGTCCAGTCTAGCTAATCAGATGATGACAAGCCAGCTGAAATCTGACTGCAACTGCTTTAGAACCCCCCGCATGAGACCTGCCTAAAGTCTCTCCAAAAATCCTAATTTACAGGGTGCCTGGATAGTGCAGTCCATTAAGTGTCCAACTCTTGTTTTCAGTTCAGATCCTGATCTCAGGGTAATGAGATCCCGCCCCGGGTCGGGCTCAGTGCTCAGCACAGAGTCTGCTTAAGGCTGTCTTCCCTTTCCCTCTGTCACTCCCCCCACTCTCTCTCTCGGATAAATAAATCTTTTTCAAAAATCCTAATTTACAAAATCATGAACAAAATTAGAAGGTTGCTTTAAGGAACTAAATTTTGGGGAAATGTGTTGCATGAATAGAGTAACAAAAAAAAAGAGCATCTAAGTTCTGATTAATAGGACTTCTGTAAAGAGAAAAGGAAGAAATTGGTGAAATTGTTTTTAAAATAAGGAGAATAACGGACGCCTTGGGTGGCTCAGTAGTTGAGCATCTGCCTTTAGCTCAGGTCATGATTCTAGGGTCCTGGGATCCAGTCCCGCATCAGGGTCCCCTCGGGGAGCCAGCTTTTCCCTCTGTCTATGTCTCTGCCTCTCTCTTTGTCTCTCTCGTGAATAAATAAATAAAATCCAAATAAATAAATTAATTAAAGACAATAAGAAGGAAATCTTGCCAATTGTGACAACATGGATGGGCCTTGAGAGCATAAAGTTAAGTGTAATAAGTCAGACTGGGAAAGACAAACACTGTGTAATCTCACTTGTAAGTGGAATCTAACAGTGAAAACAAAACAAAACAGAAATAAACTCATAAGTAAAAATAACAGATTGATGGTTGCCAGAGGTAGGGGGTGAGGGGTAGGTGAAATGAATCAGGAGGTAAAAGGGTACAAGCGTCCAATTATAAACCACACAGTTCATGGGGATGTAAGCTACAGCATGGTGACCATAGTTAACAATACCATACTGTATATTTGAATGTTGCTAAGAGAATAAATCCTGAAAGTTCTCATCACTGGAAAAAAAATTGTGATTATGTGTGGTAATAAATGTTAACTGGAGTTAATGTGATCATTTCACAATATATACAGATTAAAATCATTATGTTATATGCCTGATACTTGTATAAAATCATTTGTCAATTATTATAGCTCAAACTTTTAAAATAAAAAAAAATAAAGTAACACAATAAAATTTCCTAGTGCTCAAGGAAAATAATCGTTGTTAAATTGAAAGAGACCACTGACTGCTAAGTAAGTAAATGAAAACAAACACTTTCTTAGATATATAGGTGGGAAATTTCAGAACATCAATATTTCCACCCCTGGATCAATCATCTAGGCCAGGGACCAGAGAACATCCTGGTAGTCACTCCCATTCTCCTGCACAGAGAAGCAACTGGTTAATTTTAAAAGTATGCTACATGCTTATATATCAGAAGATTATACATTGGTTAAAAATTACAATTTAGCTCTATATTTCTCATCATAGAAAAATGGCCACAAAATTTTGAGAGAAAAAAGAATACAGAAGAGCTTGTGAAAAAGTTACTAGAGTTTGCAAAATAGAAATCAACATTTTCTAAAGAAAGTGATAAAATAAGAAGCAAATAGGCTTAGTGGTAAAATAAAACAATAGTGATTGAATGTGCAACAATTCTCTAGACTAGAATTGACAATAGAGCCTAGTGATAATAGATCCAATAGAGTTGGATCAAGAGGCAGGAGACCTTGGATCTAATATGTGAGTTTTCCATTAGTTATTTGTGTATGAGCAAGTCCAGAGAAACCTCTTGGACACTGGAGCCCCTTGTTTGTAAAACAATAGAGCTGCACTAATGGGTTCCCAGGAATGAGATTGTAATACTGTGCCTGAAAGGGATTTCCCCAACATTGGCTGTATTGAGTTTTTTGGAGGAATAAACTCCTTTAATGAACCAAGAAATTTGCACCTACCAGCTACGGTATTCTGAAACACTACTACCACTGGCTACCCAGATGAGGTAGGATTGAAAACAGATGTAGTTACTTGGGCAAATCAAGCCACTCTCTATAACTGCTTGTTAGAAACACATATATTGGCTACTTTACTCTTCTCAGCAATACAATGAGACATCTAGATTTACTTTTTGCAACACACAAATTCAAATTACTTTATAACTTTATATTACATTACAGGGATGAAATTGTTGATAATGCAAAAAGCTTTCCTATTTTCTTACTTATGCTACTGAATATTTCTCTTTATAAGAATTTCTGGGGGATCCCTGGTGGCTCAGTGGTTTAGTGCCTGCCTTTGGCCCAGGGTGTGATCGTGGAGACCCAGGATCAAATCCCATGTCGGGCTCCCTGCAAGGAACCTGCTTCTCCCTCTGCTTGTGTCTCTGTCTCTCTCTCTCTCTCCATGTCTCTCATGAATAAAGAAATAAAATCTTAAAAAAAAAAAAAAAAAGAATTTCCTGGTACACACCATAATTTAAGCAAAATGAATGAAAATAGAACAGAAATTAAAGGTTAAGAAAGCAGCTACAGATTGGGTATTATAAGTTAAAATACTGTACACCATTTAAAGTTTGTGTACTGTATCAAAGGCAATACCTCCAAATCTTATCTTCTTCATCAATTACTGCAGGAGCTCTCCTAGCCACCCACAATTTAATTAATTTGTCTTATTAGCTAATACTTTCCATTAGATACATAAATACAGATGTTTACACCACATGAAATACTCTCCAATCTTAAAATGTCCATTTGTGTGCCTGAATACTCCCTCTTACAAGTTGTATATACAATACATGCCTATACAATGTATGCCTATTAAGAGTTTTATCACATTTAGTCCCAAACCATTTTATGTCTGTTAGATTTTTATTAGGATTACATTATTCAAGGAATTCTTACATATACACATGAAATATGAGTACAAAAATAAAGGAAGAAATCTAGAAGGATCCTGTGCTAAGATTGGTTATACTCCATTTCTGAGAAATGTTTCTTAGATTTATGGGGTTGATTTATTCAGTCAACTAAATAAACAAAATGAAAAAAAAAGAGAGAGAGAAGCAAATTAGTCTAGCAATTAAAGATACTTGTTTCAGAATTAGAGTAATTGATCCTAGCTAGCTTCCATAAAAAAATAGAAAAAAAAATATCTAGGCTAGACCTGTAACCACTGAATCCATACACAAAGAAAACATCTATTGAAATACCTGTAAAAAAAAAAAATACCTTTCTACGTTCTAAGTCAAAGCCAAAGATTTTATTTTTGTGTGTTTATCAGTCAGATGTCTAGGTTAAGCTGGAGTGACAATCTTCAAATTCCAATCATTCTAATAACAACAGTTTATTGCACACATTATACATCCATTACAATATCCCTAGAAAAAGGATTTATGGACGTTTCTAATGAACACCTGGGTTGAGTTTATGAGTTTAGCCAACTACTAAGTTAGAAGGAACACAGTATACAAAAGATTACTCTCACTTCTAACACCAACTTCAAATGTAGTAAGGTGGAAGTGGAATACCAACCCACTCTCAAGTAAAATAATCCACTAGAACGATTCACAGAGCTCATTAAAACCTGATATATTCATAGTTTTGATTTACAACAGAGAAAAAGTATAGGCCAAAATAAGCCAAATGAAGAAAGCATAGAAAGGAGTCCAAGAGAAATGCCACATGGGGAGTTTCTGTTGTCCTTTTCCCATGAAATCATGAACATGTTACTTCCCCAGCACTGATGCATGACGGTATGCACAGAGTATCGTCACCCAGGGAAGTGCACTCAAGCCTTTGGTGTGCAGAGTTTTTATTGGAGCTCTATCACATACCACCCACAGGGCTGTCTGTTAGTCTCCACTACCTGCCAGAGGTTCAAGCTAACCTTCAGTCTTCAGTTCTTTCCCAAGGCAAACAAAGACACTCCTACTGGGAAGGATACCCCAGGAGACTAGAAATCACCTTCCAGTAGCCAAAGGCAAAGGCCAGAACCCTCTTTAAATTAACTTAATTCTTCACTGCACAAAACTGTATTATTATTTCACATTTGGCTGACTTTTGGGTTAAGTGGCCAAATATATGACCCAATTTCCTTGAATAGGAGGACTCCTGCTAAAATCAATTTATCCTAATTAACCTTTTAGTGTCAGTTGAATGCTAATTATCTCATATATACATTGTCCACTCCAAATGAATACAAATATGCTTGTCTACTCCAGATGGGGTGAGCTTTTTGATAGAGTAAAGGGATTTCTGCACAGTAAAGAAAACTTTCCTAGACAGCATCTCATCTGGTAAATGTCTCCTCACACTAAAAGCCATGATCATCTTTGCTACAACTCATACTTCTTGACTTCAATTCAGAAAGCATATTGCAGGGAAAGCAAAGCCACTCCCGAATAAGAGGCATTTCAAAGATAATGCATTGAAAGAAAAGAAACTTTTTAAATTGAGCATTACTTATATCTGTGAAGAAGCAAATTGGGGACCATAAAGAATTATAGTTAATGGAAACTCAGCATTCAAAATATGAATAGTTGCAGTTAGAAAACCTGAGACCTCTTTGCAATTCAAATAAAAGCCTTGATAAAAGCGTAGCCAGATTGTCCACATGCCAATGAATATATAGCTGTCATTTCCAGGAGTTATGATTGGGGTATTTGGAGAAAGCTTTATAAACCATGTGTGACATGAGTATGGATTTTGAAAGAGATTTATAATTAGACATGCCAAAAGGAAAGGAAAAGATATTCCAGACTCAAAGAGCATTACGGTCCAAGACAAAGAGGTAAGCTGTGTCCAGGTACCTGTAAGAAATCTAATAGATCTGTTTGGGTAAAAGGGAGAATCTAGCCTGGGGGTGGGGAGGGAAATTACATTTAGGGCTGGAGAGAATTACACAAAAACTCAATTGTGAAAGATTAGCACAAAGTCTGGATATTATCTATAAACTAAGGGAAACCCTGAAGTTTGGACAAATTCAGTGATGTGTGCAAAGAAGTATTTTCTAAATATTCTTTGGATAGTAGTTTAAGGGATTAGGTTGCAGTAGAGAAAGACAAAAGCCAGAATATCACAAGCCTTTCTCATGAAAATGTTAATTTCCACTCCTCATTTGTGTCTTGCATAGATACATGTAGCATAATTGAATGTCAAAGACATAAAAGTCTGGAGCTCACAAATGCAACTTTACTTTCTTTAACCCAACTCTTTCCATCATAAGTCTTCATTATGCTGTTGCAGGAATATTTCATCTCAGTTAGGGTCTATTTAGTCCTTTCACTTATTAACTCTCAAAATCAAGATTGTCGGGCTCCCTTCCTCCCCACAGGGCTGACTTCATGTTCTCAGACAGCCTGATGAGTTCACATGCCAGGGCTGGGACAAGGGGGCTATGTTTTACATAAGCACAGTGTCAGCTCTGGTCCTTATAAGATGTCATTTTTGTTGGCATCAATCTTTGTTGCCGTCTACTGCTGCCCATCCAGCCTCTGTATGGTGTGGGGTCAGTACATCACATTCATAGATGTCATCACCTCGCCATTTCCATGATGCTTCTCATCTGCAGAACATTCTCAGACACTTTTGTGTCCTCCTTAGAGCAATTAGGAAACTCTTCATACTTTCCCATGCCACTCTGAGAGTCCGGTGGCCCACTTTGGGAAGAGGAGCAGTGGTGACATCTCAGCAACATCCTCTGCCAAACACACCCTGAGGTAAGCATAGTCTCAGCCTGGATTTTCCAACCTGATATACCAAACTGGTGTGAAAATTTCTGTGTGAAGCTACTCCCTGGCAGGTGAAGTATAGGTTCACTCAGTACTCAGAAATCCCCAAACCCATCTAGAATTTCTATCTTCATTCTTCTCACATGGACTTTTCTCTTTCTACCAATTTGTTTTGTTGTTTTCCTTAGACCATCAAAATCTATCTCCTTTATGATTGGAAAACAGGTTCTTACAACATCAACTTAGTCCTCCCAATCATTTTCTCAATGGCATAAACCTCATTCTCTGAGGACTCCAGGCCTTTTGCAAATTCCCACCAAACACTTCTCTCTCTATGAGACTCTGGCTATTGCAAGTCTTAGGAGCAGGCCAGAGTGGTTGGGTAAGTCAATTCTGGAATTAGATCTCCCAGGGCTGAGATCTGCCTCCACCAAGGGCTATCTGTATGAATTGATACAAACTGCTTTACCTCATCATTATCGTATGAAAATTATAATTACCTATATTCATTGGATTGTTCTGACGATAAATGCATAAAAATATATAAAAGTCTTCAATCAGCATACAGCATGTAATATGCACTCAATAAAATTGAGCCATCTTTTTGTTTTAATTTAAATTCAATTTGCCAAGAGCCATTTTTTTTAATCAAAAAGCATTATGTCAACCCTGCATTTTTCAAAAATCTCTAGATCAGAGTTTCTTAACCTCAGCACTACCATCATTTGGGGTCAGATAATTCTTGTGTGGGAAGCTGCCCTGTGCTTATGGGGTGTTTAGCCTCTAACCACCAGGTTCTAATAGCATTCCCTTCCCTGATGTGACAACCAAACAATTCTCTACACCTTGCCAAACATCTTGTGAAGTGGGCAAATCACCCCTAGTTGAGAACCATTATATTACATGGAAGACAAAAGCCAAGGCTTTTAATCTTTTTTTTCTCCTTTTTAGCCTTTCTTTCAGGTGATAAGCCTCATACTTGCAATCTAATTTCAGCTGATGGCCTGAAGGCTATTATGGAACTACAGAGAATAATCAGTTAATATTTCAATATTATAAGACTTCACTCAGTAAATTTTTAAATTATAATCCTACTGAAAGGCAGTATATAGACAAGACAGCACTAAGTTTTCCCAGTTATGTTCTCTTTGGTTGATTCAACATGAATGTATTTATAATATATCTGGGTGATGGTAAACATTTGAAAAATGAATAACATCAATACTGTCCAAGATATAGCATTATAAGGCATTAACCCATTTTTTAGAATTCAACAAATTGTAATGACCATTAGAATTAATTAGAAATGTGTCATCTACATGCATATTAAACAACCCATCCATATTTCATGGCCGAGCAAGACCCCTGCTTAATAATATCATTTGTACCACAATAACATAAAATCAGTCAGTTTCTTTTCCTTTTTTGAAGATTGATTGATTGATTGATTGATTTAAGAGAGAAAGAGAGTGAGCATAAACATATCCACAGACTGATTCCTATTTGAAGACAGGTTAAGTGGTATAGACATCAGTATTTTTACAAGAGGAAATTCTCCCACTCAAACTTCAGTGATACTTCTTCCCCAGGATAATTTTTCCTGCACTTTCAGAAGCAATGTAAAGAAAAAACATTTTCCCCCGGCTCCATTTGCTACCATCAAAACCAGTGGCTGGAAGTCCAAAGATAATATCCATAAGACATTCATCTCATATGTGCCCCCCAAATAATATAATGAATTTTGTATATTTTGTAATTCACTTTCACAGAATAATAGTTTAATCTTCAAAAACCCCTGTAAGATAAAATAATTCTTATTGTCATTTTCATATATGGGCTCAAAAGGGATTAAAGAACCTTTTTTAAAATTGCATTACTTCTTACCAAATGCTGTAACACTTATTTCCATAGATTTCCCAACCCCAACACAGCCCCATATGCCCTCCTAATGATGATGCTGATGGTAAAATAAAATGAAAAGTCACCTTATAGATATTGAGTGTAACCAGTGCCTAAATAATTAAAATGTAAAAATGTCAGTCCCACTATTTAAAAATAAAAGACATACAATTTTCTGGTTAAATGGGTTCAACATTAAAAAATTTTTAGTCAAGCTGATTTTTATGGTTTGTCTAGGTGAAAATTTTTGGTATGACCTCAATTGGAACTGCCCTGAGATTTTCCTAAAATACAGATGTGATTTAACACATTGCATTTTCTTTTCATTTCCACTTGTCTCACTTTAGCATCTGCAAGAAAATATTAATGAAAAATACACCAAAGAGGATAAATGTCACTTTGAAGACAGTACTGGGCTAAGATTCTATATATAGTCTGGGTCAAAAAAAAAAAACCCAAACAAACCCTGATTTTTTTTTTTCAAACCCTGATTTTTACCTTTAGGGACTTAACATTGAAAATTTTCATTCATCACAGTAAGTGAAATATTTACTGAGCACCTACTTGATGAAAGGCATTGTGAGACATCCTTCAGAAGTTACAAACATGAATGAGACTAAACAGACTTAATATCCAGCAAGAAAAAATGAAAAGATAAGTACACCACTGAAAACTATGGTCCAAAATGGTGTGAATGATTTCTCAAGAGTTTGTAAATAGAATGTTTCAAGCCTTTTAGAGATTGGAAAAGGCTTTATAAAGGAGCTAACATTTGTTTGGTCCATTTATAGGTAGGATTTTGAGAGGAACGAAGAGAGGGTATGTCATACATAGGGAGCTTTCTGGAAAGAGCAGCCATGAAAGCAGCAGGAATTGAGAAGGACAATGGCCCAGGATGAGTACTGGATTTCTTAAATGGCACTTACATGTACATTTTTGAAGTACTTAGCTGCTTTTGAGACTAAAGAATAAGATTTTATAAGACACAGAGCAAGACAAGAACTTATCACCAAGGGTAGTGGTAGCAAATGTACTGTTCCGTTATGGAAGTAGGAGAAAGATACTCCTAAGAAGGAGGCTTGTTAAAAACTCATGCCGTGTAGCAGTGTGGCTCTAGATTTCACTTGGTGGTTAACAATTGGAAGGTCTAACTTGGTCTCCAAAAGGTAAAATGCTCTGATTTCTCTGAGATAGTAACTTATTCTCATTGGTCCAAATTCCCCTCAGATCTTTGAGGTACAGAATTGTTTTCAAATGGTTAATAAGTTTCGGAGGAAATAAAGTAGTAATAAGTCTACCAGTGTGCTACATCAAATCTCTCCCATGAAACCCTGAGGTTTCTACAGGGTGTTTATCTAGGGCCATAGACAGGAACAATCTGAGCAAAAGACAGCAGGAAAACTTTGGACAAGCTCAGAGAAGAGCATGTGGTTTTGTGTGTCTGCAAATTAGGGAAATGTAGCTTGAGGTTGAACTAGGGAAAAACTGATAAGGCAAAGAGGTCTTTGATTTGGTGGATAGTGGGTAGCAATTGGAGTTTTGTTTATTTTATATTTGTTTGTTTGGGTAGGTGAGTGGGATCAGAGTCATCCATTTTCAAGAACTGAAATATTAACTAAAATTTTCTGCTTTTAATTAGAGCTTTGACATACTGAGTCATAACCTAGAAAACCATAAAGAATCTTCTAACGGTAATATTAGTAAGTAATATAAATATTTATAGAAAAAATAACTATAATAATTAACATTTCTTGGGTAATAGTGATAATAATAAACTTTTGAGCACTCAATATATGCCAAATGTCTTATTAAGTCCTTTATATTCATTATCTTAATCACTATCCATAAGGAATCTGTGAGTAGGTGTTATAAGCCCCATTTTCCAGATTAGAAAAATGAGACTCAAAGGTTAAATAGTTTGCCTGGTATGAGAATTGGGATTGAATTAGCTTTCAGTAGCCTTCTACCTATCAAATTCTGTGAATTCTAAGCAAAAAGTAAACAGTTAGCCTTTACAAATCTTATATTTGTTTGACAAGTCCTCGGATATACTTTATAATTCCCCAAACTTAAAGATGCTTTTAGAGTTGATAACATATTGCTATATTAAGTTTAATATAATTTATAAGTTGCTTATCTTCTAAAGATTAGAGGTGGACAAATGATTTCATAGACAATGATTCAAACAATGTCACTATGTAAACAATAACAAATACAAGATCCAAATGATTGAGTTCTTGAAAAAATAGAATCCAGTTTACAAGTAAGACATATAGATTTTGCAGTGTGTGTGTGTGTGTGTGTGTGTGTATTACTTATGATTTTAAGTCTTTTTGTTGGCTAATAACTTCTGACTATGGCATGTTTGAAATTTAAGCCCCTCCATCTTATTATGTATTTTAAGAATTTTTAAAGAATTATTTCAGGAACAATAACAAAGAATGTCTCTTCTTTTTTTTTTTAAGATTTTATTTATTTATTCATGAGAGATAGAGAGAGAGAGAGAGAGAGGCAGAGACACAGGCAGAGGGAGAAGCAGGCTCTATGCAGGGAACCTGTTGTGAAACTGGATCCCTAGTCTCCAGGATCACGCCCTAGGCCCAAGGCAGGCGCTAAACCGCTGAGCCCACCCAGGGATCTCTCTTTGTAAGATCTCTAAAGTTTCTGAAATCTCCTATTCCAGACTAAAATTTTTATTTCTTATCTTTGAAAATGGCCAAAGAGTACATGGCTGGCTCAGTCAGAAAAGCATGCGATTCTTGATCTCAGGGTCAGAAGTTCAAACCCCATGGGCTTGGAGTGGGGGTGGAGCCTAATTTTTAAAAAATGACCAAAAAGAAATGATGTATGTTGTAAAATGATTACATTAAACTCTCTACATACGGTGTATGAATAAGCTTCTTTTAATATTATAGTTTTCTTTGTCAAAAGTAGAATATAAACCAGAAAACACATAATAACCATGTAAATTATCTGACTGTACTGGAGATTAAAAGAAGTGTGTGATCTATCCATTAATATTCACAAAACATATCTTGTTCATATAATGATTTTGAAAGTAATTGCAAGGTTAAACATGTCAAACCTAAACTTACTCTACAGTTTAAAATATTTTCAATAACCAACTATATTTTTTTTCCAACTATATTTTAAAAATCTATTTTTAACAATGAATTTGTAGGGAAAAAACTCTCAGATTTAATCTTAGTATTCATTGCTTTTTTGGTATATTTTCAAAACTCATTAAAGCAAAGAATTTCATAAAAATTCACCTTCAAATTCTATTCTATTATCATAAACTTTAAAGTGTTTAAAATTCTAGACTTTTTAACATTAAGAATCATGCCCTGTTTTTTCAAGGGTCTTCTTAACCTGATAAAGCAATTAATGTAAACAAGACTTATTTATACATAAATTCTAAAATATTTTACATTTCCAATTCTATTATCTGTAATCCAAAACATCTGTGCTTTCACTATCCAATGAACCATGACTTTGTACTCAGACTGAAAACATTTCCACAATGGAGATTTGCAAAGGAGATTATCAGAAACTTGATCACATGTAATTTATTACTGAATCAAATTGAAATTGTAAATTGAATCCTCAAAGATAAATTTATTTACAATAGCAACAAAAGAGAAGTTGCTTTACCTGGTTATACAAATAAATAACATATATTAGAACTTCTTTGCATTCTACAAAGATTATTCATGAGCATAAAACACTTAAAAGATAAGCTTTATGTATTTAGGAAATATTTTTATTTGCAAAAGAAAGGAAAATTCATTGTTCAGTTTGTTTTCTTAAATTAAAAAATCAAGCTGATATTTTCTCAAATATTTATTAAAAACTAAACAAGAAATAATTTTTTGACAAGGAAAATCCATCATATAAAGTCAAAATTCTTTTTTGCAGATATTTACTGATTTATGTCATAATAAGCCATGTGCCTAGGAATCGTTAGCACAAAAGAGCATAAATTTCCCAAAGGATAGTCTTGATAGGTCATCTTTGAGAGACTGCTGTTCTCAAGAGATTGTCCACATTGCTTTTCCTATTTCTGCTTATGACAAATTATCACAAATTTAATGGCTTAAAACAACATAAATTTGTCTTACAGATCTGGAGGTCAAAAGTCCTAAATGGGTTTCACTGAGCTAAAATCAAGATGTTAACAGGGCTTTCCAAGAGAGTCTATATTCTCTTTTCCAGCTTCTTGGGGCCACATGCATTCCTTGGCTCATGGCTCCTTTTCCACCTCAAAGCCAGTGTCTTCAAATCTGATTAGCTTCCATCAACACATCTCCCCTCTTTTAAGGACTCTGTGATTAGATTGGACCCACTTGAATAATCCAGGATAATACCCAAGTATCAAAGTCTTTAATCACATCTTCAAACTTTCTTTTACATGTAAAATAAATTATGCACAAGTCACAGGGTTTGGGCTCTGAATATCTTTGGGAGGACCATTATTTTGCCTATCACCCTTCGATGGCTAAAGTTCCCATGGTTCTGAAAATGTTACCTAAAGCTTTCAGGTCTAGGCATTCCTGAGCAATATTTGAAATCGCTTTCATTTTTGTTTTATTTTGTTCAATTTTATATTGTGGTGTTATAAGGTCATCAAAAAAAAAAAGCAAACTCCTAATGGAATGTAGTTTACAGAACATTTACATTAAACAAATTTTATGGTGGGGGTATGTTTGTTTATGTGTGTGTGTGTGTGTTTATGTGCATAACTCATTCTATGCATCCAGCAACAATCTGAAGTTGATATACAAACAAAATAAGGTGTAGTTCTGTGAAACATAGAAGGAAGTGGCTAGGGACGCCTGGGTGACTTGGTCGATTAAGCATCTGTCTTCTGCTCAGGTCATGATCCCCGGGGTCCTGGGATGGAGCCCCATGTTGTGCTCCCTGCTCAGTGGGGAGCCTGCTTCTCCCTCTCCTTCCCCCTTTGACCTCTGGCTCATGCTCACTCCCTATCTCAAATAAATAAATAAAATATTTTTTAAAAAAATAAGGAAGTAGCTAAAGGACATGTTTCTGTGCAAATTCTAGCCTGAGTCTCCTTTCACTTCCCTAGGTCTCTCCCACCTGGTTTCTTCAGAGCTATCTGATGATTAATGCCATTTCTAAACTAACTACTTTGTATAAGACCTGAAATACCAGTTGCAAAAATTTCCCTACAATGACTCAGATTTAACACCTATACACTTTTCAGGAGACAGTATAGAGAGGAGGTTAAGAGCACAGACTTCGGAGCCAGTTCCCTGGCCTGAATCCATGTGACAATGTGTCTTGGAGCAAATTAATCTAGCTTTGATTCGGTTCTATATAATCTGCAAAATAAAATGATGATAGTAGTTACCTTAGAGGCTATTCTGAGAATTAAATGAAATTACTACTATCTTGAGCTAATAGCTGGCACTCATTAGTTGTTAGCTAACAGTTATTTCCCTATATGCTACCACCCAGATTCATGTAAATGTGAATGCTTGAGTAGGGGCTACAAGAGACACAATACACACTTATAAACATATGGTTTGCAGTTCAGGAAAGAAGTCAGAGGTTTTTAAGATGAAAAGATGAAGGTTATGTATTTTTTATGAAGTGTCCCCTTCAGATTACAGTTTATATCTGAAAACTGGCATTTGAAATTTACAAACTTGACATTGCTTATTACAATTTTATAAGATTCACTTAAGCCAAGAATATTATAGTCATGTAGGCAAACAAAATAATTAGGCTATATGACTTCTTATTTCTAAGATGGAGTTAAAAAGATGGTCCAACCAGAATTGGAGAAGTGGAATGGTCACAGTGGAGAATCATCCATTGCAAATTGTATATACAAACAAAATGAGAAAGAAATCAAAACCCAGCCCAGGAAGTCACTACACAATATAAAGTTTCTCATCTTTTTTAAATCCTAATCAACATTAAACCAGGTCATATATGAGGTTTTTGAGTACAGGTTTTGTGGGAAGCCAGTTCCAGAAGGCTAAAAAGATGTTAGCTTATTTCAACAAAGAGGGATAATTTAAAAAATTAGATGTCAAGCTATCTTGTGCCTCCATTTTACCAAAATGGTAACAAAAGTCAAATGAAAAGGAATAAAAGTGTATACATATTTGTTAAGGAGGTGGAAAGATAAGTAAAAAAAGAATCCTTCTCTTCAAAACCCCTAAAAAAGAGATCAGGAAAAAGTAGAGAAAGAAGATTTTTGTTTCTTTGTTAACTTTACTAATATCCAGAGGCATTTTCCTGGTCATTTTGTAATGAATCTAGAAGGCAATCTAGAGATGAGTTGGATCCATAGATATCCCTTATATTTAAAAAAATGCAAACTCAAATCCTGTCAGTTATCAGGCACACGACATGTATGAAAGTGCAGAATAGGAGTCTACAAGGAGAGATAGAGACCATTTGCTGGAGAACGCATGCTCCATCTGAAGGGGGCAATCTTTACTTAACTCCAATTCTTCACTGCTACTATGCTTTCTTATGATACTTTATTAATATCTCTAGATACTCCAAGTGTTTTAAGAGAAGCTAGGAATCTAGATTTCCATTAAATTCTCTGAAATTTTTTAATGATGGAACATGTATATCTTTTTAGAATATAGTAAAGGCCAAGATTCTGGGAGACAAATAAAACATGGTTGCAAGCCAGATAGGCCTAGGGGATCATGAGCTCACAGCCTCTACTGCATATGCTAAATAACCTCAAAACTAATTAACATTTACTTATAAAAAAATCAGTTATAAAGAACTATTTTCTTTTCTTCTTTGCAAATATAACAGATATGTTTATCCTAAAGATGCTTAAATATAACCATTTTCTCCAATAAACCAGAGTGAGGAAGAGGTAGGCAAGAAAATTATTTAAATAAGTAACTAAATAGATTTTCTTTCCAAATAAATAATTTTCAAATGTTGCATGTCACCATATATATAAAATTGTTTTTAGCAGTTAATAAAAATAACTAATCTTTATGTATGGTGTAAGAAAATGGTGCAGTTTCATTCTTTCACATGTGGCTATCCAATTTTCCCAATACCATTTGTTGAAGAGACTGTCTTTTTTCTGTTAGATATTCTTTCCTATTTTGTCAAAGGTTACTTGACCATAGAGTTGAAGGTCCATTTCTGAGTTTTCTAATCTGTTTCATTGATCTATATGTGTGTTTTTGTGCCAGTGCCATACCATCTTGATGATTACAGCTTTATAATATAGCTTGAAGTCTGGAACTATCATACCACCAGCTTTTGTTTTCTTTTTCAACATTTCTTCTAAACTAGGTATTTACCCCAAAGATACAAACGTAGTGATCCGAAGGGGCACCTACACCCCAATGTTTATAGCAGCAATGTCCACAGTAGCCGAACTATGAAAAGAGCCCAGATGTTTATCAACAGAAGAATGGATAAAAAAAGATGTGGTATATATATACAATGGAATATTAGTCATCAGAAAGGATGAATACTTACCATACATGCATGGAACTGGAGGGTATTACGCTGGGTCAAATAAGTCAATCAGAGAAAGACAATTATCATATGGTTTCACTCATATGTGGAATATAAGAAACAGTGTAGAGGATCATAGAGGAAAGGAGGGAAAGCTGAATGGGAAGAAATCAGAGAGGGAGATAAACCATGAGAGACTCTTAACTATAGGAAACAAGCTGAGGGTTGCTGGAGGGGAGGTGAGTGAGAGGATGAGGAAATTGGGTGATGGGTATTAAGAAAGGGCATGTTATATGATGAACACTAGGTGTTGTATGCAACTGATGAATTATTGAACTCTATATCTGAAACTAATGATGTATGTTGGCTAATTGAATTTAAATTGTAAAAAAGTAACAACTAAACAACCAAAATTAGCTTATTTGAGAATTCCTCCTTCCAGTCAAGATGGAATAACAGGGACAGGATTTTCCATCCTGTCTCAAAAAACTTAAAGACAATGTATATGAAAAGTGGTTTTTCAAGATAATGGACAACAAGCAATGAAAAACCATGATCTCTGAGAAATAGGAGGAAAAAATGAGGTGAACTCTGTCACTTGGAGAGGGTTTCCAGGTCACAAGGCAGATAAAAGAAACCCAGGCAGAACCCAGGAAATTCTGAGGGACAATTATCTAAATAATCTAAACATCCCATTTAAAGGCAAAGATTGTCAGATTCATAAAGAAGCAAGATCCAACTATATGCTACCTAAAACAAACCCGCTTTAAATATAAAAATACAAAAGGTTTAAAGTAAACCATGCTCTCTCTCTCTCTATATATATATATATACAATGGAATATTAGCATAAAAAGGAATGAAATTGTGTCATTTGCAACAACATGGATAGAGCTAGAGAATATGATGCTAAGTGAAAACAAGTCAGTCAGAGAAAGACAAATACTATATGATTTCACTCATACGTGGAATTTAAGAAAAAAAAATGAGCAAAGGGAAAAAGAAAGAGAAACTATGATACAGACTCTTAACCATAGAGAATAAACTGATGGTTACCAGAGGGGAAGTGGGTAGGTAGATGGGTGAAATAGGTGATAGGGATTAAAGAATACACTTATGATGAGCACTAAGTAATGTATAGAATTGTTGAATCACTATATTGTACACCTGAAATTAATATAACACATTATATTAACTATACTGGAATTAAATATATATATATATATATATATATATATATATATATATATACAAAGTAAACTATGCTCACGTAATCAAAACAAAACAGAAACAGCTATATTAATATCATAATATATTTGGGTATTTCATGACCCAGTTGGGTTAAATAATATCCCAATTTACTAACATCTTACATCTTACTAGTATACTAATATGGATGTATTAGGATAAAAAATATAAAGTACAGAACAAAGAATATTATCAGTGTTTAAAAGGCCATTTTATAATATAAAGGTGTCAATTCATCTTAACAACAAAACAATCGTGAACATATATGCACCTAAAAATAGGGTTTCAAGATACATTATAGAAATGCAAGAATTAGAGAAATGGAAAATAGTATGAGATTTCAACATGTCTGTCTCTAAAATTAATGGAAATAGACAGAATATCAATAAGGGGATAGAAGTCTTGACCAATACTGTCAACTAACCTGACCTAAATAATATTTGTAAAACATTCACTTAATAACAGAATACAGGGACACCTGGGTGGTTGAGCGGTTGAGCCTCTGCCTTTGGCTCGGGCCGTGATCCTGGGTCCCCAGGATCGAGTCCCATGTTGGGCTCCCTGCATGGGACCTGCTTCTCCCTCTGCCTGTGTCTCTGCCTCTCTCTCTTTCTCTCTGGGTCTCTCATAAATGAATAAATAAAATATTTTTTAAAAATAACAGAATACACACTTTACAAGTACACAAAAAGCATTTACCCATATATATCATACATGGTGACACAAAAACACATTTGAATACACTTAAAAGGAATTAAATCATACGAAGTATATATCTGATCACAGTAAAATTTCATTTTAAAATCAGTAATAGAAATATACCTGAAAAATCCCCAAATATTTGAAGCTAAATTGCACATTTCCAAAAGTACATTTTGAAAGTATCTTGAACTAAATGAAAATAAAAATATAGCATATCAAAACTTGTGGTATGCAGCTAAAGCAGAAGTGAAAGGGAAATAGAACTAGAATACCTTTATTAGGAAAAAAGATCTCAAATCAACTACTTCAGCTTTCATCATAAGAAACTAGAAGAAAAAAGGACAAAGAAAAATGAAAGTAAGCTGAAGAAAGGAAATAATATAGATCATAGCAGAAATCAATAAAATAGAAACAGAAAAACGATACAATAAAGAAGACCAAAGAAGAAGGAATACTTAACAACTTGGTCTATAATGCCATTACTTTTGTACCAAAACCTGATAAAGACATTCCAAGAAAAAATTACAGACCAATACCCCTTGACAACCTTAAAAATAAAATAGCCAGTTAGTTTATCAGCAAAATGAGTTTATTCAGGAATAGCAAACTAGAAATATGCAAATTATGGCAAACTAAACACAAAGAGAAGGAGTGTTCTTTTAAGAGGAAAGGAAAGAGTTGGAAGGTGCCATTTGGAAGGTAATTTCATTGGAAGAGAGCTAGCCTTAGGGGTTATGGTGACTTCTCATTGTCTAAGTTGTAATAGTTCTTATTGACTGGGTTGTTGCTGGTCACAGAGAAAATCTTTCCCCCTTCCCGGGTAGTAAAGTAAGCTTCTTCCTATTGGGGTATGTAAAGGAGGCTGCCAAAAGTGGTACATGCGTGAAAGCTCCCCATTCGGGACTTCTTGACTCCATTTTGGATGAGGTTTTCTTTTACTCCTTTTCACACCCTCATGAACCTGGATGGTAATTCCTTAACAAAATTTTGTCAAATGGAATCCATTATTATATAAAAAGAAAATGTTCAGGTTGAGGTAGATTTATTCCAGGAATGAAAGTTGGTTTAACATTCAAAAATCAATCAATATAATGTAATGTATTAACAGATTAAAAAAGAAAAAACCATATGACTATCCCAATAGATGTGGAAAAATATTTGGTGAAACCCAACATCAATGCCTAATAAAAAATCTCAGCGAACTAAGAATAGAACTAAATATGTACAAAGCAATTATAGCTCACATCAAAGACTAAATGCAAAAATGAAGAAAAAGGCAAAGTTCAGCTCTCACCACTCCTGTTCAACAGTGTGCTAGATGTTATAATGAGTGCAATTAATCAAAATAAATGTTTTAATAAAAAAATGAAAAACCTGTCTTTACTCAAGGACAGGAACATAAGAAAACTTTTGGAAGAGTAGATATGTTCATTATATTGACTGTGATTTCACAAGTAGGTACAAATGTCAAAGCTTCTCAAACTGTATACCTTAAAGTACAGTTTATTATATATGAATTATACATCAATAGCACTTTTTTAAAACTTTTATATAAAATAAGATAAATTTACTAACTCACATAATAAGAAGTCCCAAAGTAGAACATCCATTAAGTCAGCATTTTTGATACCCAGATTGCTCTGTTTTGACCACTGTAGGCTTCACCTCTTATTGTATTAGGATGACTACAATATCTACAGCCATTGTATTTCTACATAACAAAATCCAAATGTTTTTTTTAAAAAAAGACATATGTTGTCCTAAGTATCTTTTTAAGAGTGGAGATAATTTTCCTAAGAAACTACCCTTCATCTGTGGTGAGCCAGAATTTCATGACATGCCCGATCTAGCAAGGAAAATGGCATATATATTGGCTAAAAGTACTTATTTCATTCCCTAAAATACATGGATCCTCAAATTTCTGGATAAAATCAGAGTTCTGATAACAAAAAGACAAATGTAAATGTCTTTTAGGAGAACTATGTCATCAGGAATGACAATCATTAAGTGACTACCTAGTTACGATTATTGCATCAATTCCTTGTTTGGCCTAAAGAATTCTTTATTGTTAACAAAAGACACATGTATTTTTGAAATTCTGGGGGAAAATGTTAGAATGGCACAGCTCTTTAAAATTCCTAATTTATTCAAAATTATTTTTAGTGGAATATAATGAATTTTGAGCAGCTTTTTTCACACCCCAAAGATGAATCAGTGCTTATACTATTTGTATATCCTCCTTTGTCTAATATTAATTGGAATTACATGATGTCTTAAAAATATAAACATGGGTTAACTAGAGGTAGGTAAAAATGGAACCAATGAAAATTCACTTTTAGAATATTCTTTTGCACATCAAATGCATCTATCAGGCTAAAAGTCATAGCCAGGAAAAAATACAGAGTCAAGAGAATTCAGTGAGTATGCTTAGGAAGGTATACATAAAATTACAAAGCTCCCCATTGAGAAAAATTGAAGAAAAAAACAAAGATATTTTTGTCATATTTTTATTTATTTGTTTGTTTATTTTCATTGGAGTTCAATTTGCCAACATATAGCATAACACCCAGTGCTCATCCCATCAAGTGCGCCCCTCAGTGCCCATCACCCAGTCACCCCCTCCCCCCACCCACCTCCCTTTCCACCATCCCTTGTTTGTTTCCCAGAGTTAGGGAGTCTCTCATGTTCTGTGTCAGACAAATTTTTAGAAAGCAAATAAATTCCCAAAGTGGAAGGTCTGATAATGAGTAATAACATTAATAGATGTGCTGCAAAAGCGGGACTATCTCCAGATTTCAGCACAAATTCTAGATTAGAAGCTGGCAAATCTTTAAGCCAGCATCCACCTCATCAACAAAGCAGAAAAATTAGGCCACAAAATCTCTGTGCTAACTCCGGTGGGCAGGGCCAGACAGTTGGGTTTCTGACCAACTTCTAGAAATAGGAATCACTTCCATCACATCTCCTTCATTTCCCCTATGGGACAAATAGCTTGGAAGATCCAGAAACCATCAGGTGACCAGAGGATCTAAAAAGACCAGTGTCAGCACGTTTTTTTACATTGACCAGTATAAAAACCTCAAAAGGCCCTCCTGACTCCTTCTCCTCAAAATAATAAACACTAAGTCTCCAAGCTGGAGAACAAGAGAACATGCTACATGTCTTGTTTTGACCAGTGAGTTTCTCTTCTTTTGCACTCTTTTACTTCCTCAAACACAAACTGCTCTTTTAATTTCCAAATGAAGCTGTTGATTCAGAATGAATATATCTGGATAACTGCTCTGATGCAGCACCTCTCTTTGCTTCCTTTCTTCATGCTATTCGATTGAGTGCCTATCTCTGCAGAACAGAGTACTGTGATTGGCAAGACAAATTAGGCAGCAGGTAGAGGCAGGCAGGTAATACAGTGTTTATCTTTAGGAAGTTTTAAATAATGAAAAAAAATGATGCTTTAAGTTTCTGCTAAGGGAAAGCATTACACAGAGAGGACAATACCTGAATATCTCTAGTTTAACTTCAGATGACCTTGAATGGGAGTGTGATGAGAAGTTTCATGGCTTCCTTTGTTCAAATTAACACATATTTGATCTTGTACAGATTCTTTTTTCAGATGTATTGCTACTTTATTCCCTTCTTTTGAAAAGAACCATAATATATCCAAATTTTGAGAAGTTCGCACTGAGATCCAAGGAATAAATATGTCATTCAAAGGTATAAGCACTTCAATTTCCTTCTGAATCACCATATAGCATTCTGAAATCACTGTGTGGACAGGAACCAACAGCTCTTGGCTGGTTAGAGCCTGAAACCATCTGCTTCCCTAGTTCTCCCATGTTGCTATCCCCGACACTTTCTAGTTTCCTGGTCAGGGGGGACAAATTCTTCTTTATATTCCAATATTCCTCCCACGCACTCCACATGTTTTCAAAATGCCTTCTGTCAAATGCAGACATTATTGAAATGACTTATCAAGTGAGGTGGGCAGGGAGAGCTAGCATCCCAACTCTAGTGCTTGCCTAGCAGGAGTGTGCACATCAATTCCACGCCCTGGCTTAATAATAGACTTCACAATGCCCTCTCTCCTTATAACTAACCCTCACCCCCTCCATCTTGAGGTCACAGTTTTGGAAGAAAAGTCTAAAAGTCTTCCCCTTCACCTGCTCATCCCTCTTCCTCTTCAAATATTTTCCCTCCCTAACATACATGGGTTGTGACAATGTCTTGGGATGTGACATACAGTATAATGCATGGATACTTATTACTAAACAATAAACACTCACACAATTCTAAGCATTCTACAAGTCTAAATGTAACTTTGTGTAATAAAAATTTAACTTGTAAATTGTTTGGGAATTCATAATTTAATTGGCTGGGAATGACATTAATTCTCCAGATGTCCTCATCCTTGTTGGTCACAGCTTAATTATAAATGACCATCAATAGAACTTTCAGTGGAATACTCAAGGTAGTTCTGCTCCAGCTGTGTACAAATTTTAAATAAATAAATGCAAATTATTCTCTCTCTTCTGGGAGATTATAAAGAATGGAATGTTTCAGTTGCATACATTTTCAGCATTAAATTCATCCTGAAGAAAAGTGTGATGCTATAAATCAAACCACAGTGGTAATAAATTTCTGACTACTCCAAGAAACCACAAGATTATAACTTTTTTACATTTATTTCTTTTTTAAAACTTTTATTTATTTGAGAGAGAAACAGAGAGCATGAGTGGGGGGGAGGGACAGAAGGAGAAGTAGACTTCCTGCTGAGCAGCAAACCTGATGCAGGACTCAATTGCAGGACCCCAAGATCATGACCTGAGCAGAAGGCAAACACTTCACCAGCTTGAGCTATCCAGGTGCCCCTACATTTATTCCATCATGAGAGGTAGAGTAGATGAAAACCCACCATTCACTTGTCCATTAGACAGTTTCCATAAAGTTGTTTTTTGTTATTGTTTTTATGAAAGCATAGGAAAATGAAAAAGACAACATGCATTAGGAGACAACATATATTTGATGTCATACTACATATCATGAAGAATGTTTTACATACACTATATATATAGTATACATATATATATTACATCACTCATATTCTACTTATGATTATCTTATTTAATCTTTATAAGAAGCTTGAGAGGTAGATTCCTCTTTGATTTCCTATCTATAAAATTCCTATTTTACAGATATGAAACTGAAGCTCAGCAAGCCAAGTAACCTACCAATGTCACACAACCAAGAGTGACTCTGGTCTATCTATTCCAAAATCCACATGCTTTCCACTGTATCAAGGAAGAGGATATTATCCGTGGTGGAATTTACCTAGTGAAGATCAGTTAAATAAGTTCTACCAAAGTCATTTCACTGGAATGTTGGCCAAACCTGAGTTGACTCAGACTCAGGGGGCTATTCAAAGACTTTAGCTCCCTGCCAACTATGGCTGAGTTACAAACACACAAGCAAACAAAGGAGGAAAAGTCCTTAAATATAGGAAGTGAATTAACATCCAGTAGCTCTTAAGAATGGTTTAACATGACTAAACATAGGGCTGTATAAGATATTTACAAAAAGAATTAGCCTAAACTCCAAATAAAAGGAGGAACATTGCCATTACTTAGGTGGACTTAGAAAAGACTGAAGATGCTGTTTTCTCGGGAAAAAGAAAAGCTGAGCAATGTCTGCAGTATTCTGGGTGTTTATCAATAATATGTTGGGGAAGTTAAACCAAATGTAAAGATCGGTAAATCATCTTCCCCAAATGACAAGGGGCAAAGCTAATTTGCTCTATTTTTCTGCAGAAGTAGAATGACCATCAGCAATAAAATGTCAAGAAGTACAGAAAAATTCTGAAAGATATCATAGAACATAGTTACTGCTAAAGCCATGAGAAAAGCAACCACAATCAATGCAAAGCGATAATTATAGCATTCTTTCAAATCATCCTTAATGACAGCAAGCACAGCCTAGCCTCATTAGTAAACCACGAGGTGCTGTCCAACTAATGGAACCCATTGGCAATCTCAATAAATATTCCATTTCTGAGAGCCTTTGCAGAGAAAGTGACTTTAAAGGAGAGGAGGGGGAGAAACAATCAATTTTCTTTAAAGACTCTTGCTGCTTATAAAATTATAAATCAATCTTTCATGTGTTGCCTAAGAGTCTAAGACAAAGGAAACAAATGGAAGAAAATATTGTTTCGAAGACACACTTCATTGTTGACTTAAAACAACAAATCATTAAGGCAATCTGAACCACTGCAATTTTTCTCAAATGCATAAAAACATCAGAGCTAATCAACTATCTTATTGTCAAGCTCAGTCACACACAACCGGATCTTCACTGCTCAAGCCATTTACTTTCTCTCCTGTTATTTCAAACATTTACTTTGAAGTTAAAAGAGGGATAAAATCATTGTTGAAGGGTGCTGAATGTATGGGTCTTTCAACAGAAGGACATTTGCAAAAGGGAAAAAAGCATGTGGCAAGTTGAAGGTGAAATAACTGACTCACAATCTCTTACCAAGTTAAAATTTTTAGAAAAACAAAAGTTTTCAATTAAAGCCACAGTAACATAGTTCAGATTACAAAGGTCTCCATTGCATTTCAAGTAAATTTCCCTCCTGAATCATCCAAAAGTTAGTATGAAGCCATCTTATGTTATGGTCTTCTTCTGGAAAAGACATATAATAAAGCTCTTCAATTAGTTTTTAAAATATGACAACCTCTATATCATGAAATATAAATAACAATGAGTGGTGTATGACCAAACAAAAAGTTTCAAAGACAAAACGTCAGCAAAAGGATAGAAATGTATCTTCTTACATGGTCAAAAATTAATTCGTTTTACTGATTTCAATGCCTCTCTGAAAATATCTATGATCTAGGTTGAAATAGACTGTGCTATATACCCATGAAGAAGAAATGTACACCTTATCCTTTTTAGGCTTCCACTAATTCTGATTTACACAGACTTAGTAGATAAAAGGTGATGCAAAAGTATTTTTTTCTAATTTATGAAATGTTCTGAAATGCTCAATATCCAACAAGCTAGATAGCTCAGAAATCTGCTCCAGTATTTTGCAAACATAAGACATATGGTCTTTGGAGTTTCTTCCACACATTTTGGACCAAAGCTTTTAAAGAAAGCAGCTAAAATAAATTATCTAAAATAACTTTTTAAGTGATTCAGAAATTTGTGAAAAATAGCTCAAATGTAACTGGTTTCAGATTTCACAATTGATTTCAAATTGAAAGGTTTGATCAGACATGGAATTCTCTCTCATTAAATTTTTTAATCCTGATTACAGTTGGCCAAACCTATAGACATGAAACCAAGAATTTACATTCAGTTTCAAACTCGCTTCAAATTCCATTAGATTTAAAATTCATAGTAAAACTTGTTTAATAGATAGATTAGTTTTCTGTTGCCGTGTCACAGATTACTACAAACACAGCATCTTATAACAACAACTACTTATTATCTCACCATTTCAGAAGACTTGGAATCTCTGGGTTCTCTGTTCAGGGTCTCCCCAGACTGAGATCCAGGTGGTGAATGGAGGTGTGGTCTCATCTCTAGCTCAGGATCCTCTTCCAAATTCATTCACGTCTTGGCCAGCAGTAGGTTCTTGGCAACTGTAGGACTGAGACTCATTAGAGACTTTAATTATATCTGCAAAATCCCTCCTGCTATAGAACATAACATAGGAATGACATTCCATCTACCCACAAGTTCCAATTCTAGTCCATGGGGGGAGAATTTTATACATCGTATTCACAGGGGATAGGAATATTAGAATTCTGTTTACCATAGGTGCTTGTAAAAATAACACTACCATAAAATGCTACTAGATTTTATGAAATTTTAGACTATTTTTTTTTCTCAAAACAATCAGGTTATTGCAATAGAATTTACTTATACATACAAACAGTGTAAAATGTTACGGTTCATTTCCACAACCCTTGGGATGTCATAGAATTTGGTGAAACTTCTGAACCGTTCCTGCTATGAAAATGTGTTTGTTTTCTCCCAAATGTAAAGCACTCTACCCAACCAGGACAAAAAGAAATCAACCTTGATGAGATTAGTCTTTCCCTCCCCAGGCTAGCTCAACCATAGATTCTAAGGCTATGTATGCATTCAAAACATCTAGATCCTTTGTGAGTCTGGAACAGAGTGCAGGAAACCACATGGGGAGGCTTCATCCATTACAGAGTGGAAACTGGAGTTCAGAACACCCCACTGATTAGTATCTGGGAGGCCAGTTGCTGCATCCCATTGCATCCCGAGCACTGCAGTACCTACTCTCTTCCACAACTCTTCTACATTTGCTTGGTCCATATGACTGGATTTCTGACCCATTTCTTTGGTAGGATCTCTGTTTTCCCTTTGAACAAGCTTATTGGTATGAGTCTCCGACTGCCTGTCTCAGACTGTGCCAGGCCCTCCCATGAGGAACTAGGCCTCCATGTCCTTGGCTGCTGGCCACATGCTGTTCCCTGGTGGGAGAATAACAGAACCTCACTTTAAATATCACCTCTTATCAGGATTTTTGTTATCTCATTCTTCTTTCGGAATTGAACCTCAGATAAAAATACCAATCAGAATAGCAAAGTAGCCATGATTTATTTAGTGTCTGCCATATGCCAGGTATTCAGATGGATATTTTACATTTACATAAGCTTTTAACAACTTTTGAAGGAATTATTATTTCCATTTTACTGATAAAGACTGCAGCTCAAAGGGATTATGTAATTTGCACTAGGTCCTGGACCTAGTGAACATCAAAGCTGGGATTAAAACCAAGGTCTAAGAACCTTTGAGACTCCTAACTCTGGGAAAGGAACAAGGGGTGGTAGAAAGGGAGGTAGGCATGGGGTAGGGGTGACTGGGTGACGGGCACTGAGGGGGGCACTTGATGGGATGAGCACTGGGTGTTATTCTATATGTTGGCAAATTGAACACCAATAAAAAATAAATTTAAAAAAATTTAAAAAAAAATTTTTAAAGCAAGCCAAAAAAAATTTAAAAATAAAAAATAAAACCAAGTTCTAGCTACTCCCCATATTCTTCCCCCCCCCCACCTTTAAATAGTGGGGAATATTATTTGTTTCCCAAACTAGGTCACTTTTGAGACCGAAAGAGAATCTATCAATAATTACAATTAATAAAAATCATTGCCATTGATAATTATTATTACAATAATAATGATAATCAAAATCAGTAGCATAGACATAAGCCAAGGCTATGCCAGGCATATCAAATGGTAAAATTTTTTAACTTTAGCTGTAACATCTTTTAGATCTTAGGGCCTGGTTCTTTTGTAAGTTGCCTCTTAGTGGCCAATCCAACAATTAAAGTGACTTCTCCAAGTGGATTTGAGCTTTTTCCCCTTGCACATTGATCACTCATGCACAGGTCAAAGCATGCTTCAAGGCTATGCTTACCTAGCAATTTCCTATTAATCTAACAAAAAAAAAAAAAAAAAAAACATGAGTTTGAACTTCCTGGTTGTAAAGACTGGCAAGTCAGTTTCACATTCTTTAATTTGTTAACCTGTAATTCCTCTTCTTGATCATTAGCAAGATTTCACAATTGCATCTTAGAGACCAAAGAAACTTCAAAATAACTGAGATTTTCCCAGTTAAATCTGTATGTCCAACTCCCAGCACAGTAATAAACACAACAAAGGTTTTCAAAATGTTTATTGATTATGATAAATACAGATACGTACATAACCATAATATTTTTGAATATGTAGATGAACACATGTAGACAGTTTTTGGGCAGGCTCTATCATATCTGGATTCATATGTAGTGTGTGGCGTTCTATAGTTTCACTTTTAAAATCCTCCATTATTTAATGAAAGCCTCATGAATGGAGGCTATGGTATTAATCTGCACAAAGCTCAATATGCAGTAAGAACACAATAAAGAATACAAATAAACTGATTTCAACTAACATGGTGTCGCAAAGTCTTTGGTTTTCTACAAAGCCCTTAATTATAGCCACAATTAATTTTAACTTTCATTTTCATTACACAACTTTCTAAAATGATTCTATGAATCCCTAATCTACTTTGAGATTCTCTTCAGAAGTGCTATGTAGCCTTTTAAGTTAGGTAATTCTCATTCAAGTCTTTGCATTTTCAGACTCCCATGAGGACAAATACAAATGACTCTGGGATATTTCTTATTGATTTGGCCTTGCCTTCCATAGAGGGCAAGAACATGGTGAGCAAATTGTCTTTATAAACTCTGGCATGAAAATATAAATTTGCCATACAATTTTCCCACATATTATTGTAGGTGGGTGGTGCTTAAAATTCTCCCATGAGAAGACAACAAATATTTAAATAAATTTGGGAAACACTATACTTTCCATTTGTCTCTCAATACTTGTTAACATCTTAAAGATTGTAGTGTGTGGCTGTGTCACCATGAACAAAGGAGAGTTTAAGACAAAGAAATGCAAGGATACATATATAACTGAAAGATCTCCTAGCTAACGCCTAAGGAGGAAGGTTGGACCATAGACTATAGATTGAATGAGGAGCAAGTTGTTACCCAGAAGACTCTCTTTCACTGAAAAACCTTTATGGTGGGGTATGGGTAATCCCATAAATTAAAGATACTTTCCTGCTATCCCGGGGACTGGCATCCTCAAGTAGAACATTTTAATATCAATTCCCCATTCTCTGAAAGTAGATATAGAACCAGAAGCCATGTGTGGGCTTTCCCACTTCTCTAAAAGAAAATCAGAGGTGTGCCTGGGTGGCCGGTCAGTTAAGTGTCGGCCTTCGGCTTAAGTCATGATCTCAGGGTCCTGGAATCAAGTCCACATCATGTTCCCTGCTCAGAGGGAGCCGCTCATGCTCTTTCTTTCTCTTAAATAAATAAAGTCTTTAAAAAATAAAAAAGAAATTTAAAAAATCAGGAACAATCCAGCAAAATGACTGTGGTGATGTAATAGTAAACATCAGAGCTGAGGCCACATGGAGAAGTTTGTTTTCAGTGTAATACTGAAAGAGAAACTTTGTGCCAACCAGTAATGATAACGATGAAGCAAACAGACTGATAAAAGGCAAATTCACTGGACCAGAGCTTCTAGGTATTCATTGACATATACCTTGCAGGAACCCAGGAAAAACCTTAGCCAGTAAACCTGGCAGTCAAGAGGTGAGCATTCATGAGCCAAAACAGAAATAAGAAGTCATCGAAAGATAGATAAAAATCTCACAAAGGAAGTCTCTAGACTTAACCGCAATTTGTCATTTGGTACTGAATCTATTTAGAACAGAAAGAAATCAATATTCTCTCTTCTTTCCAGAATCTGCCTTGAGGAGGGACTTAACCAAAACTGTAGACAATAGGATGTGCTTCCCATGCCTGGCACTTGAGGCCACTTGCATAAGATTTGAATTGGCTTTCCAAAAGTGGCACCACTGCTCATTTAACAGTGAAAGGCCTGTAGCAGGACTTCTGATCCCCAGCACTTCTGTGGACTCTAAAATGGGTTCTGTAGAACAGCAGTGGTAGTTTTATCTTAACCTCTTTCACATGGGATTCCCTATTGCTGACTGTAGGAGGACACAATGTCAGCAGGTGACATTCCACACATTTGTAGAATCCTGTCTGGCTTCTCACCTTGGAGGCGTTTTGGAGGAGCTATGGTGGGCTGAACTATAGTGGAAATGCATGTGTCTGTGGGATGTGAATTCCGTTCATCACGCTCCCTCCTCCTGGTCGTTTTTTTTATAAGATTTACTTATTTACTGGAGAGAGAATGAAAGAACCCGGTGAGGGTCAGAGGAAGAAAAAGAGAAAAAGAGAATCCTCAAGCAGACTCCCTGAGCACAGAGCCTGACACGGGGCTCAATCCCAAGACCCCAAAATCACAATCTGAGCTGAAATCAACTGACTGAACCATCCAGGCACCCCTTCCCCATGTTCTTAAGGAGAAGTTGCAAGATCCCCAATGCTCTTTCTTGGCCTGTGAGATATAATAAACTGTCAGGCATTTCAATATTGCAAAAAAGAATTCAAAAGAAATGGAAAACCTCCTGTGTTTCCCCAATTGACTAAATCTGCTAAATGATACTTTATCAGGTTAATTTTGAAAGACAACCCATTTATTCATACAAAAAAAGCTGTCTCCACTATTTCACTTAATTATTGACTAAATTCAAGACGCTTGGGAATGAGAAGTAGATTTGCAAATACTGGAATCTTTTTCATACAATTAAAAGCACACTTAATGGTACCATGAAAAGAATCTTCTTCTCCGTGAGCCAAGTGACCACATGATGTGCATTAGGTGTGCATTAGGTGAAATTCCATAGGTTTCACAATTGATTTTTCCCTATGAATTGTGCAAGCAAGTGTAACATTCAAAGCAAGTAATACTTTAAAGGACTATAATTAACAAAAACAAGCTCATGAAAAAATAAAAAAGTGAAAACGAATCGACTTCACCTTGAGAAAAGACCCTGAGTAACAAGTTGAGTAACATATTCAAGAACTTAATGCAGTTGCTAAGGAAACATCAATGGTTTACAAAAGAGGATTAATGGTAAGAAGGAACCAGACTCACATACCAGCCTGAGCTCATGTTTTCATTTTACAGGCAGGATAACAAATCGATGAGGGCCATCAGTTGAATCTGCAATATCTAAACAATGCCACGCCTAATCATGTAGTACATGGAACAGATGTGGACTCCCACCAGGAAAACAAAAACATACCAAATACAGCAAAGAAATGTACTGGCTTAAATGTACATAAAACAATATGCTAAAATGACCTGGAAAATAAGGCCACCTACCCAATAAATTTAAAATGAAGATAAACCTAGGGGCATCTGGGTGACTCAGTGGGTTAAGCATCTGCTTTCAGCTCAGGTCATGATCCCAGGGTCCTAGGATCGAGCCCCTGCATCAGGCTCCCTGCTCAGAGGGACCCTGCTTCTCTTTCTCCTTCTGTCTTCTGTCTCTTCCCACTTATGCTCTCTCTCTCTCTCTCAAATAAATAAATAAAATAAGTTTGCCTAATGAAATTCTAACAGCTTGCAGAAATAGTTTTTATTTTTCTAATTTTATCTCCTTATATTTGGGGATATTTAAAATTATCCTTTAGGAATGTCATTTAAGGCTGAAACTTAGAAAAAGAAAAGCTAATGCTTTCAATCCTTCCAAACAACCAGCAACAAAGATTCTGACTTGTAGAATCACACTGGCCCATAGGATACCTTGGTCTTTTGCAAAGTGGGTGGAGGATATGAACCCCCTTTTTACCTTAAAGAATAGATCAATGCACATCATCAGCCTGACTTGGGAGGAGAAGTTGATGAGATGGGCTCAACCACCCCTCTGGGGTTGTTTGCTGGTTGACACTCCGCAGCCTGGGAACCCAGGAGGTGTGAGGGACAACAGGAAGCTCCTGATCTTGACCTCTGACAGAGGTTTGAATAATCTCATAAGGAAATGTCAAATAAGCATCCTAAAAGAGTATAAAATAAGACCAAGAGTTGTAGCCTTATTTCATTAACTAGTTCCCTTGAACCACGCAAAAGTATCAGAAAATACAGCTTTTGCATTTGGAGGACCTCCAGCCCCATAGGAATTCTCTGGTTCCCTACTTCTATTTTCCCAGAGGCCCCATTCCCTTCCCACAAATGACACTCTGATCCTCTCTTCCCTTGAAAAACTCACCTTTCCTCAGAACTCCCTTCACCTCTAGGAAAAGTCTACTTCCATGAGAAGTCTATGGACGCCTTTGTCTCTTCCTGCATATAGCACCTCGCCACCTCAAGACTTCAGCAAAATTGTAATAGAAGTTTTCCTTTCCGACGGACGCCTGGGTGACTCAGCAGTTGAGCATCTCCCTTCGTTGAGCATCTGCCTTCGGCTCAGGGCGTGATCCCGGAGTACCGGGATGGAGTCCCTCCTTGGACTCCCCTGCAGGGAGCCTGCCTCTCCCTCTGCCTGTGTCTCTGTGTCTCTCTGTGTGTCTCTCATGAATAAATAAATAATATCTTTTTTTAAAAAAAGCTTTCCTTTCCTCAGGTACTTGCTGATTCTGAGGGGAACCATGGACTGTGCACCCATGAATAGAAGCCAATAGAAGCTCTTCACCAATAAGGGCTGCAGCCATGTTCCTGCAGAACCAACCAAGAAAGGGGAATATAATCATAAAAGGTGAAAGTACGTCATTCCCATTCACAGGGTCTTCCTCCTACCTTTTAAGAAATCAGACTGTTGGTGTTATTGCATTCAGCCACTGTTGCTCCCTTCCTGCCTTGCTTTCATTGCAAAGCTCTCATCCTTCACACAAAAGCATAAGGGCTCTGCCCAAACCATCGTCATAGACTGTGCAATTATTGATCACATTGTCTCAGATCCCATTTGCTTCCCCAGTAGCGGGGAGGGGATATCGGTTAGTGTTGCTGTCTACACAGATTCCTCTTTCTGGGGTCTACGATCATGTTTTCAGAAATACAAAAATACCTGCCCAGGGTTGCTTGACCTACCATCATTTTTTTTTGACTGGGTTTTTGTCTGACCATCACAGCTGAGTTATCAGTAAAATTGTTGGACAATTTTATGACAATTGGTCATAAATAACAACAGGATCAGAGATGACCAAAAAAAAAAAAAAATAGATCAAATGCTCATACTTCCATAATAACTTAATTATAAAAGTAATTGTAGTCTACACCATTACATGCCCAGATATTTATTCACTCATTCAACAAACATTTAGTGGAAATAAATATTTCCACTTCCAGCCACATGTGAAGGGCAGGGTGATAGGGAAGAAAAGCCAACAGCAGCTCATTCCCAGTCAATGGAGCCTTTCCTCTCATCTCCCACCACTGCCCAAGCTCTCTCTCCTTCCTCATGTTTTATTGCTCCCTAAAGTGAGAAACTGGGCACAGGAGTTCACGTCGGGGTGGTGCGGATAAGTGCTGAGTTGGCTTCCTCACACAAAGTGGCAGCCTGGGAACCTGCCCCACAAGCACCTGTCCTCCCTCCCTGCAGTCTCCCCAGGATTTGCCACCATCGCTCTAAACTGTTCTAAGCGGTGCTGGGGTTCAGCTTTCTGGACAAGCATTGACCTCAGACACAAGCACACCAGGGGTGATTTCCTTTTTGAATGCAGGTGGCGTGCAAGGCTATCCACAGGTCTTCTCCTTGATGGTGGGACCACAACACACCAAATGTCCCGTAAACTCATAGGAAGGGTGGCAGCCAGTTCCCACGGTGAGTACACACGGCCAACTTCCCTAGATGGGAGACCAGGGATTTTCCATTGAGGACTTTAGGGTTGTTGTTGTTGTTATTTACTTGAGTGTAGTTGACATACAATGATACACGAGTTTCAGGCCCGGCCTTTGTAATTCAACTTCTCTGTACATTATGTTCTGCTCACCACCAGCATAGCTCCCATCTGTCCCCATGTGACACGATTACCATTCCAGTGACTATATTTTCTATGCTGTGCTTCTATTCCCATGACTTAGGCATCCTGTAACTGGAAGCCTGGATCTCCCACTGTCCTTCACCCATTCTGTCCACCCCTCCGAACCCCCTGTGTTCTGGCAAACATCAATTTGTTCTTTATATTTATAAGTCCATTTCTGCTTTCTGTGTATTTATTTGTTTTGCTTTTTTAAATATTCCACACATAGATAAAATCGTATGCCATTTGTCTTTCTCCATCTGACTTACTTCACTTAGCATAATACCCTGTAGGTCCATCCGCATTGCTCAACAATAAAACGACAGCACCATGGGACAGAGAGGGCGGGGCACCCAAGGACGATAGAATCGTTCTCTCTGTCATTACAGCCATGGCTTCTGTTGCTCTGAGTATCGAAGTGATGCCCTTGTGCTGCCCTCTGGCTATGTCTGAGGAAGCGTGTCTAAGCCTCCAGCAATGCAGAAGCAGAGCAGCAAGCGTGAGGTTTCCATGCAAAAGCATCCACCTCAACAAAGCAAAAAAAAAGCTTTGAAAAATCTCATAGAATTCGCAGCTCCCCAGAGTCAGGCATTGCTCCCAAGTACACATATCCACACAAAGCACCTGTATAAGGCATATATTTTCCTCAATACAATCATGCCAAAAATATATCCCCCCTGGCAGGACCAATGATGGGTAAGCAAACTGGTATACGTTTTCAACAAGACAATTGTGGCCTCACTTCCTTTTTCTCCCTTCTCTCCAGCTACATTCTTTTTTTTTTTTTTTAAGATTTATTATTTATTCATGAAAGACACAGAGAGAGAAAGGCAGAGACATAGGCAGAGCGAGAAGCAGGCTCCCTGAAGGAAGCCCAATGCGGGACTCGATCCCAGGACCCTGGGATCATGCCCTGAGCCAAAGGCAGATGCTCAACCACTGAGTCACCCAGGCATCCCTCTCCAGCTAAATTCTGACGTCTTTTCCACCTTTCCTATATTTTCTTGATTCCTCTCCTCCGTGTGTTCGGTATTTGTTCCACATGTTCCAGAATAACCTGGGCCTCAGAAATGAAAGGGAAGTGGTTTGGGGACCTTCCAGAACTGCTGATACCTTCAGAATTCTGTGAGAAATGGGTGTCATCTCCGGGAAAGGGTGTCTTCGGATGCATTTCTGGTTTGGTGTTTTCTGCTTTGTCTCTGATTCCAGGGCCAAGCAATGGAGAAAAGAGATATTGCTGAACAAATCTGGAAAAGACAGACGTGAACAGGAGGAATGGAAATGCCTCCAGCATAAGTAACCCCATGTCTTAAGGTAAAAAGGAGAGAAGAGGGAACCAACTCCCTTCTTCCCTAAATGCACCTCACCTCCAAACTTTAATCCCACACACATAGTGAGAAAGCTACTGTGATGAGCACAAGCTTTAGGCCAAAAATTTGATAGGAAGAAATATAACATTATCTTAACTCAGTTTATACTTTGAACCCTCTTTCTCCTGAGGGATGAAAACTAAATTTTTATCAGCTCTGTGTCCTTCCTACTCTGAGGTTACATAATTCTGGGGCATTTACCTAGTGTCACGGTTGGAGGTGTGGCCTGGGGGAACAGACATCTGAGTCAGGTGGGAGCCTGCCCACCAGTGGGTGTCATCTGTGTCATAGTGGGGGGCTGGGCAAATAGCAGCAGTAGGGAGCAGAGAACACATTTTTTAAAACCCAAACTACCTTACGTGTCCTCATTTCTTCAAATAAAACCAGCTGGGCAGTCCCCTGGGAGACCCTTGAGCCAGAGCTGGTTCCAGCTCCAAGGACCAGGGAAGAAGCGCAGGGTTCGGTATAATTAAACTGTAAGTTATTCTGAAGGCCTCAGAAAGAAAGTGAGTATTGATGAATCTGGATAATATTTGAATCAAGGTTTCCAAATGCTTCTTCACAAATAACCCCCTACTCTTCTGGATTTGTATGTCTATCTAATCATGGTAAATAACTTTTAAAAATCCAATCTGTCCGATCGTTTCACTTAAAGCCAGTTCCCCCAAAGTTTTGCTGTCCTGTTTCTCTTTGCGTCTGCATATTCTAATAATTCCACATATTCTGTTAAAATCTGACATTTCTCAGGGCGTCTGGGTGGCGCAGTTGGTTAAGCTTCTGATTCTTGGTTTCGGCTCAGGTCATCATCTCAGTGTCATGAGATCGATCCCTGCATTGGGCTCCGTGCTCAGCATAGAGTCTGCTGGAGATTCTCTGCCCCTCCCCACTGCTCTCTCTCAAATAAATAAATAAAATCTTTCTGTAAAAAGTAAAATAAAATAAAATCAGACATTTCTAACGTTTCAAAAGCTTCTGATACACGACTCCAATAGATGCCTCTGCTATATGCTTTCATTCTGTCTCTACGTATCAACTATCGATCCACCTACCTACCTAATTAACTATCTTCATAAGATTCATGTCTCTTGGGGATCCCTGGGTGGTGCAGCGGTTTGGCGCCTGCCTTTGGCCCAGGGCGTGATCCTGGAGACCCGGGATCGAGTCCCACGTCGGGCTCCCGGTGCATGGAGCCTGCTTCTCCCTCTGCCTGTGTCTCTGCCTCTCTCTCTCTCTCTCTGTGTGACTATCATAAATAAATAAAAATTAAAAAAAAAAAGATTCATGCCTCTCAGCTCCTAAGACTCTTTGGACAATCATACGTGTTAAATACCTGCCTCCCCTGAGAGACTGTAAATTCTATTAGGACATGGATTGTGCCGGTGGTGTGGTGGTCTCCACTGTTTCCTGGGGTCTAGCAGAGGAGGTGACACACACAAGGGATGAAGAAATAATTGTTCAATGAGTGAATGGTTCTTTTCTGAGAGCAGATACTTATTATCATTGCTTATCAATTTCCCGGGATGCTAACTCTATTATAGTCACCAACTTACCCTCTAACAGTCATGAAACATGTGCCTCTCCCTACTGGATCCCATCACGATCCCTCAAATACTTGCTATGTGGTGTTGCACAGCCCATCTGCACAGATCCACCTCAATGCTTAGTCTTTCACTCAGGAAATGCACATGAATTTGAGCATTGGTACCGTGTGAAATAGTTCAGATTTGCTCTATTTTTTAAATTGCTCAAAAGAGTGTGTATTGTTACTAAGGGTGTATTTGTATTCACCTCACAGCCTGTCATGACCCATCAGCCTGCTGAGACATAAAAATGAAGGGCAGCTGCTCTAGACTTGTGCTTCTAAAGTTTACTATGCGTACAAATCACCTGGTGTTTTTGTTAAAATGCATATTCTAACACAGTAAAGCTGGAGTGGGGCCTGGAAGTCAGCTTTTCTAACACATCCCCCCAGGGCTTGCCTCTCTACTAGTCTGTGGACCATACTTTGAGTAGGAAAGATTACTCCTCATCAAGCCAATCGAAATAAAGCTTAGAAAGTGTATAGCCTAAAAAAATAAAAAAATGTTTACATCTCTCTTAAAGATTTTTTTTCTTTTTCACACTTTTTTATCGCTTACTTTTATTCTCTCATTTCGCTCACATCTCCCAATGGGAAGTAAGTTTGGCACAAATATCTTTAACAATAAAAATAACCTAAAACATAGTAATTTTTATTACTTCCAACAGTGCTGCAATGAAATGCACATGTCTCCCTGTATAAACCAGCAAGATTTTCTCTGGGTTTACTTATACCCTGAAGGCGAGTCCTTCCTTCGTAGCAGAACTACATCTCCAACTTTATGTGGTATGTCCATCTGGCTCTACTCATCTTGCATAATTAAAACTTTATTAACAACAGCTCTCCATTTTTTTAAGACTTTTTTATTTTTATTTATTCATGAGAGACTCAGAGAGAGAAAGAGAAGCAGAGACATAGGTAAAGAGAGAGGTAGGCTCCCTGGGGGGAACCTGATATGGAACTGGATTCCAGGATCCCCAGATCACACTCTGAGCTAAAGGCAGATGCTCAACCACTGAGCCACCAGGCATCCCTCTGTTGAACAACAGCTCTCTATTGCTCCCACCCTGCAGCCACGTTTGTACACTCTGCCTCTATGAGTTTGGGTATTTTAGATACTACCTAGAAGTAGAATCATGAAGTATTTGTCCTCTGTGACTGGTTTATTTTCCTCAGCATTATATCCTCCAGGTTCATCTATGTTGTCACAAATGGCAGGATTTCTTTCTTTTTTAAGCCTGAGTAATATTCTATTGAATACACATACCACATTTTCTTTATCCATTCATCTGTCAGTGGACACTTGAGTTGTTTCCATGCCTTGGCTATTGGGAATAATGCTGCACTAAATGTGTGAGTGCAGATATGTCTTCCGGATTCTGATTTCCCTCGAATTTATGCCCAGAAGAGGGATTGCTGGATCATACAGTAATTCTACTTTTAACTTTTCAAGGGGCCTCCACATTGTTTTCCACAGCTGCTCTACTGTTTTTCTGGGTTAGGACACCAAAAACACATGTAACAAAAGCAAAAGTAGACAAGTAGGACTGCATCAAACTAAAAGGCTTCTCCACAGAAAAGAAATCAACAGGATGAAAAATCAGTCTACAGAATGGAAGAAAATATTTGCAAATCATGTATATGATAAGGAATTAATTTCTAAAATGTATAAAGAACTCCAACAACTCAATAATAAAAAAATAATAACTGGATCAAATACTCTATAATTTCTTTCAAAGCCTAAAATCATTACTTACTATATATGAGGTCTTTTTGTTCTTTTGTTTTTTTTTTCTTATCAAATTCCCCTGGTAAAATGAGAAACAAAGGGAAGGAAGAGGTCACAGAAAAACAGAAAATTTTACAAGCAACATAAGTTCTATTATTGTTCAGATTTTTACATTAGTATTCAATATTGGGGGGATAGGGATTATCTCACATATTTTAGATTTTTTAGAACAAAAGGAAAAAAATCAAGAGTGTGGATCCTTTCACAAAGAGCCTTAATCTGGATGTTTTTTCCAGAAGGAAATAAACCCAAAGGAGGAAGGTGTCTCTTGGCAAACCTGTTCTCAGTTGCTAAGTTCTAATTATGTCATCACTGCCTTGCCTTGGTACTAAGGGGAGGACTGATTTAGTTCTGACACTCCCTGAAGCTCAGGAGCAAGTGACTCACCTTTTTTTTTTTTTTAATATTTTTATTTATTCATTCATGAGAGACACAGAGAGAGAGGAAGAGACATAGGCAGAGGGAGAAGCAGGCTCCCTACTGGGAGCCTGATGTGGGACTCAATCCCAGGACCCCAGGATGATGATATGAGCCAAAGGCAGACGCTCAACCACTGAGCCACCCAAGCGCCCCTGTGAGTCACCTTTCTTAATTCCTGTGGAGTGTCTCTCTCTCTTTATACTTCCTTCACCCAAACTCAGAAAACTCTCTTTCTTTTACCCATTTTAAATCCACTGGAGAACAAAACGTGTTCTAGAATAAGTTGTTCTAAAGAATGGAACATCTAGAAGTCAGACTATATATTCTTGAACGGTACTAAAAAATACACAAATGAAAGGACACTGAAATAGCTCCTCTTTAGAAGCAATGAGTCACTTTTCCAGCTTTCACTGCTTCACTCGGTATAGGAATACCCTTTCTTCTATGATATCTGCTACTTTCCAGTAATCTACGAACAGAGTGTATTTAGCCGAGATATAGCTGGGGAACACAAGAAGAATCTTCCTGCTAAATCCACATTATGTCACTTTGTCTTCACATTTCTCTGTAACTTAAAATAGTCCATCCAAATTTTCCAAGCATTGGAAATCCAATTATGCCTAAGTTTAAACTTGGGGAAATTGTTACCTTGAAGTTTTAAAATTTGAAATGGTCTGAAGAGTCAAGAAGGTCATCAGTGATCCATTAAGCCATACATAAACATGTTAATGCAAAATAACTTCAGAAATCACTTATGAGAAGCAAATGCTTACTTTCTATTTAATTCTGAAACTTCCAATGATATATCCCTCTTAGTCCAATTTCACACCCTTTCATTTAGGCAACAAGTTAAACCTCCTGGAGGCACTTGTTTTCTTTGCTTTTCATGTAGTTTACTATTCACTCTGCCCTGCTTTTCCTTTCTACTCATTTATCCATGTGAAAAATGTGTTGACATGAAATATTTTAATATGGAAGAAAAATCTTTACATGATTCATTCTCCTCCAGCAGCTATGAAAGTTTACACTATTGTTACTCTGCATTGCTCATATTTTCACTTGCTGCCTAGGAGACCCCCAAATTATATTTCTTTATCTGAAGTATCAGAGCCTCTGTTTCCATTAAAAATTAATAAATGCAGTATGAGTTATAGCACTAATACAGTAGACTCGAGAAAATTAATAAATTAGATCATGGAGTCATAAATTGCCCTTAAAAAAAAAAAAGCTGAAACTTGCCACTCCCTTTTCTTCTCAACTTGTCTTGGCAGCTATTTGATTCCCTCTCCTCTGTACAGAATTCTTCCAATTGTCACGAGCGTTCCAGCTGGATCTCAGGAGCCTAGAGTGCCTTCCTTCCCAGACCACACAATACCTCATGGCTCTCAGTGTCCATCATTGTCTTCCATGTGAGTCTAAACCAGGATACTTCTTACCCTGTTTGTTGCTAAATAAAACCTGTGACTCTTGGCTTCTGAGTACTGTATCTAAAACATGCCATGCATCAGGCATTCAGAATAAAGTCATGAAAGCAAAAGCCACCCCCCCGCCCCCCGTCCCAGCATGTCTAGGTCGACTACTTAATTCCTGACTTCTAATCTCTCAGAAGGGGAGAATATGAGGCAGCAATGAGAGAATGAGTTGGGGTCTAGGAAGGATCTGGGTTCGAATCCAGACACACCTAGTTGACCTTGAGAAAATCATTTACATTTTTTTGTCCCTTCTATGTACTGAAGATGATTAAATGAGCGGGGATAGGAAGAATAGCCAGCATGCACTCAATACATAAACAATACTCCAGGGATTTGATACCTTCATAATATACTTTAGAAGAATGTTTGAACAGTGTTTCCTTTTTTTGCTCATTACCCACAACCCTCCTCTGCTCACCTACCCTATCCCCTGCTGGTTTTGGGTTCACTGTACAAGTGCAATTTTAAATCCTCTGGCATTCCTTTTAGCCTGGGTTCTAAATTTACGTTCCGATAAGAATATGTATCCAAAATGACTGAAATATAAAATAACTGAGAGAAGCTGTCGTGTATGTGTCTCATTTGTGCTCTTGGCATTTTAATTTATGGAGGTGACTGAGTAACACTACAGAGGCCACTGGTACTGAAAGAAGAATGTAGTACTTACATTTCTCTAGAGAAGGAGGCACCATGTCATGCAGGGCCACATGGGAAGAACCAGGGTTTGGTCAGGAGGCGGAAGCAGGGGCAAGGGGAAAGCCTCAGCTGTAGCCTTCTTTTGGTGTTTCCACAGGAAAGACAAGGCAGGACAAGGGGAACAATATAGGATTAGCTATTTTGAATAATTCTGGACTATTTAAACTGCAGAAACAGTTTCTAGCTGCCTGGTACCTGACCCTGGGATGATTTAGGTCAGGAGAAATATTGGCTTGATGTGTGTAGATTAATAGAAGTTGTTGGGTGAATAAATGGTCAGATTGGCTGATTTGCATTTGAAAGGCACACTGCCTGGGGAGGGATGGGGTGGGCTCTATTATCTCTTAAGAATTGGCTAGCCCTGGGAGGGGCAGTCACTCCCCAGCCAGCAAGCTTTTTTAAGATGGCAAAACATCCTAATATAATGAAAATAAAAAAATATGATTAATGCAATAGGGAAAAGAAAAAGGATATGCCCTTGTATGACATGAAAGGGAAACATTCCAAAAATGAAAAGAGATTAATGCCACTTTTAATAGAGATATTTCAACCATGAGGCCTTTCTTTGGCATAGTGAAAATGCTGTTTTTTAATTTTTTAAAAAAAATTTAATGCTAAATTTTTAAAGATTTTTTAATGCTAAAATTTCTTAGTGAACTTTTCATCAGTGGCTCCAAGCAACTGTGTCCACACCAATTCTTTGTCTGTGAATATTTGATATAAATATGGGGATGAAGGAAATACCTTTCACTTTTTTTAGTCACCTTTGCTTCAGTGGGAGTAATGGGAGGTATTCAGTTTTCTAAGTCAGGATGAGTCAGGCTAGGAAATATAAACCTTGCCTTTTCTTCCCACACCTACCTATATCCACATCTCGGCTTCCAAATCAGCATTCTCTGCTTCACCTGTGTAACAATCATTCTTTGAGGACTTGACTTCTGTTAGAAACTACGCCATGCCCTAGAGCTTTAACATCAGTAAAACCATGCAACCTTCCTAGGAGCTCAAAGTCCCTGAAAGAGGCTAATATGTTTCAATGGGATAAGGAGATTAGTAAAGTTTATTTAAGTAGATAGTAGATTAGCAAAAGTAGATTAGTAGTAAGTAGATAAGTCATGTCTGTGCTGCTCGAGTCTGTGCTGTCCAATACAGTACCTACTAGCTAGCTCAAGTCATGAATGAGCACTTGAAATATGCCTCGTCCAAATTGAAGTATAAAGTATATGCTGGTTTCATAGACTTGGGTAAGAAAAAAAAAAGGATGAAAATACTCATCAATATTGTTATATTGATTACAATATTGAATACCGATAATATTTTTGATATGAGTTAAAATTATTAAAATTAAATTTACACGTTTCTTTTTTTGTCAGTGTGGCTATTAAATTTTTTATCACATATACAGTTTGAATTTATGACTTTAATTACATTTCTACTGAACAGTGATGATCTAACTCCTACAAGCGGTCCTTTAGACACCAAGCATCAAAAAACAAAGCAAAGCAAAATTTAAAAACCCCTGAGGGATCCCATTATGCTCAAAGTCTTCGGTGCTGATCTACTCATCTCACCTGTCCATGTTCACAACAATTGACCTAGAGAAAGCTTCTGTTACCTCCCACATCAGTAAACAGCAGATCCCAAATGAACTCTTTTTCTGTTTATCAACAACCTTATAATTACATCCCTTGTATAAGAACATTTGATTCACCACACTGTAATGTCCATTTTTCTTCCTAAACACTAACTCTTATATAAATGTCCAGTGTCATATTGCCACTCAGATCCATCCAATATAGATTACTCATCATCTTCCAGAAACTTTTCTCTTACCGCTATGCTTTTACTCTCTATTTTGGAAAGCCCGCTCCACAAAATTTACCTGTAACCATCCTACTCAGACTATAACATATCAGCTCAGAATTAACATAACAGCCCAGAATTAATCTTTCTCTTTTCAGGTACTTTGAGGTCTTTGCTGGCATCTCTTTGATGGCACTTACAACATGGTATCTTGCAGTACTGTTGATTGTGTATATTTTTTTGTATCTTTTCCAAAACTCTAAGTACCTTGAGGGAAGGATACATTTATATGGCCCTCAGGACAAAATCTTATATTCAGTAAATGAAAGTAAAATGTGATTTGAAGTTTGCAAGGTATTGGAAGGGAGAGAGTCACCCCTGGTTTGACGCAGAGCGCATAGCAAACTGAAATGACTTCCAGGTAACAAGCACTTCTGTAGCGAACCTACTTGCAGGTGATGTGTGGTAACATAGCATTAAGAACTCACACAGCAGTCGTTTTTCATGTTGGCTTTTCAGTGAAAGCATTGATAGGTTGATCATGAGTAAGAGAGAAGCAACTACAGAGATCATGACTGGAAGGGCAATCCCAACATCCCTCAACACCTGCTTGCTTATTAGACTGGACTATATCACACGTGAAGAAGTGACCCATTTGATACATACAAGGCAAATTGGAACAATCAATAAACAACAGGTTAGGAAACTAACCCAAAAGAAACATTCTAGAAAAGCTAACTATGAAGAAGGCATCTTCAGGCCATGAATCACAGCTAGTTTTAATCATAGAGCAAGGATGAATTGGGCATTTTTGCATGTCATGTCCTCAAGCAGATTATACTTTCCAAGAGGCCTGAAACCATGTCTAACACATCTCTTTGCTTAAGTACCCATCACATCAATGGGTACATAGTGGGTTGTATAATATTTTTTGAAAAAGGAAATTTTATTTCCATCCAGCAGGTGGCCATCTGAAATTACTTGAAATGTCACATCCAGGTGGACAGAATAAATTAATTTAAATAAATTTTAGTTGATTTAAATAAAGTTTTGCCTTAAGAGAGTATGGATAATGAGCCACCATAACCCCAGAATGTTTTTTTAAGGCAAAGATATTCTTTTCCTTGTTGAGATAAGCAAACTATGGAGAAGTAGGAAAACGTAAATATCAAGACAGATTGATTTCTAAAAAAGAAGTCAACTGGTTCAAATTGCAGGATCCATTGAGCTGATATGGGTTAGCTGATATTTCTGAGAGTCCCAAATCTTATGGTGGAGGCATTGCCTCATGAGTCTGATGGGGAATGATAGGCAGATGCGAAAAATAGTCTTGATTCTAGGGCAGTCATGTGGCAGTCATGAAAGCATCACTGACTTTCATAATACAAGCCAGGGACTTCATACAGACATCAATGAGGGGAAAGTAACAAAAAGGGCTCACCCAGGTATATGGCCTCAACCAAGGATTATGGCATCTGAGGCAGGCTTCTGTCTCAGCAGAAATTTCAAAACAAACCAGGAATAATACAGAACCCTTTCTTACAACCTCAATGAAAAAAAGTAAGGGTTAGAGAAGTATCTGCCTCCACAGACAGAAAGACAGACAGAGGAAAGAAGTGATGAAAGGCTCTCAAAAGGGTATATATTTTTATGGGACTTCACAAAGGATGGAATAATTCTACATGGAAGGATCAGAGAAAGTTTCATAGAAGCAGCACGGCAAGTATCCAGTACAGCAAAGCTGTCTTAATCCTAGCCCTAGACACTGGTTTGATGGAGCTTGGCCCTCATTAACCAAGGACCAATCCAGGATTTGGGTCAAGTCTTCAGAGCTAGGGTAGGCCAGTACTCATGATGGGATTCCTTTTTAATAGAGTAAGAAATCTGCCTTCATAAATATGTGAGAAGAACCAAACGGCTGTCGTTTGTCCTTCAATTCAAGCTTTTTGTGGAAATTGATTTTTTTTTAATGCAGTTAAAAAAAAAAAAAGAGGCTAAAGGTCTTCCTAGTCAACTTGGTAACACTCTTAATATCTATCTACCGGGAGTAGCTGTTATGAGAAGGGATTGTTGTGCCTCGTAGAGCAAAAATACTCTTTCCTAAACAAAAGGCATAGAGATGGGAAAAGAAGAAATACAGTCTCTATTTGCAGATGATATGAATATCTACATAGAAAATATTGATGAATCTACCATAAAAAGGAAAAAAATTTCCTAAAACAAAATTTGTCAAGGTTACAGAATGCAAGATTGACACATTCATATCAATCATATTCCTATGATTGCTTATTCTATGTTGCTTGTTACAAGCAACAAATATGTTGAGACCAAAATTTAAAATATGATGCCATTTATTATCACTCTCCCAAAAGGAAATAGTAAATAGTATATAGTAAAGCCTAAAAAGAGGATATGAAAAAAGCACGTGCAAGATCTGCATGTTAAAAATTATATCCTGAGGCAAGAAAGCAAAGCTTTAAGTAAATCAGCACGTTGTGTACACGGATTGGAAGATTCAATAAAGCAAACATGAAAATTGTCCCCAAATCAATACATAGGTTTAATGGAAGTTCTACAGAATCCCAAGATCTTTGTACATCTAGAAAATCTTACTCTAAAGTTTATATGGGAAGGCTAATAATAGACTAACAAACTAGAATAACAAACAATTTTGAAAAAGAAGAAAGTTGGAGAAATAATTCTATAGATGACTTACTACATAGCTACAGTAGCCAAGACAGTATGGAGGAATGTAAATCAATGGAATAAAGAACCCAAAATAGATCTCCACAAACATTCCCAACTGAATTTGGACATAAAAGCTAGAAAATTCATGGAGGAAGAGTACACTTTTCAGCAAATGGATGTTAGAGAATAAAAAGATAAGCTACAGACTGGGAGAAAATATTTGCAATCCACTGATCTGACTTGTATCTAGAATACAAAAAGAACTCTCAAAATCCAACAATGAAAAACTTTTCAGTTAGAAAATGGGCATAACACATGAGCAGAGATGAGTGGCAAATAAGCATATAAAAAGATGTTTATCATCATTAGCCATTAGGGTAATGCAAAAATTAAAACCATGCTGAGAAATAACCACACTCGGATTAGAAAGACTCATGAAAACTGGTGTGGGGGATGTGACATGAGCAAGATTCAAGATGGCAGAAAAGGAATTTCCAGTGCTCTTCTCTGCCCAGAAACATCAGTTAGAACAACTCTTCACTCTTGAAAATAACTACAGAAGCTAAGGATTCCAGGTGAGGGTTTATAGCACTTGAATAGTGTAAGAAAAGACTCATGAAGCAGATAGAAGAGGCAGTTTCACGTTACTCCTGGCATTCCTCCGCCAGCAGCATGCACCCCAGTGTGAACAGAGAAACCCTCCCTGTGGGGGAAGGAAAATGAAGTAAGGACCCACTTCCCCAGAGACCCCAGCGCTGACTGGTTCACTGGACCCCAGGTGATTCCTGTAGTCCAACCTCAAGGAGGGCTCCTGCAGACTCCAGCTCTGGACCCCCCCAACCCAGCGCCACCACCAGGCACCAGGCAGCTCCCTGGGATCAAAGCTCCCTTCCAGCTGACCCCAGCACCAGGCTGGCCCCCCGGCAGCACCAGCCTTCTGGCCTACAGCCATGAACCCAGATGCAAGGCCCAGCCCAGGGGTCCTCCATAGTCCCTGATCCCGACTCCCCTAGACCTAGGACCCAACCTTGCATGTGGACCATTTGGATTTCAGGTAAAGTTCCACCTAACGATTGACTCTTATACCAACTTTCTTTGCCAAATATTTCTCTCAGAGACCTTATGGGGAGGCCTTGCTATGTCTGGGATCACATTCCTACATTTTGGGGTTCCCTGGTCAGAAGATAACCATAAGAGCATTGTGATCTTATCCCTAATTCTAATGCAATCACTTGTCATATATAAACAAACCTATGTCGAACTGTTCAAAAGAACAGTTGTTAGGTGAAACTTACCCCTGAAATCCAAGAGACAGTAACTATGGCAAACCAGACTGGGCCACAGGGAGCCACCAGTTTCCCTAAATCATTTGCATTTTACTACAGTGATTCTACCTCCTAAGTATAATTCAAATAATTTCTTGGACTATGCCTATCAAATCAATATTTCTCCTCCTAGGAAAGGAGCAAGGGAAAGAATAGAATGAGGAGTTTGATAGTATACATAGAATTTTCTATTTGAAATTTTATTTTAAAAAGAAAGGAAAAAATTACTTGAGAAGCATTTACTCAGTATTATGACCTGTCTTCAATTACTCTCTGTTCATCAGGGGTAGCTAACATCCATTCTTCTCTAAATCTAAGCCTAGTCATGGTCTCCTTCCTTCTCATTTCTCTTGCTCTGAGTCATCGTTTTGATCTGCTTTCAGGTCCTATGCTAATCGGTGTCCCAAGCTGACCCATGCAGGTTCATTTAAGTGAAGCAGTGCTGTTGTGCTTCTTGAAAAGAATTTTTGTTTCTTCTTCTCTTCTTGCTCAACATGCAATCCTTAAATTCTCACATCCTGATCTGCATTATTCTCTGCTTGCTATGATCTATGCAATGCTGAAGTGATGAGGCACATCTACATCACTGATGTGCCCCTCTGGTAATGTGCCCTACAGAATGCTGCATGTCCTGCTGGAGCGGAGGGAGGGGTATTATGAGTCCCTAGATGGAAAGGAAAATTAGTTTGGATAGTACTTAGAAAACTATCCAAAATCTTTATATTCAAGTCCCTCCTTCCACCTGACCCACTCTCTGAGTAGAGGCAAGGGGAAAAAAATTAACAGTTTTATTTTTTATTTGGGACCCATTTTTCATTTGGGACTCTTCTAACTTCTGTGCACTCCTTATGTTGTTGAAGACTGACTCTACCTTTTCTGTCCCCACCCCAGAAAGCCTGGGGAAATATGTGCTACTCCTGGAGCATCAGGTAACTCAGGGCAAATCCTCTGTTTCCTCTGGCCCCTGTGGTTGGCTTATGTTTGATATTCACGAATATACTAAGGATATTATTAGTGATATTGAGAAAAAAGTGAAATCCTGGATCTAACAGGAATAGAGGGCAAATGAAAGGCAAACACATACTACATGCAAGTCAGAGATGAATGACAACTATGGTCTTAATCAGAGTTTTGGAAAAGACTTTGTGTGACTCCTGACTCACACAGAGGGAAAGCAATTTACATTTCACATCTGAGACAGAACAATCTGTCACTTAGAAATATTTGGGTCAGTAATATCGTCAGAGAATGAAATCACGATGAGAACGTGAGAGTGATCCCAAATAAACTGGATAATCAGAAAAATTCCAAGACAAGAAATCTTCCTTTAATTTCCTTCATATTTATATATATATGTGTGTGTGTGTGAAATTATGTATATATATGTTTATATATTTATATTGTATAATATATTGTATATGCATATATGCATAATATTTATATATTATGTATATAAATTTATATATATTATATGTGCACAGATATATGTGAACTTATATATACATTTTATATATAATAAATTTATATAGTATAGATGTAATCTCTACTCTGCCACTAAGAGATTGGCAGATGATAGGTGGTTTACAAATTTTATCCAGATTAGAAAATTATTAGATTCTCTGCATCTTTACCCTATGATGGAATTTTACTTACAGTAAACATTTAGAATTGTTAGCAGGAACAAAAAAAGAAAAAATGGTTTCTTAAGGAAGCATATTGTGATATGGAGAAAAGATAATATAGGCATATACAGGTATGAAGAAAAAGAATAAATTGAAATATTTCATTTTTCAACAAAATGACTTCGGATGTGTCTTTAAAGGATTTTCTATTTAAACTATCATTTAAAAATTATCTACTTTATAGATCTTGGGGCTTAAAAATAATGGTTGCTGCTATATACAAATACTTTGTGAAAAAAACATTAAAATCACATATGTGTAAACATTTAAGGCTGGTTATCAGCAGCAGAGCTGTCTTTGTTTACCATAAATGTCAGACTCAAATTCCTCCAAATTCATTTGTGCTAAAAAGGATGTCACACTTCAGTTCACTACATCCTTACAGTGTGACTAACAGAGATTTTTGCCCATGACCAAAACTCAGCTGCATTGTCTAGGCAATACTTTATTGTATCCTAAAGCATCCCTTCTACAGAAAAAAAAAAAAAAAAAAAAAACCTGAGCTGCCTGGTTTTTCCTCTAGAAACTGCTCAGCTGTCCTGCAGGTTTCTATTTGCACTCGGCAGCCTGGGAGGTTGCTAAGCAGCAAGCAATGCTTCTCTGCTCAAAGACCTGCTATGTTTCAGGGCCTTCTTGCTCTAGATTTTCTATTTAATGATAAAGGGACTTAATAAAGCAATATTGGCTGAGCTTTTACTTAAAACATATTCAATGTCCTTGATATAGTGACCATTTTAGTAACAGCACTTCATTTGTGTGGGGATCATAGTATGTTAGATTTCCAGTGTTATTCAGCAGTTATCATGTCTACATCCCCAGTTTACAGATGAAAAAACTGAAGCTCAGAAATGGGAAGTAAAATTTCTAATTTGTGGGTAAGTAAATTTTTTATATTCCTCAGAACCCACTCTGAGTATAAACTCCACCGTCAGGAAAATCATCAAGGAGAGTGAGTTGCTGAGACCAGATCAACACTGGATAAAGGATCCCCTCAGATCTAACAAAAAAAGTCCTTCTAAACACCCCTTACTTCTTTTCTTTGTCTCACATCAAGAAATGGATGAACAAAAAAAAAAAAAAAAAAAAAAAAAAACAAAAAAAAACAAATGGATGAACATCGGAAATCCAGAAAAATTCACATAATACATGTACATTTAAGTTCATTTAAACTCAGAATACATACGTTCCCTAAAGTCCATCTAAAAATACTGTAGGTTAAGGGACACCTAAGTGGCTCAGTGGTTGAGCACCTGTCTTCTGCCCAGGACATGGTCCCAGAGTCCTGGGATCCAGTCCCACATCAGGCTCCCTGCATGGAGCCTGTTTCTCTCTCTACCTGTGTCTCTGCCTCTCTCTTTCTGTCTCTCATGAATAAATACAAATCTTTAAAAAACAAATACTGTAGGTTAAAATCCCAATTCTAAATATTCTGGATGTCAAGAATATTCTCATACATTTTGAACTCATCAGTGCTTTGTCCTTCTTAATATTCATTGAGTACTTACTATGTTCTAGGAGCTTTACCTGTATTTAGATATTCATTCGTCTTAAAAACCCTAAAGATTGTTACAGTTATACTCTTCATCTTACAGATGAGGGAATTGAAACACAGAGACATTAAGTAATTTGGTGAAGGTCACAGAGCCAATAAGTGGTAGTATTAAGACCAAGATTCTAACTTACATGGTCTCGCTCCAGAGCTGGAATGTGCTTTTCACCACTGAATAATGTGATTGATCAAGCATTCGAAACATGCCACTCACTTTTGTTGACTTCTTCAGTTTTCCAAACCTTCTGAAGAAGGTTATCATTATTATTTCCATTTTTTAGATGAAGAAACTGAGATTTATAGAGATGAAGTCCAATGTTGCTAAAGCTGTGAAGTTATAGAACTGAGAAATAGACCCAGACCTTCTAACACACAGGGGGCAGCATTACTTTCTTTATAGCAGTACAGTCCAATAGAATTTTCTACATTTGGGACACCTGAGTGGCTCAGGGGTTAAGCGTCTGCCTTCAGCTCAGGTTGTGATCCCGGGGTCCAGGGATCAAGTCCCACATCGGGCTCCCTGCATGGAGCCTGCTTCTCCCTCTGTCTGTGTCTCTGCCTCTCTCTGTGTGTGTCTCTCATGAATAAATAAGTAAAATCTTTTTTTAAAAAAAAAGAATTTTATACATTGATGTAAATGTCCAGAATGGTAGACACTACTTGCATCTTTATTATAATTGTCCATACTGATATTACAACTGAAAACATAGGAACAAAGGACCTGATTTTGTATGAGAATTGAAGCATGAATTCCAATTGTTAAAATAATGTCCACAGAGCTGTTATCATAAATATCTTTATTCTAAATAAATCAAAGAAAAGACAAAACAAAATTTTAAAAAGTTAGGTAAAAAAAAAAAAGTCACACCTACTGCTACAATTTCCAAACGTAAGTGAAATAAAGTGATATTCTTTCTTGATTGTATGTACTTTATCCATTTTTTTTCTTGGAATCCTTTTTTATCCCCAAGTCAGACTTCGAACATCCTGGTTGATACTTTCTTTTAGATTCATTGCTTGGGTTTGCTTTCTCAGTACAAATATACTGATTTCATGCTCTTATTTATTAATCTAGTCACATATTAAAGAAATTGAACTGAACGATCAGTTTGACTGGTACAGTAGGTATAGACATGAGGATGTTCTCATGCCATCCATTAAAAAGATATACTTTCAATTTCCACACCTACATTGTAGTAGATAGGCCAGCCCAGTCATAATTAACAAAGCTGGAACAGAAATATGAGTTTATATATGTTATGAAATCCAAATTGTATCTTCTTCTCCCCTGCCCTGCTCCTACTAATAGTTAAATTCATGATTCACCATTCTACATGCTTAGGACTGCCTTGTCTCTAGCTCTGGCTTCAGTTTTTATTTTGGGCAACATTCACAGGTCAGCTATCACGGCAGCTCCTCTTTATGATTACCGTTGAACAGACTTCTGAATATTGGTCATATTATAGATGGAATGTTTGTGTCCCTCACCTTCAACTAAATGTGAAAGCCCTAACCCTCAATGTGCCTGTATTTGGAGGTGGAGCTTCCAAGGAAGTAAAAAAGGTTAAATGAGGTCAAAAGAGTGGGGCCTTGATATGATAGGATTACTGTCCTTATAAGAAGAGACACCAAGAAAGCACTCTCTCACACGCTCTCTCTCTCTCTCTCTCAGCCTTTCTCTCTCTCTCTCTCTCCCTCTCACACACACACATACACAAACATACACACACACACACACACACACACACACACACACACACAAGCTCAGAGGAAAGATAATGTGAGGACAAAGCAGCTGTCTCTGAGCCAGAAAAAGGATCCTTGCCAGAAATAGAACCCTGTTGGCACCTTGATCTTGTACTTTCCAGTCTCCAGAACTGTGAGAAAATAAACTTCTGTTGTCTAAGCCCTACAGTCTGTAGTATTTTGTTATGGCAGCCAGGTAGCGTAATATATATCTCTTGCTGACATGGGCAGAAAGTGACTGCCATGGACTCTCAAAGAACAGAGATTAGGGACCAGTCCTTTTCACAAGTTCAGAAAAAGTAGAAAAAAAATGGACTGATTGTCAACCAAGCCAATGTACAGATAGATGTCGCCCACAACTCTGCACCCTGAGAACAGATGACCAGGAATGGGCACTCAACATATTGCTCACAAAGTTAATAAGCCTCTAGAAAGGGTTCCAAGAGGACCAGCACTTGTGGAGGAGTAAGAAGCTCCGAGAAAGATCCACGTCATTGGGGTGGACATGGCACATTCAGAGTGGAAGAGGCCCAATTGTTGATATTTGAATCCAGTTTCAGCCAGGTGCAGGCTACCAATATCCCAAGGAGAAATTAAGGAGAATAAGCAATGCCAATTCAATTCCACACATACTTATTGATACGTACCCTGTACCAGGATAGCTCATAGCTACTGCAATAACATATATATGCACAGAGAGTATTAGTGGATCACAGAAGACAAACAATGATGGTAGTCATGGAGGAAGAAGTTGAGTAAAGAGATGCTCTTGAATGAGGTGATATTAGAATTAAAAATGCAAGGATATGAGAGAGGTAGAAAACAAGGGGAAAAGGACAGGTAGAGATGACAAGGTGAATATAAGTTTGAAAAGGAAAAAGAACATGGCAGACTGGGTGACCTCAGGCAAATTGATATCACTAAAGAGTAAATCCTAACATGGAGATTGGTGATATTTGTTGCTGGAAATCTATGTAGAAGTCAGATCATGAAGAGATGCATGTATTGTGCTAAGAAAATTGGGCATTATGTTATTGGTAATGGACATCTTTGAAGAGCATTAAGCAGAAGAGTTACGTGTTACATGTAAGTGGTCCCAATGGGAGTGTGAAGAAGGAACTGGTTCAAAGATCAATCCAAAAGTTTTTTACCAAACCAGGCAAGAGATAAGGAATGGTAACTAATTAGACTACTAAGACTATTAAGAGACAAGGTAGTAGTTAGTAGTTGGAATAGAGCATAGAGAACAAATTCAAAAACTAGTTACAGAAAGAATGGACAGGATTGCATGTCTGAAGGTGGAAGACAAGAAAGAAGACAAAAACAAGGTTGTTAGCTTGAGTGACTACATAGGTTATTGCCTCCAGGGGACACAGAGAATATGGAAGGTGACCACAGATGTAAGTTCAGTTCAGAAATCCTGAATTTTAATTTCCTCTTGCATAGGCAGGAGGTCATATACAGGCAGCCATTGGATACAGAAGTGTAAATTTTATTAGACATATTTGGGCTACAAGATGTAAATATGGAGATCAACAAAGTTTAGGAGAATATTGAAATAGATAAGATTAGTCAGGAAAGGCATGCAAAGAGGAAAGAATTTTCCCAACATTTTAATAGGAATGTGGAGGAGAAAGAGAAGCCTGGCAGGGAACAGCTACAATATAAGGAACATCTGGGATCTTACAAGCCAGGAGAGTAATTTGGAGTGATTGACAGCATCACTGAAACAAAGATACCAAGTGAATAAATACCAAAAATCCCATTTTAGTTTTGTAATTACTTGGTCACTGATAACCTTAGAACAGTTTCAGTGGAGTGGCTGGGATGGCAACCAAAGGCTGAAGAATAAAACATAAGTGGGAGGTAGGGAAATCAAGACAGGGAGTAGAGACTCTTCTTTGGAAAGGTATATATAATTCTACACCAAATATTACAGATCAAGGAGATTAAGAGAGACACGCAACAGCTCAATTAACCAATCTCTTCATGTCCAAAGGGAAAACATCCTATTAAGTTGTAAATAGCCCTTGTATTGGCACTACATGGAAAGGGAGATCAAAAACATCATGTTTGAACAATGAAAAACAAAGTTCTATTCTGAGTGGTGGACGAGATATAAAGAAATGCCAGATGCAGCCTGTGGTCCCCCAGGCTCACCATAGCACGTAGAGATGAGACTCAAAATAATCAAGAATAAACGGTCAGAGAGCAGCTGAGAGTCAGATCTTAAAAATGAATAAGGCACCAGTGAATGTTTACTTCTTTGTTCATATGCAACCTAACTATTCTCACTTATTATCTCTTTCAAGGAAGTCACTGAAAGGATGTGACCACCAGTTGACCTGTGAGCTAGACCCCTGGCAATCAGAGGCTCTTTGTTCTTGGCATGTATGATCTGCCCACTGTTTCAGCACTAGAAGCAAGCCTTAAGAGAGGAATGTGTTATTGGGACCATCTGGATTAGATATATGACTCAACCCCACCCATTGAGGCCTCTATATAAACTCTTAAGATTTTGCTGGATGGGTACTGAGATCTACTCATCTTGTGGCCACCAAAGACAAGCCTTGTATGCAAGTTCCTTCCCCTATTAAAACTGCTGTCTACAGATCGGGAACAGCTTGACTCTTTCTTCAGTCTCTTTCTGCCCTCCATATACAGGCGCCAATTCCAGATTTTATGAGAAGAACTCTCCAGGTTTTGAACCAATACCCTTCATTTGAAAACCTGACTCCTGACAACTAAACTCCCAGTACATTCCCTTGCAGCCCCTAAACTACTGGGTAGAGTTAATACCATTGCCCCTGGCTCCGGGGGGGGGGGGGGGGGAGGCCCTTTGATCGCCCCATCTGAGGCCATTTAGGACTCCCGTAGGACCAGCTCATCACCATTATGGGGAATGTAAAGAACCCCAGAGCAATAGCAGAGTATAAAGATCATATGGCTGCTGTCCTGCTCCAGCATTGTGCTCACATTTCACTAGGTCTTGCTTCTGTGATTAAACCCAACCTACCATACTAAATCAAAGAGTACAACCCTGGACCATTTCCTTTGGAATATTGCTTTGGAATATTCTTTACATTGTCCCTGTCAGGAGTCTGTTTAATCTAAGTCTAGATTCCTGCCTCATGCCCACCACAGGATTAGATTTCATCATCCAGAAGTTTTGCCCAGGAGCTGGGGTAGCCATGAATATGCTCTTAGATCCCTTTCTATAGAGAAGACAGCCACAGCAAAAGTTGTCCACAAGCATGGGTATTATGGCCTGGGGGATCTTGAAGCTGACACAAAGTCTTAGTATATCAGTTCAAGTCTTCTTTTGTTTCATGAAGAATGTACATATATATCTCTTTCTATAAATCAATAGATCAGTAGTGTGCTTACTTTGCTAATGCTCAGTGTAATCTTTGTCTTTTCTGCAGAGATATCTGTGCCTAAAAAGATCTTCGGGAGAAGGATCTATACAAAGTGAAAGTACTAGAAAGTTTTAGATTCTATCCATTATTGATCACAATACCATGGAAGGAGGATTTATGCGCCATGTCCATAGGAAAGTCATTTAAGGACTCTTTGGCTTGGTTTCTTTAACTTTAATTGTGGTAATAATACCTGCCTTAGTTACTGTCAATAGGTAACTATTATCATAGGGTTGTTGTAATGTTAAAAGAATTTATTACTTAACTTATTTATGCCTCAGTTTCTTTACCCAAAAAAATAGGAATAATAAAAGCACCTACCTCATAGAGTTGTGGCAAAAAAAAAAAAAACTACTTGTGTATATAAAATATTGAAATACTTTTCATATACAAAGGATACTTTTCCAAGAAGATATACAAATGGCCATCACTAACATGTAAAAATATGCTCGACATCACGAATGATTAGAAAAAATGCAAATCAAAACCACAATGAGACACTTCTTACCTCTTACCTTCCAGAATGGTTATTATCCAAAAAAAAAAAAAAAAAAAAAAGGAAGTGTTGGTGGTTGAAGAGGATGTAGAGAAATTATGTGTTTTGGTAGGAATGTAAAATGGTTCACTCATTATAGCAAATAGTATGGAGTTTCCTCAAAATATTAAAAATAGAATTTCTATATGATCTATCATTCTCACCTTAGGGTATATATCCAAAAGAATTGAAAACAGTATCTCAAAGAGATAGTTGCATAGCTATGTTCATTGTAGCATTATTCACAATAAGCAAGAAGTAGAAGAATTTAAATATCCATCAATGGATGGAAACATTTTATGCATATATAAAATTTTATATATAAAATATATAAAATGTTTTATATATGTAAACATTTTATATATTTTATACACACACACACACACACACATGCAATGGAGTATTATTCAGCCTTAAAAAAAAAAGAAAGTCCTGTCATATGCTACAATATGGATGAACCTGGAAGACACTATGCTAAGTGAAACAGGCCAGTTACAGAAGGACAAGTACTGCATGATACCACTTATACGAGGTATTTAAAATAATCAAACAGAAAGTAGAATGGTGTGCAAGAGACCAGGGGTAGGGGCAGTTGGGCAATTTTTGTTGGGTGGGTGTAGAGTTTCAATCATGCTGCATGGTAGTAGAGGTGGGTGGTTTCTGGGCATCTCTTACACAATGTGCATATGGTCCACAATATTGTACTGTACTCAATTCTTGGAAATTGTTGGAAGGGTGAATGTTGTGTTATGTGCTTTTTCTGCGATACTTTAAAAAGTTGGGAGAAGTAAACTCTGTGGCAGAGACTGACACATGATTGTACTTAAATCTCTAAAGCCTAACCTGAGATTTGACAAAGAGTGAGGTTTAAAACAAATGCTTCTTGAAGGAGGAAAGTCTGAATGAATGCAACAATAACCTGAGACTAAAATTTAAAATGTATTCAGCTCCTGGATTTGCTGGGGACCCTTGCCTCTCCCAATCTCGGGTTTGGTGTCCATGGTGGTGACTAGGCTATTGATTACTGGTCACTAGGGACCATTCTGTGATAGTCAAAAGTGTCATTTTCAGATAAAGAGCTATGTGGGAAAGATAGAAAATTCCAGATTCACTGAATGTCCTTTCCCTCCAAGAAACTTTGTCTAAACTGTCCTACTTTCTCCGCTGTTGTTGTCAGCAGTTCTTGCTTCTTCGATCCTTCATTTTTGTTATCTTGGTTTTCTGAAAACTGATGTTTCCCTACGCTGAGGTAATTTCTTTTCCTATTACACATTTGAGTTTAATTCTTGAATTATAAAGTGATTCTGAATGTAGGTCACTTCTCTCATGTACTGGAGAAGTCAGAAGGGTCTGAGCAGTCAGAAGCTGAGTCATCCAAAGCTGGCTTTCTCTATTCAGGAAGGTCTTCCCAGCAAGTTTGTCCAGTATCCCTGGACCTAGGGTTCAGAGGACTGTCTTCTTTTCTGTCCAGGCTAAGGAGGGTAGCAGAAAGCAAAACATAATCATTCGTTCAAAAAAATGCTAAATACGACCTCAGCATTAGACACTCAAGTACTAGGATAGGTCAAAGAGACAGAAAAAAATCAATAATTAATCCCAGAGGGATAAGCATAGGAGTGTGGATAGGGGCTGCAGGATAACAGAAGAGTTGCCACTATCTTAGCTAAGAATGACCGAGACTGCTCAGTAAATGCTTTCCATAAAAGAACTAATCTACAAAAGATGACCAGGAGTTGGCCAGGCTGAAGGGGTGGGGCGTTGGGTGGAGGCCGGGTAAGGAAACAAGTACATTAAAAGGAGAGGCAGCAATCCTCTCATATCATTGTGCTCCAGGAGAACTGCTAAGTCTGGAGAAAAGAGTCTAGGTGGAAAGGTTGCAAGAGATAGAAGGCGAGAGCTTAACACAAAAATAAGACGAAGGAGGTGCTCACATACCTTCTGATAAATTTGAAACTTCTCTTGAAGATTATTGGAAGTCAAGTGGCGCAGAGAGACTGGCTCTTCAGAAAGACAACTTAGCAAGTGTGTGCAGAGTCGATTAGAGAGAATGAAGTAGAAATGGGGAAGCTGGTTACACGGCTATTGTTACTCTTCAGGAGAGAGGTTATTAAAGTCTGAACTAGGGAAAAGGTTGTGGGAATGAAGATAGAAAAGATTCAGAAGCCTTTTGTTAAGGAGGTGGTAAAAGGATGCGTTTAAGATTGTATACTCTCTTTAGACTTCCTGGATTTACTACTTACATGTTTTGTGGAAATATAATCACTATTTTAAAAATAATTTTTATCTAATTTTGTAATTATTATTATTCAAGAAATAAAGGGAAAAAATACCTGTAGCAGATTTCCCAATGAGGGATACAAACTATAATCAAAATTCTTGGCAGTAAACAATTTTAAACTGTACAAGAAAACGTTATGTCCTTTTATCTGAGCTTCACAATGAGACTGCCAGATGGAAATCAGGAATTACCGTCAAAGGAATTTTACAAATGAGGAAATTGCAATATAAAAAGTTCAACTCAATTGGAAAACTGTACTTGAACCCTTATGGTGTTTCTAAAGCCTGAATGTGATTCCAGTCTGGCTAAAGTCCAGACTGCTAACCTGGCATTAAGGTCCTGAACATTTGCCGGCTGCCCCCAAATGCTGCAGCCACGCCCAATTACTTGCTCTGCTTTTTCCAGCTTTTGGAAGCATTATTCTTTATTTCTGCAATGTCTTTCCCTCCTTCCTCCTCAATTAAATATGATAAATATCAACCTTTCTCTGACTCATCAAAATTAGTCATACCCTCTTTTAAGGTTAGGCAGCATTTTTGTGACATCTTTATTAAACCATGATTTTGTTGTTTTGGTTTGTTGTTTTGCTGTTTTTTGTTTTTCTTTGCTTTGCTTTTGCTTTTTTATATGTACAGTTGCCACATACATCCTTTTTCTCCTCAAAGGAACTTTGTACAGGACTTGGCTAAGAGATGAGCGCAGAGCAATATTTGTTGAATGAATTAATGTTTAAAGACAAGTCATGAGTGAAAGTGAAAGTCATGAGTGAAAGTCCTTTATGAGCACTTGTACCTGAAACTCTGAGGGAAAGCAGGTTGATTGCAGACAATATATCTATACTTGGTGATATGCTCTTTTCCCTTTCTAGCTGTCTCAAATGAGGCAGCCCTCCACATAACATTGGGAGCCTGTTCTAGATGGTGGAGCTGTAAGAAGGAAGGAAGCTGGATTCCTGAATCATTACTTGGAGGAGAACCACCCAATAAGCAACATCTCCATTATACCCTTGTATGAACAAGAAATTTTATGGTGTTCAGTCACTAAAATTTGGGAGGTTATCTGTTATTGCCACTAAATTACTTTAACTTAGCCCAATAATAACACGATACTACTCGTATACATTAAAAACAAATGCACAAAACAATACACATTTTACAAAACACATATAAACAAACAAACAAAAAATAGATGTGTACTAAATAGAATAGTTTCCTAGGAGGAAAGATGAGGGCGAGAAAGTAGACGTGGAGCCGCAGAGGCCAGCAGTGATGAGGCACGCTGTAAGGTACAAACTGAAGAGTAGAGCTCTGCTCCTGAGCTCCAAAGAAAGGGAAAATATTGTAATTATGCAAGAAAACTAATGGAGTTTGAAACTTGTTTACTTGAGCAACTGCCCAGTGGAAGTAAAGGAGCCAGACTCATGAGGTGGGGCTGGAGGGAGCATTGCTGAGATGTTCTCTCTCAGACTACATGATGGTGAGGAATAGTGGTGCCCTTGGGGACTGAGGTGGGCTGGGCGGTCAAGGGCCAGAGGCCCAGATCACAGCTAGGACCACTAGTAAAAGGTAATGATTCTGAGATGCCAGGAAGCAGAGTCTTAATCTTAGCTATCATAAATTTGTGGTGCAGTTTTGGGAAATTTGCTGTATGATCAATACTTCAGTTTTCTAAGCCATAACATAAGTGTAACTACTACTTTATTCTAGAGTAGTAGTGCATGACACAGCATAAATGAATCTAAAGTATTCTTGTTCAAGTATGAGCACCTCGTAGTGGGTGTATATCTGTATATGAGGACAGAAAGCAGCCTACAAGTCCACATGGATATGAGGTGCTTAGCAGCTGCAAGAATCTGGCCACCTACTGATTTATTTATCTCACCCATGCAACATCTGTTTCTGGAAAGCAAATCTAATGTCCCTCTGCAGAGCTAAGCCTAGTGGAGAGCCTCAAATAAGTGTGGTCTAAATTGTTCATGATGTTTCTGCTATAGATTATCTAGTAGACCTGGTGCCTAGGTGACCACAGATATAAGAGACTAAGAACATTCAGCAAATGAAAGCAAGCCCAGGACTGACATTTTCAGAACAAGAAGAACTGGCCTGGAGAACGTTCTATTAATAGACTCTCTGGGGCCGGTTACCTAAGGAGATAATATCTCTAATTCATGGCTTCTAAAGATGAGGTCCTTGGATCACTAAAATCCTTGAAATGGTAGGCAAAATTGTGTGTATGTGTATTTATGTGCATTTTTCTGGGGAGAAAGTGACTTTCCTCAGATTTTAAAAAACAATTACCAAATTCAAAAAGCCCTAGAATACTGGAATTTAGCTTCTAGTTTAGCAATTTATGCGTGTATTTTGTATGCCAAACACCAAGTGGGAAAAACAAGTCCTCTTGAATCAAGGGCAATACTGGGCAGGAAAAGATGTCAAGGTCAGACTGGAAGAGTAATTAAGTTAACCTCTGAGTGGCATTTATCATCCTGGATTTGTCTACAAGACTACTTTTCTGTTTAAGGAATGTATTGCTGCCCTGACCCTTCTTTGGCCTTCTTGGAGAAAAACATTCTTTTAAATCTGGAAATGATTGCATTGAATACTAAGTCCCTCCTTTTGTCCTTCAAAAACTTGTGGCCAAAATCTACATCTATAAGCCCAGCTAAGAGGCCCCTCTGGGAATGATGGTCACAGTCCATATAGAATTTTAGGCTTGACGATCAGTTCACTCATTTCTGCCTTAATTCATTTACTTACTCAGGAACAGGTTGAGATTGGGATTTAGGTGAGGGTCAGAAATAAGGATAGGTACAATGTTAGGTTGTGGATGATATGAAAATTTATGAGAGGTGATAATCCTCAGAAAGATGGATTATGTTTAAGAATGGGGTAAATTAAAAAAAAAAAGAATGGGGTAAGTTTCAGTGTTAGGAGTTTTAGTGTTAGGTGAAACTCAGATGCGTGTCATTAGGGTTGTGTGGGTCTGTTGCAATACACTACTCCCTAATATATAAATATGGAAGTTTATTAGTCAATTTAGGTCAAGAAATAAGATGTGTTTGCCCAAATGTCTTGGATGTTATATCTTCATCCCAGTTAAATAGACAGCTACCCCATCTGAGGCAGAAGGATTAGGCAACATTAATACACAGATGCTGAATGACATAAAACAATTGGCCTTATTTTGAGGAGTACATTACAAGCAAGGGAGATGATAGACTGGAGGAGGCCAGACAGTTAGAAAGAGGCTCTGTCACAAAGTCTTCAATAGTCTGAAGATCTTTATCTTGATGGTGATGGCAATGCAGCTTACTAGAAGGGGTTCCCCATCTTCCACCTCAGAGTCTGCAACCCCTTGGAAACCAAAGTGTATGATATGGAAGCCACTGAGCTCTAATGGTCCCAGATACCTGAGGACATTTGGCAGCATCACAGAGACCCAGTGGCCTCTGAGCTTTCTGTCAGCCCCACAATTGCCTTCGGGAGCTCTCATCTGCCAGTAGACAAGCGCCCCACTGATTCTGTCTTGTGAGCTTCTGTAACACCGCACCTTCAGAGGCAGCTCCTTTCCTATGTCCCTTTCCACACTGTGGGACCACAGGAATCCCCCTCCCCAGGATTCTGTTGATAAGCTAACCAAATCTAATTCCCATATTTGTTCCTCGTAGGATTCCAAGAGGATGATAGTCACACAAAGCCCTATAAGTAAAGTTGCCTTCTTTCTGTTTCCTTCAAAGATTTTACTTAATGAAATCACTTCTAAAAGCACCTGAATCTACCTGAATTAAGCAGTTGTGCTCAATGGAGCTAAAAGAACCAGGCCCGGGATCCCTGGGTGGCTCAGCAGTTTAGCATCTGCCTTGGGCCCAGGGCATGATCCTGGGGTTCCGGGATCAAGTTTCATGTCAGGCTCCCTGCATGGAGCCTGCTTCTCCCTCTGCCTCTCTCTCTCTCTCTCTCTCTCTCTCTCTCTCTCTCTGTCTCTCATGAATAAATAAATAAATATTTTTATTTATTTTTTTTTAAATTTTATTTATTTATGATAGTCACAGAGAGAGAGAGAGAGGCAGAGACATAGGCAGAGGGAGAAGCAGGCTCCATGCACCGGGAGCCCGATGTGGGATTCGATCCCACGTCTCCAGGATCACGCCCTGGGCCAAAGGCAGGCGCCAAACCGCTGCGCCACCCAGGGATCCCAAATAAATATTTTTAATAATAAAAAAAAAGAACCAGGCCCACAAGAGGAATATGAGTGTAGAGGGAAATTGTGTCAGTATCAAAGGACTATCTCCTTTGGAGGGTAGAGCAGCAAAGTCTCATGGAGCAACTGCAGCTGTATTGGGCCAAAGTGTGTAGGAGGAGAAACAAACACCTGCTAGGAAGTATGGAGCAATACGGAGGGTGACCATGAGGTATTTGTACTGCTCCATTTATTCAACAAATAGACAATATATGGATTTATAGATTAAAAACTAGGTCAGGATCAGTAAACAAAATAGGCAAAGTCCCTGCTTTCACAGAACTCCAGATTGTCTTACTAGCAATGGCAAGTATTTGAGGAGCTACCTAGAGGAATAATTGGTTCTTCAAGTGTTCCGATGCTCAAAAATGACACTTCTGTAAGGAAAAAAATTGCCTGAAAATTGCTCACGGATGATGCTCCCCTTTGAGCCAATTACTAAGTGATGAGTATCTTCCTTTGTGCTTCTAGATCTACTCTCCACACTTCTCTACCCTGCTCTCTTCTGTGAGAGCTTAACCTGTGTAGATTCAATAATGTGTACCTGCAACTACTGGTTTCCAATTGGCTTAAGCTGATGAGAAACCAGATAGGAGACAAGGTAGAGCATTATCAGGATGTGACTGCCCTGATCTTTTCCTTTCAAATTTGTCTCAAGCTGGTGTTCCTTAAATCATGATGGGGAAGGGGGAGGGAGGGAGCCCTCTGTTCCTCTCAAGGAACTTCTTTTCATGACTCTGTCCTTCCAGGTCCCAGGACCACATTTCCTGTTGCCTCTTCAGGCCTAAGGATTGAAGCAGAGCCTCTACTCCTTACCAGTGGTTTCTGGACTATTGTGGTTCTCCTACTAGACCTTGCCTATTTTTTTAAATAGTTCCTTTGTATAGTAGGGTGAATAACGCCTACCTAAGATATCCCTGAAACCTATAAGTATTATAAGGAAAAAGTGCCTGCAAATGTGATTAAGTGAAGGATCTTGAGATGGAAAGATTATCCTGGATTATCCAGATGGGCCTACATGCTTTCAAACATGTCCTTATAACAGACAGAATAAAAGTAGGCAATGTGACCGTGAAGAGTGATACAGCCACAAGCCAAGGAATGCCAGCAGCCACCTTTGAAAAGGCAAGGAATAAATTCTCCCTTAAAGCTCCCAGAAAGTAGTCTTGCCAACACCCTGATTTCAGTCTAAAGATACTGAATTGGACTTCTGACCTTGAAAACTATGAGAACAAACTCCTCTTGTTTCAAAGCACCACGTTTGTGGTAATTTGTTACAACAGTCACTGCAATACAATACACTTTGTTAATAAATTCTTCTAAATGTTCCTGATTATCCCAATGAGGTATTATCCTCTTAATATTTGATGCAGAGTTCTTATCATGATGGTTTGTAGAAAACAAAGCCCAATAAGATGTATAAAATTGTAGGCATACCTAGAAGAATCTTCTGCTAAAAAGAAGCTCCCTGGTTTTCATCAGACTCTCAAAACAATCTGTGACTCAATAGGTTAGAAATCAAATTATTAAGCCAAATGCTAGCAGTTACCCATTGTACCATTGGAAAAGAACCAGAGCCCTAGGATATTGATAAGACATGGCCCACAGGGTCAGGCTGTAAGAACAAGTTGGCTTTTTAATGACATTTATCACCCCTGGATTGTATGCAAGGCCACTCTTGTGTTTCAGAATTCTTTATTACTCTGACCTTCACAAGATGTCCTGTTTCAAGGAAACGATATATTTTGTTTAAAGTTCAACCCATGGCTTTCCTGCAAAATTTGAGCCAAACTTAATGCATCTAAGCAGGCCAAAAGGAGCATCACAGTTAAACAAAGCTACACACTCACCTCTAAAACAATTGGAGTATCTTTTCTATAAGTGTTCACACCTTTATTATCTATTTAGTCTCCTTAGACAAATGAAGACAAAAACAAATAAGATACAGTCTTTGTTACAAAACTGTCACTCAATAAAATAAATGGGCTCTAAAATAGTAATTCAAAGCAGACAGTAATAATCTTTGTTATGGAATCCAGGAGTGGGAACATCTCCCTCTGCCAAAGGGAGATGCCAAAGCAGCATCTCAGAGCATAAAGAGTTTGCCAGGCTGTAGGAGCATATCAGGCCAGTTGCAGGAGAAATATCCCAAACTTAAGCTGTCACCTTCAGTTTTGTTTTGACCAAGTCATATAAGTCTGTCTGTCTGGGTTTTTTCTAAGTTTTAGGTCATGAAATCACTAGTGGGAAATGTATGATATACCATAATGTGTTTATTTACATAATGATGGACATTAGGATTGTTTCCATTTTTTGGTCTAATACTAATAAAGCTGTTCTGAATAGTCACATACAAGTCTTTGATGAACAAGTATATGAATTTCTCTTGGGAGTGGAATGGTTGAGTAAATGCTTGACTTTCCGAGAAATTGCTAGCCTGTTTTCCAGGGTGGTGGTGTCATTTTATATGTATAAGAGTTCCAGCTGTTCCACATCCTCTTCAACACTTGCGATAGTCAATGTTTCTAATTTTAGATATTTTAATCATGTGTAGTAGATTTTCTCAAGGTTTTAATTTGCATTTCCCAAATGACTATATTTGTTGAGCATTTTAAATGCTTATTTTATATATATCATAGAATTCATATTACATATATGCATACACACCATAGAATATATATATTATGTATACCACATTTATCATATATATATTCTATTGGAAAGTGTTCAAATCTTTTTTCTCATTGTTTATCTATCAAATCTTTTGTTCTTTCTTTTGTTTTGTTTTTTTGTTGTTGTTGTTTGTTTGTTTTACATTTTATTTATTCACGAGAGACAGAGAGCTAGAGAGAGAGAGAGAGAGAGAGAGAGAGAGGAGGGAAAGAGAAGCAGGCTCCACACAGGGAGCCTGATGCGGGACCCAGTCTCAGGACTCCAGGGTCACACCCTGAGCCAAAGGCAGGCACCAAACTGCTGAGCCACCCAGGGATCCCCCAAATCTTTTGTTTATCGGAATGTTTGTCCTATATTAATGAGCAGTTAAGTGTTCTTTGCATATTCTAGATATAAGTCTGTGTTCTATATATACTTTACAAATATTTTTCCACTGTGCAGTTTGCCTTTTTACATTCTTTACAGTGTATATTTAAAAGAAAAAGTTTCAAATGTTGATGAAATCTAGTTTTTGTGTGTGTGTATTCTGTTGAAGTGAGTAGGAATGAGGCAGGATAGATAATCCATTCATCGATTCAGGAAAGAAGAGGGTGAAAGTGAAGTAGTTATGTACTGTTGCAAGTAGGTATAGGAGGAGAAAATAAAAGACCATGAGTATAGCTCAAATTATTTCTGTGTAACAGGATTTTAAATTATGCCACTATATGGAATGTGGGATAAAATTATAGACATGGCAAGAATAATAATAACTGATATTTTGATATATTTACATACATTTATTTATATACATATATATAATCTCCCTTGAAATTATTCTTCTGAGAAAATTGATCACTTGCAATAAATTATCTCTTTATAAGTGGACAAGAGAAATTGTGATGAAAAGTACAAGTTGAGGAATCAGATAAATCTAGGTTAAAATCCTAGCCCTGCCAAGGCCTTGAGAATTTTACTTAATACCTCCTTGATTATAAAATGATGAACTGAGCAATTGAAATGGAGGCTATAAAAAGCAGCTTCTTAGATGTTTTTTTTAAATCAGTGTCTATGGATGAAGACTTCCCAATCAAAATAAAAAAAAAACCATGTTTTTTATAAAACTAAAGAAATTCTAAAAATTATATAAAATTGCAACAGACTAGTAAAGCCAAAAAAAAAAAAAAAGCCAAAACAAACCTTAAACAATAATTTGATGCAGTTACACTGATTGTAAGACAAACTTACAGAAATTAAGTCAGTGTTTTATTTGAATATAAAGAGACAAATAAATCAATGGAACAGAATCGTGTCCAGAAATAGAGTAATATAGAGTCAGCTAATTGTTTTTGATAACACAATTTAATGGTACTGGAACAACTGGATAAACAAATGAAGAGAAAAATGAATTTCTACCACAATTTCAAATAATAAAGTTAATAATTTAATAATTTATGATGGAGTGTAGATATAAATGTAGAAGTTAAAATTATAAAGCCTTTAGAACTGTGTCATCCAACATGATGCTACTAACCACATGTGCCATGCAAAATCTAATTTAAATTGATCAAAATAAAATTTAAGTTAAAATTTGATTTCTCAGTCACACACTAGTCATATATCAAATGCTTAACTATCAAATGGATAGCTAAAGGCTACAATATTAGGACAAATAGAAATTCTATTGGAGTTAATATCCTGGAAAACGACATGAGAGAATGTCTTCAGAAGTTGGGGGACAGCAAAGATTGCTTAAGTAGCACACAGAAATCAGCAACCAAATTTAAAAATCAATAAATTGGAATTTCTCAAAACTAAAAAATCTGATCAAAAGACATTGTCAAGGAAATGAATAGAGAAAGCACAGACTGAAAGAACATAGACTGAAAGAACTTACCTATCTGAAGAAGGGCTCAGTGTGCAGAATATATAAAGAACTCCTATAATGCTATAAAAATAGGCAAGCAAACCAATAAAAATTGAGAAAAGGCTGAGACAACTAATAAAGGAAAACCTACAAATGACAAATAAGCATACAAAACAGTGTTCAATACTATTAGTCATCAGAAAAATCCAAATGAAAAGCACAAAGACATCACTGGACACTCATTACTGTGGCAAATTTAAAAAGAATGACATGTCATATTGATGAGGGTATGAAGCATTCAGAACTCTTAAATATTGCTGTTGATAGTCTAAAATGATAGAATCATTTTGGAAAACTCACAAAACTTATTTTGGCGGTATCTTACAAAGTTAAACATATATGTTTATGCTATGAAACTGCTATGGCAGGATGCCTGGGTGGTTCAGCGGTTGAGCATCTGCCTTCAGCTCAGGGCGTGCTACGGAGTTCTGGGATCAAGTCCCTCATTCGGCTCCCTGCAAGGAGCCTGCTTGCTTCTCCCTCTGCTTACGTCTTTGCCTTCTGTCTGTGTCTCTCATGAATAAATAAAATCTAAAAAAAAAAAAAAAAAAAAAAAAAAAAAACAAACCTGCTATGGCCTGACAATGTCACTTGAATGAAAGAAGAAACAAAAGCACATTCCCACACAAATATTGGAACATAAATGCTTCCCAGCAACTTGATTATTGTTAGTCCCAAATTTTAAACAACCCAAATGGGGGTGCCTGGGTGGCTCAGTCAGTTGGGTGTCTACCTTCAGCTCAGGTCATGATCTCAGGGTCCTGGGATGGAGCCTGCATTAGGCCCCCTGGTCAACGGAGAGCCTGCTTCTCCCTCTCCCTCTGCTGCTCCCCTTGCTTATGCGTTCTCTCTCTCTCTCTCTCACTCTCTCTCAAATGAATAAATAAAATCTTAAAAAAAACAGCTCTAACGTCCTTCAACAGAAGAATAAATAATCAAATTTTCATATATCCATACAATGAAATGCAATTCAGCAGCTAAGTATACACAGAAAAACATAGATGAATCTCAAATTTTCTGCTGAGATAAAGAAGCCATATCTAAATAATAAACTCTGTATGATTTCATTTCTTTGAAATTCTAGAACAGGCAAAACTGGAAGAGGGACACTTACTGGAAAGGGGCACAAGTGAATTTTATAGAACAATGGAAATGTTCTATATTTTGTTTGAAGTGATGAATTCATGGGTAGATGCATTTGTCAGAAATCACTGAACTACATTTATCACATGTGCATTTCACTGTATGTAAATTATCTCTTGATTAAAAAGAAAGTAAGGATACTCTTAGAGGGATAAAAAAATGTTCATTGTGTAAAGGTATATTTTAGATGTCACTTTCCTCTCAATATCCTCAGTGACTGCAGATCTAGATGCACGTGCCCCCTGCATACCCATACCCAAGTGCCCTCATAAGACATTCATTACATAATGCTCCATTATCAAGTTTCATGGCAGGAATAGAGACCTTGTCTTATGGTCTCCAAAGCCTCAGACCTCAGCCTGTTCATGCTTCTGCCTTTGGTTTATTGAACATAAGTCATCACAAGTCTGATAAACTCAAAATGTTCTAGACAACTAGAATTTTTCTTATTCTAGCAGTAGCCAATTCAACTATTAGTCATTTCAGAGATCAAAAATTTGCTCTCTCATTCCAGGCTTGTAAACCTGAGCCCAGACCTCTGCAGACATCGTAAAGCCTGCTGTCAATCGATTTTTTTTCTTTTATATTCTATAAACTTACAATAAATAAATAATAATGCTCAAACATCCATTTTGCATTTGCTTTATTTATGTATTTAGGTACATCTTTTGGTTTTCAAGTGACCTGAATATGCTCAAACATATACAGACATCAAGTATGTTGCCATGGTAACTGAATGCAGCTACACGTTGAGATTTACAGACAGGTAATTTAAGAAACTCTGGGGCAAGGGATGAGTGCTTGATGGTGCCCTAAACGCCCATGCCAGACTTAGAATTAAGAGTCCTTAAAGGCAACTCACAAATGAGGGTTCAGTGACCCCCTGATTCCAAAGAAGGGCCCAATCCTGTGTACCATTGAGAGGCCCAGTTTAGAAATTACTGATATTGCTACTTTTCCTAAACAACAAAAACAGATCCATGGCAAATCATTAACAAGTGGTTTTCTGACCTCTTTATAAACACAACTTCCGTCCTAAAGCTCACGCCTCAAAAAACAAAATAATAGTTGCAAAATGTAACTCCTGCAGGAGACCTAAGGATTGGGAGGTTTGATCTTCAGTTGGTATCTCTTCTGCAGATCAGCAAAACTGAGAGAAATATGAATTCTATCTTCTTTACCTTCCTACTTATTAGCACAGCCATTTTCATAATGTTAGTTTAGAATACTCCCATTGTTCAAATCAAAATTCTTTATAATAGCACAGTTCCTCATACTCTGTAAAATGTTTCCTATAAGTTGTCTGATTTTTGGACAAAAATGTGTTCTATTTCGGGACACCTCAGTGACTCAGTCAGTTAAGCATCTGCCTTCGACTCAGATCATGATCCTGGAGTCCCGGGATCAAGCCCACATTGGCAGAGAGTCTGCTTCTCCCTTTATCCTTCACTCTGCTCATGCTCTCTCTCACTCTCAAATAAATAAATAGAATCTTTAAAAAAATGTTCAGTTGCAAAGTATTCCATTAAAACCCTTATTCTACAGAAAATTTAATACCTTCTACAAGTAAATTCATGATTACATAATATACAAGAAAGAACACAAGATTTAGAGTCAGAAGAACTCATCTTGAATCTTGAGTTTCCTACATACCAACTGTGTAGTATCGAACAAGACATTTAATTTCTCTAAATCTAAATTTCTTTCTTCGTAAAGTGGTGATGATAATCATGCCTACTCCCAAAGTTACTGATTAGATTCAAATGATTATGCACATAAAAGCATTTTAAAATCATAAAATAATAATTATAATATTTGATATTTTGAAGCTGAAAATTAGCACTTCCCACCATTTCCTCCCTGACAATGGAAAGTAAGTTTAGATGACATAATAGTAATATGGGATTATAACAATAAAGATCACAATTCAGTGATAAAAGAAGGTTGCACAGTTAACACAGCTCCTATAGTAATAATGGTTATCCTTTATGGAATGCCAATCAAATGCCAAGAAGTCTACACTCTATCACTCAATCTTACTAACAGCACTATGAGATAGATCTTAGCTCTGTTCTAGAGATATTAAAACTAGGTGTTGTGAGCATATTGTTTTTATCCACCAGCATCACATCCTTGAAGGAACCACTCATCCCCATCCATGATGTCCTAGAGAAGCTTTCCATCACATCTTCCTAGCTTCCCTGGCCATAGGAGTAGAAATATGCAAACTGAGACCCATAAGTCATCTCTGTGGATATCTATATGAACTTTGGGAGGAAATCTCCCTTTCTAAGTTGCTAAGAGGACGAGAGTCTGAAGCTCTCATCCGGCAGCCATTTTGCCTATTGTGTGTCATGAACCTCCACGCAGAATAAAGTTGAGCAATACCGAGTGAGATGAAGCCCTAGTAACATCTTTATAGCCTGATCTAATCAAACATATGCCTGGATGGAAATTTCTCTCGGACTCACATTATAATAGCAATGAATCCCTTTTTGGTTAGGCTTATTTGAATTATTGTGAAAGGGTCCTGGAAGGAAATAGAATTTCCTGTGACATAGTAACGTTTTCATGTCTGAAGCTCTGCACAGTTCATGACATAACCATTGAACTTTGCTATCCAATACTTTACTAGCCATGGTGATGTTCTATCATTCTGGCTTCATTTTCGAGATGACATGGTGAGTCTGTTGACTCACAATGACTTTAGCTAACACCAACTCGTCCTACCTCTCTTCACCACATCAAGGAAGCAACACTGTATCATTCAATTCCACATTTCTTTCCGGGTGAACTAAGTCCCCAAATAGTTTGGTATTGTTTGGGGACAAAAAGAGGAATCTAAATGCGATATGGGCAGAAGAAACCTTTAAAAAGCACAGTGAACATCAGAATAAAATGGGAAATATAATTATAGAAGGCTCAAACTAAAAGCTGTGCTATGAAAATGCATTTGAGTTTAAGATTACTAATGTAGAGCTTTGAAGTAAAGGATGCCATTTTTGAGCTGATGTATTACAATGTAGACTTAGAGGCAGGTCTAGGCTCTATGTCTTCACAGAAACAAAGTATGGCCACAGTCACTCTTTTAATTCATACAACAGATGGTTATTGAGCCCATATTATGAGCTAGGCACTGATTTTCCCACCTGTGTACAAATCAGCCTCATCCTACAGAAGATTACTCTTATATGAGAGCTATAAAAAATGGGGTCACTTTAGAAAGAAGGTAGCTGATAAAATATTGAAGTTCGAGGATGTAATGATTTCAAATGACTCTAAAATATTTCTCAAATTTAAGACAAGACATATTTCATGAATTTTACAAGCAATTCTTACAATAGGCCATGATTTGTCCTTATGCTACAAAATGCACTTAGAAAGAATAGAAATAGAAATCCCACTGGAAAACCAGATTATACAAATGTGGGCAGCTTCAGGAGTTCTAGAAAAGACTTCCTGAAAAAAAAAGTAGTAGATATTTAAAGAGATTACAGTTTAGGCCAATCTGAGTGATTGAGGGCAGAATCAATGAATAAACTTCAGAGAATGAGCAAGAACTTGGTCTTGGTAGGGGGAGGGGACGAAAGCAATAATTATTAATATGTGTAAGGTTGTTCTAGTTCAAAAGAAATTTTGATCCTCAGATCTATGTAAAGTCCATAAGTACTTAGCCTTATTTTACAGAAAAGAAAATTTATATTAAGATATACTGAAATTTTTTCAATTGTTTAATAAAATGTTTCCTTCAATGTTTACCAGCTCTAACATGGGTTAAGAGTCACTGAACTACAAAAGGCTGGGTTTCAAACATCAAACATTTTGTATCCTATTTTTATTCACACATTTTTTGCCCTAATTTCTAAGTATAGTTGAGAAATTTACTTTAATTATCTCTGTTCTCCTATCTGTTATTGTCAGTCCCACACTACTTTGCAGTGTGAAATTGATAATGAGAAGAAAGCTGATAAAATATGTGGGAACAGAGGATGAAATCAAACTCAAGATGTTGAACTATTTTTTGCAAGTAAAATAATATAAATTTTTAGGGAGTTTGGATTTGTTTTAAATTAAGATTTTTTTAAATTAATTTCTATTCATGCTAAAACCAAAAGATAGAAGTTAACAAAGTCAAAGTCATAGTTGAATGAACAAGTGTTGTAATTCTATGAGAGTCAATAAATAAGATGTCTTTCTGCCCCTACTTGGTATGCCAGGACAGATTGTACCTAGAATGGCCTAGAGAGATGTGCTCTTTTGTACAAATTTGAAACAAAATCTTCTAGACTACTTAACCCAAAAAGAGGCATCATCTTTACACCAAGTTTATGATTTTTTTGCTGAACACAATTTTTGCAGCTTTTGTTTAAATCTGGACCTTAGGCACTGATGAAGGCAAGGGCTGGATTCTGTCTCTGGTGTACACAATAAAAACATCTCTTAGAAGAGGAGAGACAATTAATGTAAATTTATTCTGAGGTCCTCCAATCCGTCACAGTAAACAATCCAAATATGTGCATGCTAGGATCATTTTTTTTTACTATTGACATATCTTTCCAAGTATACTGCCCTACTTGACCTTCAAACTTTCCCACACCCCATATCCTCTCAGGCACTTAGGCAACTTCTGCATGATTTGTCTTAGTTCATCTGCTGCTAAAACAAAATGCCACAGACTGAGAGGCTTATAAACAACAGAAATCTGTTTCTCACAACTCTGAAGGCTAGGAAGCTCAAGATCAAGGCACCAGAAGATTCAGTGTCCAGGGAGAGCCTGCTTCCTGGTTCACAGATGGCCACCTTTTCACCATAACCTCATGAGGTAGAAGGGGGCAAGGGACATCTCTGGGCTCCCTTTCATAAGGGCACAAATCCCATTCAAGGGAACTCCACCTTCATGACCTAATCATTAATCATCTCCCTAAGGCTCCTCTTCCTAATACCATCACACTGGTGTTTACAATTTCAATATATGCATGGGTTGGGGGCGGGACATATGCATATAGTCCATTGTAGTGATTGTCTCAGAATAGAAACGTCAAGGCAAAAGGTCGGAATGAGTCAGCAGACATTTTGGCTTTGATTTCTGAAAAGAAAATGGAAAGAATTTGGGAGTGAGGCCAAATTTTTGAAAGACTGAGGATTAGAGAGATTGAGACTTACCTTTGAGTCTCCACAAGGTTCTCCTAGGCTGCAGAGGGAATTAAGGGCAAGCAACGGGAAGAGAGTTGATGAAAATGAACACATTGGAGAAATTAGAGGATGGAGGAATTGCTAAACTAGAAAGCTACTCAGAAAGGCATATCCAAGCAAGCAGAAGCTGTGCGGGACAAGGTAATCACCGTGCTTTCAGTTGCTACTCTGGTGAGTGACAAGAGTAACAGGTAAACTGACCTTCTCATTGGTTTGCTGATGGGACTTCCTTCTGGCAATAGCTAGTAGCTCTTTAGAACATCACCTGCAGGAAGGAGATCACCTCCAATGTCCTGAGAATTTGCTCAGTTCCCATCTACCTTACTCCATATGGACCAAATGCTAAATGTACACTTTGCTATATACCAGAACAGGGTAAGTCAGAGGGAAGGAAGGAGAGTAGGTCTCAGACTCAGAGGAACCTGGTGAGGGGAAGGCTATGTTTCTCACAGCCTTCAGAGCTGTGAGAAACAGATTTCTGTTGTTTATAAGCCTCTCGGTCTATGGCATTTTGTTTTAGCTGCCGATGAACTAAGACAAGTCGAGCAGGAGTTGCCTAAGTGCCTAAGGCTATACCATGAGACACTCATCTGGTAGGAACAAGGTCTAGAAAGAGTAAGTTCCCTTCTCCCCAAACTAGGATCTCCACCAAAACTACTCCTCCTCTCCAGTCACTCCCAGTCCTCCTCTCCTCTCTGCCCTTGCTTACCTGTGCCAAGAAAAAAATGTTATGACAGCAAATGCTTTATAGTATACAAAAGGCTCTCTTCATTTATCATCACAATTCTATGAGATAGGTCAATTCCCATTGTTTCTCCAATTTGCAGACAAGTGAAACTAAGACCTTGAGAGGTCATATCATTTACTCAAGAGGACACAGGCCCTAGAACTTGATAGAACTAGGACTCACCTGATCTCAGTGTGTCCATTCTCTGTGGTTGCATTGTTCCTTCATTACTGCCTTCGCTCCAGGGAAAAGCAGTCTGTCGCTATGGTTAAAGGGACACTGAAAGGCCTTCTCTCCCAAATGTTTCTTTGCAGACCTTCAGTCTCAGAATTCCCAACCTTGGAGACATACCTCTAAGTATAGGCAAAGTCTCCAGGAGCCTCCTTGGTAAAATGAGACGATGCATTAACCCATTCATACAACCCAGACTCCTTTACCTGAAATTTCTACGGGACAGAGTGCTACTTAATGAAAGCCACTAGGCAATGGGACCAGTATGGAGTAGATGCTCAATAAATATTGCGGAATGTTTTTATAGTTAAAAAAAATCAGAAATTTTTTAATCCCACGAGATAATCTCTATGCCTTCCCCCAAAATATACACACAACACAACCATGGATAATATATCTTTTATATATATATATATATATATATATATATATATATATATACCTTCTTATAACTCTGTAGGAAAATAGAAGCTCAAAAAAAATAAAAATTAAAAAAATTTTAAAAAAAATATAAATAAATAAATAAAATAGAAGCTCAGGATAAAATAAATCTCAACAAATCCAACTCTCCTCCAAGGATCAAGCACCTGAAATCAGAATCCTAAAGGAAAACCATTAGTTTTCCTTAACTCTGCAACCCATTGTATAATACTAAAAATTGTTTTCACTGAAATTATCAAATTTATCAGGTCCCCTAGCTCTGTGGCATATAAGCCTAAAGAATAATGCACCCTGGGAATATGTAAAAACCTAGATGAATATTGAATGAACAGCAAAGGATAAACAGGACTTTCTGCTCTGCTCTCACTGAAGATAAACAAAAACACTAAAGCCAAGAAGCGAGCATGAATCAAACCAATGAACGCATGCATCGGTTACTGCAATACCAACAGGGCTTTTAAAATGTCAAAAGAAACGTATACTTTAATAAAGATACATAAAAAGTGTGCTGAAAAATTAATGTAACACACTACGTGCAAATAAGCCACTACATGAATAGAAAGTTGAGATTAACTTCAGGCATCAGTGAGCTTGAGGTGATAAATCACTAATGACAATCTCTCTCCCCTTTCAGATATGATTAGAGGTGTTTTAGGGATAGTTGATACAAAATGGCGGTTGAAAATTGTAATGAACACAAGTCAGATATGTATGCAGAGAAAATGTTTTGTTGTTGTTTGTTTATGGTTTTCCACATGAGCCCCCATCCCCTAGCTAGGGGAAAATTTTAAAATAGATCTCTAACCCATTTCAAGCCTGATCTAATTTGATTATTTTCATAGTCTCTGAAGGCAATAGTCTCCCCAGGAGTGGGAGGAAATCTCAGTTCTCAGATCTCCTCTGCTCTCCCTTGCTTAGCTCTGAAAGAAGGCAGCTGGATGTATGGGAGGGGTAAAATGGAGAAACATGGAGGTCCTGAGCACAGTGCTCTGGTCTCCTAGATGATGTTGCCTTGTCCATGTGGCTGCTGTCTGTCTTGTCATTCATGGCTAGAGTCTGTAAACTGGTCCTGTTCTCCCAATTTAGTTATAGCCAGTTGACTCTATGGCCAATCCTGTCTCACTTTGGCACCTGCTGTATCCAAACCCTGAGGTTCCTGGCCAGTGTCTGCTGTTAAGACTCCCCTGTGCCTCAGTAGACTCCAGGCCTACTCCAAGGATCAGAGACCAATCACCTTGGGAAGCCCAGGAAAGCTCCAGCTCCCCAACAACACTGCAAGAATGGGGGAAGGACAGTATGCTTAGTGCAGGAAGATTTGAAGATCTGTCTTTGTGAGCCTCAGAAAGGAGTCAGGACCCACAGCCTCCTCCCTCTACTTCCCTCAAAACTGGACTCCTGCATCTACTTCATAGTCCAGAGAGGGGAAGTAGGGAAGCACACATCTGACCAATGTGTTCCTTGCTTCTCTTCCTTTCTGTCCCCTTCCCATTATCATCTTCCAGGCCTAGGAAAGAGATTGGTTTTGCTTTTTGTTCTTCTGTGTTCTATCTCTGTGAAGAACAGAACTTTGCTGTCATGGGATGGAAGGATATGTTTCTGCTATGGGATTCTCTGGGTTTAGCACCTGATATGTTTGTTAAAAGGGAAAAAACAAAGGCATTTGGGAAATCATCTCTCAGGATGATAGTCTGGGTTAAAATGCTTTTATTTTGCCTTATCCCTGCTTTTCATTCCAGGAATTATATATTATTCTGTTTTTCTCCATCATTTTTTGTAATGAATTCTCTTCCTCTATTAGGCAGATGGCTGTCTCAGGTTGACGGGGTCATGGACTCTGAAAGGCAGACACATTAGTAATGTCCAAAATCATACCACTCACCACCACATCCACATATATCTATATATGGTTAGCAGTTCCCTTATGTCAACGTTACATGTTCAAGACAACATAGATGGGTATGCAAAGATATTACTTCAAATGAACAATTTCTTACATAACATTTGTTAAAACACTCTCTTTTGTTGTAGTTTGTTTTTAATATATGACATCTATTGGAGATGACTTTGATGACTATCATTTCTGTGGCATTACTGCAAAGAAAGAAAAATTCCTAACTTTATGGCAAACGTGATAAGCTTATGTATTAAAACACATTTGTTTTATGAGTGATTGGAGTGAATGGATATATTTATCCCATTAAGGAAATGTCGGGTGTGGGAAGAGTATATGGGGAACAATACACCTGCCTTCTAATGCTTAAGGAGTTTAGAAGTGGAGAAACCAGCTTTGCTCCACATGAATCCGAGAGACAAATTTAAGATTAAGGAAGAAGAAAATGGGTAATATAGTCTGGCTTGGCTTTCTAATAGTCAAAGTTGTCTAAATATGGAGTGGGTTGATGCCTTGAGATTCAATTATTATACTAACTGGGATTGTTCAAGCTGAGCCAAGTGACCACTTGACAAGAATATCATTTCAATTATTTAGGAATGTTAAGCTTGTTTCCAACACCCGGAGCTTCTATACCTCTTAGAATCTTCAAAGCTGAGAGCTACAGAAGTTAAAATCCCTGATAAAAGATAGAACATGGAAAAAAAAAAAAGATAAAACATGAATGATACTGGCAGAAAACTTGACCATGGCCATTCTTTGGTGATAATCACTCAGCTATTAAGTAGGAAAAAGTCCAAATTACCTATTTAAAACAGAATCAGAGTTTAAATTACAGATTTTGACAAAATTAGTGAAAGTATGTCCATAGAAGAAAATCCAGAAAGTTTCGGCAATGGATTCTTCAAATTAAAAGAAATTGACGACAACTGATTTCCTGGTGTGGTGAAACAAAAGAGAAAAGTATCATTAGTACCAACTCTTATAGATAGGGAAATAAAGAGTATAAGGTACAAAGTTAAAATGGTGGTGGTGTTAAATTTAAGATGATGCCATTTTTGAAGATTTAACTTATTTAGTGGATCCCAAGAAACCCCAGCTTATATCTTTATTGATTCCTTCCTCTCCTCCTTTAGTGTTTCTGCTAACAATGATAACAGATGTGTAACTGATAACTGTTAACAGGTAGTTAACCCGTGACAGGAAGACAAGTATTGGGAAGAAGTGTGGAGGACAGGACAACTTGAAGGGTGTGGATAGGAGGTTGCAGCACTGGTCATCCTTGTCACAATGTCATGACCCACAAACCCACAGTCATTAAGGAGAAGGCCAGGAAAGGGAAAGAGTCAAATTGGCCAGAAACAGGTGTCCAGTGCCTGGAAAGGCAGTGGGCTTGTCCAGTGCAAGGGGAAGCAGACATGTCTCCGCGAGTGGATGTCAGGAGAAAGAAGTATATAGGCGTTGAGCATGTGCTAGGTACCAGCCACTGTAATAAACACTGTATATGCTAACTTGTGAATTCTTCACTTTTATCCTAATAGGAAAGTATTAATATTCTCTTTTTATATTTAGTGAAACTGAGACAGAAAGAGCTTACACAGCCAGGAACTAGTTGCTGGGATTTCAAATCCCAAAGCTCATGGTCTTTCCACAACACCACACTAGCAAAATGTGCTTAGGCATGAGCTGTGACAAGTGATCCCAGAGACAGGAGCCAGGTGGCAAAAATAAATCAAGCTGGAATGAATAAAAACAATGAGGCACTGGGGGGTAGGAGGAGGTGGTATGGGAAGGGCTGGGGTGTCTACGATTCACAGACAGACAGTCCATTTGAACTAAGCTAGAATTCTACTCAGGAGTCAGAAAGATACCAAACATGGAAGACAGTGGGGGGTTGAAAAAGCAAGGGTGTTTTTAAAAAGAATCCTATGCAAAATACTCTTAAACATTTGGGTACTGTTACCATAGTCTTGTCTTTTATTAATCCTTTATTCTTCTTTATTAGGGGTTTCCATCTGCCAAACTGAGGGGAAAAAAGAACTTTTGGCTTACTCATATCATTCTTCATTCTTCCTTGATTGGCACTATAACCTGTGATTATGAGCTCTTCAGGGTCACGCTCCATCAAGAGGTAAGACTGAAACAGAAAGACTCCGGAGAGATTTCAGAAGGGAGTCACTACACTGTTTCCTCTTCTAGAATTTTTTAAAATTCATTTTTCCATAGAATCCATGAATGTCCTTATAATGAGTGGTTCACAAGTCATCAGTGTCATCTGAACCACAATAAAGAGGAACAGAAGGCAAAATGAGCAAGGGCAGTAAGCTTGCCATCTTACAGACTGCCGCTTGCATGGTCGGATTCAGTAATTTTTATCAACTGGAAGCTCTTTTTGCATTTGGACAAAAGCCCTAGTTTAGTCATTTTCCAAGAGGAATCATGAAAAAGGATGACTTAAAACTAAACAAGTCAAAGGATAGACTATGTAAGATGCTCTCAAAGAATGCAGTAATTACCACAAATAAAATATACTATAATTATGTTCTCAGAAATAGGTCTAGTCAAAGAAGTCATTCGAATATGTGATTATGCGTGACAGCTAAATTAAGGCAGCATTAGCAAGGGTTGTCAATTTGCAAATGCTATTGCTACCAGGCCATTCTGATATCATTTATCAAATGGAATGAAACATCTGAAGGAAACAGATTTCTCTTATTTCCCTAACACACAGTAAATATCTCTATTTCCATACACATGAAATAGTCTCTTCATTTATTGCAATACATTGCTAATAATTAGACTCATTTTCTTTGGATTCTGTTTTTAAGGCTGAAATATTTCATGGTTTCTATATTTTATTACAATCTAGATATGACTCATTTGAAAGTTTTGTATTACTGGGAAAGTAATATTACCAGAAATTGCTTTGCTGGCTCAGGGAGTTAAAATGTGGCAGATTTGCAGACATGCCGATACCAAATTCACTGCTATGAAAACATCTAGGTGCACACATACGTACAAATATACACAAATACGTATACACCCACACACATTCTCTCTCTCTCTCCCCATCTCTCAAATTTCAAAGGAAATCCAGAATACCTTTTGCTAGCTACCCATTATAATTTAGTGGTGTATGACTGAAATATAAACTTACCATATATATGATCTCCTACAGCCATTACTCTAAGCTTCGGGTTAAGGGCCCCATGGCATATTTGTACAGATGTTACCTTTGCTGACTTTTCACAAGTGGCTCCATCAAAGCGTAACATGTGGCTTCCATAATTGAATGTTATTTATATCACAATGAAAAGGGGCTGTGTAATCATAACAGTGCTTGAGGTCCATGATTTTTGCACTAGTGACTACAGGAATACCTTCTGTTTCCAGGACAATCATCTCCTGGTTAGACCTTTTTTTTTTTTTTAATTTTTATTTATTTACGATAGTCACAGAGAGAGAGAGAGAGAGGCAGAGACACAGGCAGAGGGAGAAGCAGGCTCCATGCACCGGGAGCCCGACGTGGGATTCGATCCCGAGGCTCCAGGATCGCGCCCTGGGCCAAAGGCAGGCGCCAAACAGCTGCGCCACCCAGGGATCCCCTCCTGGTTAGTCCTGATTAGTGATCTCACTCATGGGTGGGCAGAGCCAGAGAGCATTCCATGTGCCCAAGCACAGGCAGCACTTAAGAGCAAGGGAAAGAAAGAAGTCTGGAGCTTGGGTCTTGGCAACATCTGCCTCCCACTCCACAAAGAAGCAGGGGCCACCCTACAAATGAGGATGAGTGCACAGGTCCAGGTATGGGAAAGTAGAAATAGCGTGGCATCATAGAATGACTGCTTCTAAATGAACACAAAGGAAACTTTGATATCCAGGCCACAGACTCCCCCTCCCAGATTTCCAGACTCAATGTGAGGAGCACACAGAGCCACAGAAGAGTAAAGTCAAAAAACAAAACCAAACAAAACCCAAAGAATCTTAAAGGAACTACTCTCACAAGCTCACAGGGGGCCCAGCACCTTCTAGAGGGACCCCAATTTGCCCAGGATTTGGGGTATTACTCAAAGACAGGAGTTAGGGCTTCTTAGTACACATTAGTCGGCCATAGCCAATTGAAGGGTACTTGATCAGAAACTTAGGGGAGCAACTTCCTTCGTATCACCCAAATATATGCCTGCCTCTGTCTGCTTCTCCTTTGATTCAGCAAGTATTTGTGGAATACCTATTATATCTATGGCTCTGTATAGGCATTATAAGAACACCCCTGATAAATAAAACCTCATCTCTGGCTTCAGAGAGAAAACTCCCTGGTAAGAGAGACAATCCTGTAGAGAACAAGTCTAATTCAGTCTAGTAAAGTAAAGATTTTTATAACTGCTTATAGTACAATAAGAAGCAGCTTCGTTGCTTAAGAGAGGAAACATTTAAGGTAAAGGACATTAAATCCCTGGTTCCATCATGGCTCAATCCCTGATGTGTATTTTAGGGAAAATCACTAATATCTGTTTCTTTTTCTCTGAAATGAAAATGATGACACCCACCTTCCCTTTCCTAGCATTGTCTTTGAGTTCAAATGAAATGTATCAATAGAGCCATTAGAGACTGGACAGCTAGCTAGTATGAGTTAATATTAATGAAGCTGTCCATGCCACACACTGTGTTAAGTAATTTAAGTATTTTCTGTTTTAATCTTCATAACAACCCCAAAAGCTTAGGGAACATGCTGGAGACACTGACTCCTAACTACACTGTTGTACTGTTGATTCTCTGCCACTTACAAGTTCAGTGACTTTGGATAAGTCTTTTGACACCTTTGATCCTCATTTTTCTTTTCATCAGTAAGATAAAAATGGTCTCAATGAAATTGTCTTTTTTTTTAATTGTGGTATATAACGAGATCTACACTCTTAACAAATGCCAAGTATGTGATAGAGTAGTGTTTGCAACAGGACAGTGTTGTACAGCAGATCTTTAGAACTTCTTTCCTAACTGAAATTTTATGTCCTTTGAACTGTAACTTCCCATTTCCCTCTTCCCCAGGCCCTGGCAATCACCATTCTACTTTCTGTTTCTATGGTTTCATCATTTTAGAGACTTCATATAAGTGGAATCGTTCCATGTTTGTCCTTCTGTGACTGGCTTATTCCACTTAGCATAATGTCCTCCAGGTTCATCCATGTTGTCACATTTGGCATATGGTTGTGGTATATAGTTCCTTTTTTCTTTTAAGGCTGAATAATATTCATTGTATGTATATTATATAGTCCATTTTCAATGAAATTTCTTAGGCCAAATAGTACTAACTGTTACAATAGTAGTATAGACTGTTTTGGGACCACAGAGAAGTCCCTTTTTGTCAGGAGTTTATTGGTGTGGCATAAACCCCAACTCATTACCCCACTTTTGGTGCGCCTCTCAGATCATCCTTTTGTGGTTTTATTGACATTTTGAGTCCTACTGGCAGCTGAGCCTTGTTCATTGTTATTATCTTCTTGAGACCTTACAGATGCTTGTTGAAGTGACTGGATGAATAAGTGGGTAGTTGGATCTTACCTGATAACTTAAGTCAATTTTGGTCTTCATTATCTTTTTTTTTTTTTTTTGAGGCAGGGGTGGGGGGAAAATGGAGTTGGGGAAGGGAGGCAGAGGGAGAAGGAGAGAGGGAGAAAAATCTCAAATAGGCTCCACACTTAGCTTGGAGCCCAACACAGGGCTTGATCTCATGATCCCAAGATCATGACCTGAGCTGAAATCAAGAGTTGGATACTTAACTGACTGAGCCACTCAGGTGCCCCTTCATTATCTTTCTTTTTCTGATCCCTTCTTTACCTTCCTAAACATCTGGACCAGGTCGAGTTCCCTTGCTCTGCATGCCCATAACTTTCTGAACATTATTGTGCTTGCCTATGGATGTCTGCCTTCTCCACAAGATCTTAAGTTTACTGAGATGAATACTATCTGTCATGTTTACCACTGTGTCTCCAAAGCCTAGCTCATAGCGGGTAATCATTAAATATTTAAAAAGCAGTGAACGACTGAATGAATTTTCTAAAGCCTATCTTTTTCAGTGACCTAGTTTTTGGCCATCCAAAAATAAATTTTGCTCATAAAAAAACCTCGCTGACCTGGTATTGCTGCTCTACTTAAGATAAAATGCTCAGCGTACTTGATTTAATATTTGTAAATATCAAAAGACTAGATATATTTTATAAGACATATTTTCTTGAAGTAACAGACACATACTCACACAAACACACACATATACACAAGGCTGATAAAAGGATGGTTTTTCAAAACTGCTTCAAAGTTGCAAACTGAAGATGAATTCTATTTAGTCCAACTACCTATGGATTCGATGTTAATATCTAGGTCCTAGATAGCCTGAGAAACATTATAAGAATCTAAAGCATCAAAAAAGAGTAAACAAAATTTAGTCTTATATATTAATGCAGGATAAAAGAAAGAGACATTTCAGAAAGATTTTTAAAGATTTCAGTGTTTTCTAGTTACTCTTGAGTTAAGCAGAATGAATCTGAACATGCTACAGTATTTCTTAAGCCCCGTGTTTTCACTAGAAAAAGCTAACATGAAATATTTGAATCCTACAACCAAACTTCCCTTTATCTTATTCCCTGCCTAGTCTAGCAGTCAAGGTCAAACCAGGAAAACAGAAGACAATACAAGGTATCAAAACACAAGGATATTTAATGCAGGGAATTGATTGCAAAGTGTTAGAATTGCTGAGAAGTCTAGTCAGAGTTGGGGAGGCAAATCCAGGAACTGGCAATAGCAGGAAGCTGCAAACACTAAGCACCACTGGGCTAGAGGGACAAAGGGAAGAGGGCCTGTTACTGGAGCCTAAGGGCCAGAATACTTGATGGGAACCGGAACCAGGCAGGAGACTCAGCTACTCCCAAAGAAGCCACTGAAGGCAGAGACAGATGAGAAAAAATACCTTGACTTTTTTTTTCCCTCCTGTTCTCTGATCTGAAAAGTACAGATTACAGGAGTCAGCTCCTCTGTGAAACAGAGAAGAAAAAGGGCAGACCAAGGAATGAATCTGTTTGAGCATACACAGGCTCAGAACCAGAGCTCCAGGCTATTGTTGATTTGCTTATCTAGTTTCAGGGTCACTGCAACAAAGATCTGACTCTGACAGCTGATTTCCCATTAATATTAATAAACTGTTATTTTGATTTATAATATTTTATTATTGCTATAAAAAAACCTCTTCTAATGTGTTGTTCTTAAGCTCTCTTCTTTTATACTCATTTCACATTTAAAGTTGCTGTTTCAAAAGATAACACTAACCTGCACATAATTATTATGTAAAAGACATATTACCAAAAAAACCCTATTCAATCTTAAGGATTATTCATAATAAGTGCAAGCAGAGGAAACTTGCCAATTTGCTTCTTTAGAGTGGAAAGTGTAGTTAAAACTAAGATCTAAGGGAAGAACAAATAAGGAGAAGCATAATAGCATTCAAAGGGCTAGAATGCTAAAAAAAAAAAAAATTTCAGACAAATTTCTGATGTCAAATAACCATTTTGGAGAACAAAATCTTTTTTAAAGCAGTCTTAAAGTCACCATTGTCAAAAAGTTCTTATAGAAACTTAAGTCATCTGATTATTCAGAAGACATATCTTAGAATATACAGCATGCACAAGACTTGCCCAGCTCATATAAATATCCATTTTGATTGGCTAGTGCAGTCACTCCTATAAAGTCCTGACTTGGACATGACCTCATCAGATTGTACAAGCCAGATAACTGCCAGGTGTCGTCACCATTGTTCGGATGGAGTCTTTCCTACCTGTGGTAAATCATGGTACAGGGAATTGATTCTAAAGTGTGTCTTAGACAACCAGACATGGTTTTGTGCTCTGTCATTCCCCACTACAGCTGATTCTTCCAATCTCAAGGGCCATTTTCTTTTCAAAACATCACAGAGCGTGTGTTGTCATTAAAATCACTGGGAAGCCTGCTTAGGCATGCCCAGTCCAAGACTCTGCTGGGGCAAGCTCAGTCTTGCGAGGCATGTGAAACTCAAAGTTCCAAACCGCTAGTGCCCATTAAGGATTTTCTGGCAATTTTCATGATTAGGAATGGCCAAACAGCAACTGGGGAAATTACATTCTCACTCCCTCCAACCCTCTTGTGGTTTTAAATACATTAGATCTTTTCTGCTTTTCCTGCTTTAAAAAGGTAAATTAAGGAGGCAGTTGTGCATGACTAACCAGCTACTGTATTCCTTCGCAGAAGGGCAGTGTTAAGAGGAAAGAGTCTCGTTAATTCAGCACGATCTGCAGACATTACCTGTTCCTAACACAACAAATGAAGGAGCACGGTTTACCTCCTTAGAACAATTTAATCTACTTATCTCAGAAATTTTGAATACTTAGAAGAGATCAAGGACAAATCAATTTTTTTTTCTTAAAATGTCCCCAAATGTCTCAACAATACAACCTTATTACTTAATACACCTTTAAACAGAAGCAAAAGTGAGAAATGGACACCATGGGATGAGAAAGCACTCAGATACGTCAACATAGAGACCAGTTTTAAATCAGGCCAGTTAAAAAATAAATTAAATAAATAAATAAATAAATAAATAAATAAATAAATAAATAAATCAGGCCAGATGATGATGTCTAGCAGCACATCCCCTTTTCATACTGGTGACACAGCTCCCGAAATGGCTCCTGAGTTCCTGAGCCTGGCATGGCAGCAAGCACCACCTATAAAAGGCCACTGGAGCCCCAACAGTTCCACCAACGCCTTTTGATACAAGATTATCCCTCAAACCTCCAAACATGATACCCTAGAACTGCACCATACAGCCATATTTCACTTTTGAATGGTTGAAATAGAAGAAATTGCAAAGTCCCAATGTGCCTTCTAAGATGACCTCCAATTCAAGTCAATACTTCAGTAACATCAGTATTCCAGATGAAAGAGCACAAAAGAAAATTTAGTTCAGAGGTGTCCTGAAAGTTCTCTTCTTCCCTAAAAAAAAAAAAAAATTATTTTAAAAGTAAGCTAACAGCATTTGACGGGATGGGCATTGGGTGTTATGCTATATGTTGGCAAATCGAACTCCAATAAAAAATATGTTAAAAAAATAAAAGTAACTTTGGTGCAGGGGCATAAGGAGATTTGGCTTTTCCATCTTCATGGTCTTCATGAAACCAAAATATCCTGATAGGAAATGAATGAACTAATTAGTTATTCAATTATTCATATACTGGAACAGAGTTTCTAGATTTCTCCCCAAATATCCAGAAGTCTGATATCCTAAAAGGGGAAAAATCTTTTAAATGGTTTATTTTCACTTTAAGAAGAAATTGATTTATTTTCCCTTTAAAAGCAACTTCAGGATGTTGTAGATACAGTCATGTAGCAATGTATCTTCTTAGTAAAATGCCCCATGTTTTAGAGCATCTTCCCGCAGGATGTACCATACACCATGGTTTATTTTTCTGGTCGTTTGTCATAGTGATAACTCTCTCCTCCACCGCTTCCAAATGTGGTCCCCCGCATGGCTGAAATTACAATGCGGTTCAAATAGTCTGTTGGGTACAAGAGCCCATTTTGAAAACGTAGCAATATGTCTAAGTTTTAGTTTAAATGAAAATGACTTAAACGTTGAAATGGTTTTCTTCTTGCTACATGAGGATCCAACTAGACTAGACTACAAAATGATTAGGGAACAAAATGCTAAAGAAAGATGAAGAGATGGGATTACCCACACCGACAGGATAAGGAAGGATGACAAGTGGTAGGAAATGAGCTGCCATTCCCTGTTCCAGCTTCTAGCATTCCAAACAAATCCTTGTAAAAGGAAAGATGTTTCTTTTTTTCTTTTCTTTTCTTTTTTTTAAGATTTTATTTATCTACTCATGAGAGACAGAGAGAGAGAGAGGCAGAGGGAGAAGTAGGCTCCCCAGAGAGCAGGGAGCCCAATGCCAGACTCCATCCCAGGATGCTAGGATCAGGGCCTAAGCCAAAGGCAGATGCCCAATGGACTGAGCCACCCAGATGCCCCAGGAAAGATGTTTAATTAGAAATTCAGGTAATAGTCACCTAAGGAGACATAAGACATGGTATCTATGCCACCCCAGAATGGAAAGAAGAATATAAAAGAATATTAAATGAAAATTATTTGACAGAGGCAGAGATCAAGAAGTGGTACATTCGTAAGTCCAAAATATTTGAGTTATTCATCTTCTTCTTTAAAATGTGCCAGTTGTAATGAACTTCACCAGAGCTTTTCATACCAAAGCAATTAATAGGGCATTATACTGAGAATAAAAATTAAAATCATACCCTTTAAACAAGTCTTTTTTTCCTTTAAATTATTTTTTTAAAAGAACAGAAACTCGATATTGAAATTAATAAATCCAACATCTCACAATTTAGGCACCAATATATCTAAGGATTATCAATCTATCAGTTTTCTAATAAACATGGAAGTAAACACGCTGTCTATTAACAAAATAATAAGAAGCTAGGTGGAAAAGCATAGACTGGACTGCAAACAAATAGCGTGAGTCTCAAAATGTCCCCCTGTAAAATTCAGAAGCTGAGCAAAACATCTGTTTGGCTGGCTGGCAGCCATCCTATGCAATGATCCATGCTTTTTACTTCCTGGAAAAATAATTAAGCAGTAAATCTAAGTTTCTTCCAGCTCCCCCAAGAACTGAAAGTGCCAATGACTCAGAAGTTTATTATAAAAAAAGATTAACCCAGACCTTGGATAAGTAGGCTGCTCAGGACCAGAAACAAGGCAGAGATGTAGGCATGGTGTAGAGCCCTGCCCAGTGACGTAGGGCTCCTGTTTTTGGTGTTTTGGTTGTCACAAAGCTGCCCCGAGTTCTGCGTGAGTGACCTACCATCACTAGCTTCTCTCCATTCTCTCAATGCCTCCGCTCCGCCAAAGGGACCCCGAGGAAGCAGGGACCTGCATGGACCAGTCCTGACTCTGTGAAGCCTCATTTCCTCTATGAAAACAAAACACGTATCCGCAGGAGCTGAAGTAATTAGTGCAAAATTCATCTGCTTTTGCTTCGATTATTCTTATCAATAAGACAAAACACAACCTACCTAGTTCCAACTCATGAGTAAGGAAAAAGGAAAGGAAGCCCACAGTCCTATGGTACTTCAGTTTTCAGTGGTTAAAGTAGGGAAAGTATCCTATATATGCTACGTACTAATATATTTGGGATGTTGCTCCACTACTGCATAATGTAAAAGAGAATTAAACCTGTTAAGAGAAGGATTTATTCTACATTATCATTTAATTACCAACAGGTCTCTATATTCAATTATAGTACTATCGTTTCATTAGGCATATGCACTGAGATTTTCTAATTAAAACCCTCCCAGGTAACCCAATGCTTCAGTAGATTTGATTAGCATTTTTATCTTTCTTTCTCCTCATTGAAAGTAAAATAACCTAGCTTTGTATGTAAGTCAAAAATAGTAGCGTTCTTCCTGGGTCTTTTTTGCAGACACTATTCACCACAATTTCATGCAGTTTGCCTCTGGGGACAATTTTACTTTGCACAGTTCTATTAGGGGATGCTATGGCTTTGTATGGAAACCGAATACTGTGTCTCCCTACACCAGCATAGTTTAAAAATTAAAAGGCTTTGGAGTCAACTCTACCATTAACTAGTTACACTTCTTGCAAATGACTTGATTTCTGTAACAATTCCACATTTGTCAATTATTGGGGACTGTTAAGAGGAACAAACAAAAAAATACCTGGAGTATTTAGCTCAATATCTGTGCATAGTAAGTGGTCATTTTTATTATTGCTATTGTCATTTTTGTTGTCGTTGTCATCAAGACACAGATAAGGAAAATATTCAGAGACTTCAATTATGGTATATGTTCTCAGGCAACTTAGTTTCTGAAAGTCTGTATTATAAACATCTTGTTCATAGACTGATTGGTACCCATTCATTTAATATTAAGGTTTTGAACAATTTATTTGTCTGGTTATTTTTTAATTGTACCACCCATTCAGCTCTCTAAACCTCCTGGCTCTGTTTTTTGTATCTCTACAGACTGATCCATCCCCTCTCCATCACCTGAGCTCTCCTGCCCTCTGACTTCTGGTCGGATCCAGCCAATATGAGGCACCAACAGGAAGTCTGAGACTGAGAGAAGACAGGTCAGGAATATCTTCCTTTACTGTCCTCTTTGGGGGTCCTCTTTGGGCGTCATAGTTCTACCGGGGGTCTTATTCCTTTGCAACTACCACTGGAGATCCCTCCACATCTCCAGCTTTCACTAGACCCTGTTAACAATGCTAGTTCTTCCTCTTGTTCCTTCAGGACCATGGTGGTCCTCTCACTAGTACCTGAGTTCTAAACCCAAACTGGTTTATCTATACTTTGTAAATAGTCTTTTCATTAAATTCTCATTAGGCTTTCACTCATGTATGCCTCTGTTTCCCATTGGAACCATGAATGATGTGGCCCTTGCTTAATATTTTCCTGTAGCCAACAAGATTAAGGTTCATTTTAAAACATTCCATTATGCCCTTACTATGTACTGAGCACTTGGCTAAGTACAAAGTGCAAGGTAACCATAATATATCTACATCTTTAAATGTGTGTGTGTGTGTGTGTGTGTGTGCCACAGTCTTTCAGTCTTCACAAAGAGCTAGATCTATACAATAAATCATAATCCAGTGTAACAAATACGGCATGTGTATGTACAGAGTACTATGAGCACATAAAGATTTATATTCTAACTTATATGTGGAGGTGGAGGGCAGTCAGGAAGGGGAGTAGAGAATAGGGAAAATCTTTTAGTTTGACCTAAAAAAGAGCCATTTAAGGGGCAGAATTATGAGAAAGTGCTATTTCAGGCATAAAAGAGAATGTTTAAAAGTCATGATGAAGGAGTGGATCCCCAGGTGGCTCAGTGGTTTAGCGCCTGCCTGGGGCATGATCCTGGAGTCCCAGGATCAAGTCCCACATTGGAATCCCTGCATGGAGCCTGCTTCTCCCTCTGTCTAAGTCTCTGCCTCTCCCTCTCTCTGTGTCTCTCATGAATAAATAAATAAAATCTTTTTTAAAAAGTCATGATGAGCTGAAGATACACAGCATGTTTAGTGAATAGCAAAGTCATTCAGGGAAAGCAGAACCATAGTGCTAAGATTGGGAATGCAGCAAAAGGTAGGTGGAAGTCATCATGAAGTATAATTAACTGACTGGAGACTGCCAGATTTTGAAGGACATTACTGGAACCGCTACAAAATAGTTCAGGCTGTGGAATGATGTGACACCAACTACAATTTAAATTGATAATTTTGAAGACAGTGAAAATAGGGTGAACAGTTCAATGGATTGTAATAACAGAGATGAAAGTTAAGAGTCTAAAACAGGAGTTGAAAAGCAGAGGACATATTGAACAAATTCTTCAGAGAAACTTAGCAAGATTTCAAGACCTTTGAATATAGGAGGCAGAGGAGGAATCGCTGTAGGTTCAATCTGAGTTGTCTTGTTTAGACCATGTCATAAATGGTGACTCTGTTAACTGAAATAGGAAAGAGAAGAAAGGGAGTAGATTGGGCAGAGGTAGATGAGTTACTTTGGAAAGAAAAGGCATTACCTGCTAGTGTTACAATAACAGGTTTTAAAAAAGAAATGAGTGTCACTTTGAGAAAAAAGAAAATAATCTCACAATTAAAAAAAAATAAAAGTCATGCTAAAACTGCACCAGATGATTAAAGTTAATGATGCCTCTTAAGTGCAAGGAATTTTAAAAGTAAATGTTTTAGAAGTTTCAAGTCAGACATTCACTCTGAGATCTTCATATCACCAAGCACAGCTCACCTCTACTTACGCTGCACTTCCCCTGCATCACCACATTGTGCTCATTTGTTACCTGTCTCTCCCTCTCTCCATAGCTCACTTTGACATATACCCATAGTGTCATTACCAGTGCTTGGCGCATGGTAAGGACAGGTAAGAGCACTTAATAATCAGTTTTTAGGAGAACCTGGCTGGCTCAGTCAATAGAACATGCAACTCTTCATCTCAGGGTTGTGAGTTTGAGCCCTGCATTGGGCATGGAGCCTCCTTTGTTGTTGTTGTTGTTTTAAAGAATTTATTTATTTATTTATTTTATTATAGAAAGAGAGAGACCATCAGTAGGGGGGAGGGGCAGAGAGAGAGAATCTCAAGCAGATTCCATGCTGAGCGTGGACTCCAATACAGGGCTTGATCTGATGAGCCTAGATCATTACCTGAGCCAAAATCAAGAGTCAGAAGCTTAACCAACTGAATCACCGAAGCGCCCCAGAGCCTACTTTAAAAAACAAAACAAATCAGTTTTTGGTATCACAAAGAATTTGGTAAATGTCAACATTATTACACCGTTCTGTGTTTCACCATTAAATCCCAAAATAATAGGAGATGTAATTTTTTTTCTCATCAAGTGCTGTAGTCATTGGTAATTTTTTAAACTGCAAGGATGCTTCCTCCCACTTATTACAAAAATAGTTATATCAATCAGATATTTCACTGAAGTACAATTAAGCTTTTGAAAACAGGATCACCTATGACAGTAAATTTCAATCTGAAAAACTCAATATTTTGCTCAAATAGTTCCCTTAGCAAAATTCTTTGCAGCTAAAACTGTCAGGTTTTAGGATCTACACACCTTATAATTATTGTTTTCTCCTTTCACATTACCATGTTAAGAAATAACACGGGATTTTTTTTTAAACTAACAATATGAACATTGAACCCCACTGTATTCTACTGAAGAGTGTGTCCACATACACAACACACACACACATGCATACACACCAATACATTCCAATATAGCAACCATGTCACCATGCCTTGGACCTTATAAAAAAAGGTCCAAGTATGAGAGCTTTACCACCAAGTATTAGAAGTGTGTTATTACCAATAAATCTTAATTCTTTAAGTGTTTTCAAACACAAAGCATCTCTCTGTATTCTATCAGAGCTAATTAAGTGATCCATATGATGGAAATGTTGACTGCTAATTTAGGATAATACATCACTTCTCTAAGGGGACCTATAGAAGGGGAAAAGGCTAAATGGACTCATTATGCTTGGTTCTTCTTATCCTTTTAATTAAAACAGAAACTAAAAATTAAATTATATTTGACCTTGTTTTGCCATCAAATTCTTTCACAAACTTACTTATTTTCCTTTCTAGAAGAATCTAAATATTCCGTTTTTGTGACATCCTACTAAAGGAAGTAGAATCTTGTGAAAAAAAATTTGAATTCAGAGTTTAAAGATCTAGATTCACTTGAAAAGGAAGAGCAATACTGAGGAAAGGGAGTTGCTAACCCAACCAGATAGAAACATTTTCTAAGGCCTCTGTAATTAAAACAGTGTGGTATTGGCATTTGACTAGCCAAGTAGATCAACAAAAAAGAATAAAGAATCAAGAAACACACACAGTTTCTTGGAGTATTCAAAGAAAGTGGACTTACAAATCAAGTGGGAAATATGGGCATTTTAAATGGTGCCAAATAACTGCACAGTAATAAGAAAAATAATAAATATGGAATTTATTCTTTACACCCCAAACTGATGAAAATTCCAAAAAAAAAATAGAAATTTAACTGTCAAAAAGTGAAATTACACAAGTACAAACATTCGTGAATTTCTCTATAACTAGAAGTGAAGAAAAGTCTCCTCGGGTTCAAAATCTTAAAGCAGTAAGGAGAATAATAAATTTGACATGGTTAAAAATGCATGAGAAGTACAATTTCATAAGCAAAATTAAAAGGTCAACAATGCTATTTAAAACAAGTCTAGAGATATAAACAGATAGCTTCTAAAAAAGAAAATATAATGATCTTCATATGTTTAGTACTCTCAAACATGCGAGGCTCATAATTAAGAGAAATATAAATTAATGTCACACAAATATATTTATCTTATTTATCAATTTGACAGAAAAGCAAGAGCTTGCCCAATACTCGGAAAGGCCAAGGGGAAATAAATACATATACATCACTAAAAAGAATGCAAAATGTTACAAATGCTGTGGAAGCCAATTTGGCACTATTTAGCAAAATTACATATTATTTATGCTTACCTCTTCTCAAATCGATCTCAAAGATAAAATAATAAAATGTAAAAATATGTATATACAGGGCTATTTATTATAAAATTTAAAGTGGTAAAAAGCCAGAAACAACCTAAATTTTCATCAGTACAAAATGAACTGGATTAACTCTGAGATACTTACAATGGAACACTATAGAACTGTAAAAAAATTATTACTTTTTCATATGTAATCTCCAGGATACACTGTTAAATGAAGACAGCAAGCTGTAGAAAAAATATGTACATATTCACTGTATCATCATTTATCTAGGAAAGACAGGATATGTGTGTATATGTGCATGTACATGTACACACAATGGAATATTAGGCTACAATCACATAAAATTATCACTTGATAAGAGAAAATAGAACAGATAGATATAAAAGTCAGGAGCAGGAAATTTGTAAAATGAATCTGAATATTTTGCCGTTCCAAAAAGCAAGGAAGTTATCAAAAATTATTGAAATAATGTCAAAAGAATTCATGAACCATCTTGAAGTAGATCCCACTGTTCAAAGATGAGTCATTTGCAGCACCAATAAAAGGAATAACATCAGTGGATTTGGATGAACCAAATATGTTAAAAATCCAGTAATTTGCAATGATCATTTTGAAAAAGTTGATGATGACTTTTGGAGGGTGCTGGGAAAATCAATGTATTATTCTAAACACTAGAAAATAAAGGGAAAGAATCATCGAGATAACTTATTTTTCCAGTAAAAAATGCACCTCAGCATATTGAAAAAGTTGATGATAAAGAAATTCTCCCTATAGAAGTATTCCAGCTAGTATATAAAGATGTAATAAAATAATTGAAATATTACCATTTTGCAAACCCCCAAGTAAACTCAGAATCTGGGAAATGATTCTTAATGGCAACTAACATTACAGCAGAAGACAACTAGACATCATTCATCTCTTGATAGGAATTTACAAAACCACTTAAGAAGTAATATTGCACACACACACACACACACACACAAAGAATAGCCTAAATATGATCAAGAGTTTTGATCTAACCAATGGGACAGGAAATACATGGAGAACAGAGAACAGATTGGGGGAGTAGCAGGATGGTTTTGGGGGGGTTGAGTTTTAAATGAGAATACAATGAGCAGTATCTAGAAAAGTAAGAAAGTTCACAAGATGAATTAGTTTCTTCAACAAACCAACTTCAAGTAAATATTAAAAAATAAAAACTAAGGTAACCTATGAAATAAAAAATCTTTTAAGAGATCCCCCAACAGAATGCAGTGCATGCAGCCTGTTTGAATGCCAATTCAAACAAACCAGCAACATAAAATCTCTAAACAAACAAACAAATAAAACATGTATGAAAAAATACTAACTGGATATTGGATGATATATAAAGACATTACCAGAATTTTTTATGTATGAACATGGCACTATGACTACATTATTTAACAAAAGTTTTTTTTTGTTAGAGACACATACTCAAATATTTATGGATGGAATATGATATCTAGAAACTTATTTCAAAAGAATTCTGGGGGCAGAGACAGTAAAGGTGGTGCAAATGAACACAAGTGTGGCTGAGAGCAAATGAGTGTTAAGCCTGAATAATGGGTCCATGTATTTTTCTCTCCACAATGGGTGTTTAAAATTATCCATAATATATTATTGGTGGAAATGTAATATGATGTAGCTGCTATAGAAAACATTATGAAGTTCCCAAAAAAATTAAAAATAGAATTATCATCTGATCCAGCAATCCCCTTATGGGTATTTATCCAAGAGAATTTAAATCAGGATCTCAAAAGAGATATGTACACTCCCATGTTCATTGTAGCATTATTTAAGAGCCAAAACATGGAGATAACCTAAATGTCCCATTGATAGATGAATGGATAAAGAAAATGTTGTATACACATAAAATGGAACATTATTCTACTTTAAAGAAAAATCCTAATATATGCAACAGTATTGATAAACCTGGAGGACGTTATGCTAGAGAACAAAACCAATTGCAGAAGGACAAAAACTGCATGATTCCACTTACATGAAGTATCTAAAATAGTCAAACTCATGGAAATGGAGAGTAGAATGGTGATTACAAGGGAAAGGGGAAAGTGGGAATGGGGAGTTACTGCTCAATGGGTATAAAATTTCAGTTATACAAGATGAACAAGATTAAGGCATCTGTTGTACAACACGGCGCCTGTGGTTAACAAAACTGTAGTGCTCCTTTAGCAGCACATATACTAAAATTGGAATGGCACAGAGAGTAGCATGGCCCCCGCACAAGGATATCACTCAAATTTGTGAAGCATTCCATATTTTAAAAATACTATATTGTGCCCTTAAAAATTGTTAAGAGGATAGATTTCATGTTAAATGTTCATAGCACAAATTTTTTTTAAGATTTTATTTGTTTATTCATTAGAGACACACAGAGAGAGGCAAAAACATAGGCAGAGGGAGAAGCAGGCTCCCTGCAGATTGTGACCTGAGCCAGAGGCGGACTAACAACCACTCAGGTACCCCCATACCACAATTTTTAAAAAAGAAGAGGAAAACAAGTATCTATGATAAAAGGATTAAAAAGGACCTACGTACAAATCCTGGATCCACCATTTGTTGTCTATTTAATATGACCTAGGCCACTCACACATTCTGAGCCACCATTTTATTCATATGTTAAAAAAAAGTAGATGATAATAATAGTTTTATACATTGGTTTGGCATCTCTAATTTTGGAGCTTGATAATTATTCATTGAAAAAAAGAAGAGGTTTGGAAATTAGAGGTGACCCCCATTTAAATATGTCATTATTCTATGACATTAGTTAGGCAAGTACTTAGCTTCTCTGAGCCTTATTTTCTTTCTTATAAAATGGGGATCATACCAGCATTATATCATTTTTATGAGAACTATGTAAAGTTGACACTCTGTAAATAGCACTTTCCTCCATGAAGCCATTTTGATTCCCATTTGGAAATACTCTTCAGATAGACATACTTCGATTATTATTGTACCAATAATCTCCCCCTAAATCATTATTTAATACCTTTTTTAATAAGATTCTGGGCCCCTTGTGAACAGAGATCATTCATATCCTCTACCTCATGGAAGGTATATTACACACAGTTGGCAATCAATACATTTTGATGAGTTAAATCCCTTAAATAGATTAGATGCTACCTTCACAAACTGATTAATCTCCTGCAATCTACTGACACTAAATGCTGTTGCTATATGTCACTTAAATATTGTAAAATGTATATAAGATCCTGGGGAAAATGTCTAATTGTTTCCTGAACAAACCATAAATGTGATAGGTAGGAAATAAAGTACAATTTGTAGTCCAGGTTTATCATCACAGTGACCTGGGTAATCTATTGACATGTGACAAACTATGGGATGACTGATAGCTCCAGCTTTGGCAATTCCTACATGTAATACAAACGTGTCACAGATTCTTCAGTAGAAAATTGTTTGAAGCATAAAGTGTCAGCTTCGTTTCAAAAATTGTATAGCTTGAAGAACCACCTGGCACATATCCCTGCTGTAACAATGAGTAGTGGTAATGAAGTGGTAGATTTTTATACAGGTGCCATTCACCTTAAATCCAGCAATAATGAGCATGGGAAAATGAATAAAGTCTCCAAAACACAATGGACTCCAAAAGAACCTGAGGTGACAAACAAACCAACCTTAACTGTAGTTTAAACATATTTCCACTTGAGAGTAAAACTCAATTCCGGCATTCTGACAACATGGTGACAACATAGTTTTTACTTCTGAGAATTGTAAGACCCTTTTCTCATAAAACCTGAAGAAAGCCAAAAGCAGTTCAATTAAAATGTCTAACTGTGATCATCTGTTATCCATAGCTCAATGGGACAGCTCAGCTCAGCTGAGGCCTGAGTTGAGCTGTGCCCTCTTCCCAGAATATCCCCTAAGGATTCTTTGAAACTACTAATTGTGCAGGTCACAGTCACAAAACTCATGCCTCAGTGCTCTCTCTTGATGTTCACAAGCAAACACTAGAGTGCAGTGTAGATAAAGGGAGGCTTTCTCTCTAATTAAAGAAGGATCATAAAAAAAAAAAAGGATCATGATCAATAATTTCAAAGGCCATCAAACATAACCCTATAAAAATATATGAGCTATGCATAAAGTTATAGGATCTATATTCCCCTAAAAAAGATAATAAAATTAAATCAAGCTCAGTTTATACCTTACAAAGTAAGACATTTGAAAAGAAATCATTGCAGCATCATTAGTTCACCATAAAGTGATGTGTTTATATTTTGCAAGACGAGGACTGCACTAAAATCTTTAAAGTGTCCATACAATTGTGTCAAAGCATACTTGATGCCATAACTCACAATTTTATTCACATTCTCAGTTTACATCAAATATTTTACATATTGTGATATGGGGATTTTATTTCACTTCCTGGAAAATCTTATGTTCAAGAAGGGATGTGGAGCAATTATAATATATTCCATAGAGTTTTCTTCAATTTACATTATTACATTCTGAAGTGAGTTGAAATATGCCAAGGTTTTATGTAACTGAAATTTTCTATTATTTTCATGGCTTAAATTGGGAAAGGGAGTGGAAAATAAATGTGTAAAGGAACAAAACGTAAATCCATTGTGGTCATATGTTGCCATAATCAGGAAAACTCTGTAGAATTGTTTGAGGGAGAATCTGAACAAATGACTGCATACATTTAGCAGAGGCTGCACTCATTACAACACACTAGAGTTTAATTTCTCCTTTAAAAAAATCTGTGAAAAGTCGAGATAAGATTCGTTATCCATGAAATAGAAATCATAATTCCAACATACATATCACAGTAATTTTCATCATTTTAAGAAAATAGCCAAGGTACACAGGAGATGGAGAAGCTTTGTAAAAAGCAAAGGACCATAAATATATAAGTGATGACCAAGAGGATGATCACTATCCACTTATTAGACAAAAATAGATAACATTACATCTGCATGATAACAAAGTACTTAGCACAGAGTAGCTGTCTATTATAGTTTTTAACTAAAATACTAATAGGTGTTGGGCAGGCACATTGTCAAACATACAGCTTTAAGCAAAATTAATCTCAAAATGAAGCTGGAGCATCTTCCAAGGCCGGAATGTAAAGCCATACTCCAAAAACAAAACCAAAAAACCACCCCACGATGACCTGACATAGCATGTCAAAGGAACTCAGGAACCAGATGAAACAACTCCCGATGGCCAAAGCCACAACAATCCAAGCTTCAAAATAAATAAAATAGAATTGGATTAGAATCCAAACTATAGAATAAGTAACTATAAATCTGTAGTATAATTAACAATTTAAAAATAAATGGGAGAGAATAAACAAACCTCCAGTGTAGAACAATTCCAAATAATTCATGTAGATATTTTATCCTCAAGAAGGAGCCTAACTCCCCACCCATTAAGTATGGGCTGTGGATAGTAAATTCCTTTCAAAGAGTATAGGTGGGAAACAAAAGGGGGAGAAAGGAGTAACTTTATAGTGGAGACATCTGAGAACACCTCAGCCAGGTGATCAAGATTAACATCAACAGTGCTAAGTCATGTTGATGGTGTATACCCTTGATATGATTGATGTGATAAGAATAGCATTTACCTCTGTGGTCTTCCACCCCAAAACCCCTAACCCCAGTCTAACTATGAGAAAAACATCAAACAAATCCAAGTTAAGGGACATTATACAAAACATCTAAACTGTTTCCCTCAAAATTGTCAAAATCATCAAAAACAAGGAAAATCTGAGAAATTGTCACAATCAAGAGAAGCCTAAGGAAATGGGACAATGAAATTTAATGTGTTATGTTTGATGGGACCCTGGAACAGAAAAAGGACCTTAAGTTAAAACTGAGAAACTCCAAATAAATTATGGACTTTAGTTAATAATAATGTATTCATATTGGTTCATTAATTGTAATAAATGTACCAGAGAAATGCAAGATATTGATGTGGAGAATAGAGAGTTAGAGAGTATAAGGGAATTTTCTGTATTATCTGTTTATGTCTTCTATAAAACTAAATCTAAAACTTCAATTTAAAAAGAAAGAGGTAGGGCAGCCTGGGGGGCTCAGCAGTTTGAACCTGCCTTCAGCCCAGGGCGTGATCCTGGAGTCCCTGGATCAAGTCCCACGTCGGGCTCCCTGCATGGAATCTGCTTCTCCCTCTGCCAATGTCTCTGCCTCTGTGTGTGTGTGTGTGTGTGTGTGTGTGTGTCTCATGAATAAATAAATAAAATCTTTAAAAAATAAAAAAATAAAAAGAAAGAGGTCTATCAGGTACTCTAGTGTCTCAGTTGGTTAAGTATCTGACTCTTGATTTTGGCTCTGATCATGATCTTGAGGTCATCGGGCTCCATGCTCAGTGGGGAGTCTGCTTGAGATTCTCTTTCTCCCTTTCCTTCTGTGCCTTCATCCACTCATGCTCTCTATCTCTCTCTTTCTCTCCAAAATAAAATAAATATTTTTTTAAAAAGAAGGCCCATCAAATATGCCTTTTTTTTTCTTTATAGGTGGTACAAGATAAAGCAGCAACTTGTTCTCCAACTCAAAGAGAATATCTCAATGTGTTCCTGAACACTGGATTTCTAGAAGCTTCACTAGATGATGGTCTCCTGAAAAATTTATCTTCCACTTACTGGCTCACATATACCTTCCTAAGGTATAAAAAACACTTTAACTAACAAAAATACTAACCCAAAAAGATACATGCACCCTTATGTTTATTGCAGCGCTATTTACAGTCACTAAAATATGGAAGCAGCCCAAGTGTCCATCAATAGACGAATGGATTAGGAAGATGTTATGGGGGGCAGCCCGGGTGGCTCAGCGGTTTAGCGCTGCCTTTGGCCTGAGGTGTGACCCTGGAGACCCGGGATCGAGTCCCACATCCAGCTCCCTGCATGGAGCCTGCTTCTCCCTCTGCCTGTGTCTCTGCCTCTGTGTGTGTGTGTGTGTGTGTGTGTGTGTGTGTGTGTGTGTGTCTAATGAATAAATAAATAAAATCTTTTTTAAAAAAAAGGAAGATGTTATGTGTGTACATACACACACACAGGAATATTACACAGCCGTAAAAAGGACGAGATTGTGCAATTTGTGGCAAAATGGATAGACCGAAAGGGGATTTTGCTAGGTAAAATAAGTCAGATTGAGAAAAACAAATACTATATTATTTTACCCATAAGTTAAATTTAAAAAAAGAACAAATGCATAAACAAACAAAAAGCAGAATCAGACCTACAGCTACAGATGATTGTCAGAGGGGTGAGCAGGTGGAAGATTAGGTAAAATGGGTGAAGGGGAGTGGAAGATACAGGCTTCCAGTCACAGAATGAAAAAGTCACAGGAATAAAAGGCACAGCATAAGGAATATAGTCAATGATACTGTAACAGTCTCATAAGGTGGCAGACGGTAGCTACACTTTTGGCCAGCATAGTATAATGTATAAATTTCTTGAATTACTGTGTTGTGCACTTGAAATTAACAAAACATTGTGTGTCAACTATACTCAAATTTTTTTAAAAAGGCAGAATCAGACCTATAACTACAGAGAACAAACTGATAGTTGCCAGAGAGGAGTGGGTGGGGAGATGGGCAAAACGGGTGGAGGACAATGGAAGGAAAAATAAAAAGGTACTTTACTACATGTTGCACATCATATCCAATCAGCATGATGTCCCTAGTGTAGTGGACCACAGTGACATTTTGTCAAATATCAAAGCAATCATGACTTCTGAAAACTATATTGCAGCAGAGAGCAGACAGGTTGACAAAATCAGCCAAAAGAGTGAAGGGGTAAAGCAAATACCTGGGATGGTCCTTACAATATGGAGAAAAAAAAAACATTGACCAGGTCAACAACTGCATATCAGGTGCAAAAGCTATGCTAATTTTTTTCAGTAAAGATATTTATATCTTGAACAACTGAAGTTTCCACCTAATAAAATTTGCAATAATCCATAATCATGCTTCAAAATTCACCCAACTTTTGCATAGGCCAAACAAGCAAGCTAGAAAAGAATATAATAGGTATTACTCCCTCTCATTTTTGTCTTTGATCCCGCAAATATGTGGTATTGGTTCTCGTTTACTATCATGGTGAGCAGAAAAGTTCCGAAGTTTCCATTAGCCCTTCCTACCATAATGGCCCTTACTCCATTGGTCAAAGGCCAATGTGGAGTTTCTTCCAAGTGTCACGTATTTCTAATCCAACTAAACATTCAGAAACTAGTGAAATGACAATGAGGTGGGCCTATGAACAAGCCCGGTATGCTGTGAATCACACCTGGGTTGACTCCATGTGTTACCTGATCACAGCCACAGTGGTGTTTGAGGTCACCAGGAATTAGCAACAGTTTAGAATCAGTGTTTAGCAATTCCCAAAGGTCTGGGTGTTTTTCCCCAGTGCAGGGACGTTCTAGTAAATCTATATAGGCTTGAAGCTAGATTCACAGTTATACCTATGGCAATGTTGTCGGATTCTTCCTCAAAAGAACATGACTTTCAAAAAAAAAAAAAAAAAAAGAACCTGACTTTCCCTTCAATCAAGAAGTTCTGGGTTCTCTGAACAAGTTTAGGTCTGGGAACCTAGGGAAAGCATTTAATCACTAGTCCTACAGGGTTTTCAGTTGTAATTAAGCAATATTCTCATAGGCTTCCTATCTATTCCATTAGTAAGAACACTGATCAATTTTCTATACATTCTGATTATGTTATGTCCCTGCTGACCTGCTATGTCCCTGCTAATGAATGTGCCTACTTGTCTTTCTTCAACTGGTCACTTGGCTTCTGACACTCTAACATCCCATCATCTCTATTAAAATCAAGGAATGACATTACCTATGGTCATGCTTGGCTACAAAAAAGAGCAACCCCAAAACTTTTCAAGGATGCAAGTAATCCCCTCCTTACTGTATGTGTCATCATCTTGGTAAAGGGATTGAAATCTGTGCCTTTTCCTTCTTAATACTATGCCACACAAGTGCTGGTATTTCAGCCTTATTAAAGGCGGGCCTCCACTGAATTTAGGATTGAGTCAATCAACCAAAGAAATTGTTAGAGTCACTTCCAACTCCATGAGCACAGTCAATGCAGAATTTCAGTACTTGCACTCATATCAATGTATTTAGTCCCACCCCTCTAGTGTTAATTTCTATATTCTTTGGTCTAACTCCCTTAGAATCCACTTCCACATACTTTCCCCAGATTATGGATTATAATCAGCAAACTCTGCAATTCTATTTTTTCTTGAGTCATACTCTGTACCATACCTGACTTCTGAAGCATACTGAGATTTGGCCCATTTATAGGTCAAGTGAAGAAGCATGAACATCCCCCTTGCAAGACCTGTACCCAAGGTAAGTTTGTCATGGGTCTTCCAGCAAAGAAATTCTTGTACCCTTCACTTGAGGAATTCAAGACTATTTTATCTGATTCCAACCAGATGTCCTCATTTTAATTTACAGGGTCTCGTTCTTTCCTAGGTAATTCCCTAACTTTCAGATAAGAAAGTCTTGAGTTTATTGGTTCAACTGATATTGTAATTCTGCAATGCTTATAATTAAATTTTGTGTTTGATTTTTGGCCATGAAATTTCTCTGATTCCAAGATCATGACACAAACCGAGAACTTAAAGACCTGAGCTTATCATTTTCTTCTTTCTGCAAGTGCTCCAGTTTATTTAAGAAAAATGCCATAGCTCTCATAGTCATCTCTGCTGCCCTAACAGTCAAGTACAGCAGCCACTTGGACTCCCAAAGCATTTTGTTCAAATTGGCACTTCATCACAATGACAGATAATGGATGGCTTCATTAATTGTGACGCTACTGTATGTCATGGATTATCATCCCATTTCCTACTGACAAAAAGTGCAGCACTGCCCTGAAGCCCAAGGACATGACCAGATCAATCTCCAAAACCCCATATTTAAAGGTTTTTCTTCTAAGACCATTCCCATCACCAATTCTATGGTTGCTCATGTCCAATCAAAAACCAGAAGCCACATAGTTATTAGAACATGGAAATTTTAGTACAAAGAATTATTAACTAGTAAAAGGTGGTTAGCTATTAAAAGGAGAAAAGAGGACTATAAGAGGTTCAGAAGTAGCAAATACAGAATGCAATAGGAACATGCAGCCTAACAATGGCCAGAGGCCAGGTCCATGAGCTGGTTTACAGAAACAGCATATTCAGCTCTAAGAAACTTGCCTGAGGGTCCAGGTGAGCCAGAGAACTAATGGCAATATTTTTAATATTTATTTGTTCATTTTAAAGAGAGAGAAAGAGGGAGAGAGCACATGCAGGGGGGAGATGCAGAGGGAAAGAGATACTCTAAGCAGACTCTTCACTGAGCATTGAGCAGGGACAAATGGGACTGGATCTCATGACTCTGAGATCTTGACCCGAGCCTAAACCAACAGTTGGACACTTAACCAACTGCACCACCCAGGCACCTCTTGTTGGCTCTTTTTAAAGTGTGAGCTCTATAGACAAGAAGGCAGAGACCTGTAACTAAACATGTGCATGAACTTGGGCAAGTATTACACTGCGGTGTCTGACATTAAGATAGACCTAAAAGGGGATCCCTGGGTGGCGCAGCGGTTTGGCGCCTGCCTTTGGCCCAGGGCGTGATCCTGGAGACCCCGGATCGAATCCCACGTCGGGCTCCCGGTGCATGGAGCCTGCTTCTCCCTCTGCCTGTGTCTCTGCCTCTCTCTCTCTCTCTCTCTCTCTCTCTCTGTGTGTGTGTGTGTGACTATCATAAATAAAAAAAATTAAAAAAAAAAGATAGACCTAAAAGTGCACACACTGGGAGCAAAACCTGTAAAAGATGAGAAAAAACTGGAGTAAGGTAGGCAAAGAAGGGCTTCAGACCATGATGTGGGTCTGACGCCGGTGACAGGGAAAGGGAAAGGAAAGGGGGATTGGCAGGAAAGAGTCAGACTGTAGTGCAAGTCTATGAAAGTCTCACTGAGCCCAAAGGTTGTCCATAGAGGAGTCCCTCGCAGGCCAGAAATAGTAAGCCCTTTTATCACCACCATGGTCAGTCATTAATTGAGGATTGCCTTGAAAGCACAAGACCTCAACTCAAAGCAGAGGAAGATCCTGAAGACACCTGCAGTCAAGGATTTTCAGCTAACTGTACTCCCCACAGTGAGTTCTCTCTTGATGGGAGATCTGAGCACACTCCTCCATGACTGACACCTAAGTTAGGTCCAGTTACTAACAAGGAGATAAGTATGGCCATAGTGGATAAGGTATTAATAGGCTGGCACTAGAGAGAAAAATGAGGTACCCAGGGTACAAAATTCAAAGAGGCACTTGCTCTCAGGTGCCCACCACGTACTTGCACAAAACTAAAATGAGTGCCTCTAATTTGGCAATCTGTGTGAGTCCCAGCCCAGCACAAATCCAACTATTCAGATACCACAACTAACTTTGTTATATTTGGTTTTTCACATTTTTATTCACCCAACAATCCATGATAACTTTTTATGTATTTTGAAATATACCTCATCTCTGAATATTTCTTTTTTATTATTTAGAATTTACCATTTTTATGGTTCCATTTTTTACATAAGATCATATAACAGTAAAGTGTATAAATCTTCACTAAATGTTTAGTGAATTATTTAAAAAATGCATACACCTATTTAACACAAACCTCTATCAAGACATATAGCAAGATAGTTCCCAGATAGTTCCCACATGCCCCTTCCCAGGAAGTGCCCAACCCTACCTCTAAAGGCAACCACTGTTACAAGTTCTTTTTATTCATTTTGCCTCCCCTAGAAATTCACATAATGGTGTCCTACAGCATAACTATGATGTGTAAAGAGGACATATTTATGTTTCTATACAGTTAGAGCTTTCAAAACAAATTTTGCTGAAACTTGGCACCTGGGCCAAGAGTATGTCACTATAATTTTTACCAGTTCAGCTAGAAAGATCGGCCTGACTTCAGAAGTATGTGTCTACATTTCACAAAGGATGATGCCCAGACCTATAGGGTCACTGGATTCTGTTATTTTCCTCAAAAGAATGATGGTTGGCTGGCTGGCTGGCTGGCTGGTTGGTTGGTTGGTTTGTGTTAGCAAACAGTTTAGCTGGATTAAACAACAAAAAAAAATCTGTCTTCCCTTTGATGAGTGGAAGCTGAAATCTGTGTTGTGTTTGTTTGTTTGTTCAGTTTTAAATCCTTAGCTGGATTTTTTTATCATCTACCCATACATACATAGTTCAGAGGTCAGCCAGAGAATTGAAAAGTGTTTATATGTAGAATGTAAGTCTTCAATTCTCAGGGACTCCTCTTCCTGGTATTAAAATCTCTTACTTTCAATCTGCTGTGGTCATCCAAACCCTGGTTTTTCAAGACAGTAAGACTGTACCTTTCTACCAGAGTTGCAGTTATCTGGTATGATGCTGACAGGGGTCTGCACTCAGGCCAGGGATCAACCAGTGTCATTCCCTTCTTCAAATAGTTGTTCTTTACACTTTTAAGACCATTTATAACTGTTATCTGTAGGATACAAAACTTTCTCCACATTGAGTTTTTTAAAGCTCAGAAAAAAAAATAGCGTATGTCAAATCCATTTTTCATATCATTTGGGTAGCATATTGTGTTTTCCTAAATGACTGCAACATTACCTCCCTCAGTATTATTTTCCAAGTGACTTTAGCAGTCCTCCCACCAAGAGCTGTCATCTGTGTTCCCATGAAACTGACTGGGGGCTTGTGTCCACTCTGACCACTAGAATACAGTGGAAGTGAGACCATATGACTTCAAGTCTAGGTATTTATGAGGATTTGCATCCACATGGGTTTTTCTTGGGATGTTAGCTCTGGGGGACTGAACCAGCCAAAAACCATTATCCACCACCAAATAAGGGAGTGAATGAACCTTCAAGTTATAGCAGATTCTAGCCTTTGAGTCTTCCAGCTGACCCTAGACATCACAAAGAGGAAAAATGCTGGTCTCATTGTGTTCTCTCCAACTACTGACCCATAAAATTCATGGTTGGTTTTTACAGTAAGTTTTGGGGTAATTTATTACAGAACAATAAATGACAACAATGACTTAGATGTTAGGATAATCTAGCTATGTATGACATCTGTAACACCAGTAATTTCCAGTTTTATTTGGGTTGATATGGGTGCTTAAAGAGATGCCCCCTTACTCTCTCACAATTCCCTCTTAAAGTTGCAAGTTAAGAAAATTAAGTCAAATTTCCCAGATAGAAGAGGATTTGATGTTGACTGAAATATATTCCTTCATTAGGACCTCCTGCTCCTTGGAAATTTTAACTGATTTGAACCTGAATTCTCTGTCTCTATGAATCAATAATTTAATTTTTATTTGGAGTATTTATGAGTTCATTATAACACTTCCTGGAATATCATATATGCAAGATCAATTTTTTTTCTATACAGTCAGCATTATTTGAATTTCAAATAGGACATGGATGCTTTTAGAACAATTCAATAAGGGAAAAGTTTAGCAAATTCTATCTTTTGTCAAATAATAAACTGTGTGTTAACAAGCAATTGTAAATAGTAATAATATGTAAGTGCATAGCTTCATACCCAGTGGGGAAAAAAGCTAAGTTATAGTGATAAACTCTTTTTTAGAGGAAAAAAATTGAGAATGGATCCAACATCAAGAGGTATTATGTAAAATATGTTGTATAAAAGTGGATTAATATTTTGAAAGATAACACTTCCATGCTACATTTCTTTTGAGTTGTTCATATTTTCTTCAAAACTTATTGATATACATGAGCTAAAATATATCTAAAATCTATCATGTACAATTATAAAAGAAAACAAGAGAGGTAGATAATGATAATGGGATATTAATGTTAGTGTGGTTAAAGTCAAACTCATTTATCACTAATGGCAATATAAATTGGTACAATATTTTTGGAGAGCCATTTGGCAATTCCTATCAGGAGAAATAAGAATGTTCATATCCGATGACTCAGGGATCCCACTGCTGGGATATAAAAGTAATAATATGAAGTTTTTATTACGTAAATTTTTTAGACTCAAAAAATAGCGATAATCTAAATGTTGAACAATTAGGGAATCGTTTTTAAAAGCCAGTGGATTCTTATGCAGTTATTAAAACTAATAATTTCAAAGGAAATGTAGTGCCATGGAAGATATGTTAGTTTTCATGGTAAAACATTAAATGATAATAGAATAATACAAAAATAGAAAACATTACCATACTAAATTTAAAAATAAATATAAATGTGGGCAAGCACTAGAAAGGAACACATAAAAACAAAAATATGTTGATTTTTAGGAGTTGTAAGCATCTTCAGTTTATTTTACATTTTAAGTTTCTGATATCCTTTAAGAAATAAAATAAGTTAAAATAAAATAAAATTCTGATATCCTTTAATTTGAAAACAATGATGATTCTACAATAAATTATAATAGACCCATACTCCTTAAACACAGTTGGCTACTAATTTAGATCTCTGTCATCCACCTGCATTAATAAAAAATTATGCTAACCATTCTAACAGGTAGTATCTCATTGTGCTTTTGATTTTCATTTCCCCAATAACTTGTGATATTAAATATCTCTTCACATACCTTTTGGCCATTTATATATCTTCTTTGGAAAAATACCTATTCAGTTCCTCTGCTTATTTTTTAATTTGATTGCTTGAGCTTTTTTGTTAATGAGTTGTATGAGTTCTTTGTATATTTTGAATATTAACCCCTTGTCAGATGTATGATTTGCAAATATTTTCTCCCATTCTGTAAGTTACTTTCTCATTCTATTAATTACTTATTTTACTTAAGCAAAAGCTTTTTCATTTAATGTACTTCTTGTTAGAATGACTATCATCAAAAAGACAAGAAATAACAAGTGTTGATAATGATGTAAAGACAAGGGAACACTGTGCACTGTTGGTAGAAATGTAAGCTGGTACAGTCATGATGGAAACAAGGATGGAGATTCCTCAAAAAAATTAAAAATATCATAATCCAGAAATCCCACTCCTGGACATATATTTAAATGAAATAAAAACAGGATGTCAAAAAGATATCTGTACTCCCATGTTGATTGCAGCATTATTCACAAAAACCAAGATGTGAAAACTTAAGTGTCTGTCAGTGGGCAAAGATGTGAGAAATATATATTTATATATATTTTACAATGGGAGATTATTTAGCCATAAGAAAGAAGGAACTCCTGCTATTTGGGAAAACATGCATGGACCTTGAGGAAATTATGCTAAGTGAAATAAGTCAGACAGAGAAAGACAAATGCCATATGATATCAGTTTTATTTGGAGTTTATAAAAATGGAGAGTAGAATAGTGTGGTTACCAGAAGCTGGGCTGGGGGATGTGGGGAGATGTTGGTCAAAGGAAAAAACTTTCAGTTAGAAAATGAGTCTGGGAATCGAAGGTACAGCATTGTGATTTTAGTTAACAATATTGTATTGTATACTTGAAAAGTGCTAAGAGAGTAAATCTTAAATGTTCTCATCATAAAAGAAGAAATGGTAATGATGTGATGTGATGGAGGTGTAGCTAAGGCTACAACGGTAATCTTATTGCAATATAAAAGTGTATCAAATCAACACACAGTACATCTTAAATTTGCACAGTGTTATAGGTTAATTATATCTTAATAAAACTGGAAAAAAATATGCAGCAATTCATACATAGCTGCTAAGAGAATGAACTGTTTAATGAGCAGAAATTTCCTAAAGCCAAAAGTTCTTAGCTTAAATAGATAATACAGGGATCCCTGGGTGGCGCAGTGGTTTAGCGCCTGCCTTTGGCCCAGGGCGCGATCCTGGAGACCCCGGATCGAATCCCACGTCGGGCTCCCGGTGCATGGAGCCTGCTTCTCCCTCTGCCTATGTCTCTGCCTCTCTCTCTCTCTCTGTGTGTGTGTGTGTGTGTGTGACTATCATAAATAAATTTAAAAAAATTTAAAAAATAAATAAATAGATAGATAGATAGATAATACATATACACATGGCAGACCTTTGCCTATTGGAAGTCCTATGATTTGAGTAGACTATCCTCATAAATGAAAAACATTTTGTCCCATAGTCCTCACTCTGCTCCAGATTTTACGACCTTTTTTCTAATTTTTTTCAGAATCTGCATTTTGTTCTAACATAGCATTAACTCATCCTATCCTCTAGATCTTATAAGGAAAGGTAAAAACAGAAGGGGCTTGGAGTTATGAGACACAGTTAGGTGACAGGAGACTATATTTCACCTACTTGATAATTTTGTTTGAGATGGACCTATTGAAGATCCCTTAGTACAAGGGTTCTTAAACTGTACCATGTTTAAGAAAACTTGAGGTTTGGAGCTTTTAACATATAACTTGTACACCCAGTCCACATGCCCAAGGATGATGCTTCAATGTCTCTAACCTGTGGACCAGGATCTAGGTTGTAACAACATTTGAAAGGGATTCTGATACATGTGGTCCCAAGACCATGCCTGGGAAATTTTGATAAAAATTTAAATGAATATACCTGGTTTTTCTTTCCAGGTAGTCCTCATCTGATCAAAAAAGGGAAGGAAAAAATATAAATATATGGCCTCCATGGTATTCTTCTTTGTTTAATTTCATTGCTTTTCCCCCAGGTGAAAGGGAACATGGAAAAACAAAAACTGTTTTAAGAGAGAAAAATATCCAATCAGATGTTATAATTTGTAAAATATTCTACATGACTAATCAAATATATACTAAAATTATCTATAGAAAACAGTGGAAATTTACCTGGTAAGCCCCAGGACCAGGGTAGGGTGGTCAATAGGCTACTGCCCAGACCTTCTCTCTGTCCTCAGTTCTTCATTTTCTGCACTAGATCAAAGTGAAGGCAGCAGCACTGCCACCAGCTCCCCGTCTCACTCTCTCACCTCCTCTGATTGTGCTTTCCATTTAATTGTGATTATCATGAAATAGGCCTTAAAAAGGAAAAAAAAAAAAACCTGAGGATTCTGGCTAAATAAATAAATAAATAAATAAAATTGGAGTCAAAGAAATCTATTTTAAAAAGTCCATAATCATCTAGCAAAAACAACAAAACTAATCAGTGGAAGTCATAGACATGTATGTCTTCCCTGCTCCCCCACTTTCCATGAGTCTTTAATGTTGGAAATTCTGAACATTTGTACCTTCTAAAGAAAATTTCAAGAAACTTAAGATGCATGATGGGTTTAGCATTTCCATGTTTTGGCCTTCACATTTTCTATACCTAGAGCCATTGGAAGCCCAGTGCATGAAAAATCTCTAAAAAAGAAAAAGAAGTATATTTAAGAATAATTGGTGGCAAAAGGATCACTGAAGATGTGATGTGTCTAGTATCCAAGATCTATAAAGGACTTATCAAACTCACAACCCAAAAAACAAATAATCTAGTCAAGAAATGGGAGAAGACATGAACAGACATTTCTCCAAAGAAGACATACAAATGGCCAACAGACACATGAAAAAATGCTCAACATCACTCAGCATCAGAGAAATACAAATCAAAACCATGATGAAATACCACTTCACCAGTCAGAATGACTAAAATTAACAAGTCAGGAAACAACACATGTTGGCGAGGAAGAGGAGAAAAGAAACCCTCTTACACCATTGGTGGGAATCTAACTGGTACAGTCACTCTGGAAAACAGTATGGAAGTTCCTTAAGAAGTCAAAAATAGAGCTACCCTATGACCCAGCAATTTCAATACTAGGTTTTTACCCCAAAGTTTCAAATGTAGTGATCTGAAGGGGCACCTGCACCCCAATGTCTATAGCAGTCATGTCCACAACAGCAAAACCATGGAAAAGGCCAAGATGTCCACCAACAGATGAGTGGATAAAAAAGATATGGTATATATACATGGAATATGACTCAACCATCAGAAAGGATGAATATTTACTCTTTACATCAACGTGGATGGAACTGGAGAGTATTATGCTGAGTCAAATAAGTCAATAAGAGAAAGACAATTATCATATGGTTTCACTCATATGTAGAATACAAGAAACAGTGCAGAGGGAAGGGAGGGAAAACTGAATGGAAGTCATCAGAGAGGGACACAAACCATGAAAAACTCTTAAGTATAGGAAACAAACTGAGGGCTGCTGGAGGAGAGGTGTGTGTGGGATGGGGTAATTAGGTGATGGGCATTAGGGGGGGGCACATGATGTGATGAGCACTGAGTGTTGTATGCAACTGATGAATTATTGAACTCTACCTCTGAAACTAATGATGTACTATATGTTGGCTAATTGAATTTAAATTTAAAAAAAGAATAACTGATGGCAAAAGAATCACTAAAGATGTGATATGTTCCAGATTGACTAGAGAGATCTATAAATGTCAGGCTGTGTTGGCACCAAAACTCTGAACTGCAGGGGGAAAAAAGTTTGAGAAGAGTTAAGAAGAGAAATTAAAAGAGCAAAGGAAAGGGAGAGAGGGAAGAAATGGGAAAGGAAAGGTCACAGGCATTGATGAGAACAATGGGAAAGTCTACTGTGGGGAAAAAAAAAAAAACACAATTGGGCAAAATAAAAGACATGTTTTAAAAGAGAGAAAACTACCAAATAGAACATAATGGCCTGAGAACATTCAGGGAAGAGCAAGTGGCATGAACTCCCTTCAATAGCCCTTGAGGACCAGTATTATTCCATCTTCAGGAAGAAAGCCTATGTAAGGAACATGGCACCAGTGCCAGCAATGGAGAAAGCTGTATTAAAAGGCTATTCTAACCTTTCTGCAGAGAAAACCTGGAAGAAATATAAAAAGATTGATGTCACCTTATCAGACAATGGAGATCTACATGCACCTTGCAACCTAAAATGGGAACACTTTGAAGATCAATAAAATATCAATTCAAACATTTTATATGCCATTGGAAGTCATAAAGGAAAAGTTATATTCTTTGCAGATTCCGAGGCAAAGAAAGGTTCATCAGCAGCCCTATCATGAGTCAAACTAGTTCACAACATTCTGTTTTTGTTTGGTCTCAATAAAAAAATAAATAAATAAATAAAAATAAATCAGTCTGTCCAGCTTTGTTCCAAATATATGAAATCTGTGTTACAGATGATATTTATGATGGCAATGAAGTGTGGCATATATTGGAGTAAAAATATATATATTCTTACATTAAAATTATACCTTCCACATTCCTAAGGTGTCACTTGGAGAATCAAAGAAGTAGGTCAAGATGGGGAAGCATAAAGAATTCAAGAGAAGTTCCTTTAAAGAATAATTACCTTTGCTGACTCTCAGACACAGATTTCAAGGGATTAATCTCTGTGTCTTGGGTTTTGTTTTTGAAATATTTGGAAAGATAAGAAAAAGCATGAAAACCCTGTCACTGGGAAAGCACTTTTCATTCAGAGTTCTTCACAAATATTTACAGCATTCATGTGGCTCTCTGACATGCTGCTGGAGCATAGTCTAGAAGGCAGTGGAGAAAAAGACTTAAAAAGATAAATCAATTTTTAACATCAGGGTTTTATCAAATTGCCTCAATTTTTATTTAGTTGCTGGACCCTGAGTGCCATGAAGATGTCTGTAATTAGCAAAGTTGTAAAATATTCCAAAAGCCAGCAGGAGGTTGAATGAATGAAAGTTCCATGTCCCTCCTAACTTACAACAACATGGCTATCTGAAAAATGCCAATTTTGGCTGTGGTGTTTTCGGAGATGCCTGAAGCTAAATATTGAAAACACAGGCAAATGGGTTCAACACTGAAGCAGATTGACTAGATTTTAAATATGCTATCAGGCTTTCCAGACATGTTTTCACCTTTCTATAAGAAATACTTTTTTTTTTTTTTTTACCTAATGGAATTGACTTCTCATCTGCAACTGTTCAAATGCACCCCAATTCTCAGAATGCTCTATCACTGAGTAATTTATCTAGCCTTCTTCATATCCACTGTTTTGCAATCAGTGTGTTGGGACATTCAGTTAAAAAAGCAGACCTCGATGGCATGTGTGCATCCAGAGGGTAACGTTTAAAGAGCAGGACAAGGGGTCCTTGGGTGGCTCAGTCGGTTAAGCATCTGACTCTTGATTTCCACTCAGGTCATGATCTCAGGGGTTGTGAGACAGAGCCCTGTGGCCGGCTCCACGTTCAGCAGGGAGTCTGCTGGTGAATCTCTCTCTCCTCCCTCTGACTCTCCCCACTGTTCCACCCGCCTTCCCCATGTTCGCTCTGGCTCGCAGCCATGCTATTTCTCTCTCTCTCTCTCTCTCAAATAAATAAATTAATCTTTAAAACTCTAAATAAAAATAAATAACTAAATATCAGGACAGGTGGGCCAGTCTTCTCAACTGGTTAGTGTACACCACAAAAGGAGCTCTTCCAGCCTCCTGGAAGGTCATAGATGTTGAAGTCCCCAGACTTAGAGCTATCCCGTCCTGATATGTACTAGCTGAGTGATCTTCATTAAGCTACTCAATTTCTTTGTACCCTGTGTCTCTCATGAACAAAACGGAGCTATATGGCGTAAGGTTGCTGTGAGGATTTAATGAGCTAATACGTGCACGAAACTTAGCCCGGGGACTAGCCCCTGTCTCAATAAACATTAGATACGAATTTCAACATTTTAACTAGACCATTGCGAATTATCTGGGTCCCTTGGGACTACTGGGGTTTAAGTGAGCACCCACCACTAAACAGAACTCCAACTCACAATAAAATATTAGCCCAATTTTAAAAATGCTCTAACAGAAATGTAAATTGAATAGTAGGGGAAGTGATATAAATAAATGTCCATGATGGACAGTGGAGGGGAGAAATATTTCAAGTTGATACAGTTTCCAGATTAGAATTTCAGGTTAGAGGGACGCCTGAGTGGCTTAGTGGTTGAGCATCTGCCTTTGGCTCAGGGCGTGATCCCGGGGTCCTGGGATCCCGCAGGGAGCCTGCTTCTCCCTCTGCCTATGTCTCTGCTTCTATCTCTGTGTCTCTCAAGAATAAATCAATAAAATCTTAAAAAAAAAAAAAAAAGAATTTCAGTTAGACAATTAGGATCTCTATCTAGAGAGATTTTTTTGTTGCTTGTTTTACTCCCTAAAAGCTTTCTGAACCAAAAACTTATAAAAGCATATATATATTATTTACTTTTTAACTCTCCAGATAATTTTCTGAGAGTTTGACTAATAATATTAATTTGGGTTTGTATAAATTCTACCTCCACAATTTTTAAGCACTTCAAGATATTAAAATAAAAGTTAGAGAGCAATTAAAAAACATAAAATATGCCACATATATAAAGATTCAGATGCTACCTTTGGCAGTAAGTACTTGGCCAGTAATCTATCATTCTGCTTTCTCAACACATTAGCGTCTTTAACATTCTGAGCAGTGGCTATATAAATGTATCTTGCTGAGCCTCAGGGTTCCTCAAGGGTGACCCAAAGGCAACACCATTGGTGGGGAGAATGGGTGGGTTTCCAGGCTTTCCATTCATGCCCCACTTTCCCATGCCACTTCTAGGTCCATTTTTACCTATTTTATACATGACAATAATTCTCCTTAATGGAAAAAGAAAACGGTTTGACTCCTATTAAATAGTTTGACAGCTCTAAATATTACATGAAATTCTAAATAAAAAATGCTTTAATGCAGGAGCTTTAATGCAGGAGACTGAGTCTTGCCCTTCTACATGAAAGTATTTTTTCCAAATTTAGAAAATGGTAGGTTTCAAAGTTTTAAGCCTAACCCACACTTAGAGATGTTCATAAAATCTCTAGGCCAACTGGTACTCTCCCTTCTCTGATCTGCTAAAGAAGCAAGTGTCCACACCTCTCCCAGGGCCCAGAGTATTGTTCACACCTTGTGTCCAAGAATGATGCTGGTCTTCTGCTCTTCTCTCTCTCCTGAGTTCATGTCTCCTTCCTCCACTGAGCCTATACATTCCCTTATAACAGGACTATGCCTTAGAACTCTTCAGTAGATTTTACTTTCTCTGCCCATTAAACATGAAGAATTAAAAAAAAAACAAAGCTGAACTAAATAAATTAGCTGTAAGTTTTCAGAAAGTCTTCTGTAGGAAAAAAGCAGAATTCTATTCTAGTGCTTAAATAGACACCCCTGAAAAAAAAATTTAGCAAAAATATAAAAGTATGAAATAAGCTGGGGGTGTTAATATGTTCTTGAACGACAACAAGGTAGCAAATGTAAATCAAACATCAGTCTCTCTGTAGTGAGGTAGGGTGCCAATTTTGTTTTAATTTCTAATAAACCCACAGGGGTTTTTTTAGTAGACTATAATAACTGAAAAATTGGATAAGGCCACCCAAGAGGCCTAATAGCTCATGGGGGAAAATGGCAATGCAGGTGTGGTCTTCCCAATTGTTTCTATGGTTAATGATTACCACCATATAAACCCCCTAGCAAACTAACCCTAAAACTCTGAGAAATAAAGACAATGACTCAAAAAAATATAAATAATGAAACAGTTTTGGCATGCATTAGTAAATTATTTAATACAAAAAAAAGTGTCCGATAGGAGTTAAGAGATTTGTTTTTTATTACCTTGTAATTATTCCAGGGTACAAAGCAAAGCTCGACAAAAGCAAAATTTTTTCTGTTAGGAATCCCCCTAATCCCTGGAACTTCCTTTCTAGTAAAAAATGTATTTGAATTAATCTATGATCCAATTGTTTCCTGTGAATAAATATGTATAAATGTTTGTGTGCATATTCATACTAGCAAAGTTATGAATCAGAAATGTGCCAACATTTTTCTTGAGTATACTAATGTTTACAATAATAAGACTGTATATTCTGATGATTATAATAATCCTTTAAATTCATGTTGAGCTTTACAGTTTATCAAGTGGTATTCTTTAGACTGTTTCATTTTTATTCTCACAGTTACCCTGTAGGAAGTTCTAACACCGTTACTGGCATATTCACTGTGTAGATGAAGATGCTCAGGCTAAAAGAGCTTGAGAGGACTGCCCAGTCACACAAGGAGATGTAGACATGCACTTAGCACAGTGAAAAAAAATATAGACACAAAGTAAAGCCAAGTGTTCTGAGTATGGATCTATTGCTTCTGCCACATAAACACTTTAGCTGCCATGATTTTAAAAGGTATTCTGAATCTGCATATCTGATATGACACACAAAATAAAATTTTCAAATATAACATCCTGCGATGATATTAGAACTATAGTAACAGACCACAGATTGGAATCAGTAAGGCAAATAAAAGAATAATGAATTTCATTTTTCTTCCCTGTTGCTGTCTTAACTCTATGCATATGACATCTTTATGAAACCTATACATTTGCTTTCTTTCATTCATCCGATTCACTCAGCAGATGTTTACTGGGTCTTCTATTTTCCAGGCAAGGTGCTTGGGGTACAGAGCTGCACAAAACAAAGCCACCCCACCCTCAGGATACTGAGAGTCTGCTTACAGATGCAACAGTAGGCAAACAAACAAATACAGAAATGGTGAGAATGGTACAAAAGAAAAGAATAGAATGGTGTGAATTAAGATAGTCGCAGTCTAATTTAGAGTGGGAGAGAAGTAACCTTTTCTGAGCATGTGACATTTAAGCTGCAGCCTAAACTCCTAAACTATCTTTCTATTTCTTTAACAATATTCCCCACATACATCCACTGTGCCAGCCTGAGTTCCTGACGGTAAAATCATACAAATGCCATTATAGACAAGGATAAACAGGATAGCTCTCAGAGAACTCATTGTATAAGAGCAACAGTGGAGCTTGGAAAAAAATATTTTCAGCTATTGAGTTCAAAATAATTAACACAATAAATTTTTGCTGGGTGCATTATTTTAAAACCTAAATTCAGACCAAAGAGGTCTATCCTGAAAGATTTGCAGATCTTCATCCTTCAATGTTATCTTTTAAAGAAAAGATTTTGTTCCTGGGAGTCTGATCCAAGGAGAAGTATTATCTTGAGAACACTAGGATCAAGTTTGCAATAAACTAAGATAAACTTAGTTTATCTCTGCCTCTTTGTGTCTTTCATGAATAAATAAATCAAATCTTAAAAAAAAATAATGTCTGTTCATTATGGAACCTAAATATCAAGAAAAGAGATATATATCCCTGAAGTTATTATGAGAACTGAAATATAAAACAATCATTACTATGTGTGGCCATGCTAGGCTTTCTTGCTCTAACTATAAAAGTTTACCTAGGCTTCTATTTCCAATCAAGAAGCTTATTCTCCTAAGAAAATGCACACATACAGAAATAAAGAATAAAAAATTGATTTTCTGATCCATCACTATGATTACCGGAAATTCTGTTACTCTTTGTATTCCAAAAATTTACTTTTTCTTTATCTTAAATATAAAGAATTACACAATAGAAGTGAAGAATATGGACTATAATGATTTTTCTTAACATTTTATTTATTCATGAGAGACAGACAGAAGGCAGACACATAGGCAAAGGGAGAAGCAGGTTCCCTGCAGGGAGTCTGATGTGGGACTCCATCCTAAAATCCTGGGATTATGACAAAAGGAAGATGCTCAACCACTGAGCCACCCATGTGCCCCAACTATAATGATTTTTGAAAGCAGTAAAAGCAAAGTATAATTAATTGCAAAGAACTAGATTCAAATATGCCTGCCATATCAATAAATATAAATGGATTAAATTCAGAAGGAAAGAAATGAATGGATAAAGTTATCTAAACCAAATGTAGAAAGAGAAGGAAGGGAGAGAGGGAGGGAGAAGAGAAAAAGGGAGGGAAGTAAAATAAGGAAGATAGGGGGACGCCTGAGTGACTCAGCAATTGAGCATCTGCCTTTGGCTTAGGGTGTCATCCCGGAGTCCCGGTATCGAGTCCCATGTCGGGCTTCCTGCATGAAGCCTGCTTCTCTCTCTGCCTGTGTCTCTGCCTGTGTGTGTGTCTCTCATGAATAAATAAAATCTTTAAAAAAAAAAAAAGTAGGAAGATGTAGAGGGAGAGAGAGAAGAGGGAGAAAGGAAAGAAGGGATGAAAGAAGAATAGATTGTAACCTTAATATCAGCTTGTTTTAATTCATGTCATAAAACATAAATAAAACAAAAGGTCACTATAATGTTAAAAGGAGATATTCATAGTGAAGCTTTTTAAAAGTCAAGACTGTCAGTGCACCAAAAGATACATAGCAACAAAATCCACAAAACAAAAACTATAGATGTTATCATGAAAAATACAAATGTAGTAGAATTTTAGTCTCCTCTTTTAGTCTTTGATGGATCAGGAAGAAAAAAAATTAAGAAATAATACAGAGGATCTAAATGACATAAAGAAGGACTGAGTAAATATGGATCAAACTCTGTTCCCTTAAATAAAAACTACAACCTGTATTTACATAGAACCATCATAAAATGATCATTAGGCCACAATAAAAATCATAATTAATTCCAATGTTACAATAATACAAGGGATATTGTCTGATCACAAAGCAATAAAACTAGAAATTAATAATAAACCAAAAACAAAAATAAACTTATTAATTATGCAACTTTGCACAATTATTTATCTTTCAAAGCTTTCATTAACTGCAAAATGAAAATAATACTGAAGTCATAGGGTAATTTTGAAAATCTTTGCATTATAAGACATTATACAAGTAAAATATTATCCAAGAAAAATCATATTTCTCTTCACACTTGAAAAATGACATCTTTGGCAGCTCCAATGATTTGAGCAACTTAGTCTATACTGTCCACATATGGCTATTTAAATAAACCAAATTAAATTAAAATCTTAGATTTCAACACTAGCCTCATTTAAAGAGCTCATTAAAAACATTATGCTAAGTGAAGGAAACCAGTAACAAAAGACCACATATATTGTATAATTCCATTGATATGAAATGTACAGAATAGGCAAATTTATAGAGGCAGAATGTAGAATAGAGGTTGCCCAGCACTGGGTGGGGATGGGAGAGAAGAGAGTGACTGTTAATGGGTACAAGTTTTCTTTCTAGAGTGACAGCAATGTTCTAAACTTAGATTATGGAAATGGATGCACAAGTCTGTATACTGAAAACCAACAAGTTCTACACTTTAAATGGGTGAATTTTATGGTATATAAATTATATCTCAATAAAGCTGGGGGTCTTTTACTTGTGAAAAAAAGAGTTCATTAGCTATATGTGGCTAGTGGCTACCACCTTGGACATCAGAATATTTCCATCATTGCAAACAGTTCTGTTTAATAGTACTGGCTTGGCTGATACTCAACAAATCAAACAAATATCTAGAAGTTCATAAGAATTATTTAAGCTTTACTTCAGCAAATTAACAAGGTCCGTCTAGTGAGAGTCTCAGATGAATTTTTTTTCTCACTTCACTTACTAATTATAGCAAAAGATCATCCTCTCACTTAATATAATCCAAATACATTAAGGTGCTAATTGAATATGCTGAATAAGCTGTGCATACTAATTGTCACTAATAAGTTTAATGCTGATTGCTTAAGTTTATAACAGCTACTCACCTACCTAGTGGTTCAAGTCAACTTGATATCCCTCACTCTTCATTAGGAAAATGTGTTTCATTAAGTTGATGTCATTATATGTGAGCCCAGAGGATTTACACCATGGGTAGTCCTTTTAACGTTCAAAAGTATACCAAATGTGAATCCTGAGCAAATTGCTCATGCAGCTGAAAGTGACTCTTACATCATCCCCAGTTTTCCAGTGATGCTTAGAGCATTCCATTATGGTAAGCTTTGAATCAAGAAGTAATTCTATGTCGATTACTTTTTTCACGCATTCAGTATATTTTTGAATACCTAGTATTAATTATAGTCTTGTGATCCTGGACATTTCATTTATCTTCTCCAGGCTTCAGATTCTCAAAAGGGAGGGAGAAAAGAGAGCGAAATTAGCAGCCTAATTATAGGCTTATGTCCCCTTTTCCCTCCTAGTTGAGGTAACTCTACTTTAAAAATTACTGGAGATTAGATCTTAATTGTTCTCACCACAATAAAAGAAATGATAATTATATGACATGATAAAGGTGCTAGCTAACACCACAGTGGTAATCATATTGCAATATATAAATGCATCAAATCAACACATACACCTTTTATTTACACATTATCTTTTAATTATATATCACTAAAAAAATAGTAGAGCTTATCTGGGGAGCTTGGAGAGGTCACAAATATACCTAAGAATTTTTTTTTTAATAAAAAGCAGACGTAGATACCACTATGAACAATGTCAGAGAGAGGAAAAGAAGACCAGCTGCTCCCTCCTTGTTGCAGTCCCCGTTAAAAACTTAAGGCCCTATGGCAGCCTGAGACAGCCCAGCAAGCTGAGCATGGATCATTCTGCAAATGGAAAACTCTCAAATGTCAGTGTAACAGAGGTTGGTTGATGCTGCATAGGCTGCAGTGCTGAAGGAAAATGAGCAGAGCATCTTGGGCTAATTCAATAAGTACAGAACAAGACTGTGACCATCTGATTGTTCCTTCCCTCTCACACCTATGAAAACCCCAACAATAAAGGAAGTGTTCCATTCCTGCCTTGATACAGATTCCAGCTTGTCTGTCCTTCTGAGGTTGGCTGGACCACTGGAAAATAAATATCTGTCTTATTTTTCACCATCTACTAATCCATTTCACCTTCCCAGGAGCAAAAAACTACCAGATCGGGCAGCCCCAGTGGCTCAGCGGCTTAGTACCGCCTGCAGCCCAGGGTGTGATCCTGGAGACCCAGGATCGAGTCCCACGTCAGGCTCCCTGCATGGAGCCTGCTTCTCCCTCTGCCTGTGTCTCTGCCTCTCTCTCTCTCTCTCTCTCTCTCTCTCATGAATAAATAAATAAACTTTAAAAAAAAAAAACTACCAGATCTACCAGAAGAAATAGGAGAAAAGGCCAGCTGAGAGGAATCAGGGACCCAAAAGAAAGAAGAAGGTAGGCAAGCCAATCTATAAATGTGTCCCCACTGGGCCAGAGCTAATGGAAGAAACAGAATAGGACCACTAATGAAGACTATGGTAAGAGGATCTATTGATCAAAACAATGAAACTCTAAAACAAACAGCTAATATCTGGGCAGCCCAGGTGGCTCAATAGTTTAGCGCTGCCTTCAGGCCGGGGTGTGATCCTGGAGACCCAGGATTGAGTCCCAGGTAGGGCTCCCTCCATGGAAGCCTGCTTCTCCCTCTATGTCTCTGCCTCTCTCTGTCTGTCTTTCATGAATAAATAAATAAAATCTTAAAAAAAAGCGAATATCTGAAAATTAAAATATAATAGAAGAATTAGAATTAGCAAAAAGAAAATACATTGGCGGAGGAGGAGGAAGAGAAGGAGAAGGAGGAATGGAACAATTTTGTGTCCTGGAAAATCAAGTGAATAAGTTGTTTCATTACACATAGGAAAAAAAAATAAAATTATGAAAAAAAATTTAGAGATGCCACTATACATACAACTATTAAAATGGCCAAAATCCAGAACACTGACAACATCAAATGCAGTGAGGATGTGAAGCAACAAGAATTTTCATTCATTGCTGACAGGAATGAAAAAGGTACAGCCACTTTGGAAGACAGTTTGGCAGTTTATTATAAAATTAAACATAGTCTTGCCATGTAATGCAGCCATAGCGCTTCCCAGTATTTATACAAGTGAATTAAAAACTTTAACATCTACACACACACACAAAAAAAAAACTGCACATGGATGTTTATGGCAGCAGTTATATTCCTAATTGGCAAAAATTGGAAGCAACCAAGATATCTTTTGGCAGGTGAATAGGTCAATAGGCTTTGGTACATCCAGAGAACAGAGTATTATTCAGCACAAAAAAAAGAAATGAGTTCTCAAGCCATAAAAAGACATGAAGGAAACTTAAATACATATAATGAATTGATTTTTTAAGTAAAAAGCAGACATAGATACCATTGTGAACAATGTCAGAGAGAGGAAGGGAAGACCAGAAACTAACCTGAAAAGGTTACATACTATATGATTCCAACTATGTGACATTCTGGAAAAGGCAAAACTATGGACACATATTAAAAAAAAAGCAATGGTTGCCAGGGGTTAGAAGGGAGAAAGGGATAAATAGGTAGACACAGAGGATTACTAGGGCAGTGATAATACTCTGTAGGATACTGTAGTGGTGAATATATGTCATTATAAATGTACAACACCAAGAGTAAACTCTCATGTAGGTATGGACTCAGGCTAATAACAATGTGTCATTGTAGGTTCATCAATTATGACAAATGAACTGCTCTGATGGTAGATGTTGATAATGAGGGAGACTATGCCTTTGTTGGGGCAGCAGGTATGTGGGAAATATCTGTACCTATTGCTCGATTTTGCAAAACCAAAAACTGTGCTAAACAATAAAATCTCTTAAAAAATAAGTTTAGAGGCATATGAAGAAAACAACTTCTGGAAAGACAATATGTAAGAGATAACAAGCAATTAATGAAATAACAGTACATTTTACTGAATTGAAGAAAAACTTGAATTCAGAGGATATGGGAATCTCCAAGTGCTAGGCAAATCTAAAGAGAAAAAAGATCTATATCTAAATATACCCTTGTGAAATGTCTGAGATTTAATAGTAAAGAGAAAATTATATGACCAGTCCAAAATAAAATGTGACTTTCGAAGTAAAAGCCAACACTCTAGTATCAGACTTTTCACTGCAATAGATGTTAGAAGACAGAGGAATATAACCTATTAAGAGAAAAGAACATCTAGGAATCTTATTCCTGGGCAAGAGAATGCTTGCAAACAGAACAAAACAATGACATTTTCTCTAATGGTAAGAAATACAGCAAAAACAAAAAGAAAATAAATGGTTGAACCTAAAAGGAATAGGTAAAGCATATGAAGGAAATGCAAAAATAATATACAGATAGAGTAATAGAATATAAAGTGAAATTTAAGAGCAAAATAGTATTTTATGCTTTAAAAACCATAATCTCCAAAGAATATGTAAAAACTGTATATTTGCAGAATAAAAATAAAATTAAAATATATAAAACAGAATACTAAAAATGGGACACTGATAAATTATGAGAGGATTGTGACATATCTAAGTATTTGAGATCATATAGATGAAATCTATGTAAAAATATGCAAGATTTGAATAATATAATCCTCAAGGTTGGACTACTAAATACATATTTAAAGAGAATATTTGGGCTGCCTGGGTGGCTCAGCGGTTTGGCACATGCCTTCAGCCCAGAGCATAATCCTGGGGTCGGGGGATCGAGTCCCGCATTGGGGTCCCTGCATGGAGCCTGCTTCTCCCTCCGCCTGTGTCTCTGCCTGTGTGTGTGTGTGTGTGTGTGTGTGTGTCTCACGAATAAATAAATATCTTTTTTAAAAAAAGAGAATATTTTACCATCTAAGAGAAAATAAACATTCTTCCTTCATTACTAGTCATATTTACAAAAATGTAATCATCTATTAGGCCAGAGGCAACAACCTTATTTAATTCAAGAAAAAAAAATGGGGGAGGAGGACCATATCTTGGACATTCTGCAATAAAACTAAAAAGCATTGCTAAACAAGGTAACCTAGGAGAAAGTTCTAGAATCCTAATCATAGGAAAATATGTAACTCCACATGCTGTTATATTTAAAAATGAAAGACTGACTATAAACTAGATGATAAAATGACTTAATAAACTAGGAAAACAGTAAAAAAATAAAACAAGGAAATTAATACAGGTAAACATCAAAACTGATAATACAGGATTAGAGAAGCTGTACACATACACACACGGAAGCCAAACAGCGGAAGTCTGCAAGGGGGGCAGAAGTCTTTCTCTACCATTCAGGGTCTTCCAGGTGGACTAAGAATTCAACTACATGAGACAGATGTAGAGGAGGAAAACACCAAGTATTATCACACGTGCATGGAGGCCCAATAATGAAATTGTGACCCCAAAGAAATGACCAAGACAAGCAGGTTTTACACACTTTAGACAAAAAGATGATAAATTTGTGAGGAATTTACAGGATAAGGAAAATACGTGTTTGGGAGCTTTAATTAGGAAGGAATTCTAAGTGGAATTTGGGCTGAGTTAGTAGATTAGTAAGAAAGTAACAAGGTTCATTTCTACAGCTTTCTCGACTTTAGTCCCACCTCTAGTGATCAGGATGTCTTTTTCCTTCTTAGTACAAGGAGGGTGTTTTTCATATGGGAGATATGTTTCCTGCTCTCAGGGAGACAGAAGAGGGTCTGAGGGCCCTTGCGTTGGCTGTTACCCCAGTAGCTTCAATTCAGATCATTATGCTTTTGGGGTACGTTTTGGGGTGGGTTGTCCTGAGCCCCTACAGATCTAATTCCAGCTGTGCCAGATCTTGCTAAGTAACTTGGGCAATAGTTTCATTCTCCCTGCACCTCATTTCCCTCATCTATAAAGTGGGAACAAAATAATAGATGATATATAGGGCTATTAAGAGAATTAAATGAATTCACAGTTGTAAAGATTTTGTACAATGCCTGACAGGTGTGTTATATACATGTCATGAAATGAAATCATAAAATAAAATAAAGATAGCAAATATGATCAATCAAGCACTTTGATATTTTTAAATATTTAAAAATAAATACATTTAATATTTATCGATTTTTAAAATAAAGTAACAAAATAGACAAATTCCTAACAATCTGGTTAGATCTCTTGTTTTTATAGGACAAAAGTGGGAACCGTGTTAAGACTCAGAACAAAGGGCAGCCGCGGTAGCTCAGCGGTTTAGCACCGCCTTCGGCCCAGGGCGATCCTGGAGACCCAGGATTGGGTCCCACATCGGGCTTCTCCCTCTGCCTGTGTCTCTGTGCCTCTTTCTCTCATGAATAAACAAATAGAATATTAAAAAAGAAAAAAGACTCCGAACAAACAAGAGTACAATATAAGCAACACTGATTTGTAACAACAATTTAAATGTTAAGCATCCAGGTGATGCTATATATATGTAGCATATAATATACATATTAATATATGTATAATATGTATAATATAATATACATATATGTACGTATAATATATGTATAATATAATATTATATATATAAACATTTTGTAGAAGAATAGAAAAAGGAAATGGTATGAAAGAATTCGTATAAAAACTATTGACAATTATTCTCTGACCTGAAAATGCAATGAATGTCAGAACACTAGGATAAGATTAAAGAGAACAAGAAGCAATCAATCCAATATTTCCTTTTTTTTTTTAAGATCTTATTTATTTATTCATGAGAGAGAGAGAGAGAGGCAGAGGAAGAAGCAGGCTCCATGCAGGGAGCCCGACGTGTGACTTGATCCCGGGTCTCCAGGATCACACCCTGGGCTGAAGGTGGCACTAAACCACTGAACCACCCGGGCTCCCTCAATCCAATATTTCTTGATTAAAACATGTATTTTAGGGATCCCTGGGTGGCGCAGCGGTTTGGCGCCTGCCTTTGGCCCAGGGTGCGATCCTGGAGACCCAGGATCGAATCCCACATCGGGCTCCCGGTGCATGGAGCCTGCTTCTCCCTCTGCCTATGTCTCTGCGCCTCTCTCTCTCTCTCTCTCTGTGTGTGTGTGTGTGTGTGACTATCATAAATAAATAAATAAAAATTAAAAAAAATAAAATAAAACGTATTTTACTTTTGTACTTAAAAATAAGATTAAGACGGAACAAAACCTCAGTCTCCTAGAAAAATAAAATTAGTGGTTTCAATTACTTCAAAAGACCCCTCTAACTCAAAAGTATTCCCAACTGTTCTATGTTCAGAAAAGGATAGCAGGATTTGTGAGAAGCCCCCTAAGAACAACCTAGCTCCTGATTTTCAGTCAAATTGAAAAACTGGAGATGAAACAAAACAATTGTACAAAGCTATATAGGAATAACTGCAAATATAATGAAATAAAAACGTTTTCACAAACTGCTGCTGGAAGTTAAGGAATATAATACCCACTCAGACCGAAATTAAATATTAACGAATTGAGTCAAACAGTATATTTTAAGAAATAACACACCATGACTATGCAAAGTTTGCCTTATGATTAACAGATGAGACATCAGTTGATATTATTATATATGTCATTATATTCAAAAATGAAGAAAGAAAAATATTATACAAAAAGATACTGAAAACAATCAAATTCACCATGATTCCTCAAAAATTAAATAGCAAAGGAATAAAAAAAAATCCACTACACAAGATGCTAGTATTTATCAGACACTATCATTAAAATTATTTACATTGTGAAATGTTAAGACTATTTCTCCTAAAATCAGGAATTAGTGATGTCTTATGTGTTTTCTAGTATTCAACATTTTAAGGATCTAATGAAAAAGAAAATAGAATTATTTTTACAGATGAAATGCTTTCCTGAAGAAAAAAAAATAGTTCAGAGTGGTTTGCATAACTTTCCTTATATCCCTTCATCTTCGTGAGACTAGACTGTAAACGGAAGCCTTCTCTGAATCATACTTATGATCTGTTTTTCCTCAGCAAGTACTTGGCACATCAACTTCACTCTGACACCAAAATTCTTGTATTGTAGTCTTGTGTTTTAATTTTTCTTCTAAAAATGATGAACTAGTTGGAAAGCTCTCAGAAGACAGAAATCCCCAGAGCAGTTGGTGTATTTGCTTATATGATAATTTAGATATATTTGGAATTAATGCTCTCTCATCTCTGAAGTCTTGCTATGGTCATTCGCTTGTCCCCCATTCTCTCCCATGTCCTTGACACCTCACTGTCACTTAATGCCAGAGTTCTTATAGTGTATTCCTATAATCTTGTATTATGTATGATCCACACAAGCTCTTATTTCTCCATAAACCTTTTACAGATCACTCTAGTCAAGTGGGGAAAAGATTTTTCTATTGATCTCCTAAAGGCTGTCGTCTAAACAACTCTTCTAGGGCTTATCTATGCTTTTCTTCCACAGAAATTGTCACACCAAGAATGGGTGCAAGGTTAGATTTGTTGAGTATAAGAAGAAAGAAGGGGAGAGAGGAAAGGAAGAAAACAAGGAAGAAGGGAGGAAGATGCTAACACAGAAACCAACACAAAACAAAATCCATTGTAAATATTATTATTATGGAGCTTTCTTCATGCTTCTTTAAGGAATTAGGTAATGAGCCAAATACAGAAGACATAAATTCCCTGAATTCAAAAGGAAAATCATCCTGTGCCCTTCTAGCATGTTTGAAATAAACTTATGCAGAGAATTAGAATCCCTGGGATTCCTATTCCTGCTGCAGACTGCTGGGTTTCTGCCTGGAACAATATGGGGAGAAGAGGAGCTCTGACCATCCTCTGCAACAAGCAGGTCCCCCTGTTCTCCATGTATAATGCTAGGTCTCCCCCACATCACTTGGACGTGAGGTCTTAACCCTGGGTCCTGGTTCTCAGTCCCCAGCAAAAGTCATACCCCAAGCACAGAGCCTCTTCTGTCCACACAGGAGAAGAGTGAGGTCAAGGTTCATCGGCCACTGGACTCAAGTGAGGGATGGCTTCATCATGGAGCCCTTTCCCCAGCAGCTCTAGTTCACTCCAAAAAGTAGAGAATCAGGGGCAGGGTCAGCTTTCAAGACTTAAAGCTTATATAATTTGGGAGGCTCCAGTTATGGTAACAATACAAAATTCTGTATTCAAAATTACATACAAAAGCAAATACTTATTTAAATTCTAGTATTCCTTTTAGGTATCTATTTTGGGGATTATTGTGATTTTTTTCCCTTAATCTTCATGATTTTAACCATCAGACATTTTGTTTTCTTTGTACTGTTACAGAAGAGTTTTTGGCATCTTGAAGTTTCTGCCAAACTTATTTTAGTTTGTATTTCCACAATATTTTTCCATCATAGCTGACTTTTGGTAGGGTTAATAATTCCAGAAAAAAAATACAAATTAATTTGGATTCAGGCATATGCAAGAGAAACTCAAATTAAGTTTAAAATCACTATTATGCTATATTGAACTACAAAATGTGATTAAATACCTCATATAAAAAATATACTGCTTTACTGAGGAATACACATAGGTGTTTCGTCACAGGAACACTTGTTTCTTTAGGCCATTCTGCTGAGTGTGTTTTTTTGTGGAACTGCAAGATTTCACCAGGAAAAGATACACTGAAGAACTTAAGACACAGTCCAAAGCCTCAGGATACATAAAACATGTAACGTTACACACAGCGGTACACATTCTTTGTAGTAGTCCAAATTTGTGCCTCAGAAAGTAGAATTCTGGTAAATTGTACTTCATATGATTCTCATCCAAAAAAAAAGTTAAGGAATAAAAGATATTTTCTACAAACACTATACATTTCTGACAAAAATGAACTTCTGTTTTACCTAAGCATATCTGAACACCAAATCCTCCACTTTTAATCCTACACATCTGATGATTGGAATACTTTTGCAGGCTAGCTTCTAACCCCATATATTTCAGACTGTAATATATATATATATATATGCCATAGTCAGACACAATAGAACATGACAGATTGCAATGCAGCTTCTGGTCTTACAATTTCTGATGATCCAGATGAGTTGGCCCAAAAGGTGCTTAGAGAATTCCTGGAAGCCACACCACACCTGAACACTAATGGATAACCCGTTGTCCCACTAAACCTAACGAAATCTACACCCTGCCCCACTGAAGTTCTCATCAGTCAGATCCAAAAAACAAAAAATGCTTTGGCCAGTCCACTGCCAACAACATAAGGGTAGGTGTGACTGCAGGAAAGTAGAAGAGTTACAGTGGAACTGGACAGCCACTCTGATTGTAATTAAAATATCTTACTTTTGCAAATTATAAAAACCAGAATTATACAACATATTGCTAGCAAACCCTCCCAGGATCTTGGAAGAAGCCTAGCCAGGTGAGGGTCTTAAAGACTGAGCTTCACAGACAGTCTACCTCTGAGGAGAAGATAACATATTTTCGTATTGACGAACTTGCCCATTCATAAAATCTGCTTACTGGAGAACCTGTATGGCTCAATCGGTCAGGAATCCAACTCTTGATTTCTGCTCAGGTTATGATCTCAGGGTTGTGAGATCCAGTCCTGTGTCGGAGTGTGGAGCCTACCTAAGATTTTCTCCCTGTCTCTCTGACCCTCCCCCACATGCACTTGCGCACTCTCTTTCTATGTATATATCTCTCTCTTAAAAAAATTTTAATAAAATCTGCTTACTATTCACTATCCTTAGATTTGTATCTGATTATTACTATCCATTACCAATCAGCAGTTGGTTGATATACCAACTGTTTCATTCTTTCTGAAAGGAAACCAAACTCCTTAGAGTTTGATTTCATTATTTTATTATATATTTTTTTTATTTCACACCATATTTCCAAGAGGCAAAGGCTCATTCAAAAATGAAGTATCTGGCTCCATTCAACTAAGGGCAGGATCACCTAGTCTGAAGCCTGATGGTAGGAGGGACAGTGGGGACAGCTGTGTGACGACAAGGAGAAAGGGATGTGTGATGGTGATGGGTCCCCATGAGCCAGGGAGGATGAAAGCAGCCTGAGTGTAGGCCGAGTTGGAGGCTCTGGAGGGAGTTGCCTGTGTGGATGGCCTCTCACTCGGTGAGCTCAAAATGCAACGGCAGTGGAGAGCAGAGCGGGTATGTCTGGCTCCCAGGGAGAGCACTCCCCAGGCCACTCCATTCCTCATGCCCTAAGCATGGAGGCCCCATCTGAGTCCAAGTGAAATAAAAAAGGCTGAGTGCTCTGTAATGGCATCCCCCACCCATTTTTAGTCACTCTGGATGTCTCCCCCCTCTGCTGGGGAGACCCTGAAACCAAAAGGGCCCCGGGGAAAGGCTAAGGCTCACCCACCTGCCAGAAAGGGAAGTGAGATGCCTTTGCAAGGCATTCTAAATGGTCTGGAGGAGCCTGAAGGAGGAGTCTTGATAAGAACCATGAAGAGTGTGTGGGTGTGCTTATTATCTCCATGGGGAAACTGCAGCTACAATTGTACCAGAGAGCATGCTATATTCAAGTGGGCACCAACATTTGAGGGTTATCCAGATCAACAAAAAAGAAGTGATAGGTGTACACAACCATGTGTGAGTGGTAACTCTGGGTATCACATGCATTTGCCTCACTTCCCACTCCCTGAGGTCTAGCTGCTGTCCTCACCAGCTCTACACTGGGACAAGAACATGCTGAGGTGGTGGGGCTACCCCAGGCAAAGGCTGCAAGCCTACAAAAACCTTAGAGCTAACTAGGCTGCTTCTCTGGAAGTGTGTAAAGATATCCATCCATGGCCATAAATAGCAGCTCCACCCAAGCATGCCCCTGCTACTCCTCTAACTTAAGCTGTGTGTCCCTTCAGATGCAAAAGATTTTCTCATTCATTGGAAAAAATTTGTTTTACCTCCTAAAACCAGCAGCAAAGGATTATGCCAATACTCAGGCCATTTCATCCGGGGATACAATGGACAGTTCTATTTGTAATAAAAAAAAAAAAAAAAAAAAAAAAAAGGAACAAACCCAGGGGCACCTGGATCTGATTTAACTCTTGGTCTCAACTCAGATCATGATCTCATGGGTGGTTATCTAATGGGTCATGAGATCAAGCCTCCCTCCCCCACCTCGTGCTCAGGCTCCACATTCAGCAGAGAGTCTACATTAGATTCTCTCTCTCACCTCTGCTTTTTCCCCCACCCCACGCTCACACTCTCTCTCATAGATAAATCAATCTTTAAAACAAACAAAAAAGATCAAAATGCAGTCATTTGCCCCCCATGACAGCAAACCAAGATTTAATTAGTTTCACTTTATCCCAGGAAAATATGACCTTTTAACAGTCAATCTGAAATTTCTTGACCAGCTCTAGTGAGGTAATCCACATAATAAAAACCTCCTCCTCATTGTTCCCTTCCCCCTAAACATTGTTCCCTTCCCCCTAAAAAGATGTTCTGGCCTGAAATAATCCTTTCTTTTCTTTTGCTAATAACATTCTTGGCCCACCTTCCTGCCTATAAAATCCTTCCATTTTATACAACTCATTGGAGCATCTCTCTTTGCTAGATGAAATGCTGCCTGATTCATGAATCACTTGATAAAACCAATTAGATCTTCAAATACACTCGATTGAATTTTGTTTCATAACACTGTGTTTAAGGCAGAGAAGTGCCTAGCAGCAGAATCCACTCTATGACTTGGTTCAGGGTCTTCCAAGAGTCCAAGAAGAACCATCCTTTGTTGAAGAACATCAGAGCCCATTTGACCACAGTGACCCCAGTTTCTAAAAATAAGACACTCAGCAGGATTTGTTCTTTATTAAGGAATCTCAAAGGCTGCCATTCTTCGTATGGTTCAGAGGTGAACATCATGTTTAAGAATATGGAAGAGAGCAACATGGCAGAAATTCCTGGTACCATGATATCTGAGACCAAGGAGACAGGAAACTTTGAAGCCCATCAGAAGGAGCAAAAGTGTAGGAACCAAGCTCTTTCCAGCTCAGCTTCCTTGGTTTTAAATTTAAAAAATCATACCGTCTGAAAATGAAATCATACTTTTTTTGAAGTGTTATCTTTTTTTTTAAGTAGGCTCCACACCCAGCACATGCAGCCCAACATGGGGCTTGAACTCACAACCCTGAGATCAAGACCTGAACAGAGATCAAGAGTTGGATGCTTAACCAACTGAGCCACCCAGGCATACCTGAAATGCTGTCTTTTTAAGTTTATGCATCCCATAGCATAATGGAGACCTCACAGTAGATTCCGTGACATTAACTGTACTACAGCCTGAGACCCCAGTTTTCTAGTAGAGCAGAGCCCTACTTCACACCCAAATGAATAGAGCCAAAGGAATGCTCTATCTGCTGCAACCATTATTTGCCTTTGGTTCCCCCAGGCTATGGCTAAATGTCGTGCTGTGGGCTGAGATGCACCAGAACTTCCCCCTCTTATTCCTCTTTTTCCCTCTGCAGGTCCCTGAACATAAAATTAAATCAATTCTACTAATAAAACAAGAACAGGATTCATGTCCTCTTCAGATATTCAGGGAAGGGAGGCAGCACACAGTAGTATTTGTTGGCAATCAGATAAAGACCGCCATCTAGGGTATCCCGGAGTGGCTCAGCGGTTTGGTGCCTGTCTTTGGCCCAGGGTGTGATCCTGGAGACCCAGGACCGAGTCCCATATCGGGCTCCCTGCATGGAGCCTGCTTCTCTCTCTGCCTCTCTATCTCTGTGTCTCTCATGAATAAATAAATAAATAATCTTAAAAAAAAAAAAAAGACCACCATCTAGGTTTAGCAATTCCACTTTTGGATATAGATCCTAGAGAAACTCTCACACATTTACCTTAGAAGACAACTACAAAAATGCTTTTAGCAAAATAATTCATAAGAGCAAAACATTGGAAATAGCCCCAATTGTCCATCACCTGGAAAGTGGGATACTATACAATAATGGCAGCTAACTTTGGAATGAATCTCACCGTTGAATATTAAGACCAAGTCACATAAGAACACATGTGTTATAGATTCATTAATAGAATAGTTAAAAAATGAGACCACTTAGAATGTGTACTTGGCAAAACTAGAGAAACACAATTATCTGTAGGGTGGAAAGGAGGAAGATGTCATCAGAGTTGTAAATGCAAGAGTTTCAAAAGGGTTAGGAATTATTCTCCTTCATAAACAATGTGATGGGTATTCAATTATTTTAATATTTTCACATTTTGACATTTCTGAATTCAGGAGGATCTTAAAAGGTGTACTTGTTATTGTGATAGAAGTCTTAACCAATTTCCGTGTTCACAGTATGTGCTATTAAACAGAAGTCTGAGAAATACTTGAGTAAGTACAAAATAGAAATTCAAAGGGACAAGAGAAGATGTATCCATAGGTCATGAAACCTATTTCAAAGGAAACATCTACATTTATTCTACTAATTCTCACATCACAGATGCCACCAAAAGTATTTCCCAAGTTGTTTATAACCTTGGATAGAGGCTTAAGAGTAATCTTCAAAGATATTTTTGAGTATTCTTTTGGCATAAGTAGATAAATAAGTAGTTGAAATATTTCTCATAGTTCTGTGAGATTTATGAAAAATTTAAGTTTAATAAAAGAATTTTGAGTATAGCAATCAAGTATTTACTAGAAAAATGTAAATCCAGTAACATCCAGCTGAAGGTCACTTTTTCTTTCAGAGCTTTACATACTGCCCAGCAGGGTAAGTGAATCTCTCTGTGTTTCTGAGAACCTTCAGTTCCTTGGCCACTATCCCAGTATTACTGTAGAGTTCTACTATAAAATATGAATAAAACAATTCCATTCAAGCGTTGCTCTGCACACCAGGGTTAAGGAAAAAGAAAAAGAAGTCTTTCTTTTTCCTTTAGCTCTAAGCCAATATGTTGCTTAGTGTCTATAAGATAAGCTAAAATCTCATTCCATTTCATATCAATTCAAGTAAAAAAACTTACTCCCTGATATTTTTAGGTCCACTTTTCATTTGTGAGGAAGATCCCTGAACTAGTAGGAAGCAATTCTTTGTACATTATAAGAAAAAATAAGGAGAGCTGCAGAATTGGTGGAAAGGGATACAACTGGGAAAATAAAAGCAAAAGAAATGATAAAGATTTTCTTTGCCCACAGATGCATGAGAAAACAAATGCACCAGGAGCAAAACATATTGATAGCTCACTAGGAAACACCCCATAGAAGGGCTGCTGGCTGGCTCAGTGGATGGAAAATGTGACTCTTGATCTCAGGGTTGTGAGTTCAAGTCCTAAGTAGAGCTTATTTTAAAAAAACAAAAACCTCAGTGGAACTGCTAAAATAAACAAAAGAGTTACTTTTGATTTTTGTAAAATAATTTATTTCCATTTAGAAATAACCTGGACATAAACTCAGTACCTTCATTCACATGGCCCACATCCTTATCCCCCCTAAATATACTTATTTAAATATGAAGGTAAATATGAAGGGAAGCCACTAAACTTCAAAACCCATCTGTTTTCAGAGCCATAGGGAGGATGATTTTTTTTTTTTAAGTGTTAGGTCTTGTTTATAAAAAGCAGTGTGTTCACCTGCAGGAAGAGGTAATATCAACATGGAAATAAGGCAGACAGAAATGCCAGCCACATGACCAGCCTTATGTTAGCCAAGAAAAGTCTGACCACCAGATTTTATAGAAAGAACTAAAACACAATGTAGGATGTAGGCAGTTGCTGGGAATCCAACACAGCTTCAGCAACAGAGTTATCCCATCCTGAAACAGAAATATCTACCGATCTTTTTTCCTCGGTTCTGCCTTTAACAAGACTCAACTGTCCCACCTGCTGCTGCTACTGTGCACTTCTCCATTCTCTCTTAGCTGGCTTCCACTTCTTCACAGTTTCTACTTGGGCTTCTCATCTGGTTTTGTGTGCTGTCTTCTTCTCAGACATCAAGCCACACTCTAAAACTGCTACCAGATCACCAGCATAACTATCCAGCTTCCATTGGCCAAAGATTCACACCAGAACTACTTACAGGCTCCTGGTCAGGCTGTGAACCAGCTACCCTTGCATCAAATGCCCTGGCTTGGTCAGATCAGCTCTGGACAAGGGCAATGGTACACAATGGAACCCAACAGTTCCATATATAGGCAAGTTTTCAAAAGGGAGTTTGCATGAGACTTGCTCTCTTCAGTGGAGAAGATATAGTATTTAGTGCATCCTCCATCACACAATTTCACATTCCGATGTTTTCTCATTTTTTGCATTATTTCTTATAATAAAAAACTTCAACTTGCTTTAAATATGCAATTTTGGATTGGATTTTTCTCCTTTTATCCCAGATCTATTGAATTTCTATGTTAAAAAAAATAGTAATATACTAGGTACTGGGCATGAAAGGTGGGAAATAAAACATTCTAGCAAAAGAGATATTACAACAAAAAAAATTGAAAGAAAATTCTTTTTATGCGTGGGAGAATAGTAATCAAGAAGTGGTCACATTTACGGTCAGGGAGACCGGGGTTCAAATTCCAGCTTTGACATTTCCTAACTGTGGATTTTGGACAAGTTGCTTAATGTCCCCAAACTTTAGTATCTTTTCTATAAAACAGATAATAATAGGACCTCCTGCAGGAATCTCTAGGATCTGTTTTTAAGCACTTAGGCGAACACACATACATGAGTCCACACATGCATATGCACACAAACATCAGCTTGGCACTTGCCATTATGAGATCCCAGGATATCACATTCACTCAGAATTCTTTTCTAAAGATTTTATTCATTTATTTGTGGGAGAGAGAGCGCGCACAAGTGGTGGGGAAGGGCAGAGGGAGAGAGAGAAGCAGGGAGCCAAGGAACAGGGAGCCCAACACAGGGCTTGACCTAGGATCGTGACCTGAGCTGCCTTAGATGCTTAACTGAGGCACCCAGGCGCCCCTCACTCAGAATTTTTAAATTATGTTTTGCAAAAAGGGAAAAAATGCCTTAGTTCTTGGCCAAGTCCAAAGAGATAGTGGAGAAATGTCTCAGCAAAACACAAAGACCGCTTCTTTTCTTTAGAATTTATTCTTTACTATCTGTACCCTATGCCCACTTGTGATCCAATCAGTGAGCCAGTGTTACCAGCCAAACATCACCCTTCTATACCGCATGAAGTCCATGCAGGGAGTGTTTTCACCCATCTCTCCTTGTTACTAACAATTCCGGGATCACTGGGAACAAATGCTTCAACCTATAATCAATAAGTATGCAGGAGCCATCTGGAATGTGTGCCAGAAAAGGCAGTGCTAAATCCTTCCCATTCTCCTCTCCATTTCCTGGCCCTTCCATAGTGAGATAAGAACATGTTCTAGTTCTGGAGAATTAAATGTGCACAGAAGTGACACATATCACCTCTGGGCTGAGGTGGTAAAAAGTTCAAATGATTTTCTATGCCTCGGTGACTGGCAAAAATCCAGTGGGAATAAATCTTTGTTGGACTAAGCTCAGCAATTGTAGACTTAATTTGTTTCTGAGGAATACTCTGGCTTCTACTGACTCATACAGAGTGGCTTTCGGTACTATAGGAAATTATTAAACTGATCCAAGTAAAGATGCTCTTTGTATTCCAGGAGGCAGAGATTGTAAATCATTTTGCCCTCACCCAAGAGCACCAGTCTCAATTCACTTCCTGAGTTGCTACAATTCTAGGGGCTACAGAGGCTGAGCCACAGATGGGGTGTAGCAATGCCAAGAGGACAGAAGACAATGTGTCACGTCTTCCACAAACCATCAAGTTTAATAACACACAGAATTTTCTTCTTATGCCAAGTTCTTTGTTAGCCAAAGTAAATGACCATTATTCAGACAACTGTTGTATCAGCAGTCCTATAACAGCTAATAACTTTAGAGTGCTCGTGATTCAAAGCACTTTGCGCATAACTCATTTAACACATATTAACAACCCCTTAAGGTTGATATATTCTCGTCCCCATTTTCAAGATCAAGAAACTGAGGCATGGTGAACTCTCACAATTTGGAGGAGACAACTGGTTCATGGTGAAGCCAGAAGCTAATTATTTGGTCTGCAAACAGATTCACTTGCTTCACAATGTGGTCAGGATACAAAACAGCACAGCCTACATGAAACGCTTTGTGAATAACCTCATCTGCCCTAAACATCCAACATGCATTTGCCTTTATCACGACTATACTGATGATGATGGCTGAGAATGGTAGGAGTCATCCTTGAGCTTCCCGGAGAGCCAAGTGTTATGTTGCCACATGGGCACTGTGGTCCATTTGCCACTGATGTGAATAGATACAATTCCAAAGACAAGAACTCAACCTCCAGTTGAGCTGAAAGAGAAGCATCCAGGTAAGACTAAAAGTGCCCATAAGTCCTATGCTATGTAGCATTTCAGCAGTTGTTGGTTAACGTATCTCTCATGTCCCTGTCACTAACATAAGTAATGTACACCGATAATCACTATCAACGGCGTTGTTGTTATTATCAGAATGACAGATAACCATACAGGTGCAAGAAGCGTTTCCTGTAAGGGAGTGCTTGTGTCCTGGGCAATAAATGCCTACCAGGATAGCAATTCAAAAGTGATGACACAGGAAGTTAGGTTTTAATTACTTCACTCAGCAACTGGAATACACAACTTGTCAATCTTAAGGAATATAAACCCCCTGTCAACAAACAAAAGGGAAGGCATGAAATTGAGGGAGGCTGGCAAGCAATGTACGAGCTAATCAGTGTGATTTTTAGGTCTTAGATGCATATCACATAGAGTATTATAAAAAGCATCAAGTAGGTCTGCAAATTCAATACTGAATATGGGAATGATTAAAGGGCTCCTGTTTTGCCATTCACAGATCATGTGGCAATATTTTAGAAATATTTCATAGACTATAATTTCTGGCACCTTCCACTCACATAGGTAGTGTGCTTCACTGTTGCCTAAGTGCCCACACACTAGTCAAAGGGCCAAGAGAATAACCAACAAGCCTGGGTGCATCTACCTGTCTGAACATTCTGCTCTTTCTGAAGAAGCTGGTTGACTTTTAATAGTAAGTTGCATGTTCTGTATCATGCCACCTTAAGTAATATGGAAATCTCTTTTAATTTTTCAAATGTAGAGATATAGCTTAAGTTTCACATATCAACTGAGAAAGGGAGAGGAGGCAGGTCATCATGGTGTCTATTTTAATGCATTTTTTAGTATATCATAAGCCTTTTATCTCAGTTTATGTTTCTTCAGTTCTTTACTGTTATTATCCAAGAATCCTTATAAGAATTGAGAGTTCGATCAGAGTTGACCAGATGGTCTAATTATTCTATAAAAATAATCGCTCATTTAAAAAAACTCATTGACCACAATGAGAGGATTCTAGGCAACCACACAATGAATCTGAAAACTGGTAAATAAAGAGAGTAAAGCATTTAACCTGTCATTCCTGCATGACCAGGCATCTAGGTAACAAACAGTTAATGAGAAAGTTTGTCTTATAGAAGCATTACAGCTAACAAATGAAAAAAAGAATGATGGGTTTTCAATATGACAAACACTAATGAATTACTGGATCTATGCACTGATCATCAGTGACTCCCAACATCACTAAAAGAAAGACAACCAGATATTATGTGTATCTTGATATAAGTACACAACACTTCCTATGAAGTATTCTTGCCAAGAAAGTCAAACCTGAATTGGTGAATTGATGAAAATCAAGCCTCTAGATCCTGCCACCAACTTACAGAAAAACAGGGGGCAGAGGTAAGTGTTAGTTAATATCACAGGCATGTGGTCAGGAAAATCCAGACTGTAGGAAATTCTACAGAACAAATGAACTCATTCCTTTAACAAATACTTTCCAAGTGGAAAAAAGAGATGGATGAAAATATAGATTAAAAGGCACTTAAGAGATATATCAAACAATTGCAGTGCATTAGATTCATTTAGAACTGATGCAAACAAATTACATGCTAAAATAACTTATGAGACAGGGAAATCTGAACACAACTACAATTAATTGTAAAATTTAAATTTACCTTTTAAGTGTTAAAATGGTATGTAATTATTTTTAAAGCGTTCATATCTTTTAGAGAGACAGGTTTTTTTTAATTATACATATAGAATTTGCTTCAAAATAATCTTGAGAATTGGTGAGGATAGAGATGAACTATGACTGGCTATGAGCTGGAGATTGTTGGAGCCGGGTGCAGAGTATATGAAGGTTCATTATGCTATTCCACCCATGTTTGTGTGTTTCGTATTTTTCATAGTACACAGTTAAAAGCCATACCTCTTTCAAATTTTAAAACTCAGATGAAATCAGGCTGATCATAAAAATTTGATGGTGATCTTGAACTTCAGATCAATTGCCCAAAAAATGATGAGTTCTTATTATTTTCCATTGTAAATTATAAACAAAAAACCCAATTTTGTTTCTCTATCTGTGACACCATATGGTTTGAAGGTTTGTAGGGGAGGAATTTTTCTCATCCAAATTCAATTTGAGGGAATTGATCAATTTCTCTGTAAATTCAAGCAAGAATTTGAAAATTAAAGAAAATATATGTAGTGCAACAGGTGGGTAGAGGAAGTCTGGAGTGATAATAGTGATAACCATCTTTTACCATCACAGAGGAGATCTATATGGTATTTGCCTACTCCTGATGAAATAATAAATTTACCTTGATGCAGATAATTTGCTATTTCATGTACACGGAGGGAATTTAGATGAGACACAGCCTGCAGCCTGAGTGGCAATAAAGAAATACAGTTGGATCTGTGCTGACAAATAGAAAATATTTATTCAATCAAAAAAATCAACAAGTTTCTTACACTTACTGCTTACTATATCTTTTATCTTTTTAGGCAATAATTTTCTATATAAAGCTGCATTGATAATGTTTGTCCTTTGATTCACTGAAAATAAAATAATAATGTTAATCATACTTTTCTCTGTTACTTCAAAATTATATCACCTCAATAATTATAATTCCACATGCTTGAATTTTGAAAGTTTGGATTGCAGGTAAGCTGCATTTTACCTATGCCTAAAAACCTTTCTTCAAAAAATCTTTAATTCATTGGCTTCTTCATGAAAACAATAAACTAGACATCGTGTTAGATATATAAGAGTCAATAAGAGTGAATAATAAACAGTCTGTGCTTCTTTGAGCTTATGGTATAGTAAGAGAGATAAACAAGTAAGCAAATTATAAATGCACAATTTTATTTTTTTAAAGATTTTATTCACTTATTCATGAGAGACAGAGAGAGAGAGAGAGGCAGAGGCACAGGCAGGGGGAGAAGCAGACACCATGCAAGGAGCCTGATGTGGGACTTGATCCCAGGTCTCCAGGATCACGCCCTGGGCTGAAGGCGGCACTAAACCACTGAGCCACCCGGGCTGCCCTAAATGCACAATTTTAATTTGGGGTAAAAGCTTTAAAAGAAATACTCAGGGTTAAGAGATACACACACACATACACACACACACACATATATATGTATTTATCACTATATATATAGTGAGTGAATCCACTAACATTTTTCATTTAAAAATGTTCATTGGGACTTCTGCTTCCTGTCAAGATTGAGTAAGGGACCAGATTTTTTCCTCCCACCTGGGAAAAAATAAAAAGATATAAAAATGGTGATGTTCCAATATTGGACATCAAGAATGCAGGACAGTCATTTTTGAAAAAAGGGAAACAAATAATGTGAGCTCTTTGATTAACTCAGCTGATTGCCCAGAGATTTCCAGGCAGCAGCAGAGGAAGCTGGAACACAAGTGGATTCCAGGACTCTCCCTGAGTTGAAGAGTCAGAGCTGGGAGCCAAGAAGGCCAAAGTAACTAGGGTACAAGAGGCAGACAACTGCAGAGATTGAGACCTGCAAAGAGTGAGAGCTCCCAAGATCTGTAAATGGTACTCCTTGGGTTTTCAGGTAGTACTAACCAGTATATCTGAATAAAGTCTGTGCATTGTTCCCAAGGCAGGGGGGAAAATACACAAGAGGAGTGAAAGGAAGAAAACTTGGGACTCCTCCAAGACTGGGAATGTTCTATATTCTCACTAGCTAGGGTAGAAAACTTCATGGTACATGATGTATCCACTAGAGTAGGTAAGAGGCAATTGTTCTAATACTGGAAAAAAAATCAGACAATAATAAAAACTGCATCATCCTATCTAAAAAAAAAAAAAAAAGTAAAAGCAAGCTTTAAAAGGATTAAACTGTTTCCAAGGAATTTAATTGTGTCCCAGAAAGCTCAAGAGAGTTTACAGACCACAAAAATATCTAGCACACAAGGTAAAATTCACATTCTAGCATTCAGAATAAAAGTTACAAGTCATACAAAGAAGCTTAACAATAGGGCAGCCCGGGTGGCCCAGTGGTTTAACGCCGCCTTCAGTCCAGGGCTTGATCTTGGAAACCTGGGATCGATCGAGTCCCACGTTGGGCTCCCTGCATGGAGCCTGCTTCTCCCTCTGCCTGTGTCTCTGCCTCTCTCTCTCTGTGTGTATCTCTCATGAATAAATAAATAAAATCTTTAAAAAAAAAAGAAAGCTAGACAATATGACTCTTCAATTGCAATAGACCTAGAAATAACATAGATAATAAAATTAACAGGCAAGGACTTTAAAATAGTTCATGTAAATAAGGATGTAGAATATATAATAATATCTAATAATGACCCATATCAAACTTGGAAAGATGAAAAATATGATACTTGAAATAAAAACTACAGTGGATGGGATCAACAGCATATCAAGAAAAGATCAGTAAACTTGAAGACATAGCAATAAAAATAATTCAGAATGAAACAGAGAGAAAAAAGACTGAAATTGAAAGAATAAAGCTCTGGAGATGTGGACAATTACAAGCAATGTAATATACATAAAAGAGAGAAGCAGGGAGAAAAAAAATTTTGAAGAGATAATGACTGATGATTTTTTTTGAGATTTATTTTATTTTAGAGAGACAGAAAGCAAGCACAGGAAGAGAGAGAGAAAGTTAAGCAGACTCTGTGCTGAGCAGGGAACCTGATGCCAGGTTCAAACTCATGACCTCAGACTGATAAAATTATAATCCAAAGATCCAAGAAGCTTAAGCAGAAATTATAAATCCAAAGATCCAAGAAGCTTAAGCAGAAATAAAACTACATCAAGTGACATCATAATCAGATTACTTAAAACCATAATAAAGAGAAAAATCTTAACAGCAGCCAGAAGAAAGACCATTACATACAAGAGAGTAAAAAGTAATGACCAGCTTCTCAAACACTGTGCAAGCCAGCAAACAGTGGAGAAAGATTTTTAAAGACTGAATTATTGAAATAGTATTAAAATAAAAACATTTATAGAAATGAAGAAAAGATTAATGATTCCTAGGGGCTAAGGACAGGATGGATAGGAGGCACACATGTGGCTGTAAAGGGATTGCATGAGGGATCTTTGTGGTTACATGTGATGAAACTGCATATATACTCACACAGGAGCGTGTAAAACTAACAAAACTAGTAATCAGGTATATGGATTGTATCAATGTCAAGTTCCTGATTTTAATATTATACTATAATATGCAAGGTGTTACCTTTAGGCAAAACTGAGTGCAGGGTATAAGGAACCTCTCTACTATTCCTTGAAAGTTTCTGCAATCTATATTTATTACAGAATAAAAATGTTTAAAAAATAAGACAAAAACAAAAACCAAAAGAATTCAAAATTAATAGAAATGTACTATAAGAAAAAAGCAAAGGAATCTTTTGGGAAGAAAGAAAATGATACCAGATGGAAATCTAGATCTACACGAAGAAGTGAATAGTCCCAGAAATAGAATATGTGCGGCAACTTTAAATTCATTTCTTATATTTGCATATCTTTAAATAATAATGGTCAGCTTTAAGAAAAAATAATTATCCACTGTAAGATATGTGACATGAGTTGCATATAAAATGTATATAAAAGAACCCCAAAGACCGGGAGGGAGGAAATGGAAATGGATTGCTATTAAGTTCTTATTCCACACATGACATATTACAATATAACTCGAAGACAGCTGGTAATAAATTAAAGAAGTATATTGTAAAATATACAATATTTATTTTTTTAAAGAAAGGTTATAGAAAACATGCCAAAAGGAAAATAAAAATACTTAGTCCAAAAGAAAGCAAAAAGAAAAAGGGTGGGGAAGGAGAACAGATAGGACAAATAGAAGGGTATTCGATTTTTAACTCCAAAATAATAACATTAGCATGAAACGTACATAGACAAAGATCTCTGTTACAGGTTGAATTGTGTCTCTCTGAAAGATATATTGAAGTTCTAACCCCCAGTAGTTCAGCATGTGAGCTGATCCAGAAATATGATCATTGCTAATATAATTAGTTGAGATGAGATCATACTGAAGCAGAGTGAGTTCTTATCTAATATGACTGATATTCCTATAAAATGAGAAAAGATGATATGAAGACAGACACACAAGAATACCATGTCAAGACAGAGGCAGAGATTGGAGTTATGTGGCCACTAGCTAAGGGACACCTAGGGCCACCAGTAGCTGGAGGTGGCAAGGAAGGATCTCCCCTAGAGGCACCAGAGGGAGCACAGCCCTTATAAGAGCTTGGGATTTCCAGGCTCCAGACTATGAGAAAATACATTTCTGTTGTTTTATACCACCAAGATTGTGTCACTTTGTTCTGGCATCCCTAGAAAGCCAGTGCAGTATCCAGATTATAAAGCAGAGAATGCCAGATTGATAGACAAGCAAGTGTCAACCGCACTCTGCCTACAAAAGACCCACTTTAAATATCAAAACAGAAATTTAAGGGGTGTCTGAGTGGATCAGTTAGGCGTCCAACTCTTGATTTCAGCTTGGGTCATGATCCCAGGTGGTGGGATTGAGCCCTGCAGTGGGCTACGTGCTCAGTGGGGAGTCTGTTTGGGATTCTCTCCCTCTCCCTCAATTCTCTCTCTCTCTCTCTCTCTCTCTCTCTCTCTCACACACACACACACACACACACACAAACACACACACAAATAAATAAATCTTTTTTTAAAATAACAGAAATTTAAACATGGAACTATCTCAAAAAGTTAAGTATAGAATTATCTCCAAAAATAAAACAGAATTACCATGTGACCCAACAATTCCCCTTCTAGGTATATACCTAAAAGTATTCAAAGCAGGATTTTTTTTTTAAGATTTTATTTATTTGTTAATGAGAGATACAGAGAGAGAGGCAGAGACACAGGCAGAGAGAGAGAAGCAGGCTCCATGCAGGGAACCCGACGTGGGACTCGATGCAGTTCTCCAGGATCACGCCCTGGGCCGAAGGCAGGCGCCAAACTGCTGAGCCACCCAGGTGTCCCTCAAAGCAGGGATTTAAATAGATACCGGTTTTTACCTCAGGAATAGTCACAATAGTAAAAAAGATGGAAACAATGCAAGTGTCTATCAACAGATAAATGGATATACTGAGAATTATGCCAATAAGGGTTTCGCCAAAGAAGATATAAGATGACAAACAAACATATGAAAGTATGCTCACCATGTTTCATCATTAGGAAAATATACATTTAACTAAAATGAGATGAAACTCCTAAGCTATTAGAATGGCTAAAATAAACTTTAAAATGACAATATCAAAAGCGCAGATGAGAATGCGCAACAATGGAAATGCTCATATAGCGCTGATGGGAATGTAAAATGCAACTGTTGCCTTAGAAATCTGTTTGGCATTTCTTAAAAAGTGACATGAATACCAGGAAAGGATCTGTTCCAGGTGTCTCTTGTCTCTCGTCTCTTGTAGCTTCTTGGCTTGTGGCAGCATAACTTCAATCTTCACATGGTGTTCTCTGTGTGTATATTCATCTATGTCAAAATTTCCCCTATTTATAAGGACATAAGTCATATTGGATTAGAGGCACATCAGACCCCAGTATGACCTTATCTAAACTAATTACATTTGTAGCAACTCTATTTCCAGATAAGGTCACATTCCTAAGTACTGGGGATTAGGACTTTGTGGGGGAAACAATTTGATCCATAACAGCACCTATTAGAATGGCCAAAATCTTCTGTTCTCCTAGAGATCTGTTTATTTTTCAATTAACAAAAAGTGAATTTCTGACGTTTTTGTTTGGGGTATTGGATTTAAAAGTATGTCATTTATGTCTGATAGATTTAATTAAATGTTTGGCAGGAGTTTATTAGGAACTTCTATTTATTTTAGCCAGTTTAGACTGCAGTAGATCATTTAAAATTCCATTAGAGATTATTGTTGACATTATTATTTTTAAAAAGTACATCTGATAGGAGAAAGCCTCTCTGGTGCCAAATTTTTTACTCTTCTCTAATAATTTTTTTTATTTGGTAAATGTGTTAACCTCATTCTCTCTTAGTAATTTCCTGATTTTGTAGTTTATGATTCAGATAATGCTATTTAATCAGTAGGTCAGACTAATAAGCTCAAGCTCCTAAATAAATAAATAAATAAATAAATAAATAAATAAATAAATAAATAAGACTGACCATATCAAGTATGTGAGAATATAAATGGTACAAGCACTTAGGAAAACAGTTTAGAAGTTCCTTTAAGAGTTACACATATTCCTACCATATGGCCAGCTATTCCACTACCAAGGTATTTACCTAAAAGACAAGACAGTATACACCCATGCCAGGGTTATACAACAATATTCACAGTAGCTTCAGTTATGCTTTCCAAAAACTGGAAACAATCCATGTCCACCAACAGGTGAATGGTTAAACTAACTGTGGTATATCCATACAATGGAATACTACTCAGCAATAGAAGAGAATGTACAACTGATACACAACTTAAATGGATATTAAAATAATCAAGCTGAGTAAAAGAAGTCAGGAAAAAAAAATATATATATATAGTGCACAGTATATGATCCCATTTGTGTACAATGCTAGAAAATGCAGACTAGTCTATAGGGGGAAAACATGGACTCACAGGCTAACTGGGGACAGGAGGAAGAGGGGCAGAAGAGGAGATTAAAACAGGATACAGTGAGGGGCACCTGGGTGGCTCAGTGGTTGAGTGTCTGCCTTTGGCACAGGGTGTGATCCTGGGATCCTGGGATTCGGTCTGGCATTGGGCTCCCTACAGGAAGCCTGCTTCTCCCTCTGCCTATGTCTCTGTGTCTCTCATGAATAAATAAATAAATCTTTTTTTAAAAAAAGGGCAAGAGAAAACTTTTGAAGGTGATGAACCTGTTCATTATTTTGACTATGGTGATAATTTCACAGATATATATATATATATAATAAACTTATCAAATTGAACACTTTAAAGAAGTTCAGTCTACTTCATGTCACCTGTACCTCAATAAAGCTGTAAAAAAAATCCTCTGACTCACTTAAAAGGGTATTATATTTATCACATATCTACAAAGTACCTAGGAAAAAGCCAGAAATACAGAAAATGCTCACTGTAAACTTGATGACTGAAAAGAATACTAACTAAAAATTGTGATTAAATTTTAAACTAACCTCAAAAGGTGTACATTTATTAAGTATTTACTAGTCTGTAGTATTTCTTTTGTTTATGCAGGCACAGAGCATAAACAAAAGTATAAGACAATATCGTATCAGCTTCTAAAAGAACAAATTACACAAAAATAACCAGTTATATATAATTCACTTTCATCTCTTTATTAAAATACTTTCTCTAAAGATTTGGGTGACACTGCTTATATGATTTATTTAACATTTAATAAATAAATCTCTATAAACAATAAGCTGAATTATATGCTTAGTTGCTTTATTATTGCTATTATTATTATTATTATTCTCTTAGACTAGCTGGGCTTTCTTCCTATTCCCTGTCTGGGGAAATCAAAATTAGTATAGTTCTTTTTCTATTAAATAAAAATTTAACAAGTCAGTTTCTAAAATTTTTACTTCTTGCACTTAACTCTACTTACCAAAATGAGTACTTTCCTCTCCCACATTCCGCCTATCCCCAGACCCCATTCAAGTATTTCTTTATCATATACATTAGCAACACAGTGTCAATTTTGGTTGGTCATCTTAAAATCCTTCTAAATGCGCAGTGAAACTTCAGCCTTTACTTTATTCTAATAGTCCATAATTTCTTAAAAATTAAAGCTATGCGCCCTTCCCAGAGCATCTATTAATAAGCCAAAAGATTTTATAAATCAGTTAGTGTCCATATACTAGCTGTCATCTTATTAAAATTATTCTTGTTCATGCATAGTTTCCTTATTAAAAAATAATCTTAGTAAGTTTTATCTTGGGTCTTCCCATTTGATTTATGTGGTAGATTTTATAATGGCAACTTTACCAAATCTCAATTTACAAAATCTCTGGTATGTGATATAGTATAATAAAACTTTGACTTGAGATATTAACTAGGTGATAAAATGCTACATAAGATTCATTTGTAAGGTGTAAACTGCTAGTTCTAACTTAATACCCTGTAACTAGAGAGAAATATAGAACTCATGCCTATGCCTGGAAGAAAAAAAAGGCAGAAGAGCCAAGAAAGTTGCCTTTTCACTATTCCAGCACCTTAAGAATGATGACATAAGATGGTGATCATCTGAGTAAAACTCAATACAGTACCAACAGTCCTCCTGGGAAACAGGATTCCCTATTCCTCTGTCAGGGCCCCACCATCCAGGGCAAGGACAAAAGATCGCAACAACCGGATCTACATCAAATCTGGATCTGACCCAAAAAATGTTTTCCATCTGTAACCACCTCTTCTCTTGCCAACTCTTGTCCAGTACCCTTTGCTACCACTTTTTAAAGCATATTAGTGTGTTGTGCCACTGACCTGACCTCTTCTTTTAAATACTGGTAGCAGCAGCAGCTTCTTTGAAGAGACAGACTCCCAAGAGCACGCTACTGAGCTTAAAGAAAAGCAAAAGGATGCAGATTTTGTGTTCAGTTACTCCATTCTTTTCTTAGAATGAAACACTGTCTTAGGGAGTCTATTTATATCATCAGACCCCTGAGGCACCACCACTCACCAGGAAGAATTTACACCCCACCGGAATCCCTATGCTCCCTCCTTCAGCACACTTGTAGTTGAATCCCAGTCTTTCCTTTATTTTACGAGCCTGGAAAATCTCTTTCCTATTCATTCAGTATCTGCACCATACTTCAGTATCCGTGCTATATAGTGAACATGACTAATACTCAAAAATAAGAACCAGACTCTGAGTTATATTTTCCAATATATCTTGGATTATCTTGAAATGAGTCATTCACCAAGGTGGTAAGACAGGATATCTGATAACTCACTTTCACTGAAAATATCAAGATGCTCTATAGATACCTGGACTGATTCTGTCATTTATTTGCTTGTTTACGCAGGTGAATATCGTTCACGAAATAAGGATCTAATGTTATCCTTCAGCAAAAACTCCACTCAGAGAAAACCTATACTTCTAAAACACTGGAACTCTGTGCTATTATTTCATTACCTGTAAATCGATACTAAAACCCCCAGACGATTTTCCATAGGTGTCAGAAAGAATGACCTATTATAAAATAAGGAGTGGGGAGATAAGGGGCAAGAAACACCAACATGCATCCAGGAACTCCAACCAATCTGTTTATGTCAAAATCAAATTCTCTAAGATCTTTTCTATCAGGGTCAATTCAATTCAAAGTGTAACTAGGACTTTTCCATGGGCTGACTGAACTGAATGACCTACACGTTTTTAAGGAGAGAAAGCGTTCAAGAAACCATCATAAATGAAATTGAAAGACAAGAGGATGAACAAAAAACAAATTCACAATACAAGTGACTGAGAAAGGCTTAATAGCCATACTACATAGAGGGTACAGAGACATTCATTAAGTAAAAGATAAACAATTCCGTATAAACTAGGCAATGTATATGAACTATCAACCTCAAAAGATAAATACTCAAGATATTTAAAAAATTGGTCACAATAATAATCAGAGGACTGAAAACTGAAATGATAATAATATACTTTTCTCACTTGCCAAACTGGACAATATTTTTACAATAATAATGCTCAGGGTTAGCAAGGGTTTGGGCAGCAAGGTGTTCACATATGTTGCTATTCACAATGCAAATTGCTCTTCTTCAGGGCACCTGGTTGGTTCAGTGGTTGAGCATCTGCCTTTGGCTCGGGTCATGATCCTGGGGTCCTGGGATCAAGTCCCACATCAGGCTCCCTGCAGGAAGCCTGCTTCTCCCTCTGCCTATGTCTCTACCTCTCTCTCTGTGTCTCTCATAAATAAATAAATAAAATTTGTAAAAAAATTGCTCTTCTTAGAAGGCAATGTATATTTATAGGATATGTATATTAATTTATGTATATTTTTAAATGTATACATATTTTAAAGGCATACATGTCATATATTTTAAAGACACAAATATATTTATATAATGTATATTAATTGATATTATGTATTATTATGTATTTTAAAATATAACATTGAAAACATATTTATTTATTATATATGTATATGCAAATATAATGGAAGTATATATTACACGATTATTTTGAAAGGTATATTTCTATTTTACTACCATTTCCTAACAAACTAATTGAAAATATGCTGATTTAAGATTCTGGCTCTCCTAAAGTGGATGACTTTCATGGCACATAGACAAAGTCTCCTTTGGGATTCTTCTCAGAATCTTTGGTATCATCTAATGGAGAATGAAGAATAGACATCATTCTTCAACAAACCAACAAAATTAGATGTATTGTCAAACATTACAGACACTCCCTCTACAGGCAGAGTAGATGGAATTTTCTTCCAATTGAATTTTTTCTTAGCAAAGTAACTATTTTGAAGAAGTCAACTTCACAATTTCCAAAAGAGGCCCACAAAGTGATATTAGCATATACATAATATGGGGAAATCCAAAAATTAGATCATTAAGGTATCTGGGTTTTCACTCAGTTGTGTGTTGATGGAAAAATGGAGTAGCTTCCAATTCCTTCATTATCCACTTCAAATTATTAGAATAAATGTCAGCAATTCTGGAGTCTATGACATCATGTAAAGACTAATTCTGTTCTCATTCTGCTCCAAGTTACAAATAAGCACTGCCATTTCCAGCACAAATGGATTCACCAAAATCAGTCATTATGTAATGCTTCTTTTATTTGACATTATAACAAACAATTTCCTAGAAGAAAACTTTAGTCTTGGTAAAATTCCAGGCTTTAAATTGAAACTACTTCACATTTTTTTATCTGTGTTTTTGATTGACCAATGTAGGGGGCTCATTGGTTCCAAGAGCTTCATGTTTCCATTGTATGAGTCTTTCTGTAAGGAAGTAGGCTTTGAGGCCCATCACATTTAATGATAAGCAAAACCAATGAGGGACATCAAAGTGGCTCAGTCGGTTAAGCATCTGCCTTTGGATTAGGTCATGATTCCAGAGTCCTGGGATGGAGGCCCACATCAGGCTCCCTGCTCAAACCTGGAAAAGGAAGATTTATCTCTCAAGGAAGATCTCCTTGAGAAGACGATGCCTCAGCAAAGTCTTAAAAATGAAAAGGCGTTGGGCAACCCGGGTGGCTCAGCAGTTTAGTGCAGCCTTTAGCCCAGGGTGTTATCCTGGAGTCCCAGGATCGAGTCCCATGTCGGGCTCCCTGCTTGGCGCCTGCTTCTCCCTCTGCCTGTGTCTGTGCACCTCTCTCTGTCTCTGTCTCATGAATAAAGTCTTTAAAAATAAATTAATTAATTAATTAATTAGTTAATTAATTAATTAATAAAATGAAAGGGCTTCTTTTATCTGTTCTTACTTCAGTGAAACAAATAATCAATTTATTAGGCACGTACTTTAAAACCATGCAATGAGAGAGGTTAAGCAGTGCCTTTAATATTTGGGCCCAGGGTAGAGTAGTCTGTCAAGAGGCATGGCTCTGGAGAAAAGCCCAGTGTGAAAGAAATGTTCAGGACAAACTGAGTAAGAACCTGAACTGAGGCACGTAAAATTTTATAATGAAAAAAATATGAGAGAATAGGATTTGGTAAGTAACTGGACATAGAAAGAATTATAAAACAAAGGGCACAAATTTGTTTCTATGAATTACCTGGAAAGAGATAGTGATGACACACTATTAATTAAAAACAGAGGTCTCATGATGTGCAGGTAATCACCTTTGGGGAAAGCTGCTAAGTCCAGTGAAAACATGTAAGTCTAGTTCATGAGATCAGTTGGCCTGAATGAAGAGGGACAGTGATACTGGGAGCTTGAGGACAGAGAGGTGACAGATCGGGGAGAGTGATCTATGAAATGGACAAGAGAAGAAAGAAGTAGTGGTAAAAGCCCAACTAAAATTAGAGATCATCAATCTTGAGTGTAATAAATTATTTCACCATTGAATGACTTTCTTCAGCAACATTCTATGACCTGGAAGCAAAAGCAGATGGAATAAATGCTGCACTGAGAAATGGTATCACAGAAAAGCAAAGCAGCAAATAAATCCATGTGCCCAAATGTTTGCCAAATACTAGCTCATTTAGTGCTCACCAAAGACTATTTAATAGAGCCTAATCAGACCTGCACTTGTCAGACCTCCTAGAACTTTCCACATGCCCACAAACATGGCATCATTTTATAGTTCCAATATGACTAGACATGTTTGAGGACTACTATTATGATACTTTGTTTAAAATGTTTCTTTTGTTCTAATAATAGCAAATAACTTCAATGAGATTCATATGTTCAATAATCTTCACCAAGATTTCAACTCCTGTGCTTTGAGAATTCATTTCATCTTGTGCAATAAGTTTTTATTTTGTTTCCATTGCAGAAAAAAGTAAGTTGAGACCTAAAACAGTTAACGAGGGTCAGTCAGCTACCCAAAACAGTTAACTAGGGTCATTCACTACCATGTGGTGGAGGAAGATTAAGGCCCAGACTTTTCACATTTCTACCTTGGTAGAAATGCAAAGCAGGCAAAGAGAGAAAAAATACCTGTTCATGAAGGTAAGAACAAGATTTAGCATGGGGCACCTGGGTGGCTCAGTGGTTAAGTGTCTGCCTTTGGCTCAGGGTGGGATCCCAGAGTCCTTCACCGGGCTCCCCTGTCCTTTTCCCTCTGCCTATGTTTCTGCCTCTCTCTGAGGGTCTCTCATGAATAAATAAATAAAATCTTTAAAAAAAATAAGATTTAGCAGATGTAAAGAAATGTCAAGTAAGTGTCAACTAAAAACAAGCAATATGTGACCTAGAACAGGGTTGATAATGGCAAAATCCAGGGTATGAGAGTAGTAATGAGCAGTACTAGGAAGTGGAAGTGGAAGGTTGCTGGCAGTATATTGAGCAACAAACTTTGATTCAATGTTCATGCTCAACATGGATATTAAGGTTCCTAAGTATTGAGCGGGAGATAAGAAGAAATATGAGAAAGTAATGTGAGCAGTAGCATGAACACAATGTCCAAGTGAACCAATGGCAGGAAACAATTGAAATGCCAAAGGCTTAGAAATGCAGAGAACAAGCTGAGCCTTTCTGAGTTTATAAGAATAACAAAAGAAGCCAACTAGATAGATAGATAGATAGATAGATAGATAGATAGATGATAGATAGTTTTATAGTTACAGTTAGAGGTGTTTCTACTTATATACATGATATATCATATAGTTAGATAGATATGTATACTTTTATATAACCTTATTTGAAGACCACATTTCTACTGAAGGAGTAAAGAAAGTCTGAAGATGATAGAAAGTTTCTAGCAGTGAAGTAAATGTTACATTAAAAAAAAAAAAGCCATGGGAGAGGTTAGGTGAGGGATGGGCATGAGTAGCCCATGAATGAAATTAATGGATGAGCTGAATCTGAATGAGTTTGTGTGGAAGAATCAGGAAAGACAAAGCAAACCAAAGAGAGCAGTGACTAATACCAGAGCCTGGGAAACGGAGAAGAAGAAAGGAGTATTTAAAAAAAAAAAGATATTATTTATTTATTCAAGAGAGACACAGAGAGAAGCAGAGAAATAGGCAGAGAGAGAAGCAGGGTCCCTGGGGAAAGCCTGATACAGTACTCGATCTCAGGACCCCGGGATCACAACCTGAGCCAAAGGAAGACCTTCAACCAATGAGCCACCCAAATGTCCCAGAAGGAGTATTTTTGTAGTAGTTTAATTCCAAAGTAAGTACACTATCATTAGAGTAGTAGGCAGAGATTCTTACAAAATTTCATGAAAGGTGTTTTCTGATTTGGTCATGTACTTTGTACTTTATAGCAAGATCAAGCATTTTCCCAGCCTGTTTTGCTCTTAAATAGACCTCAAATTAGAAGCAAGGTGTGTGCTTACCAGGAACATGGGATACATCAAACTCTAGTCTATGAATTTTTTATAGGCAGTGAAGAATTAAAAGATCAGATTAAATTCAGAGCAATAACTGAAACCCTGCTCAGAATTAATGTGCCTCATTACTTGAGTGAACCTTCAAGAGTAAATACTGCTCATTTTGCAGTCAGAGCACCAAACTAGTGACATGTTTCTAGTGAGCTCAGGCAATTCACTCATACTTTAATATGATATTTCATAATTATGATAAAATATTCTAGGATGGAAATTATGTTTGGCCATTTATGCAAACTTTCATTTTGTGCAAGTTAATATAATTCATGACCTGGAATGCCTCAGGGCTTAAATATTTAAATGATGTTTAACATAATCTTTCCCAATGGGTAAAACTATTTGGGGGGAAAAAAGCAAGATTTGAATGATACTAAGAAAATGTTTACTTAAACTTATATTTGCATGATGCTTAGAAGGAATGCTTCAATTCATTTTATAATCTACTGTTCTGTGCTGTTCTTTATTCTTAGGATATTTGTCATCTGAATCTCTTCAGATTTGTTTTAAGTAACAACAGATATGTGTTTTAAGTAACCATATATCCATTTTTACTAACCATGGTAGGTCATTTGCAAAGATGACCTCTCGTTTACGTGCACACTTGCAATGTGACTCTGCTTCTCCTCACACCAAGAAGTGTTTTTCTCCACCCTTTGAATCTGGGTTTGGCCATTTGACTTGCTTTGACCAATGGAATATTGCCACAAGATAAGCAAGCATGAGATAAACAAAGACTTAAAAAGTACTTGCACATTAAGGCTTGCTCTCTTTTGACTCCATTTGGAGCTCTAAGACCACAGTGTAGATAATCTTGAACTAGTCTACTGAATCAATCATTCGGAGTGGAGCAAAGCACCCCAGCTTGACAGACTGCTAACCACCTCACTTGTGAGTGAGCCCATCTTAGACAATTGAATCCTTCCTTGTTAAGCCACCAGAAAATGACAGCCAAGTGATTGGCCCAGGAAAGACCATCAGCCCAGCTGAGCTTGAAAACTGCCCAAGCTGATGACTCATAGAATCATAAGCAAATGAAATTATTTTAAGCCAATAATTGTTTTTACGTTTTGTTATACAGCAATTAACCAATGCATGAAATAGATAGCAATTGTTCATTTAAAGAGCAGTGGTAAAGAAGAGAAGTGGTAAACAAAGCACTGCTTTAGTTGGAGGAAAATGAGGAAATAAAAGTATGAGTGTTATGTTAATCCTCAGTCTCACCCAGTTGCAATATATACCTCCACTGACCCTCTAGAAAATGCTTAGTCTTGGAAGCTAGCTTATGGTATTTGAAAACTCTAGAAATATGTTACTTCCAAATGATAGCCATTCCAGTATCCTATTATTCTAATAATCCATTTATTAAACCTTATTTCCTGATTTGTTAATAGTGAAATACTGGGAAGCAGCTTCGGCGCTGGATTAGTTCATTGCTGCATCTCTACACTGATCACCAGATACCTGTGTCACAGTCATTCACTTTATATCACTCATAGGAAAGGCTTCTGAGGGAGATGACTCCACCAAGAGTTAGACTGCACTAAGCCCTTTGCCACAAGATAAGGAAAAAATTACCAAAATTACTGGTCAGGATCTGTGATAATTGTTTTTAAGGATGGATTTAATAATCACCAGTGGATTTTTTTTAAACTACCCATTTTTTCCCCATTTACTGGAAATTTTAATTCATTTAGTCTGAGATGGGGTGCTAACATCTGCCTTGTTTTAACATCACAGGTAACTACCATGCAATTTTACTAGTGTGAAAACAAAAGAGGACATTAACAATGTGATATGATTTGAGAGGTAACAAGGGATTTTTTAATAATATAACTACCTCTGCTTAGGTGGTTCAGTTGGTTGAGTGTCTGACTCTTGATTTAGGTTCAGGTCATGATCTCACTCCTGGGATTGGGCCCCAAGTCTAACTCTGAGCCCAGCAGAGAATCCGCTTAAGGATTCTCTCTCTCCCTCTTCCTCTCCCCTTCGCTCCTCCCCCTACTCACACATATGAGCATGCTGTCTCTCTCAAATAAATAAATCTTTAAAAATAATAATAATAATAAGATAAAACCCCTCTGACCTAATATCATGCTTGATGTTACACTGGCTCTTCTTTGGCAAAAAATAGATTATTCATGTGCAGGGCAGTTACATCATAAGGGAAAAGCTTTTAACCAAAAGACCTGGATTCTCTCATAATTGCTTACCTAACCTTGGTAGAGTCATTTAACCTCTCAGTTACCTCCTCTGCATGATAGGGAAAGAAATATCTGCTTTCTGGATTACTGTGAATGTCAAATGAGATGCATGGGAAAGTATTTTGAAAAATCTAAAATGTCATCTAAAATAAGGAATTACCACCTTTCAAGAGGAAAAACCCATTAACTTCTCAGAACAACCTCACTTATTTGAATCTCTAGCCTATTACCTAATAAAATCATGAGGAAATGAGAATAGGCCCAGGTAATTTTAGATTGGAAGGGAGGAGACCTCTGAAGTGGGATAATATTCACAAAGGAGGAACCAAGCATTTCACTTCAATGGGGGGATCCTCCCCAAGTGGCATGAGGACAACACAGATTAATGGAACAGAATGAGGTAATTAAAAAAAAAAATGTTGGACACAAGTATCACCTACTTCCTTATTTAAGGAAGCTCAACAAATGGCCCCAAATCAAAATGGTTCATTGGCTTCATTTTATTCTTAAATGATGGGACAGACAGAGAGAGAAAGAATAAAGTAAGATATACCTCAGAATAATGCACTTGATTGGATATATTTGATTTTTATAGGCAGCTTTTCTCTTCATCTTTTTTCATTTGAAAATCAGATTATATCTATTTTTCATATTTGGAAGCACAGACCTATACTAGCAGAGTCAGAGGAGGAATTTTGCAGATACAGTAAAAATAAAAGTGAATTGCTCCTCTAATTGCCTTGCAGACTTAGCTTATATGAATAATTATTCATAATCTTTTTTGATGCTGTAGTGTAATAAGTTTTTTTTCTTTTGATTGCAATGAAATAGGTTCATTTATTGAGGCTATAACGATCAAACTGAAAACTTGAAAAATGATGGACTCGTGTACTAGAGAAAAAAAGCGTCTGAATATTTAAAACACTAAACAGTAAAAGTAAAGTTTTTCTCACTTCAAGCTTTCGGGAATTTTAGATGATAGTAAATCCTGTGCACTTGGTTTATTTTTTTTAATGTTAACATACTTTAACTCATTATATCCAAAATATTATTTCAATATGCAATCAATATAAAAAAATATTGAGATATTTTACAGTCTTTTTTCACACTGAAATTCAGTGTGTATACACTTGCCATATATTTCAACTTGGATTAGCCACACTGCAAGTACTTAGTAGCCACAATGATGCTAGCAAACTGGAATAATCACATGGATTTAAAATATAAGAATATTCTTAGGAGAAGCAACAATTTAACAAAGAAATTCAGTTAATTTACATAATAAAGAGCTCAGAGGTGTAGGGCAAGTAGATTAGGGACAAAGCCTCTGCACTTGAGCTTGACAATGGGGATGGGTGGGGGGAAAGATAGTGGGCTCTAAGGGAAGAAGGTGCTGTGCTGTCTGGCTGAGTTGAGCAGTCAATAGGAGATGAAAAGGAGGATTTTATGAAGCATTAAGGGCCTATGGGTCCCTTCTATGGAGTTAAAAGAAAAACCTAAAGATTTTGTTATTTTAAAATATTTTAAGTTTGTATGGACCTCATTCTTTGTCAAGGGCACTGCTGTGTATTACAACCACAAAGGTTAAAACTTCAAAATCTTAATAAAAATTTTAAAGGAGGAGGATTTTTGGTCCAAAGACTAGAGTGGGGGTGGGAGGATTAAATCCCTAATTCATCCTTCTTTTTCATTTTCATAGAATATGAGTTTGAACACTTCCTATTGCCTTCTCTGTAATTACCCATTGGAAAAGAAGCAGCAAATCTGGTGAGTTGGGAGTCTGACACTCCCTGGGGCTCACATTTCTGGGGAAAGGGCCCTGATGTTCACAGCCACTGGCCCAACTGTCTTCCTCTGTGCTGTGGGCTGCAGCACAGGCTCTCCCTTTGTGCTCCTCCCACCCCTTGCTCAGCCTCTCTCAGGTGGTAACAGACATATAATCTCAGTGCAGCATCATAACTGCTTTACTGGAACCTTAAATTCAAAATAGCATAAAAACAGGAAGGTGGGGGTCAGGGGTTTGGAGGTCATTCTTCACATCAGAGGGCCTTCTCTTCTACTCACACACCTTATATAATGCTATTTTGTCATTCCACATTACTATAGAAATGTTATTTTCTACCGGCTTTATGTTTTTTTTTAAGAGGAGCAGAGGGCGAGGTAGAGAGAGAAACCTAAGGAAGGTCCACGCTCAGCACAGAGCCCCATGTAGGACTCGATCTCACAACCTTGAGATCATGGCCTGAACCAAAATCAAGAGTTGGATGCTTAACTGACTGAGCCACCCAGGGACCCCCTCCCAGCTTTACTGAGATATGATTGACATAGAAGTTTTAAGTCTAAAACATAATGATTTGATATATGTATATGTTGCAAAATAATTACCACAAAAAAAAGATTAGTTAACAGTTCTACCAAACATCACACAGTTATAAATTTGCATGTGTGGTAAAAATATTTTAAATCTTCTCTCTCAGCAACTTTCAGATATACAAGACACTATTGTTAACTATAGTCACCATGTCACATTACATCCCCAGAATTACTCATCTTACAACTGGAAGTTTGTACCTTTGACCTCATTTGCCCATTTCCCCCACCTCTCACACCTGGCTCCTGGCAATCACCATTCTACTCTCTGTTTCTATGAGTTCAGCTTTCTTAGATTCCACATGTAAACAAGATCTTACAGTATTTGTCTTTCCCTTTCTGACTTATTTCCCTCAACATAATGCTTTCACATTTCATCCATGTTGTTGCAAATGGCAGGATCGCCTTCATTTTATGGCTGAATAATATTCCACTGTATATATAACATTTGGTCTTTATCCATTCATCTATCTGTCAATGAACACAAGTTGTTTCCATGTCTTGGGTATTGTAAACGATGCTGTAATGCATATGGGGGTACAAAGATCTCTTCAAGATAGTGATTTATTTCTTTGGGATATATATTCCAGTGGAATTGCTACATTATATGGGAGTTCTATTTTAATTTTTTGAGGACCCTCCATACTGTTTTCCATAGCAGCTGCACCAATTTACATTCCCACAACAGTGGAAAAGGGTTTCCTTTCTCCCCACAACCTCCCAAACACTTGTTACTTCTTGTCTCTTCAATAATAGCCATGCTAACAGGTACAACTCTGTTTGCTGTAAGCCCTGACTCTCTTCTCTGTTTCTATCTGATTCCTGCCCCCTGGGTTTCTGAGACTTTTACAACAGTGTCCTATCCCTGAATAGCGGCTAGTTGGTCTTCTTGTGAGAACTGAAGTTGAAAACAACCTATGTCACCATGTTGATATGTGTACTTGGTTTTAATTCAAAGAATGAGATGCTAATTTGGGAAAAATATGGGAATTCTTCTATACTCTCTAACATAAAAAGCAAAAACTATAGTCCTTTCTTCTTTTTTTTTAAAGATTTTATTTATTTATTCATGATAGTCACAGAGAGAGAGAGAGAGAGAGAGGCAGAGACACAGGCAGAGGGAGAAGCAGGCTCCATGCAGGGAGCCCGACGTGGGATTCGATCCCAGGTCTCCAGGATCGCACCCTGGGCCAAAGACAGGCGCCAAACCGCTGCGCCACCCAGGGATCCCCTATAGTCCTTTCTTCTAAAACAAGTTCATCAAATTATTTTAAGATTTGTGTGGAATCAGAAAAGACCCCGAATAGCCAGGGGAATTTTAAAAAAGAAAACCATAGCTGGGGGCATCACAATGCCAGATTTCAGGTTGTACTACAAAGCTGTGGTCATCAAGACAGTGTGGTACTGGCACAAAAACAGACACGTAGACCAATGGAACAGAATAGAGAACCCAGAAATGGACCCTGAACTTTATGGTCAACTAATATTCGACAAAGGAGGAAAGACGATCCACTGGAAGAAAGACAGTCTCTTCAATAAATGGTGCGGGGAAAATTGGTCATCCACATGCAGAAGAATGAAACTAGACCACTCTCTTGCACCATACACAAAGATAAACTCAAAATGGATGAAAGATTTAAATGTGAGACAAGACTCCATCAAAATCCTAGAGGAGAACACAGGCAACACCCTTTTTGAACTTGGCCACAGTAACTTCTTGCAAGATACATCCACGAAAACAAAAGAAACAAAAGCAAAAATGAACTATTGGGACTTCATCAAGATAAGAAGCTTTTGCACAGCAAAGGATACAGTCAACAAAACTCAAAGACAACCTACAGAATGGGAGAAGATATTTGCAAATAACATATCAGATAAAGGGCTAGTTTCCAAAATCTATAAAGAACTTCTTAAACTCAACACCAAAGAAACAAACAATCCAATCATGAAATGGGCAAAAGACATGAAGAGAAATCTCACAGAGGAAGACATAGACATGGCCAACATGCACATGAGAAAATGCTCTGCATCACTTGCCATCAGGGAAATACAAATCAAAACCACAATGAGATACCACCTCACACCAGTGAGAATGGGGAAAATTAATAAGGCAGGAAACAACAAATGTTGGAGAGGATACGGAGAAAAGGGAACACTCTTACACTGTTGGTGGGAATGTGAACTGGTGCAGCCACTCTGGAAAACTGTGTGGAGGTTCCTCAAAGAATTAAAAATAGACCTGCCCTACGACCCAGCAATTGCACTGTTAGGGATTTACCCCGAAGATTCAGATGCAATGAAACGCCGGGGCACCTGCACCCCGATGTTTCTAGCAGCCATGTCCACAATAGCCAAACTGTGGAAGGAGCCTCGGTGCCCATCGAAAGATGAATGGATAAAGAAGATGTGGTTTATGTATACAATGGAATATTCCTCAGCCATTAGAAACGACAAATACCCACCATTTGCTTCAACGTGGATGGAACTGGAGGGTATTATGCTGAGTGAAGTAAGTCAATCGGAGAAGGACAAACAGTGTATGTTCTCACTCATTTGGGGAATATGAATAATAGTGAAGGGGAATATAAGGGAAGGGAGAAGAAATGTGTGGGAGATATCAGAAAGGGACACAGAACATAAAGACTTCTAACTCTGGGAAATGAACTAGGGGTGGTGGAAGGGGAGGAGGGCGGGGGGTGGGGGTGAATGGGTGACGGGCACGGAGGAGGACACTTGACGGGATGAGCACTGGGTGTTATTCTGTATGTTGGTAAATTGAACACCAATAAAAATTAATTTATATAAAAAAAATAAAACAAGTTCATGTCAATGCTAAACACTATTCAGATCAATAAAAATTTGTTCGCTAACCTGGTGAAGACATATTTTTCTTCCATACATTTCCTTATCCTATTAACTACCAAAATTTGCCTTCTGACCTTCTCTCTCCATTCCTACAAATGAACACAATGGCATATATTCCTTTTTTCATGGGCTACAGTTGAGGGCAATAGTAAAAGACACCTGGCAGTACTGTCCAGCTATCCTGAGTTGGACAAAGACTAAAACTGACTGGCCAAGTGGCTTTCTTCACTTCTGGAGATGTTCTACAAGTATGTATTATCTTATATGTCTTGATTCTCTGCCTAGATGTCTGTTATAACCTGGGGTCATCCAACCAAGCATAATTAACAGGCAAGTTACCAATAACAATACAGTCTGATAGATACTGGAATAAAAGTAATATAAAAGTACAGCAATATTACAACACATCATAGGGGCAGTCAGGGACTTGTCTGTGCACTAATGTCCACGGAAGATGGTGCTATTAGTTTTCTATTGCTGTGGAACAAATTACCACAAGTTTAGCAGCTTAACACAACCACAACACCTCCTGATTATCTCACAGTTTCTAGGGACCAAAGTCTTGGCTCAGCTTAGCCAGATCCTCTACTCAGTGTCTTCTTCATCTGAAATCCAGCCATTGGTTGACTTACATTGTCACCTGGAGCTCAGGGTGCTCCTCCAAGCTTCTGTGGTTGTTGGGAGAATTCAGGTCCTTGCGGCTATAGGATGGAGGTCCCTGTTTTCTTGCCGGCTGTCAGGCTATCATCCCAGGGCTACTCTCATTCCCTAGGGGCTGCCTGCAGGCCTTTGCCCCACAGCTTTCTCCCCAGCCTTCTCAGAAGGAGCAATGGGAAAACAAAAAAAGGAGACCTTATTTAAAATGAAGTGGGGCGCCTGGGTGGCTCAGGTGGTTAAGTGTCTGCCTTCGGCTCACGTCATGATCTCAGGGTCCTGGGATTGAACCCTGCTTTGAGCCTTGCATCAGGCTCCCCGGCTCAGTGGGAGCCTCTTCTCCCTCTTCTTCTCCCTCTCCCTCTGCTGCTCCCCCTGCTCCTGCTCTCTCTCTCTCTCTCTCTCTCTCTCTCTCTCTCTCTCTCTCAAATAAATAAAATATTTTTTAAAAAAGAAAAAGGCAAACAACTAAGTCAGAAACCTCCCTGAAGGGCGAGGTTTCACGCACCTGCCACTCATTGCTGCCTGCTTAACCAGTAGGAGGAAGGTAAGATAAGAATAATTTTGGCAAGGGAGGAAAGACATTTTTCACATAGGAATTTTATCTCCTGCTTTTAGGGAAAAGAGAGAAGATCCCTCCCTGCCCAACAACACTGCACCAACCCCGGGTTGATGCCAAGGAGAAACAGCCACAACCGCCAACATTCATTCTTCTCGGTGAACTTTGTTTCCATCAACATTCCCCCACTCTCCTCTCCAAGACTAAGAAAAGCCAAGGACCTTCCCCTTGTTTCCTCAGACTAGCCCGTGGCTCACCACAACTTGCTTGCTTGTCCCAAATTGCAATGCCTCTCCTCTTCCAGAATAAACTCATTGTTTTACTTAAATAAAATGCTTTTTTGCTCTATTCAAAGTTCCTAACAGTTTACTTTTTCAAGGCCAGGAGAACAATCTCCTCTCCAGTCTGCTAATATGGAGTCTTATAGAATGTAAGGTAACCACAGGAGTAATCATCCCATTGCCTCTGCCATATTTTATTGGCCAGAAGCAAGTCACAAGTTCTGCCTACACTTCAGAGGAGAGAATTACCCAAAAGCATGACTCATTTGGAGGTCTTCTGAGGATGTGTCTGCCACAAGACGACAAGAAAATTTCACAAAGAGGAGGTCTGAGATGAGTTTTGTAGGCTGCCTTTGATGGGACAGCAGGGGGAAGGAGTGGGGAGAGAGATGAGGAAAAGACATTCCAAGCAAGTTGAAGAGCCTTAGCAACAGAGCAGAGGAGGGAAGTACAAAACATTCTGAAACAGCAATTAGTCCTTAGAATGGAATAAAAGGACCTCTGTTCTTTCTACTTTGTGTGAATTTTTAGGAATCCCCAAAAAGAAGGCAGAGTTTCTGCTGTGAAGTCTTTGTGTGAATTAGACAAAGACACCCCTTCTCCCGGTGTGTACACACACCAGAGACAGTTGGGTGGCTGGGTGACCGCAGGCTGACTTTCATCCCCCACCCCCTCTTCTCTACGATGGCCTTGGGGGGGAACACCTGCAGAGGAATTGGGGAAGTGGCTAGCCTGGTGCTACTAGACAACCGTATCACATACGTTCCGCACCAGAGGCCTGGCCACCGAGCCCTATGGAACTTTCCCGTGGCTCCTTCTAAGGTTTTCTGCCATCACCCATGAGATGGCATTGGGCTGCCCTGAGCCCGGGCTGACCCCGGGGCACATTTCAAAACTGGTAGATCTGAGTGGGGAGAGGGATGGCAGTGGGTATGCAGAGACTGTATGCAAGAAGAAGGAAACCTAATTTAAAATTGAAGACTAGAAAATTAAAGTTCTGGAGATTATTCTGCATTTTTTTTATAAAGTGGCAATTTTCTCCAGGCCTTCCTAGCTCTAAACACTAATGTTTCAAAACAAGTTAGGTATAATATATTTCAATATTCATTAACTAAAATTATTTTCAATCCAACTCTATACATGGTATTAAGGACGAAATGCATTTTTATTTTTCAAAAAAATAATAATAATAAAATTATTCCTCAAGTGCCTACCATATGCTAGGTACAAAACTTTATAAACATTGTTTCAATTCATCCTTACATCCCTGAAAAATAATTATTAACATACATATCTTATTGAGATGCCAGGATATGAGGTCCAAAGCAGGAGTTCCATTCCCATGTATTTTGTGTGACTCATGCCTCTCAGGAGTTGTACAATCTGTCCAGGTCAAATGTTCCCACTTAACTGGAAAAGGAAACCCTAATCCTTTGGCTCATTCTTTGTACTGCACCAAAGAATAAACTTCCATTGCTTCAGAACTCTGGAAAATTTTACGTTTCAGATTTGAGCTGTGGTTTTACCGAGTTCCATAGCTATTAGGTATTTATTGAGCCCTTACCATATGTCAAACACAGTCTTTGGTGCTCTACCTGTTATTTCATCTAATCTTCATAGCTTTCTTTCTCAGATATGATCAAGCCCCCATTTCACATACAGGGAAACTGAGATGACAGGTTAATAAACCTGCTCAACGAGAATCAGGCAGTAATTGGAGGGTTCAAGATTGAACCCAAGTATCCTTGACTCACTGTGCAAAACTAATCTGAGAAACTATGGGGGACACAACACACTCCTCAGGCTGACTTCCCCACATAGTTAATCTGAAAGTATCTTCACATTTATCTCTTTCCTATTTAAACTGTCATGCTACTTTGCAATGATTTATCATCACACATCAGATTTTATAGTCACCTCCACACAAATCTGCGGCTGATTAATTAACTAAAATTGGAAGACATTTTGATGATGAAAAGTGCTAAGCATTGCTATGAATAATAATTAGTGTACTACTCCAACTAAATTATGTATGTCAGTATTGGGAATCAATCAGCAGAGGGAGGGTCAGACCTCAGATGGCCAAACTAGATAAGATGGATTAGTCAGAGCAACACAAGTGACTCAGACACATATTAGCAGGAAAAACAAAAATAAAAAACAACAGGAGCACCTGGGTGGCTCAGGGGTTGAGCATCAGCCTTTGGTTCAGGTCGTGATACCAGGGTCCTAGGATCAAGTCCCACATTGGGCTCCCCGCAGGGAGCCTGCTTCTCCCTCTGCCTGTGTCTCTGCCTTTCTCTGTGTGTCTCTCATGAATAAATAAATAAAATCTTTAATAGATAAATAAATAATAAAAAATTAAAAAACAACAACAACAAAAGCCTTCCTGACCACCTACTATAAGCTATGCACCATTCAGGATCCTGGAGACACAATGTCGAACACCATAGAAATGGTGCCTGCCTTTGGGCATCTTAGATTTCAGAACATGGCAGGCATGACCTGTGGCCCCAGCACAACAATCTACTGTGCTAAGAACATCTGGCAGTCCGCAAGCATAGCAGAAGAAAACAAGTACATGTCCAAGGTCACTGTGATTCAGAGCTTGCTCTCCAGTCCCTAGGATGGTTGAGATGCAGGTGAGGTTTTGGTCTTAGAAGAGAACCAAGACAGGCAAGGCTTTGATGGGGTCTCAGCTACTGAAATAAGGCAATGACCTGCCCACAGGAAGTAAGCAAGAACTTGGTAACTAGAAACAAATCAGGGCCTGATCACCAGGAAGGGTAAAGTAAGGTTAGTTTTCAGGCCTAGACTTTTATAAAGCCCCCTGCAGCCTGCTAGAAACAGCAGTGACCCCAGAGACCGAGGTACACATGAGCTATGTTCTCCTGTGTACTTGCTGCTGCTGTGGGAACCAGAGAGCCACGAAGGGAGGAAGCCCCATAAGCCACCCCACTCTCCCAGGCTGTTTTCTTTCTAAGATGTCTCACATTTATATAGCTGTAATGAAACATCATGCCACCAGAAGTCCCAAACCGGAAGTTACCCAAATGGTAGTCACACACAAGGCCCTACAAAAGACCTTTTTTCTGAGCAAGAATTAGATAGCTGTCTCACAAGTTTTCACAGTCCTTGCTCTAAGCTGTGAATTCGCTTTAAAAAGGGAATCAATCCTGAAGCTGGTGCACATGCAGATGTGTGCTGTCTTGGATTGCAGGAGGCCGCTGTGACCCACTCAATTCTCTGATTTGAATTCTTATCGGGGAGTCAATTTCTTCACAGGTGCCATTTCATTTCCCTTCTAATTCTATGACTAATCCCTTCCAATACTGCAGAGGCGTCTGCATTTCTTCCCTTTTGCCCTACTCTTGTTAATTTTTCAGGTGTGATAGGAGAGTCCTTTTCCTTCGGTGATGCGATGCGTAAGCCTATAGGCTATAATCCCCAGTGGTGACTGGCACAAATTGCATTCATTTGATCAAACAAATTAGAACCACTGTCTTTTGAGAAGCAATATTTTCCCAAAGAATGAGATTTTTAAAACGGGATGTTTCAAGTGTCACTCACCCCACTTTCTTTAAAGACATTTCTTCTCAAGAGCATCATCACAAACAAACTCATTTGCATCTAAGCTCGGACCTAAGCATTGCCAAAACTGTCAAATATGTTAGGACAAGTATTTGTAAATGTTTCCATGTGAGGTATATAAAAGGCTAAGTGACTCTTCTGTGGGCATGTGGTAAAATATTCAAGAATCAAATATTCTACACAACTCCTGGTGACCAATAACCTTAGAAGGTTCTTTCATATATTTCAAATTATTTTATCCACAAAACTAATTAGAGTTATGATGCCCATTTGGCCTTGACACGCTCATGTTTATACACATGGACCCTCACAACAGCCCAGATCTCCTGACCTTAAATTATTTTCCTTTCTGAACTGTACATGCTCAAAAACTGTTACCTAACATACAAAGAGGTGGATCAGGGAATAAGATAAATAGGTGATGGAGATTAAGAAGCGCACTTGTTGCAATGAGCACTCGATGTTGCATGGAAGTGTTGAATCACTATATTGTACACCTGAAACTAATATTACACTGTATGTTAACTAAGTGTAATTTTTTTCAAGGCTTATCTAAATTCAAGCTAATTAACATAGAGTGTTTTATTAGTTTCAGGGGTAGAACTTACATATAATATGCAGTGTTTGCATATAATACCCAGTGCTCATTACAAGTGTCTTCCTTAATGCCCATGATCTATTTACCCCATTCTCCCACTCATCTCTCCTCTTGCAACCTTCAGTTTGTTCTCTATAGTTAAGAATCTCTTATGGTTTGTCTCCCTTTCTGTTTTATTTTATTTTTCTTTCATTTCGCCATGTTCATGTGTTTCATTTCTTAAATTCTACATGTGAGTGAAATCAAATGGTATTTGTCTGTCTCTGACTGACTTAGGTCGCTTAAGATAATACATTCTAGTTCCATCCACATCGCTGCAAATGACAAGATTCCGTTATATTTGAGGGCTGAGTGTATATATACCATGTCTTCTTTATCCATTCATCAGTCTGTGGACATTTGGGCTCTTTCCACATGTTGACTATTGTGGATAGTGCTGCTATAAACATTGGGGTGCATGTGCACCTTTGAGTCATTATTTTCGTATCCTTTGAATAAATACCTAGTAATGCAATTCCTGGATCATAGGGTAGTTTTATTTTTAACTTTTTGAGGAACTTCCACACTGTTTTCCAGAGTGGCTGCACCAGTTTGCATTCCCAACAGTATATAAGCCAGTGAGATAAATTGCTGTTATCCTTAGAATGGCTGAGGAAGGTAAGGTTCTCTCTTGGTAAAAATTCATCCTGAAATGACTAGGTTTTTTTTCCAAAAATACTCAGATGGTTACCTCTTTATTGAGTTGGAAATTTTTATATCAAAATAGACTCTTAAGGACAGCCAAAAGTAGGCTAAAACTCTTGATTTGATTTTTTTTTCCTCACAATATAGTCTTCCTGAGGTTTCAAACTGGGAAGGCTCATCATCAAGGACTCCTTGTCATAGAAGGTGACCAGAAGAATACAAAGCTCTTTGGGTCTTAACCACTACATGACCCTACTTCTCATTGTACTGTGTAAGTAAACACACAAAGACACCCACACACAATGTGTGTGTGATTTTCACATGCCAGTCACTGCAATAAGGACTTCTGCATGTTATTTTCCATGTCACCACTATAAGTGAGGTATAATCTTATTACTTTTTGTTCTATTTTTGTATCAAAACTTGCTAATTTCAGAAATACAAATTTGAGCTCTTATTAAACTCCCTCTTTGCTAATAAATAAGATGAGTTATATAATTGGGTAAATAATCAGGCCTTTTAAAAGAGTTAAAGATGAAATTGCCCAAGGAATAAAAATCAATGGGAGTAAAGACCTCATAAGGAAAAAAACTTGTACATCCAAAGTCAGTAGATGAGAGTAATTGACACTGCAAAGATGATGCTACTAAGGTAGTTTCTAAGAAGATTAAGAAATAAATAGCACTGCAAAAGACTTTGCCGTAAACTTCAGAGAAAATAAATCTGTAAATAATTTCATATTCAAGCTGGAAAGTGTATTTGGAAGAACAAAGTTGCCAAATTTCTATTAAAAATCAGATACAGACAACCTCCAATGATGAGTGATCATAAAGCTCAGCTTTGTAGTTCTAAACAGTGACTGTAAAAAACCATTATCCTCTCTCTTTCACACACACACACACGCACGTGAACATGCACACATACACACTGATGCACAAAATACATTTTGCATTTTTATTCTACTTGCCAATATTCATAACTTAATCACTGGTCAAATGCATCTTCCACCATGTTTTGCTTTCTTTCTAGCCCCTTCTCCATTCACAGGGGCCTGGGGTCTCACAACCATGAAAGTCAAGTAAGTTATCGAATTTAATATGTTTCAACATAAGCATATCAAAAATTTCCTTAAGAGAGGCTAATATGCTATATTCACACGGACATATATATGGAAATATTATTTTTTAAAGATTTATTTATTTATTTATTTATTTATTTATTTATTTATTTATGATAGATATATATAGAGAGAGAGAGGCAGAGACACAGGAGGAGGGAGAAGCAGGCTCCATGCAGGGAGCCAGACATGGGACTCGATCCAGGGACTTCAGGATCGCGCCCCGGGGCCAAAAGCAGACGCTAAACCGCTGAGCCACCCAGGGATCCCCGCATACATATATATATGGAAATATTAATATGTGAGAAGTACTGAAGGCTTACTATGCATCAGACCCTTTATAAGCATTACTTATAATCCTACATGTAACACTATGTCTGCATTTTAACTTGAGGAAACCAGTACACAAAGACATTAAAAGATGTGTTCTAGGTCTTAGAAATAGAAGTGACAAAGTTAGAATTTAAGCCCTTTTCCTTTTTTTCTTTTTTTTAAGATTTTTTTTTAATTTCTTCATGAAAGATATAGAGAAAGGCAGAGACAGGAGAAGCAGGCTCCATACAAGGAGCCCCATATGGGACTCGATCCCAGGACGCTGGGATCACACCCTGAGCCAAAGGTGGACACTCAACCACTAAGCCACCCAGATGTCCCAGGATTTAAACCCTTTTCTTCCTGACCCCAAAGACCTTACTCTTTTTGCAATACCAATCTGTCCTGTAAGTACATGAGACACAGCAAAAAGGAGCCCACAATCTCTAGGAATCTTTATAACTAAAAAAAGTAACATAAAATGATTAAGAATATCAAAACAAATGGAGTTGGAGAGAGAAGAAAGATAAAATCACAGATTACTCAAGACCTATTTATCTATGAAATAATTGTTTTTCTTTAAACAGAAGTCACAAAAAAGTTACATTCAGATATTATTTGAATGCACATAAAGAGCAATCTTTATAGTCTGTATAGTCTGCACATGTCTAGACTTTGAGAAATGCTAAATTGTGTAAGCACCTTTTGAGACAACCAATGCCTTCCTACTATTTGAGTTGATACATGCAAGGCACTTAGGGCCTTGCATGGCTTATAGTAAATGCTATACAAGTGTTTGCTGCTGTTGTTGCTATCTTTGATGATCTGTTCCTCCCCCTTCTCCTTCTCCTCCTCCTCCTGTAAAAATTCCATCACTGCCATCTCTGCTAATAGACTCTTGCAGTCATAAACTTGCCTCCTCCTTGGCTGCAGATGGTCAATCCATTAGAAATCTGACTCAAACCATTCAGATTTCCTCTCCCAGAAATTTATTTGGTGATTGTACATCATCTCTGTTAGCAATAAACTGAGTGGACAGTTAGGGGTCCAGGAAGGCTATTTAATAGTACATGCACAAGTAAGTCAACCTGCTAAGAGAGAGGAAAGTGAAGGAGATCAGAGAAAAAGACAACAGAGATATCTCATAGACCCAGAGGGAGGGAGACAGAGAGAATGAGGATGCAGTGGATTGGAATGACATTTCATTTTGGCTTCAGCTCTTTCTGACTTCACTTCCTCTCACTAGGGTGATGTTTACTTTTAACACATTCCCATTTTTGCTTAAGTTAATTTGAATGGATTTTGATAAATGGCAAAAGTTATTGCTCATTATAACAAAAATGCATTCCAAAATAAAAGGTGACAAAGAAAATTTGAGGAAAAAACCCAAGACCCACATTCTAATTTACTTATTTTAGGAGAAAACACAAGAATGACTTTAGATTGAAGTTGTTTTTATAATACTCTTGATTGGAACGATTCTACTTTGAGATTCTACTTTGAGTATACTCTAGTAGTTTGAGATTTAGACCTGTATACTTCTTTAATGGCTTTCTGGAACATTTTTCTGTAAGCGCACTACTACAATGCACAAAATTGTATCTTGATGGACTGAAAGGATTAAAAAGCTTCTTTTATTAACTGACAGCCTGCTGAGAAATGACTTGGGTACGGGCCAAAGGAGAGGATTCTAGCAAAGACTGCAATACCTGGATACTATTGACACAACAGTGGGAAATATTAATATAAGTTTTAGAGCAATCAAGTCTTCATGGAAGCATATGTAAACTGGGAAACAAAATTGTCTGACACATATCCTGTTAGTCTGGTATAGCTGAATTTCCTGTCTCTTGAGAATTGCTTCTTATGACTGGTTTGAGATTTGAAGTATGAAACCATGTTATTCTATGGCTATAAAATGGTGAGACTGATTTCTGTGATGAATCTACAATAAAAATCATCTTTTCCCATTTTACACATGCACACACACACGTATACCATCCTGATTTACACAAAATTCTTGCATGCTGAGAGGCAGGCAGCAGCAGTTCTTTTTTCCACTTCACCATAGTAAGGATTTCCTGCTGTTCCTTCTTTCCACACCCGCACATCTGTTCTGACAGTCTACTACCACCATTTGTGCCTCTCCAAGATCCTTCCTAGATCCTTCCTGTGCCTTCCTAGAGCCTCTACTTCCAACCTCTGACCTTGTCAGTCCTTCATCCAGGCCTGCTAGAGACCTCTTCCCTAATTGTGGAAACTAAATTAGTGACCTGATGAAAGGTCTCCACCCATACTTCTGTGTATACAGGAATGAAGGGAGGAAAGATAAGTTACAGACATCCCAAGTTAGAATTCTGAATATATCTTCCAATGTAAGCAATAATATAAATAACATTATATCTTTAATGTAATTGCTAATATCCTTCAATTTTTCATTCATTTATTCATTTACTTATTCAACAAAATATTTTTTGTTGTTGTCTACTATATTTCATTCACCATTTATGAGTTTGGGGAAATGGCCATAACAACAGATAAAAGTATGATTTTTTTATGGATTGGTCTTAATACATAAACATGATGAATAAATAACATTGATCCTATACGGAATTGTGTACTGAGTTCATAATAAGCTTACAGACTGCAATAATCCCATCAGTTGAGAAATTCCTATATATGTCTTTATCTATACATTCATAAATACCAATCTCTTAGTCAAAATCTTAAAAGCCTGTTTGTTCATTCATAGACACATTGCTAAATAAATATACATACTTAGTATCCACATACTATGCCACAGGAACTGGTATCCAGACCTCAAATCATTGGTGGTGATTTCTCATTATTGCCCAAAACATCACATCAAATTTCTAACACGTATTTTAAGTCTAAAACAGAGTTCCAAATCCAAAATTTTGTTTTGGTTTCCACATAAATTAAGCATAGTTGCCAAGGACATGTGCTTTGGAATCAGACAGCCCTACATCCAAATCTTAGTATTTTGTCACTTTGTGCAAGTTATTAAACTCGTGTAGCCCTCAGATTTCAGAGCTGTAATGAAGATAATAGTACATATCATATAAAGTTGATGTGAGAATTAAATTAAATTAAATACTGTATATATTAAACCCACCATGTGTAGTACAAGCTAAGTACTCAAAAACTTATTAACATATAGTGGTTATAATTCCTCTATTTGATGAGCCAAACATCAAAAAGAATTAGTTGACTTGGAAACCCTTGAGAAACAATAGGCTACCATGTTCCTCTTCTGATAGAAGTATATTTGGAAGGTGAAAGTACACAAATTCTGTTTTGTAACTAGGTGGTCAATTTTATTTTTTTCCATCTCTGATTCATATAATGTTATCATGCCTTATGATAAGTGTTTCAATATTCCCCTCAACTGTACTGTAAGGAAGTAAATATAGTAATTCCATGAATATAAATACAACCTCAACCTGAAAAGTCTTATGAACACTCCAACCAAACTCCAGAGGAGCAGCTGAAGGTGATTTTTTAAAATTATATCTCTGACCAAACCTAAGGGGCAGATATGGATCAAAATGATGTATGAACAGGCCCCATAACCATTCCCCATAAATAATTTCCTTGCAGGACTTGGAAATGACATTGATTGAGAAATGACATGCTATTTCTCACATGAGCTATTAGCTAAGACATCTCTTTAACATTCCTTTTTTTCCACTTCTCTCCCCAGGGCAGCATTTCAATATACAATGCTAGTCTGGAATGGGCATTTGTTCTGAAGGAGAAATGCCTTTACAAGCAGCTCTTCCTGAACAGCTTCTCCAGTGATGAAATAGCTCCCATGCCTTTGTCCCAGGCATCTACCCTCCAGTTAGTTTCCTCAGCATCTGACAGATGAGATGTTCTTCATTTTCCAATCATGCCAATGCTAAGCAGGAAGAAAGAAAAATTATCTTTAATTGACCTTCTTACTGGAGAATTAAAACCACCCTTTGCCTGTAATAAAATTCCTTCTAAACCCCAAAGGGCAGTGGTGTCAATTAAAAGTTAAAAACCTCAGGCAGAAAGCAAGTCCACATCACCACATGGTTGAAAAGTATGCTATCTAATCAAGCATTGCAGGTCCTGGGGTGAGGAGTCACCCAAAGAGCAAAACTCTGCCCATGTGAGGAAAAGTCTCAGATACTAAATAGAGGAATCAAAGTCTTTCTGTTTTCATAAGATATCCTGGCCTTAAACATGAAATGCAGAGTTCCTTTTTCGCCAGAACCTAAAGAATCCATTACCCTTGTGCTCTGCCTTTCACACAAGTAATTTTCTTTCCTTATTTGCATCCACTCACCCTCACTAGTCCAGGTCTTCTAGCTCGACTTTGAAAATAAAATTAAAACAAAGAAGACTAATAATCAAGGAGTAGACATAAAATAAATATAATTGTCTTATCTTGCCTTCTTTGTTTTTTACATTCTATTGAAGAATCCTAAGTCCACATATATATCTTTGCAAATGCTGTGCATAGATCAGTAATCTTTATTTTGAAAATATATTGAAAAAGTCTTTGTGTACCTGTCTCTCTCATTAGACCATAAGCTCCTAGTTACAAAATCTATGCCTTATACATCTTTGTAGTACAGCATAGGATCGTGTCTTGGAAATTTTGCCTCTGCTCTTAACCTGTTTACATTTAGATAAAACCTAACATGAAATTTCTATAGCCAAATTTAAGGATGAGTTTGAGTTGACGTTACTTGAAAATGAAGGCAGTTTGTGTCTGTTAAATACTAAACAGAACATCTAGCTCTGATACCAGAAATATTTGTGTGAACTTTTGATCTTTAAAAATATATTCTTTTATACAACAAAGATGGCATCGTAAATAAGTGAGGAAAAGATGGATATTTTTAAATGCCATTGAAATAAAGGATAGTCATTTGGAAAAAGGTAATTGAAGTTTCATTTCACACTGACTCCAAAGAGATCCGATATCTAAAATATAAAACTTAAATTAAGAAAATTATACACAGAGAAATAAAATAAGAGTAAATTTCTTTATAACTTGGGAATTGGAAAAATATCCCTGATTCATGATTTAAAAACAATAAAAGGAATAATAAGTTTGATTAAACTAAAATTTTTTAAAAACTTACATAAGAATAAATATCATAAACTGAAAGGACAAACTAAGAAAAGATATTTATAACAATATCATAGGCAAGGGGATGATATTTTCATGACATGCGGATATCCTAAAAATTGAGGCAAAAAAACAAGAACCAGATAGAAATATGAGCAACCAATGTGAACAAACAATAAACAGAAGAATGAAACATGACAAGATACTCAAACTCAACCATACGTGAAAATTTTATTAAGATATCACTTCTAACTGGCAAACATCCAAAATATTAACAATGTATTATTTTATTTTGATGGAACAACCCCATGGCAGATAAGAATACAAAAAGAGTTAACAGTGATAAAGAAGGATGTGACAGTAACTAAAAGTAGTAACTTTTTTTTTAAGATTTTATATATTCATGAGAGACACAGAGAGAGAGAAGCAGAGACATAGGTAGAAGGAGAGGCAAGCTCCCGCAGGGAGATTGATATGGGACTCAATCCCAGGGTCCCGGTAACAGGACCTAAGCCAAAGGCAGACACTCAGCTCAACCACTGAACCACCCAGGCACCCCTCTAAGAGTAGTAACTTTTTAAAAAAAATCCTTCTTTAAAAAAAAAGTTACTAAAATACTTATGCATTTTATTTTTGACTCAGCAATTCCACTTCTAAGTATCTGTCAAGAAATGGCAAAATTATGAAATATTTTACATACAAAGTTCTTCATTGCAAAATTATTTTTAAAAACCAAGGCACCTTGGTGGCTCAGTCAGGTAAGCACCCAGCTCTTGATCCTAGGATCCATCATCGAGGGGCTCCATGCTCAGTGGGGAGACTGCTTGTGATTCTCTCCCTCTCCCTCTGTCCCTCCTCCCCTTCTCAAATAAGTAAATAAATTTTTTTAAATTATATTTAAAAAACAAAAACCAGAAACAACTCAAATGTCCATAGGCAGGTACTGGTTAAATAAATTACAGTAAATTAAATAGTGTATAATCATAAAAAAGAAGAACATTGATATACACTGATATGGGTAGCCCAGGTGGCTCAGCGGTTTAGCACTGCCTGCAACCCACGGCGTGATCCTGGAGACACGGGATCGAGTCCCACGTCAGGCTCCCTGCATGGAGCCTGCTTCTCTCTCTGCCTCTCTCTCTCACTCTGTATCTCTCATGAGTAAATAAAATAAAATATTTTTTAAAAAAAAGATATACACTGATATGAAATGATCTCTAAGATATACAAAGTAGAAAAAACGCAGAATAGCATATACATTATACTATCTTCTGCACAAGAAAATAATTTATTTGGTAGATTATGTTTGTAAAAAGAATTTTTTGTAGTAAACTTGTACTATCACAACTTATTACAAAAAAATAGCTATAGAAAAAGAGAAGAGGATGGAATACATTGAAATTGAAGCAAGAGCTCTAAAATATGACAATAAGAAAAAATAAACTTACTTGTATATCCAGTTAGAGACATAAGCACACATACAAAACTGTTTTTCCACAAATGTTTTGATTTTTCATACTTAGTGGAATAGGATATATTTCATGGACAAATAGAGTTCAAAAGAAATCTTAACAGTATTCATTTGTTGGTACTCATATTGGTAAGTTTATTTCAACATTATATATGTGTGTGCAAATATGTAATTAAGTTTAATATTATACTAAAATACTCCATGTAAGAGAAAAAGGCACAAAATCAAAAATTTGACTTAAATATTTTAATGTTAAATCTGAATTTGAAATACTGTTATAGATTCATATTTTTTCTCCTTTGAAAAAATACAAATGGAAAAAAAATGTTCTGTCTACAGAAGATACCTAGAAGTAATGAAAACCAAATATTTTTAGGCACAACTAGCATTATGGTTTCCAAATACCATCTCTCTCTAACAGGATCCAGGGAATTCAGAGGAAAAGTTGATTCTACATATGGATCTGGAAATAAAGATGAACATTTTGCTGTGTCAGGGAGCAGGAAAATTGTCAAAGTTAAAGGATCATTTCCAAAGATCACAGAAGCCAAGAGGAAGGCTTGAAATGATTTGAGTGTCAAATATAATAATGAATGTAATTGTTTAAACATTTAATATAGATATAATTTAATGAATAAATAATATTTTTTTAAAAAAGCAAAAAATCTATTTAATACACATTTAAAAAATCCTTACTTTGAATCCTTGACATTTGAAAAATGTCAATTAAAAGGATGAAATTGAGTCTCCATCGGCCTTTACTAACTATATTTCAGAGATGCAAAATCATTCTTCTTTTTTTAAGATTTTATTTATTTTTTTATTTATTTGACAGAGAGAGAGAGCACAATCAGATGAAGTGGGAGACCTAGAGAGAGAAGCAGGCTCCCTGCTGAGCAGGGAGCTGGATAAGGGAAAGTTCTTTGCACAGTGGTGTGGGTAGAATTATGGGATTGTAATATAAAATTCTTAAAAACACATTTTATTGCCTGAAGTGAAATAATTGATCCAAACCTTATCAATAGATGAAATCATTAGACAGGAGCCTTTACAATGCGGGGAGGGTTTGGGCTGCAATCACTCAAAGCACCCTCATCATTTGTGGCATCACAAAAATTTAGACAATGCATGCACCTTAATGAACTGTGACAAAAGGCACCCTGTGCCACTTATGAGAGTGTCTTACCAAAAAGTTTGAGGGAATTACAGTGAAGGGAATAAGGCAAGCCTATCTTAACTAGGATGGAGACACCAAAAGCATTACCAGTAGCCATTACCCAGAAATTTACATACCACACATATTCCACAGTCATAGGGTTTTTTGAAAATAGCTGAAAATGCCCTCCTCCCTGATAACCATCAGTCAGCTCCAGGGCAGGTAGCTCTCTCTGAGATCTGCAGTCAAGCAGAAGGAAGAAAATAATAAAGAAAAAAGTACAAATCAATGAAATATGAAACAAAATACAGTAGAAAAAAATCAATGAAACCAACAGTCAGAATGATCCAGAAAAAAAGAGCAAAGAAACAAATTATCAATGTCAGAAATGATAAAGGACACTTAAATAGAAACCTGAAGAGATATTACAAAAACAATAAGGAAGTAAGAAACATTTGAATTACTTGAAAAATAAAGAACTCTGGTTTTTTGTATGATACTTGTACAAATACACTAGGAAGGGGATGAGATGGAATGGCATTCATCACTTCTGGCTTGTCTGAAGATTCAGGACCGCTCAAGAAATCTGAACTTTTCGAGGTGCATGGCTTTTTCTCCTTTCTTCAGGAAAGAACTAGGAATCTCATAGAAATACACAAAATGAGCCAAATCAAGATATAAAAAGAGCTTTTCGGGAGAAAAACAAAATATTAATTAAACTTCAAATTAGGCCCATAGCCTGACTTGGAGAAGTCCTACTGGAGAAATACTACTGAAAACAACACATAATGAAAAAGGAAGGGGCACCTGGTTGGCTCAGTCAATTAAGTGACCAACTCTTGGCTTTGGCTCAGCAAGTCAGGGTGGTGAGATTAAGCTCCATGTTGGACTCAGTGGGGAGTCTGCTTGAAGAGTCTCTCTTTCTGCCCCTTGCACCACTTGCTCTTGCACACATACACTCCTCACTCTCCCTCTCTCTCTAAAGTAAATAAATAAATCTTTAAATAAATAAATAAACATACCAAATCCAGACCTTCATTGACCTATTAGACTCAAAGCCCTGAGGAGGTAAAATGAATTAATAATATTTTTAACTTTTTACATTTTTTAAATCTATATTTAGGGGTGAGTGGGTAGCTCAGTGGGTTGAGTTCTGATTCTTCATTTTGGCTCAGGTCATGATCTCAGGGTTTGAAATGGAGCCATGTGTTCAGGCTCCATACTCAGTGGAGAGTCTGCTGGAGATTTTCTCTCTCCCTTCCCATGTCCCTATCCCTCTCCCCGTGCTCACTTGCACTCTCTCTCTCTCAGTAAATAAATCTTTAAAAATAATAATTATTATTATTGGGACAGGAAAGTCCCAAGAACAGTTAACTCCTATATGCCCTTCACCTACATTCACTGATTGTTGACATTTTGCACATTTGCTTTCCATTTCTCTCTTTTCTCTCTCTCTTTACATATATTTACATATATACATATTCATAAAAACAATAAAAATAATTATTATTACTAATGTTATACCATTTGAAAGTTGGTTACAGATATTATGATCTTTTTTTAATGTTGACCTTTTATTTATAAATATTCCCATGTTTATCTTTTAAGAATATATCCTTACATAATCTCAGTAGTCATTAAGTTCAGAAAAATCATTATTGATATGATGTCATAACATAATACACTATAATACCATAACATACATCCTTTATATAATTTTGTTCCTGATCTAGAATCCATTCCATAATCATCCACTGCAATTAGTTGTCATGTCTCTTTAGCAGTTTCTCATCTGTCTTCTCCTTTATGACATTGATATTTTTTAAGAATAAAGCAAGTTGTCTTCTAGACTCTCCATCGATATGGGCTGTTTGATGTTTTGTCATAATTAATTTTTCCATGTTTGGCAGGAATGCCAAGTAACTGATGTTATGTCCTTAGTGTGCCACATCTAGAGGCACATGATGTTTATTTATCACATTACTAGTGATGTTAACTTCAATCGCCTGGCTCAGTTGGTTTCCACAAGGTTTCAAGGTTCTATGTAAAACCATCAATATTTCCTTTGTAATTAACAAGTAATCTGTGAGGAAATACTCTGAGACAGTTTAATTATCTCTTCCTCATCAAACTTTCACCTAGTAGTTTTAGCATTTATTAATGACTCTTGCCTAAGTCGATGATTGCTATGGCAGTTGCAGAATGGTGATTTTTTTTCAACTCTGTCTTTCCTTCTACATTTATTATAAAAAATTCCATGATAAAGAAGAGCTTTTCCTTCCCTCCCATTTATTTATTTATCATCAGTAGAGACCCAGGAATTCTGTTTTATTTAGTGAATTCTTAGCTATTGCTGCTATATTTGTGTTGATGCTTAGATTGTCCCAGGTTTGGTCATTATGATTCCTTTAAGCTGGCTCCTGTGCCCTTTTTATAATATCCATTAGTTTTTAGAACATCCTTCTGTATTGACTCATTAAGGTGCTTCAAACATATTTCTCTGTCCCAGCCCGTGGAATCAGCCAAGTCTCTAAGATATTCAGAAACCATTACATGGTTTAAGTCTACCTAGAGTCTTTGTCCTCAAATCTATAAGTTTATATCTCCTCAATATTCACTTTTAAGGAATCTTTTTCCTATGTAATTAGATGGCTTTCTCATGCTGACTACATAAAAGTGTAGTCTATACTTTGACAAGATCATTCTGCTCCTTTAGAGGAGAATGGTATTTCGAAACTAAACTCTGGGTGCTAACCATTCTCATTATACCAGTGTATAATGGCTTCTAAGTGCATTGAGGAGATAAAACTAAGAAGCACAGACTTGTATTATAGATATGGTGTATTTTAAATCATGAATCAAGAAATGCATGTGTATTTTTACACTATGAATTCTTATATATATAATTCCAACCTAATACCACAATATTCTTTTCCACCTTCCCAAATTCCATATTTGTATCTCTCTTCTGCCACAGAAAGGCAAGCCTGGTTCCCCAAAATAAGATTACATTAACTCAGTTTCTCATTCCTACTGTACATGCAAAATGGTTCCAGGATTTCCACACTCATACTATACAAACAAGAAAAAGTTAAGGAATGTTCAAGGTTCAAGGTTTTGTTTTTTGGATTTTGGGTAAGTTGTTTTGGATTTGACAGCAGAGGTTGAAGTTTTGTTGTCTTGAACTGATGGCATAGAATCAAAGCACTGTGTTTAAAAGTTATGAACTAATAGTATTTAAACTTGGACAGTTAATATTTACAGAAGAACTTAATGCTCCTTATCTTAAAGTTCTATCCTAGCCTTAATTATGATATAATGTACAACACAAAATCTCCATAAATTCTCATTTTCCAACTGCCCAACATTATCCTTACCATATCTTGATCTTGTCAGGTGCTTTCAAAGCCTAGTATCATATACAATCATATCCAACAGATGCAAACTGTATTTCCTAAAGAGGTACCACTGAACACACCCTTATATAATACACAACCAGTGGACTAGTTATATAGGGGAAAACACCAGTGAAAGTCAGTTTTAGAACTGTATTGAAAACAGGATCATTTCAAGTGTTTCAAACTCCTAATGCTGTCCTTAAATTCCAGAACATGTAATCCATGGATTTGTACTTTCCAATGCAAATATACTAAGGATTTTATAATCTAGATATCCATTGCCATTGGATAGCTAATTCAGAAGCAGGAAATTTACAGAAATAAGAAGACAATTGCAACAGACAATTGCCATAGCTACCAACACCACCAACTGAGGAATTTCTTATCTGGTCCAGATCTTCCTAAAAAGTATTAACACAAACCCATCTAATGCATATGTTTCCATTGAACTCTAGGCCTCCCACAATTGCTGCTGTTACATATATACCAAAGATCTCAAAATCACCCATAGAATGTAAAAAATGGAAAGGGGCAGGTCACTAATAATGCAAATTATAAGTCAACTACTTTGTCATAAATCAATTGGAACCATCACATCATTTGTTTAAAACTACCAAAAATGTTCTTTGCAATTAGACCAATTACAATTAAGAAGCAACTGGTACCAGCTGATTACCTTTCTGCTATCTCAATATAGACCCATGGGACTATTTTTCCTATTTAATTAGGTGGGCCGTCCATGCTAATGACAACAAAATATGACTCACACTTTGAGAAGATCATACTGCCTTTCTGAGGATTCAAGACAAATCCCTCTGCATCCCATATTTTTGGTGAAAAGCCTAGCAAGGTAACTTATCAGAAAAGATCCAAGACACCAGATATAATGAAAATGTCGTCCTTGGACTGAAATCTGTGATCCCCAATTTATAATGGACTATAACTAAATGACAAATAAAAGAGCTTAAGCTTTAGAAGTCCACTCAACCCGCAAAAATTTGTTGGCTAGCATAGTTCCAGCTAATAAAATTGTCCCTGACTATTTACAGGCTAACCAAATCCTGAGTCAATACAATAACTAATGCCTGGGGAAACAATTCAGAAAAAGTAGAATCATTTAGTTGCAGGGAGGAGCGGTGGTAGAGAAAAAAAGGCACATAGTTTTAAAGTTTGGCCAAATTGATCCATGAGACTTATACTCCTGGTTGGTTCTAGGCCAGTTAAAAATTAGATACAAAGTAGAATTGCAAATATTTCTTTTAGAATTATGATCGTCCTCATACTTCTTGCCTCTTCTCCAGAATCATAAGCTTAAAAATTACCCCACTGCCACTATGCCAGTGGCACCTGCTGATGTTACCACCATCAAAACAAGTGAAACCATTACAGCTCACTTAGCCCTCTTTGACTAAAAGGAAGATAGTGCTATTTTGAGAGAAATGGTAGAGTCTTAGTTTAACTAAAGAGAAGCATGTAGCAAAGTCCACCCAAGAGTTCAGCAACAGCCATACCCAGAAATAAAACACATCATTTTCAGTCACAAGAGTTCTCAGAAAACTCCTAAATAAGTACAATCGCTTTCCCTGATAAATGCCAGTTTGCTTCAAGAAATATTCCCACACCCCCCCCCGCCCCGTTAAGTTTTAACTAGTAGTTAAATCCATGATGCTTGAGCTCAAGGCTAATGCTACTGTCAAATTGAATTTTTTATCAAATAGCTTTTTAAAAATACTACCTACATCTATTAATTCAATTCCATTTGATTTTGATAAAGCAGAACAGGAGTAGGATAAGTTCAGAGGGTCAGAGGATGAGTTAATAAATGATTAATGGAAAAAATATCCCTGGAAGGCAGTATAATAAAATGCTTTTGCTTTTTCCTCCCTAATTCCTCCTTCTGGCTGTAATTTAAAATAAACAAAGTTCTTAGGCAACTACTGTTAATAGTATGTATAGTACAATGCTCATAGTGGGACTCTGTTTAAAAAATAAAATAAAATGGGTCCTATGGGATAAATAGAGTGAGTCATACTTCTCCTAGATTTCTCCTCCAGACACTTCAGTATTGTCTCCATTGTGCTGTAAGCTAAAATGCTGAGTGGAATCCCAAGGGGAATCAACTTCCCAGTTTCAGTGGTGTCCAACTAATGTTCTCCTTGGACTCAAACTGTAAATCAACTCATAGAAGGAAAGAGTCATGGTAGTTGCTGCCAAGATAGCAAACAGTCTTTCAACATACCAATTTAATGTAAGGATTCAACTTGTTAAATTTATATTAAGTCCTTCTTATGATTAGAGCAAATTCATTTTGAGAAGAGTTCAATTATAAAACCATCAATAGGACTTACTAATTTCAATAGACCATTTTGTTTCCGGGTAAATTATACAAATTACTAATATGTACAAGTCCCATTTGAACTTTCAGAAAACCCCAGGTACCAAAAAAGGAGATAATAATTAACTAACCATTCTTCATCTTTAAACAACTGATCGAAGAAGAAACACTAAGGTATGTTCATTCACCATTGCAGAAAACAACTCTGACATGTTGGAAAATTCCTGAACAATATCGATTTCACTATTAAGAAGGAAAACTATCTTTTCCTCCTCAAAATGACTTTCCTTTTAAATAACCCATGACATATTGGACAATGTTATTAAAGGATGTTTGATTCTTTTTTTCATTAATCTATAATAGGTTAAATATAGCAAAATAGTCAAAATGTTAGTCAATTAGCCATTTTTTCATCTTACTATTTTAAATGCATTCCTAATATCTTCAGCTATAACTGCATTACCAACCACCTAAAAAAAATTCTATGGCCTTTTTTTTTCCACAAGCTTCCCTTGTAATCAACTGAGGTCAGATCAAAACAATTAATTCAGCTCTAACAGTATTTTTCATATCTTACTAACTTTTGATAATTACTTTAGGATTCTTTCCCAGACACTTGAATATTAATAGCAGAAAATCATATGACTACATTAGATTACATCAGCTAATCCTCCAAAGCAACTGTTCCTCTCCAGTTTGGGCAGAAATCAACACCTCAGGCCTCACAGAGATAATACACAATACACTGTAACCCACAGTAATTAAAATCTCTGTTAGCACATTTTTTACTTCTACAACTTCCTCTTACTGCTGTTAAAGATTTTTAAAAGTTAGCAAGGGTCTTCTACTGATTGAGTCCTATCTACCTATGTCCTTTAGGGAATGGGCAGTATATAAATCAAGAAATAAGAGTAAACATCTTATTCACTGCTCCCCACATGGAATTAGCAATCCTTTGCCTTTTTTTCAAATGTCAAAAACCACAGTTTTGGAATGGCTCTGGAATGGAAACTCAGGGAAATCACAGAAGTGTTAAATCAACAAAGATTAAAATCTCCATGAGAACAAGGTCTAAAATCCTTTTCACTGTTCTGTCCTCAAAACTTGGCACAAAGCAAAGAAAGGTGGTTGAAAGTATCACTATTACTTCACTGGGTTCAGTCATTTTGAATTATGTTCAAATGTTTTATTATTGCTGTTGTTACTTCACAAGCATTTGTTGACTTTCAACCATGTGAATCATGAAGCCAAGCACTAAAAAGGATATAAAGATATACACTACTCAGTGTCTACTCTTAAAAAGTTTAAATTTGTTGGAAACCATAAACATAGCAGTTACAGTTATTAAGTAACCATAGTGAGGGGTGCTTGGGTGGCTCAGTAGTGGAGTGTCTGCATTTGGCTCAGGGTGTGATCCCAGGGTGTCAGGGTGTGAGGGTCCTGGGATAGAGTCCCTCATCCGGCTCCCTGCAAGAAGCCTGCTTCTCCCTCTGCCTGTGTCTCTGTCTCTCTCTGTGTGTCTCTCATGGATAAATAAAATAAAATATTTTTTAAAAAGGTATTCATAGGGATCCCTGGGTGGCGCAGCGGTTTGGCGCCTGCCTTTGGCCCAGGGCGCGATCCTGGAGACCCAGGATCGAATCCCACATCGGGCTCCTGGTGCATGGAGCCTGCTTCTCCCTCTGCCTATGTCTCTGCCTCTCTCTCTCTCTCTCTCTCTCTCTCTCTCTCTCTCTCTGTGACTATCATAAATAAATAAAAAAATTTTAAAAAAGGTATTCATACTGATTTAGGCAGTTTATACATGAACCCTTTAGTCTACCCCAAATCCTGGGAGATAGGTACTGTTGGCTTTATTTTAGATTTTACAAACCTAGTACCTATTTCTTAATTTAGGTGTCCCCTCATCCTTATCCAAACCATTTGCTTCAGGAAAAGCTGATTCTTATTTCCAGAGTCCTAGCCCTACTCTACCTCTGTAGTTAGATGAATCAAAAACAAAAACAAAAACAAAACAACAAAAAGAAAAAAGGATCCTTTACTATCAGAGCCAGTTTGGTTGTTTTTTTCTATACTTTGTAACCAAAATGCTCTAGCTGATACACAGGATAATATTTGCCCTCCAAAATTAATAGCATTTTCTTGAAGAAGTGGGGGTTACCTTTTTCACTGCGTATTTTTTAGACATTAGGGTGAAGGTTGGATGATTTCATAATATAGAAGCCCAAAATTTCACTAAATAAATATTTGTCGGGTGAATGAATACCTGAACAAATGAACATATAATGAATAAATTATTTTTTTAATAAATTAATTTTTATTGGTGTCCAATTTACCAACATACAGAATAACACCCAGTGCTCATCCCATCAAGTGTCCCCCTCAGTGCCCGTCACCCATTCACCCCCACCCCCCGCCCTCCTCCCCCTCCACCACCCCTAGTTCATTTCCCAGAGTTAGAAGTCTTTAATGTTCTGTCTCCCTTTCTGATATTTCCCACACATTTCTTCTCCCTTCCCTTATATTCCCTTTCATGAATAAATTATTAAATATAAAATAATTCCCTGTTCCTGATTATCCCTACCCTCCCAGGCCGAGATCCATGATTGAAATTGTTATGTTAAAAGAAAGAACAGGAATTGATTATATGTCAGCTCTTTGAATTTATTTAATTTTTCTTAGCCAGTTGATGACAGCCTACTATCCCTATATTGTATAGTAAAACATACTAACCTACCCTCCCCCCTGCTTAGCATTACTTGAAAATCACACACAGCTGAGGTTAGGAGGCTAATGCCCAGTAAGTCAGAAATAGAAAAAAAGACACACATCTAACACTTGCCCCTATATATACTGACTTCCTTGTCATATTCCTATCCATTAGTAAGTAATGTTCACCATAGGATTAGAAATTAGACAGTAGAATGTGTGTTTGTTTTGTTTTGTTTATTTAAAAGTGCAAAAGATCTTATTCAACTACTAGTGGTAGTTGTTAAAGTCCTTAATGCCATGACTTAGGGATCTTGTTCTCTAAGGAAGCTGAAGAATATGTAAAGATGATACATAGCCTGAGGGGAAAGGGTGTGGTGGGGAGAAGAGGAATACTCTAAAAATATGAGTCACGCAGACATGCTGAAGGTCCTTCATCTTATGACTGATAAGTACTCCACTGAGAAGGAATTAGCTCTCACATTTAAAGTGGACAATGACCATAGAAAGGGAGAAAACGGTTATTTCCAGATGCTGGCAACTTCCATGCTGCTCTATTGCTGTGTCATACTCACAGACCTGTACAATGACGAGAGGAATAATTTCTAATCTTCCTGTTCGAGAAGTAATTTTATTGATCACCACTTTATGTTTTATTTTTCCTATGATTCAGCAGGTCAGAATTGCTCTAGTTCCAGTACTTTCCATCACTCAGCAAGATGTCTATGGGGTTTAAATGTCTTACAAGTTAACAGGAGGTGAAGAAATTTATTTCAGCACCAAGGAGAGTGCCTGTTACTTTCAAACGGTTTTTTTATGTGTTCAAAACTGCGTTATTATTCATGAGGCTAAAAAAAAAATTTGAAATGTGATTTAATAGAAAGCTGCTAAGAATTTACTTCATTCATTAGAATAATCCCAATCATTTCTATAAAATTTAAAAATTGCCAGGATTCTGTATATGTTCATGATTTCAACAATGTGCTATTCTTTTGGCTTTCAAATGCAATAGAATTAACAATCCTTTGCCTTTTCTCTTTTCAAATGTCAAAAACCACAGTTTCTGAATGGATCTAGAATGGAGGAAGACTCAGTGAAATCACTGAGTTAATTTAATCACTGTGTTAATTCAACAGAGATTAAAATCTCCATGAGAACAAGGTCTAAAATCTTTTTCACTGTTCTGTCCTCAAACCTTGGCATGTGATAAATGCTCAATTAATATTTATGCGAGTCTTCTAAGAAAGAATGAATTAATGAATGATGTTCATTAAGTCAATAGGAATGAATTAGTGAATATCTTCTCTCTACCGAAAGGGCACATTTTGCACCTGGGAGTTCCTCACACACCACATTGCTCAGCCTGAATCCCAAACACATCTTTCTTTGGCCTATATCAATGAAGTCTCTGGATCTCTGAAAAACCATGCTCCAGATCACACCTTTCATCTCCGATAGGCTTTCAGTATAAAGGTTTCTCTTTTGAGACCTGCAAGAGTCACTGGGGTTTCAATCCATATTATCCTACATCTCCAAGGCAGAATGGCATTCTGGTTCCTCCAACACTCAAGCCAGTCAGCCAACCTGGTTCTGCCCTGTAAGCCGGTGGACAAGACACAGACACAGGTCCTCCTCCATAAGGTCCCCAAGTAGACCATAACTATATGTACCTATTCCTAAGCAGCCCAAACAGCCTCTTCCTTCTGTGCCAAGAGTAGAAAACACCAGGCCTCACTCTACTGAGAGACCTTCAAGAGACCAAGCTGTGCTGAGAGACAAAGGACAACAATGCAATTCTGTTTCAATCTGCCACCAATAGCCAGGCATGGGGTCAAGCTGAAATACCACAAACTACCAAACCAGGGCCAAGGGTGAAAGAGAAACCATGAACAAGTAAAACCACAATGTTTCCAATAGTCAGCATGTTGTGAAGACTTCTCAAAGCTCCAAACCCCTTTCCCTTTTTCTGTTTGTGCGATAAAACATGTGTGAACAAAGTCAATCCTCCTGGCTCCCAGGTAGGCACAGCCCAGTTCTTAGCTCCTAGGAGGCTTCTGGGCTAAGGCTCCACTCTACTTGGACTGTACTATCAGGCCCCCAAAACGGGGGGGAGCTGCCAGGGAAGGACGGATTTCCATTTCAAACTGCATTCTGGTACTTTGTACTCCAGCACCATTGGCCGATCAATATTTAATGCTTGGAGATTCTGACTCTGCGGGAGTCATGTCAGGGGACCTTGGGAGCCAATCTGCTTGAGCTTCTGAGTGATAATTATTCATGGGCTCCTGCCTCTTGCTCTTTCTCTCGCACGGTCCCACTCTGCAGACTCAGTGCCTTATTCAGTCTTCTCTCTCGCTCTCTCCGCTGCTGTAGCTGGACCCTTCGCCTTCGCCGCCGCTCAGCATCTGCACATCCCTACAATGGCTAAAACAGCAATGGGTAAGGCATCGCGCCTCGTTCTCCCTCGGCTCGACCTGGAGCCCACCTCTCACCTTCCCTCTTAGAGCTTTGAAGGCATTCGGAAATATTTTATAGAGAAAAAGACGTTAATGGTAAAAAAAAAAAAAAAAAAAAAAAAAAGAAAGAAAGAAAAGAAAAGAAAAAAAAACAGGAACCGGGAAGGAAGAAGGCAGTTCTGCGGGTTTGAGAAGGGCAAAGAGGGGGGGTCCCTGGAAATCTAAAACTAAAATTTTCTTTTGGAAGGTAGAAGCAGGTAAGTTGCCCTCCCGTGGGTAGAGAATTTGTTCTGTTTCTATGTTTTAAATTAGGGCCCAATCGTTGGGGGGTGGGGTGGGGGAGCTACCTTTACTGTTTGCCTTAAATGAGGTTAAGGGACATTTTTGGAAAGTGCTTCCTAACATCCTTTATTTATTCTCTTGTTTAAAAAAATAAAAGAAAGGAAGAAAGAAAATGGGGAAGACGGGAGGGAGGTGGGGAAAAGGAAAAAAGAAAAACGCGAAGTCAAATCGGTCCCTTCTAAGGTTGTTTGAAAGATGGGTGGAGACGGGGGGAGGGGGGCGGCGGGCGGAGAACCGGGCAAATTTTATGGTATTGTCTCGTCGGAAAAACCGCTAGTCCTGGGGCGCGGTGCGGGGAGGTTAGGGCGGGGGGTGGGGGTGCTACGCTCCTTTGTTTTAGGGAAAGGGAGGGGAAGGGGAGAGGAAGTCGGGGAGGGCAAGGAGGGCGCGGGTGGGCAGCTGCAGGGGCGGGGTAGCGCGCGGCGGGGCGGGGTGGAGGGACAGCGGTTTCGCAGGGCTGGGGTGGGGTTTCTTTGTGTGAGGACGAGCGGTCCCAGGGGGAGGCACCTGCAGCGCTGGGCGCACAATGCGGACGGCCCCACCCTGTGTGGAGCCGCGCCGGCGCCCTCCCTCCTCCCCCCTGCCGGGTGCAGCAGCTTCAGCCGAAACAGGGCCGGGGTGGGGAGCGCAGCGCGACACCCCGGAGCCCAGCCCGGGGCGGGGGGGGGGGCAGCAGCGCCACGCCCCGCGCTGGTCGCTCCTGCTCCCAGCCTCGGCTTCCCAGCGAGCCCTGACCACTGCCCCTGCCTTCCCCACCCCGGCCTCATTGTTCTGTTGAACGGAGAGGAGGCCAAAAGTGGGTTAACATTTTTTTTTCTTTTCAAAAACCCACACTGCATACAGAGGGTGACTAGACACTGACGCGGAGAAAGGCTTCTTTGAGCCCATTGATCGTTCGGGGTAAAAGCTTCGGGAACCTGGGTAGGTGTAGATACAACAACACAGTTACAAAAGAGGCCAACTTCTGCGGTCGAGCCACGTGAAATACCCGTCTTCTAGGTCAAACGGGACCAAATAACCACAATTTCTACAGGCTCAACCTAAATACTACATATAGGAGAAACGGTTGAGACAGAGATTCCCCGGCGGGTCGTGCGCCTCTAAGCGCCCCCACGGTTCCAGGGGCCGCTGGGGTGCACGGGCAGGGAGGGGCCCCTCCCCGGGGACCGCTGCGGGACGCGCCCCGCGCAGCTCCGCCCTGCCCCACCCTTTCTGCCGCGCTGGGGAGGCCTCGGGCTCCGAGGCTGGGCGTCGAACCCCGCCGGGGAGGGGCAGTTACGCGGTCCGCAGACCCAGGGCCCCCTTTTTCAGCCCCGCAGCCCGGAACCCCCAGACGCCCGGCGCTCTGCGCGCACGCACACCGGGTGATGCTCGGGGTCCCGGGCCCCGCCCGGCCATACAAAGGCGCCGCCCCGCCCCAGCCGGCCGCAGGACCGCAGAGGTGACCCCTTCCCGGAGGTGCGGCCGCGGGTTTTCTCCTCTCGCCCTCCACGGCCCGCGGAGTTCAGGCCACTTTCTCCCCCCAGCTGAAACCCCGGGCCCCACGCGGGGTTCTCCCTCGATTCCCGGGACGCGCGCCCTTTGGGGGAGACCGCGGCCGAGCGTGCGCGGCGCCGCCCCACCCCTCCCCACCCCTCCCCTCCCGGCTGCGGCCCGGCCCGGCCCGGTCCGCCGCTGGCCGCTGGGGGGCGCGCTTGGCGAGCCGGCGCGTGGAGCGCTGCCAGCCCTGCAGAGCCCCGCGCCGCGCCCTGTGCGCTCCCCTCCCCCGAGCTGGGCGCCCGCCCCCGCGGGGCAGCCGGGGAGACGCGCTTCTGCGCAGTGTCCTGAGCTACCCCCGCGTCCCGCAGTTCGCGATTCACCCGCAAGTCCAGAGAGGTCCCCAGGCCGAGGGACGCGGGGCGATCTCGCTCTGCGTTCTGCGTTCTGCACCCACCCACCCCCACCCCACCCCACCCCACCCCACCCCACCGCACCACCGAGAGGTTTCCGCTGCAGGAGGGCGGCCGCGGACTCATCGTTATCAGTATTATGTCAAATCTTTCTAATTATTCTTATTACTTCGTGACTCAGTGGCCTTATCGATCCAAAAGGCTTGAATGATTGAATTTCATTAAGGAGCATTAACCCTTGTTGCACTCACTTTTCTTCCTCCTACTCCTCCGTTCCTTACCCTCCAGCCTTCAAAACCAAGAATTTTTTCGTCCTGTTCATTTTACATTATAAAGCGGAATGTATTTTCAATTCCTGTCGGGATTACATATGTTCTTGTGGGTCTCATATTATGTGCAGGTGCTTACTAAGGGTAGGGTTTGTGTGCCAAAGATTGCTGGAAAATTCTCCGCAGATAATTGTTTGTGACTGCAATGGGTAAAATTATACATATATAATTGAGATGTTATGATCTTCACTGCATATTCCATAAGGTCATGTCTATCAATCAATATATAAATAACAGGTGATGCACAAAATGTAACCGTTTCTTTTTTTTTTTTTTTGAATTGTTCTTCCAATTGCTGATTATTGACAGTCTCAATTCTACACAGAAACCTGGATCGTGAAATGGTAGACACCATCCCATTAATAAAAATCCCACCCAAAATATGACAATTGCAAGGGTCCTTTCTGTCATGAGTAAGCTGAATTTGCAAATCATGAGAAGTAAAACCCCTGCAATGCTAAAATAATGGATTTTGAAATCATTTCAGTTGCAAAGCATAATCAATTAATCACCAGGGTGGGTGCTTTTTCCTGATTTATTAAACAATTATTCAGCATGATTGTACTAGGTGCATATAGTATTCCCCATTATCTTCTCTAATGAAGTGGGTGCCTTCTAAATGGATATATAAATAGCCGGAAGCGGAAAAATGAGAATTTGGTCAGGATTGCAAGATCAAGCTGAAAGAGGAATAGCAGTAGCTTATCAATCAGTTCTATATATGGTTAATTCCAGCTGAGTAAGCTGAGCCTGCCGTAAGCATTATGTGAGCCAGTGTAGCCAATACAAATAGCTAGTATGATGGTATGAATTAATATACCTGGTGGTGTTTGTCTACACAGGTTAAAATTCTCTGAAAGCATATTTTAAAATAATAAATAACGAAGATGGAGTGGTTTTTAGCATTAAAGTCTGGAATTTTGTTCAGTCACAATTTGCAATGGTTTTGTGAAGTGACCTACAGGTTTTAGTAAACTATTCTATCCTAAGGAAGGGGGAAAGGAGTATTTTTATTGTTAGAATGATTGCCTCTGCTCTTAGGCATTTACATTTTTAGCGGGATTTTATTTGTTGCACTAAAAACACATTTACTTTGGGGATTTTTTAAATTATTAATAGAGAGATTATACAATAAGCATTCAGTCATTTGGCCCGGTATGCCTTTCATCAAATAGCCTTTTCTCTATGGTTTAAAAAGAAAAAAGAAAAAAGGCTGCAAGAGGCTACATTTTACTCAGATTCAGGAGTGCCTATCAGTCCTTTCAGTTTGCCACAAATCCGATTCACACAACATGATAATCTTCCACCCTACAATTTAGGATCAAAATAGTTACTTAATTCTCTCAATATCTAGTAGTTACTATCATCCAGAATTTCAAGTTAAATTTGTACAGTTTAAAATGAAACTGGATATGAATCAAGCATATATGTAGTTGAGCATTTTTGTCATTAATGAATCCAGACCATCTTTAGGAAAATTCCTGATTTGTCAATCACCACTGTTATTTACTCCAACTGAGTAGGACTGACTATATGCCCCATCCCACCCCAGGAGTTGATGCGGGCCCTGAGCAGGTGACTGCCCACTCCGGGTGAGGCCACTCCCAAGCTGCAGAAATCTAATTCCAGCTCGCACCAATTTCCTATTTGGCCTTGGAGAAACGCACACTATTCTGTTGTCAGAGGACCTGTGACCTTATATGAAAAATACAAGATATTTGCCAGATAAGAAGCAAATACCAAATTAGCTGATGCCCCAGATGTTTCCAGAACTGAGGCTGGTTTTCTTTCCTGGTTTTCTGAATTGGAAAATCTTGAAGTTCACATTAACTTTCACCCCACTAGAGGGCAATCAAGTTCTCCTAGGAAATAGGTGATTTTTTTAAGCCAGTTTCAAATACTATTTAATAAACCCTCTTTTTTTTTTTTAAATCTGTAACATTCAACTGCTTATTCAATAAACTAATGCCATCCTTTACTCTAGTGGATGAAAAGGATTTGTGCACCTTTTCAAGGAGATGGATAAAATGAGTGGAAATGGGTGTAAACCCTGGTTAGTTATTCTCTTATGATTTTACTTTCTGGTTTCATTCCATTGCTATTATAATTATCATTGATGTTACTTTGGGGAGTTTGTAGTGGATGAATGGTAGAGAATGGTCAGTAGTAACAGCAAAATTATATAGGAACAGAATATTTTAATGTTTAAATAAAGGAATAAATTAACAAAAACATTGTTTACTTATTCATTTATTTAAAATGTGCCCAAGATGTCGGGGACATACCCAGATGTCAATGTCCACCTCCAGGGAGCTTGCAGGCTAGCAGCAAAAACACAGATACAAAGTGATACTGAGGGAGGAGTTCCAAAAACAAACATAAACTAATTTTTTAGGATCATCAGAAGTGGATTTATTTCCATGTTTGCACTGGCAGGGATTTTTTTCTCTTATGTTTCATGTAACTATAATCCATCTGTAAGATATTTAATAGTCTCATATTACTGTGCTCCCCAAATTTAATGTGCAGATGAATTACTTGTGATTTTCATTAAAATGCAAATTCTGATACAGTAAGTCTGGTTGAGGCTAGATATTTTGCATTCCTAACAAATTCCCAGTTGATGCTGATTCTAACCACCAAACCTGTCAGTTTTAGAAATAGAGAATTGTGATAGGCATGTTCCTCCCATACTAAGGTTTGGTATCAGGTCTTAATATTTTCAAATGCATGGCAATCTTTACAAAATATTTCACTTCCAAACTCATACTCTTAGGGATTTTATTCCTCCAGGAGTTATGTGTTCTCTGCCCTCACTCTCTTAATTGGATTTTTAAAAATATATTCGTGTTGTAGGACTCAGCAGAAGACCTTCAAGAGAAATGTGGAAAATGAGAATTTGGCTGTGTGTGTTTGTGTGTGTGTGTGTGTGTGTGTGTGTGTGTGTGTGTGTCTAAGAAAAAACAGATATGGCTTGTGGCACAGTTGAGCAAGATGATGAATCAGTATTGCTATGCTAGCTTACTGTTATTTACAAAACAACATGCAGAACAAAGAGTTCAACTCAAACCTTTTAGTTATGGGATAATCTAAAATTTGCCTAATTCCATTTGCCATATAGCTAATTCCATTTGCCATATAGCAAATTCGCTACAAATATTCCACATACTGTAGAAATTAAAACAGAAGATTGAACAACACTAAAATTGCCTTTAAACGTAGCCCATACTTGTTACTTACCAAATTATTCTAACAGATAATTTCTTCCATGTGAGAAAATTATTAATAATGTATTGAGTATGGGTGCATCTTGAAAACAGATTATGAATGTGTTTTCTCTTTACTTCAGCCAATGAAAGACCTCTCTTATTCCATATTAACTTTTTAAGAAAGTTAGCCAAAAGAAAAAAACAAAAACTGGTCTTCGAAGAATAACATCAAAAATACCATATGTCAGTGTTCCCATCCAGTGGGTGCATTACCACATTTCTGGAAATGCTGTCCTACAAAATTATACTATACATAAAATATCTCAAATTAGAAATACAACATTTCCCAAATAGGGCACTAAAAACATAGTCCCAAATAAAACTGGCCACAGAGTGGTAGGATATAACGTTATGCAACCTAAAGTGGGATTAAGCCCAGGGTTATCCATTCCTTTTGTTGTTGTTGTCAATCAACACTTTTCCTCTGCCACTGTTCTCTTTCAAGATTTATTTTTCTGGCATAGACATAAATTTTAGAGTGTCTGCAAGAAATGACTTTTATTGATTGATTTAATCCTTATATAGCATATATAACATGCTAGGCACTAAGCGCTTTACAGATATTAGTCACAGTAATCGCCCAATAATCTGAAAAAGTAAATACTTTTATGGATAAGGAAACTGAGGCACAGAGAGACGAAGTGACTTTTACCCAAGGTCATACTGTTAGATACAGAACTTGAGCCAGGCCTTCTGGTTCCAGAATCTGTCTCTCTAACCAGTACCATCTACTCTTATATATGCTCCATGTCAGAGGTGTTCCCACCATGGAGGGCAAACTTGTGAGGCCACCATTTTGTCTAACAAGCCTGATATGGCCTTATCTTTTCTTAGTACAGACTCACTTTGAAGAGGAGATACCTTCAAACTGGCGACTACTTTTAATTGCTAACTTGGGACTTATTAAAATAATTGCCATGATTTAGGCTTTGGGGGAACAAGAGCTCTGAGACCTTGGGGGTTGTAATGTATGGAATACACGGCTGTCTAAAGGCTCAGCTAAGGAAGCAGCAGGAAATTCTGATGTGGACACACCATGACGACCGGTTCTGGGAAAAAAAAAAAAAATTAATCAATGGCATTGTGTTTATCATATTTTAAAATGGACCCTTACCTCCCTCCATAGATATTTAATATTTAACTTTTTTAGTATTTTGTTTTATGAAATAAACCTAGAACTAAAAGAGATGTACCACCCAGGCATCCACCTTTAGTGTAATCTTTAAATATTACTTTAAGACTCTTCCCCTTATTACCTCAAAAGCAAGCAGGCAGGAGGAAGGCTCTGAATCCCTTGTGAAACATTTTTAATTATCTTTTAATAAAGGAATCGGGTCCTGTCATTTGTCAAGGAGACATTTGCAGTAGTAAAACCTGTATTTATATAACCCATCTTTATTAGCCATGATTAAAGATAACATTTTGTGTACATTTGTTCTCACAAAACACTTTTATGTGAATATAAAGGTTAATTAATGCATTCTGGCAATCATTTTGCTAGTCATCTGGAAATATAGCTTCTCTAGGAATTGTACTTAAGCGAAGCAGCCATACATTATACTATAAAACTGTAACAAAAAAATTTTAAACTTTTCTCATTTGTAATTTTGTCGACCTCCAGATTAAAATATTTAATACTTGGAAAAAGTGCAAAACTCAAAAAATTTGACCAGAAATAGATAATTACAGTTTTTGTGTAGTACATTAAAAATAACATTGCCTGGGACTCTTTTTTTTTTCACACAAAATCATAAAGCAATGCTGGTATGAGTGCTTATTTAGCAGTTATTCTTTTGGAATAATTGTACTTTTGAGTTCAGAGTGTACACCATCCATAATACAAATGATTAGTGTAACAGTAGATCATCAGAATATCAATCTGTCAATCTTTCAACCTTTCAAGTTGGGTCTTTGTATCAGGATAAAAAGAAATGGATGAACTTTATCTAAACCTAGTTCCACAAATACTTGCACAAGAGAGCATTTTAAACTTTAAATTTTTGTTTGCACTCTTCACTTCCTCTTTTGGAAGATTCTTTTCCCATGCACTGCAGCCCCAGTCTGATTTCCATTCAACAACATCACCCACGGTGAACCTAATGATAATCTTTCAGTTCCAGGTTCCTCCTAGATAGAAGCCTAACTCACGTGACAAAGCTCAGCCCATAATATACTGACTGTTGCAAAACTGAGACCAGAAAATCTCATCTAGACGTTACTTGTTATCACTTCCAGACTCTCACGGGAAGGAGCACCAACCTAGTCAGGCAGTTGAGCAGACACTAGAATTTATTGCTGTTTCCTTTGGAACCTTGCTATGGAACATATTGCCCTTATGAGTGTAAAGTTCTTTATTATTCCTAACACTAATATCTATTTTTGTAATTTAAGTCTTGCAGCTTTATCTGAGAAATGCCAGTTAACATCCTTCTCATTACCGTCATTCAAACACATGAAAAATTACCAGAGTCAATTCTAGTCTTTTGATGTACAGATTATATGACCCAAGAGTCCTGTCACTTTAAAAATCTTTTCATTCTACTTCAGGCTTATCTTTTCCTTTTATATTAAAAAAAGAGAGCAGACAAACATAGAAGATTGAAAAATGTAAAATGTTCAAAAGAAAAGTTAGATAGCATGATCTTCTATAATGGACCTTGTAGCTCTCAGAAAATATTTACTTGCTCTGTCCTTTTTAATCTTGATATAGTCTCTATGAAATGGGCCTAGTATACATGTTGTTCTGTTTAAAATGAGTAAAGTTAAGCTCAAAGAATTTACTCAGTCAAGTTCATTTGTGGTAAGCTTCAAGGCCAGGGCCAGAACATATGTCAAATGAAGATATATATATATAGAGAGATATATACAGGTATATATAATATATATTAGATAAGCATTCTATTTGATTATAATGGTATAATATATGCATGTAATAAAAATAAAACTAATAAAGTTTAGCACTTACTCTGTAAGTCCTGAAATCAAATATGCACTCAGGAGGGAAGTCACACACTAAACATATTTGCCTTTAGTCACAAGTCATTAATAGTTAATAGTTAATGACAAGACTTATCAAAATAAAATAGATTCAAACACCAATTCTCTTCTGAAGTCATGAGAATATAAATAAATATGATTCTCTTGCTGGGGGTATTTAGTCTTTTGTAGAAGACAAGACTCTATACATACAAAAAAAAGTTGAATACCAATAGTAATAATTTATAACCGTAACTGGAAGTCTCCACCATTTAAAAAATTTTATTATACTACCCTACAATATTACAGGACAGCTCATGGTGCTACACAAAGAACATCAGTTAGGAAGTACTATGATCTACCCAGAGGATACAAACTTGAAATATCTAACTAGTGTCCTCTATCAACCAATCCAATCCCTTAGTTAAAATGTTTCTCAATCTTTACAGCATATCAGCAGCACTCAGATCCCACCCCAGAGATTCGGATTCCATGGGTCTGAGGTGGGTCTTATTAATTTGCATTTCTAACAAGCTTCTGGATGGTGCTGATGCTGCTGGTCCAGAACCACACTTGGATTAAATCTAATGCTGGTGATCAGTGGGGTGTCTGGAACAGTGTGGGGAGTAGCATGGTCCTCTAGTGTAATTTCCCTCCTCTGACCAGCTCTGCAACTAGGAACTCAAAAGAATAGAGGACTTAAGCCCTAACAGCTCCGCCCCTGTCCACATGCTGCTGGTGCTGCATTGCTGGAAGAGCCAAGGACAGGATTCTGAAGACCTGAGCCCTCGTCTTGACTCTCTCAGCTAGCCAACCTTGGTCAGGTCCCTTTTCTTTCTGTGCCCCTATTGTAGCTCTGTAAAGTGGCAAGTGTTTGTTTCAGAGGGCCCTTTTCAGAACCAAGGAAACAAATGTGAAAGTGATTAGTGTCTGTCAAGTACTATATAAATGCAACTTGTAGCTTTTTTGTCATTAGATAGAACAACTCGATATTTTACTCATGTACCCATGCACATTTAGAATGAATAATGAGGAAACAGAGAGCACAGAAACTGAGTCATTTGTTTAAAAAAAATACTTCCTAAATAATTTTAAATTTAAATAATAAGTTCAATTTATTAATTGAAATAAAATGTTGAGTGAATTGCTCGGGCAACAGTATCTGATATTTCAAAGGGCTTATGCTTAGGTCCCACCCAAGATTCTTCTTTAAAATTCTTCTTCAGTGAATGTTGGCTGAGAAGAAGCAACTCATCCAAAGTTTAATCTCTCACAGTCAATCCCCATTTTTTTTTCCCCAACCCAACCTTCTTTAAGGGAAGGATGGTGAGAAGTGGCTCAAGATGGTAACCATCAAGCTAAGATAATTACTGGGCAAAGAAGGGATACCCTTGCAAATAGAAATTTAAAATGTGAGAGAGTTGAAAAGGAAAAGGTAAAACTCAGTACAAATTGTTCTGCCCTTTGCCATACCATCTTGACATTCTCTACCCTCTGAGTCAGCACCATTGAGCAACTGTACAAGCCCACCTTAGACAAAGCAACCCAAGTGCACACATTCAGGTTTGCTGAAAGCTTGGTTTAAAGTGGCCTCCGAAAGTTAAAAACAAAAGGGAAAAGCTTTGTATAATAAAGAAAAAGCAACTTGTCATGGAACTCAAAGGAGTGCAAAATGCTATGAAAATTTAAAACAATACTATAAATCCCCCCCCCCAAAAAAAAGCTTAGGTCAGCAACATTACTATTATATGAAAGTGAGCACTCTGGCAGATTAGAGGTGGGTTGCATATTCAATGGACATAGTTTTGAATCCTGGCCCACTACTCACTATCAGATAATTCTTGAGCAAATGATAATTTCTATACCACAGTTTTCTCAATTATGAAATGGGGAAAATAATGTTACCTAAATCACATGGTTGTTATGATGTTTAATTAAACAATTGAATGTTAAGCACTCTGTAATAAAAAAATGAAAAAAAATAAATAAATAAAAAAATAAAAAAATGAATCTCTTTTCAAGACCCCCTAAATAGATAATGAAAATACTAAATAAGAGTAATTATTTTTTTAAAAAAAGGAATTATTTAAAGTAAACATCTAACTTCTTGTGCTTTGTGATTTTCTACATCTAGTAGCAGCAACAAATCTAGTAGAAATTACTTGGAATTAAAGAAATGATCGCTATTCAACAATTCTTTGTGATGGAGGGAGAGCTGATATTATATTTATGATGCAGCTGCAAGTATAGTATATCTCCAAGACAAATCCCCTCTGGGTCATGCCAAAATTCAAAGTACACTTCTCTTGCATTTATTTCATGTTTCACAGTCATATTTCATATCTCACCCTACTTCAAATACATATAACACTTCAATAAAATTGACAATTCTTGTCTGCCCAATAAGGCCCAACTACATAAAATTCATTAGAATTAAAATAAGAAATAGAAATAAAAACTGATTCCAGAAACACTAAGATGTAAAAGTCTACACTGAGGTCTCTTAAAGAGCAGAAAAGGGGGCACCTGGGTGGCTCAGTGAGTTAAGTCTCAGACTTTTTATATTAGCTCAGGTCATGATCCCAAGGTTGTGAGAGTGAGCCCCATAGCAGGTGCTCATGCATTGAGCAGGGAGCCTGTTGGGACTCTCCCCCTCTCCCTCTGCCCCTCTCTCTTCTCTCTCTCCTAAAAAAAAAAAAAAAAAAAAAAAAAAAAAAAAAAAAAAGAAAAGAAAAGGCAGGAAAGGGGGAATTGTATCATGTAACACACACATACCACACACACAGTCTCTTGCAATCTTATCAACCATCAGTTTCATCTGAACTCAACAGCACTTGGCCATTGCAAAATCCCTCCTCGCTGCTTCTCCAGTCTCCTCCCTACCTGGCATTCTCCTGGTGTCCTACTTCCACTTCCAACCCCCTTCCTCCAGCGAGATTTTTTCTTTCAGAGATAACTCCAGGTACTTTCTTATCTGGATCAGTTCAGCCTTCCTCAGCTCCATCCATTAGCAGATAGTACAACAAAGCACAACAAAGATACTAGAGCCAAACAGTACAAACATAATATTCCTTAGACACAAATGTGGTGGGAAAAGCCTATGACTTTCTTAAGCTTACTCTACTCTAAGTAGAGTTTCATGTTATTCTTCAGTCATTCATGACTGTAACCCCTTTTCAATCAATAGTGTTTCAGGTACCAGTCAATGTGAATCTGGAAGAAGTTAGCAGACTGTAATCGTTAGAATAATAAAGATACCCTGAGAAATCAAATTAGCATTCATCAGGAGTCTGACTTTACAAAGGCTTAAGGGAGGATAATTGACTACCAGTTTAAAAGAGCATTTTAAATATTTTACCTCCAAAATTTCATATAAATGTATGGTACATAAACTAGGAATTATATTTATGACATAACTGCAGATATATTAATAGAGATATGTGCTTACATTTACAAGTGTTGTATAGGTCTTTTTCAAATTAGACACTGTTGATTATAGCAATCTCCATATAAAAATACTCAATATTTTTTCCCATTTAAAGGCCATAAAATACAGATAATGATAGACTCCTACTTTCTCATAAAAAAAAGAATAATGACAAAGGAGGAGCTTCATATGGAAAGCATTAAAACAATGTAAATCCTCACAAGTTCGTTAATACATGCCCCCGGTAGGAAAGATCAGCTTTAAAGAAAATGTAGACATTTCCTCACCTGAAAACACCCAGCAGGGTTCTGAAATACCAAACACAAAGTAGAGAGAAAAGAACTTCACATTCTCTATCAACCAAAAACTTGGCTTAAAAAAAAAAAAAAAGAAAAAAGTTTAGTAGTAGAAAAAATAAAAGAAAAGAAAATTCATTATTTAGGAAGAAAATCTTTTCTAAGTTCAAGACTAACATGGAAGAAATACTGAATTAAGTAGCTTTGAAAGAATTGGATTTCGCCCACTGCAATTTTTCTTAAGATGAAATCTTAAAATAGTGTTCACAGTTGCAGTGTATATTGGTTACAAATTGCCGTAAGCTGTGCTACAACATCCAAGAGAAGAAATACAGAAAACTGTAACTTGCGGAGAACACTGTCCTGTTTGCCTGGCGAAATGAAAGCTTACTCATCTAAATTAATTGCAAGGGGAAGCCGTCACTTCTGACAAATAACAAATAGCCCTGAAGTTTTTCTATCCAAAAAAAACACACGTTTTATCACTTCTGATAAATTTTAGAAGTGAATGGGGAAATATGTAGGGTAGTCAGCTTCGATCCATCTATACTGAGGGCTTCTTTTAGTACAGAACCATGTTCCACTTCCTTCGTCTCCCCTATAGCACCTCTGTGGCTGGTGCTAATACTACCACTCTCAGCTAACGTGCATTGAGTATGTAATCTGTCGGGTTCTGCGACTACTATGCCAAACACTTTACCAGAGGTATTATCTTTCCATTTTCACAGGTGAGAAAGGGAAGGAGAAAAAGTCACAGACAACCAATAAGTGGTGGGCCAGGATTTAAGACAAAACAGTTGAGTCCCAGACTTCACCTGGTTAATCACCAGTGTCTCTCTTAGACATCATAGAAGCTCTGACTGTGTTCATTGATGGATGAAATAAGGATGAACAAAGAGAATATGGCAAAATTGTACAAAATAAGGCTCCTTGATATCTCACTATAGCCAAGACCAGTAAAACTTCAAAAGGTCACTCAAAGGGGATCCCTGGGTGGCTCAGCGGTTCAGCGCCTGCCATGGCCCAGGGCGTGATCCTGGAGTCCCTGGATCAGTCCCACATCAGGCTCCCTGCATGGAGCAGGCTTCTCCCTCTGCCTGTGTCTCTGCCTCTCTCTCTCTCTCTCTCTCTCTCTCTCTCTCTCTCTATCATGAATAAATAAATAAAATCTTTTTAAATAGTCACTCAAAGACTAAAGATCAATTTATAGAAGAATCATCTTCACTAACAATATCTTGTATCAGTACAGCATTTCTAATTCAATCCTTACAACAATACCCTATCTCCATTTTGTGGATAAATAAACTCCTGTTCAGGTTTAATAAGTTGTTTAAAGTTGAAAAGAGCATAAGTCTTCAGCTCCTATTCATATTCTTTCCATAAGGGGGAGGGGCGTGTGTGGGAAGCAACACAGCATATAAATGTAGAGGAAACATTCACTTGTTACCTTTTTCTCCTTGAATAGAGATAGTTGATTACCAGCTGTTATGAAGCATAAATGTAGTAGGGTTTTCTTAAATTTTGCCAGGGAACCAAGCAATCATAGTTGTGCCATTAGCTAGTGCCATTTTGAAACTATGCAGCTACAGCTACAGCTAGGGGATAAGTGCTAAGTGAGAGAAGCAAACAACTTCAAGTATGCAGAAATACCAGTCTGTAGCGTAAAATGAAGCTAGTACATTTAGTAGAGAGAAAAGTTGAGCTCAACCTGGCTCTAACATCTGGTCTCTTTAAATCCCACTCTATAGCTAGATTCAGTGGGAAAGCCAGCTGGGCCACTGACCATTTCAGGTACCATTTGCAGCTGATGAACAGCCCCACCCTGCTTGGCAACCAATGGAAGTGTTCACAGTATGCCTAACTGCCATACACACTCCTATGTGGAAGGAAGATATAGAAAACAGTAAATGAGACACCTTCACTCATCCTCAAAAAACTTAAATATAGTTGGGAAGAAACAATTAGCAGCAAACAATACAGTAGAGGAATAAGGGCTAACCACTGTGAAACAAGCCAGGGGAATTATTGTGTTTGAAAAGAGAAGAAATCCAAAGGCCCTTGTGATGGAAACCATTAGGTTTAATTCATTCCTGTATTTAGGGAGATACAAACCCAGCCTTATGGAATTTCATGAGTCACAACTGTTGGAGACATTTCTGAATTGGCACCACACGCTAGTACGCAGATCCTCTAACCTGCTCTATCTGTTATTATTTGGCAAGTGTTTTGAAGATGTGAGCCGTATTCCCAACCACACATCCACTCTTTTATTTTTTTTAAGATTTTATTTATTTATTCATGAGAGACACACAGAGAGAGGGAGAGAGGCAGAGACCCAGGCAGAGGGAGAAGCAGGCTCCCTGTGGGGAACCCGATGTGGGACTCATTCCCAGGACCCTGAGATCAAACCTTGAGCCAAAGACTATGCTCAACCACTGAGCCACCCAGGTGCCCCAAGTCCACTCTTTTATGAGTAATATTCGGGCAGAGTAAATCTAGAGGAAATAGACCATAAAATAAAGTCAACATTGTGCCTTTATATATTATGTATTAACAAGTGGTGATTTTTAAAATAATATCAGCAACTTATGCCAAATTCCAATCCACATTTGTCTATGCAGATCAAACATTTGACTCCATTTTTGCTTGCATTTTTTATTGGGAATTTTTAACACCAAATCATATGGCATTTGCTGCCAAAAATAAATAAAATATATAGGTTATTCCAAACTTATTCAGTCAGTAAAAAAACATGTAATCCTTCTCATATCTTGTAATACTCAAAAATGAGTATTACAAATTCCAAAGGAGTTTTAGATGGTATCCAAAAAGCCTACACTATGTGCATCATTTATTCTGCCTCTAAAATTGAAAATTATATATTTAAAGGCAAAAGTGAATCTTAACGTGTAGTATATGGAAAAATGAAATTTGCTCTAATAGTTTGACAATTTAAAACATGAATCGCCTTATGAAGCACATTATATATTTAATAGTATTTTATATCATATAATTGTTTATTATGAAACACCAAAACTTGAAAAGAGGAAATATTTTGCAAAGTAGAAATATCAAGGGTAAGTTTGTTTTCCTTTTCTTTAAAATTTAGTAATGCCTTAAAATAATTGTTTTTTAAAAACGTATGTAAAGAAAATGCTTACTGCAGAAGATACAAAAAGATGAATCTACAGGTAATGAGAAAGTTACTCTATTTAAAGGCAAAATTGCTAAATTTGTAGGATCACAAAATTTCAGAGCTTGGAACTATTAGTTATAGATGAGGAAAAGTTCCAAAATAGTTCTTGCTCAGGGTCATAAAACTTTTAAAAACTAAAAAAAAAAAAAAAAAAAAAAAAAAAAACTAAAGTCCCAGAAAGATCTTTAAGGTTCTATAATGCAGTCATTCCTACCTCTCGGGTGCAGTTGATTCAGCCAAGTGCTACTGCACAGGATGATAGTTGCACTCAAAAGAGTCTCCACATATGTCATAATTTTATAAAACAAAAGGAAAATCAATTCTTCCTAAAAATTCTGTGACTAGAAGGAATTCTGGAAGTAACACGGAGTACACATATTGCATTGGTGGGTAGAAGCAGCTATAAACATGATATATCCCAGGAACTTTGTATCCACACCTGAGTGGTAGGCTTCACATGCAGAAAATTTTGTTTCCCAAGAGGAACTAAAATATATGGCTATCTTTGAAATGCTGCACCCAAGTGCTCTGAAAGAGGAGATTAAAGACTTCCCAGGTCTCAGAGGAAGGAAAAAAACCCTGCCACAATGCAAAAAAAAATTGTTTTTTATTGCTCAATATCAAAAATGTACGGACAATTTAGAAACACGAGACTCAAATATTGAAGGAAGCCATTGATTTATTAAAAGCCTACCACCACTTTGATTTTAGGACACTCCTGTCCCACTTCTATTTTCCACTTTGTCTCTGCCACCTGCATCACTCCACCACCTATCACCCCCAAGGGGGCCCTTCAGAGAAATAAAGGTTATTAAATCTGATTTCTTCATCTATAAAACGAAAATAGCAGATGACTTGGATGATTTTAAATGTTCCTTCCAGGCCAAAAATGCTGTGGCTAGTGATTCTAATTGCCTTAGACTAAATCGTCTTTTATATTTTAATCCTTTTTGTACCAGTGATGACACCAGGTGACTGCAGACCGCAGTGGCTTCAGACACGTTATGCACTCACTTTGTGTTTTGCTTCACGTTCCCTGCAGAAAACTACACTAATGCAAGTTGTAGTGTACACTCTGATGAATCCTATTTGAGCAAATGAGTCTTTATGTGGCAGATCTTGAGGATGTAGCATTTAATTTCCAAAACAAAAAAAGCAATGTTCATCCCATAGCTCAATTAACGTGAAAGGTTTCTTTCATGTTCCTTGGCTGCCTTGAGAATGGCCACTGAAGATCACACTGTGGACGCTGCAACAGTAGAGGTGCTTCACACTCATCTCCAAGGCTCTGGTACTCCCCCCAAACCCCCACAGCTAGCTACTCAAAAACAATAGTGTTATCATAATTTTTTAACATCAAGTAGTTCTAAACCTTAACAATATGAATATTTCCTATTTTTAAAAGATGTATTTGTTTATTCTATTCTCTGTAGCATGTATGAGGTGTGAAGAGCAAAGTCAGGGATTTACTTTGAGTCAGAGAGCAAAATTACCTGCCTGTTCAGTTTTTGTTCACTGTACCAATTACAGAAGCATTTAATGTGTGGCTTCTGAATGGACAGCTGAAATATAACTCTACTGAATGTGATTTTAAAATCTGAATTTTTAGGCCACTATTAAGTAAATGTTACATACTGTGCATTTTACAAAATTTCATTAAATGAGACCCTGGAACTTTCATTAGGTTCTTGGAAACAAGCAAAATGCTTGCCCTTACATGAGGTTTTTGTGGCCATCGACTGAAATATTTTATATTCATTATTTACGTACCATTTATTTCCTAAGAAAACATTTAGGGAGACTAGTATGAGTGCAGTTTGTATACTATGCAGATAAAGATTCTATCCAGTGGAACCTTAAACATTTGGCAATAACACCCAGTTAAATACTTTTATTAGCAGTCGATGCTAGTAACTATTCTAAGTAGCATGTATTTTGTAGGACACACTCAGAACTAAAACAACATATAGAGCTTCTTTGAATGCATAGGAACTTTGCACCTTTCCAAGGTAGTAGAAGTTTACATAGAAACTCTTCGAGAAATATGCTTTCAACTTTTTTAAGTTTTCAGACCAATAGAAGAGTTAAATCAAGATTAACTTCTAGGGTTTGTCACCCAAATTGCTGTGGAATCTGTGCCTAATCCTAATCTGTTTCTTCACAATGTTTTATATAAATTAACATGTTTCAGAAAAAAAAAAGAAAAAAATTAACATGTTTCATTATATGAAGACATGCAGCCCCATCTTGTGATTGACAGATAGGATTTTCTCTGAATTCATTTTCCATATCCTCAGTATCTCAATCACTGGTCTATTTTGGAGGAATGTCAATTGGCCCATTAATAGAGATAAAGTCATCTGAATCTTATATGACAGATTTTTTTTCACGTGTGATAAAAAGTCTTGCATTTTCTATTTCTGAAAGTTCTTGCTTTCACTGAGAACATAGTAGGTAATTTACTGTATTGTAGTTTCATACCACTTTATTCAATGCAAAGACACAAGTCATAGACTTAATTCTAAATCCATGAGGTAGAAGCCAGGACTTGTTTTCTGGAGAAAAGCCACACATTACAACCAAGTGAAAAAGAAAACCAACATCCTTATCATTGATAACCAAAACATTTTTGATTCTAGAAATTGAGCCCACAAATGCAATCATTAGTCTACATAGGAAGTGTGAGTTTTGCTGAATTAAGAATGGATAGCAAGTATTTTCCTAGTCGTCAGCTAAAAAATTTAAAAGTAATGGGAAGGGAAAAAAATAACGGGGAGTGATTTAAATTACTTGGATGAAGAGGAAGCCATTTTGTGGACACAATTCAGAGGACACCATGGCAGCCTCAGATGACAGTTGCATCCAGCTCAGGAGGCTACACCGAAGAGAAGAATCATTCCTACGTGAGACCTCTACTCAGACAGATCGACAGACTTTCCAGTGTCTGAGATGGCTTTCTCTCATTTAAGTCCCAACCAATCTAGCTATCATTTTAGGCTACACTACTACCTGGTAGTGTTGAGGGCTTAAGAAAAAAAAATGTCTTTTAATACTCAAAATTAGATTGGCAATAAAGTCTTGAAATATAAACAGAGGTGCTTTCATTACTCCTATAAACCAGTGTAGTTTGATCTCCACATAGGACTGTAAAAATTTCTTTCATTAGAAGGAAAGAAAAAAAAGGACAAGACCCTGCATGATATAGTGGGATTCTCATTAAACTCGGCAGGAGCTTTAACTGGAATCAAGGGTAAGGTGAGGTCTCAGATTGGTACAATTTACTGCTCTGACTACAGTTTTGATCACAAGAACTGATTCATGTCATCCAATTTCTTTTCCTTGTCACAATTGCTTTGCCAAGAATCAATTGAATTGAAATTTAAGAGCCTCATATGTTTCTATACAACCCATGAATGGGTTGTACAGCTTTGACCTCCTCAAATGCCCCTTAATTTGATCGGATATCTATTCCTGCAGGGAAAATATACTGTTTCAGCTGATCAAACATTAATCTTTCAGACCCTCCCTTGTCATTGTATCTTAGGAAACCATAATTTGGCGGTGGGGTGAGGAGGTGGGTAACATGAATGTAGACTGAATCCATTTTAGTACTAAGCCAATTAGCATTACATCATCTTAACAGAAATATCTAGAACATTACCTCATATCAGTGATCTTCTGGGATGTTAAAATAGATCTTCAAAAATGTGAGATATATTTCTCATTTAAATGTTGAGTCCTCAATTACACATTCATCAACTGTATTCATCAGCCTTTTTTTTAAGGTCCAAATTCAAGCAAACATGGTATACAAGTGTTTTAAATAAAATCCTTCTTCTCTATTTCATCTTTCAAGAAAAAAATCACTCTAATAGAGCTCCCGAAAGTATTTCTAAATGGGATGGCAGATCTGACTTTTAGAAAATAATCTGACTTCAGGCCCTAGGACCCCAAAGCAATTGAACTACCAAATGTAATACACACACACACACACACACACACACACACAATATGTTCAAAATCAAGTTAAAAGGAGGATGAGAAGCTTAATTTATGACATGGAAAAAGAAGGTGCCAAGGAAAGATGTAAGATCACTGATGTTGATCTATGTGAGGATTACGTTTAGAATAGTAAGGAAATAATTACTCTGTCTATTTCATATTTTTAAGTACACATAACCTCTCTGCTGCTTTAATCTAATCTAATCCACAATCTAATTTGACTATTAAATTTTTAGTACTGATTGTATTGTTCTCTTCGATGCTCTTTTTTCTTCAAACAAAAAATACTCCTCAGATTCACACACACAAACACAAAAGAAAAAGGGAAAAGAATGAGAAAATTCAAGTAATTGCCAGCCTAAATATATCACTCTTAAAATATTGAAATAAATGATGCAAAGGTTTTTTCCCCTAAAATACTTAGGTAATTACCACTTTCTCCCCTTACCTCATTAGCTGTGATATAAATGTATAATGATATATTCAGTCATATTAGAATATATATACTCAGGGATCCTTTTGAGAAACTGTCCCTGAGTTTTCTAGCCATCTCTCTATCAATATTTACTCTCCAAGTAAAACATGTTTAAAATAAAAAAACACTTATAGTTTCTTTCTGTAAATCTCTGTACTTATAGTCATGTAGTCAATAAGCCACATGTGGGAATTAATTAAAGAACAAATGCTAAAGGAAAATGGGAAGAGAGAGAAAAAGGTTTTTGATTCTCTATTTTCAAACTCAATAGTAATACACATTACTTTCTTGCTAAAAACAATATGTATATGCTGAAGGTGTGTATGATGCATCTGAACAGATTGTTGGAGGAAGAGAATGGCATTAAGAGCAAGGCACAGAGGCTATATTCCAACTGAACCCCACACTTTATGATCTATTGGATATCAGGCAAACTACTCCACTTCTCTGCATCTCTTTCTTTCATCTGTAAATCTAGTCTAATTTTATCTTTCTCATAGCACGATTGAGAAGATTAAATGAGAAAATGCATACAAATATCCTACCACGGTGCCTGATACATCGTTTGTGCTCCAAACCCAAAGAGCAACTAGCTACCATTATTCATAGTTCATGGTAGCCCTTTGGAAGAATGGAAAAACAATGGGTGTTCATACATCATTAGGTTAAATGGATATTGCTCTAGAATCATTTTACATCATTATGGGCATACATTATACCCATACATCATATGGGTTGAATTTTAAATGAATTCACTAGAGAAATCACTAACTTGCAAACATTAATAGTTAATAGCAAATGCAATCAACTATGGGAAAGATTATACGGAATTACTTGTTACTTCTCAAATCCTTAAAAACATGCACAGAACTCTACTTGGTATTGGAGCATAATGAAAAAATGAGTATATGCCGAGTTCCAAAAACCAATAAAAGGGATTGTGAATTCAAAATATGAAATATCAATAGTAAAATCTTATTAGCACATTTCTAATAGTCTTCACATTTGCTTGGATTTTTCATTGTTGATTTTTTAAAAAGTTTATCCAAATTCCATATATTTCAACCCACACCCTATTTTCTGCTAGGCCAACCTATCCTATGGTACTCAAGCTTTAGTGACACTGTCTGGAAAGCTTTCTTGGCCGCCCATCTACGATTTCTTGCTCTCTTCCCTCTGCCCTTGACTCTAAATACAGTTATTGTTTACAGTTATCCATTCTTCTTTTGTTAAGTCTCATTTCTTCCCTTTCTTTTCCTTTCACCATTCCTTACTCTTTTCTTAAGTCATACCACATTATTTGCTGTATTTCAGTCGGTTGTGTCTTAAGTGTATCTCCTGCACAACCAAATGGCTAGATAAATCTTTCTAAGAAGAGGCTTTCACCAGGTAACCCCCCTTTCAAAATGTTCAATGGCTCCCTATTGCAGAGATCATTGTAGTGGCCAAATTCTGACAGTGAAAAACGATATTGTTAATGGGCTTCCAGAACTGTGCAAGCAAACCAGGACTTTCAGCTAACTCATTCTCACCTCTGTGCCTCTCAGACTTTCCACAAAAACATACCTGAATGTGGATTCAAAACCAAACACTCAAGCTAATATTTCTTTTAAGTAACATGTTGAAAATTTATGATATCCTGACATTCTGGTAAAAAATATGCCTATGGTTTTCTTAAGGTAAACACAATATCTTACTTAAGTCATAACTTTTTCACATGAACAAAAATTCAAAACATCTTACCAAATGTCTTAGAGCAAAATTGATCCCCAAGAAGTCTTTCTATCAGGACACAACTCCTAAAAACCTCTTGTAGTGCAACCCATGAAATATCACATAGACACATGATATTCTTAGATAGACAGTCGCATTCTTAAAGACCATGAAGTGAATGATGCTCCCTAGAGTTTAGTGATCATATCTTGCATGAACTCAACTCACCGTCCACCCATAAAAACCTTCCAGATAGCTTCTTCAGAACCCCATTTCCATGCCAACAAGAATAAACATACCTTCTCCCTTCCTTGCTTTCCTTAACACTATTCAGTCTTTACCATCCAGATCCATTTACTCTGGTTGCTGTATAAAATACAAGTCACCCAGTTAAATTTGAATTTCAGAAAAGCAAGGAATTATTTTTAGTATGTCCCATGCAATTAAAACTTAACTAGGCATCCTGTATTTTTACTTGTCCAATCTAGCAACCCTAACCGTTAAGCCATTCCTAACCACTCTTCCCATACACCAAGGGCTTTGAGGTTCTTCTCAATTTCTAATACAAGTCACCTGCACCTCCATCCAACACCCTATTTCACATTTGTTTCTATCCATATATTCCATGTTTTTATATCCATCTACTTCACTTCCCATATTTGAAAGCTTCTTGAGAATGAGGATACTATTATATCTCTTCGTAACTCCATATTGCCTCACGGAACGCCTGCCCATAAGTTGTGATCATAAATATTTGTTAATTGAGAGAGTGACTTAAAATCAGTGAGCAAGATAGCCAACAATTATTTATTAAGCAATAGCCTTCTGTTCCATCCAGACCTGCCCTGTGAACTTTTTCATAGATAAATAAGATGTAGCATTTGCCTCCAAAGAGCCTATAGTTTTGTAAACAAAAACTACACATCAAAACCCAGTAGTGACTGACCCTAGACAGTATAGAATCACATTTAAGAGTATATAATCAAGATTTTATAGTACAGCCAACTAAGGGCAATAAGAGATCAATGTGGGGAGCACCCCCCAAGAGAGGGAAACACTGAGGAGGAAGGATCTGAATTGGGATTGAAATTTTGGCAAGAATCTCCATGAGAGGAGAGGCTTAGGAAAGGCAGTGCCTCCTGAGAAAAGTTTGGGCAACTGTACCGAGTGAAGAGGAAACCTTTCACTGGAGAGCATGACTTTGTTGCAGGGAGTCAAGATTTGCTTGAGCTGTGATTGCCAAGTGGTTTTAAGGAGCTTCCTAGGATTCAGAGCAACTATGTAAGTGAGAATTAATGCAGTGGCTGTGGGTAGGTTCATGCCATGGAGAGTCGTGGCCCTTTATCAAAACAATGTAGGGATTCTCTTAAGTAATCACTCACTGAGGTCAATTGAGTTTTGTCCCCAAACCACCCAGGAGAGGAAAGAGCAAACTTGTCAATCTTGGTTATACATTAAACATTACACATAGGGCTCTACAGTGTTGGTCCGTGACAACCTTTGTATCTCCTGCCTTCATTAACTTATCAAGCATGACAGAGCAGTGGCCTTACTAAAAATTATTGAATTTCGTTTCTAAGAAACTGAAGACAAATGTTGGGGAGTATTATTTTCAGTAGAAATTCATGTTTTCCTGCAGCTGTAATCTGTTACTGATCTATGAGATAGAAAAATCTTATTTTATTTTTATTTTTGGCTTTGTCCTGTCTAATAAAGTTGGTATCTTTAACATGTGCTCCTAATATGTGCTTAATTTTGCAAAATATTTTGGATATCATATTGCTTTCTCTTATTAAAAAAAAAAAGCACCAGCCTACAAAAACTTGCTGTTTTAGGTTTTATTCTTCATGGAATTAAATGTGTTAAACCACCAAATGCTTCTATCTATCAGAAACTGTGATTCACACTGAGCATCCATGTAAAGACCTGCCTGGACCTTTATATACAAGTGACATGGTTTTGTTAACTAAATAGATAAATAAGAGAAAGAAATAAAATTTCAGCCTTCTAAAATTCCAAAGGCCCTCAATATAATCTCTCAAAGTAGGTGTCAGCAAGACTGTTATGGCAAAAGTCAAATTGTGTTGCTTATTTTAAAGGAAATAAGCTAAACAGGGATAGAAATTCTCTTAGACCTCTGGATGTGTCACATTGAGCCATATACAATATGGCAATATTTGATCATTGCGTGTGGTTCAGTGATATCAAGTATGTCCAGGCTTGACACATTGCACCTCATCCTGAAAGCAGAGATAGAAAAAGGCCTCTTGGCAATCTTGATATTGATCCATTTACTGCATTTTTATCTGGAGGCCACATACAACTTCAGCCTCTGGGGGCCAGTTTTATTTACAAAATTGGTGGTGGGGTGGGTGGACAGTTAGCTAACTGATCTTTCAGGACCCTCTTAATCTAACATTCTGTAGCTCTAAAGCATCTGGGTGTTGATTCTGTTTTCAGTTAGCCCACAAAAGATGGATTTGTCAATAATGCCCAAAATAACCTTCTGGGAATTCCTGTCTTCCCAACGTGTATTCACCTTCCTTTGAGTAATCGTAATGATTAGAAGCCCCTGCCAAGAGGTAAATATTACCTGTGAGATTCAACATGTTAGGCCATCATCACAAGTTTATGCTTTTCCACAAGTTAGTGCAAAATAAACCTATCATTTTTCTTCCATTTTTCTTAATTTATTGATGATCAACAATGGTGAGAAGAGTCCACCTCCCTATCCCCCCTCCTCTGGTCATCTCTTGTCCTGGTGACAACCAGCACTGAGGAGATGCCTTCCAAGGTTACCTGGGCAGGAGGCCTCTTGACAGAGAAAGGGAAAAATGAAATGGGGGGGGCGGTGAAGGAGGAAGGAGATCACTCACTGAACTCCTGTAGCTTGCTTGGCAAGGTGGGCACCCAAACCAGGTTCTGTAGAGGAAAGGAGAGCCTAATCAGATCTCAGATCTATGATTACTGTGTGTGTGGAAAGAAGCTGCAACCAAAAAGTGCACTTGGGATCAAGAGAAAGCAGTAACATAGGTCCTTGGAGGATGTATCTGCTTGAGAACCATCCTGATGGGTTCCCTGCCTGTCCCCCACTGAACATGTGGCCACTTGGGCCCAAGCATCAAGGGACACCTCCTGAATCCTACTTATGCCCAGTAGACCAACATACACACATACTCGAACGGACCTATCTCTACTAATTTTGTCTGCTTTTGCTTCTTCCGTGTCTTTTCTCTCCTCTCTCTGTCCTGCTGGATCTTAGTTCCTCCTGCTTTCCTTTCTTTCTCTACTCCCTTTCTCTCACTTTCTCTACTTCCTTTCTTTCTCTACTCCCTTTCTCTCACTTTCTCTACTCCTTTCTTTCTCTAACTCCCTTTCTCTCACTTTTTATCTAACGGGCTATAATGTGTAATTCATGGCCTCCGTAATAAAGAATATGCACTTGATGGTCCTGTTTCAATCTTCGTTTTATTTATATTTTGCAAAGCTATGCCCCTGACAATATTCATTCTGCAGCAGTCTATCATTATTATTCAGACTAAAAAAAGCATTAAGAGGAAATTCAGAAAATGAATGCTACTAACTTTCAGTCTTTTATTTTAGCCTACAAGGAAAAAATGAAGGAGCTGTCCATGCTGTCACTGATCTGCTCTTGCTTTTACCCGGAACCTCGCAACATCAACATCTATACTTATGATGGTGAGTTGCCTACAACAGAAATGCTCCTGCTAACATAATTTGAAAAAGCTTAGATACACTTGTTTCTCTCTCACAGCTCCTGTTATAATTAAATCAGTATTTTGTAGATCTTACTATTGACTTTCGTGTCTAGCTATTAAGGTCTTATTGATTGCCTGTTGCTCAGAATAGTTCAAGGTGTTGTGTTTTGTTTTGTTTTTAAGTAAACTCTAACCGCATAGTCAGGCTCAAATTCACATCACTGAGATCAAGAGTGACACGTTTGGGGCACCTGGGTGGTTCAGTCTGTAAAGCATTGGGCTCTTGATTTTGGCTTGGGCAGTGATATCAGGGTCGTGAAATCGAGCCCCGTATTGGTTTCCATGCTCAGCAGGGAGTCTGCTTGAGATTCTCTCTCCCTCTCCCTCTGAGCTTCCCCCCATGTACTCTCTGTCTCTCTAAAATCATAAATAAATAAATCTTTAAAAAAAAAAAAAGACACCTTCTACTGACTGACAAGCCTACCTCCCCTAAAAGAGTTTGAGTTTGATGCTAACAACAGCACATTAATGTCTCTTAAGGAACATGGCTAGATTGTTGTTAGCACCCACATCCAGCATATCAACATCGATTACATGTCTAAGGCTTTTCTTTGCAAATAATATAATATGCTAAGCTTTAGCTAGACCAAATCATAATTTGCAAGAAAATGCTTTATACTTCGAAAACTCAAAAGAAAAAAAATCAACAACCATCACTGTTTTCCCTTTATGATAGTCTTAATAAAGTTCCCATATTTTGAATATACATATCAACAAGCTAACAAGTTCCCATGATAAAAATGACTTATGATGGAGGCCCCAATAATGAGAATTTTTTTAAAGATTTTATTTATGTATCCATGAGAAACAGAGAGAGAGAGAGAGAGAGAGGCAGAGACCTAGGCAGAGGGAGAAGCAGGCTCCATGCAGGGAGCCTAATGTGGGACTCGATCCCAGGACTCTGGGTTGATGCCCTCAGCCGAAGGCAGACGCTCAACCACTGAGCTACACAGCATCCCCCCAATAATGAGAATCTGAAAAAGAAAGCCTAAAGAATTGGCATGACTACAAACTTCATTGCAGTGCAACACTTTCAGTTTGATTTATCCAGATTCATTCTACTCAATTTGGTTTTCTTCCTGGCTCTACCATATTTGCATGACCTCAGGCAAGTTACCTAGATTTTTTTCTCAGGCTTATTTAACTCTGTATCTTCCTCCCAGTGTAGTTGTAGGCTTTAAATGGTCTATGGAGGGGATCCCTGAGTGGCTCAGCAGTTTAGCACCTGCATTTGGCCCAGGGTGCGATCCTGGAGTCCCAGGATCGAGTCCCATGTCAGGCTCCCGGCACAGAACCTTCTTCTCCCTCCTCCTGTGTTTCTGCCTCTCTCTCTCTCTCTCTCTATCTCTCATAAATAAATAAATCTTTTCTAAAAAATGGTCTATGGAAGGCAAATGCTTAACACCAAGCCTGACCCCTGTAAGCAATTGAAAATGGTAGCTGTCATTACCAACAAGATTATCGTCACTTAATCCAGTCAATCCATTTTGATTAAATATCAAAATGTTTGATAGAGTGATATGTATGGCAGTTAGAGCCAAGGTATATTTTGGTACCTGCTGGCTTATCATTTTTCTCTTCCATACGTGTAAAGACAAATATTGAGGACAAGCTGAAGGCATCTGTGGCACTTAACCCTGTCTGTGCCTTTCAAGCCTGCTCCAGGGACGCCTGAGTGGCTCAGCAGTTGAGCGTCTGCGGGAGTTCTGGGATCGAGTCCCACTACGGGCTCCCTGCGAGGAGTCGGCTTCTCCCTCTGCCTATGTCTCTGCCTCTCTCTGTGTGTCTCTCATGAACAAATAAATAAAATATTTTTAAAAATAAAGCCTGCTCCAGGACACAGAGGCTTTTTCCTTCCAAAGTTATGCTAACACAACACAAATGTCCTAAATGCTAAGCAACCATTTCTAAGGCAACATCCTTCGTGTGAAAGGGTTTCAGTTTCCAACCAAAAGTTCAGTAGAATGCAGGCCCATGCCCATTTTGTATAAGCCATTCAGTCAACAGATCAACCAGAAAGAAGTTTCCTCTGCTGGATACAGCTGTGAGGAGTGATCCAGCCATGTTTCTTCTGGGATTCCAATATCTCACACTGTGTTGCCACAGAGGCTCCAAAGATAAATACAGAACAGGCCTCTCTTTGGAGGAACTTAGAGCCTATGAGAAGAGACATATGTACAACATTCAAACAATCAGCAAACAGAACCCAGTGTGGTTAAATGCTAAAAACTGCAGATTATACAAAATGTACTAGTAAGACAGGGAAGACGGTGACAGGTTCTGCAGCTTTAGGGATTGAAGATGGGAAAAAGAAAGTCAGAAGTTATGTATAAGCTGAGTCTTAGATGCTAAATAGATCATTCAACATTGCTCATGCATTGCTTTCTAGAATTGATAGAGAATTCCAAATTTCCAATAAATCTTTGTTATTTTTTTTTTCTCCGTCATTTAGCCTAAAAGTGCCTCCAGCCATGGTAATTTAAAAAAAGATAAATCTAAATCTGTGCCACTTTATTTTCATATGAAGCTCATGTTTATTCAAAAGATAAATAAAGTTTAGTTTAAAATCAATCCAGGCTATTTCTTCCTAAGTAGGCCTACCATTATTCAATTCCCTATGGACATGTTGAATTTCCCAACACTGTAAGTATTTATTCTTCTAGAATATATCTGTAATTATACGAAAGAAAGAGGTCTTGTATGTTCAAATCAATGTAGAGCAGATAATCACATGCAGCATTTATCCCTATTTGCCAGAATAACAATGCTACCTTCAATTGCCAGAATTCAAATTGTTTAAATAAACCCATGCTTCACCTCTCTGTATGCTTAGCATTCTCAAATATTCATTTTCAGATATGGAAGTGAAGCAAATCAACAAACGTGCCTCTGGCCAGGCTTTTGAGCTGATCCTGAAACCACCATCTCCTATCTCAGAAGCCCCACGAACTTTAGCTTCCCCGAAGAAGAAAGATCTGTCTCTGGAGGAGATCCAGAAAAAGCTGGAGGCTGCAGAGGAAAGAAGAAAGGTAACTTTTCCCATAGGTTTTTAAATTCTTCCCTCTTTTTTCCCTCTCTTCCCCCTCTCTTCCTCCTCCCCTCACCACCCACACATCCTAGCAGAAGTTCCAGGGGTCAACTATATGTGAATTTGCAACATCCCAACACATGTAAATCTTCCAGAGACATAGAGCCAGGCTATATTTCAAGTAAATATTGCTTTTAAACTACTTAGAACCAAAGATCTTAGACATTAAAAGAGCTTCAATACCTTAGTGCCCTTCTCCCTCCCTTGGATCCCTTATCATAAAAAATTGCCCTACCTTAGTCCATGGTGCATATCCAAGAAAGCATAGCTTTTGGTAACTTAACTCCAAGGTTTGGAAGTGAGGGATGCAGAAGTGATGATTCCTCCCTCTCAGGGTCTATGTTCCATCCCCAGTGTAGTGCATGATTTTCCTTGAAACTATAGACCATCAGATCCTCCCTCTGAAATATCTCTGCCCAGATGTTGCTCTGCCCACGAAAAGTGCCCTGAGACTGCTCTATCCTCCTCAAGGCCTTATCTAAGCCTTGATGGCATTTTTCTCTCTTTTCCATTGGCCCTTGTTTGTATTAGAGCCCTTTTCTTTTCCAAAATCTGTAATTTTTCACAATTAGATGACTAGGCAGCCAAGGGTATTAAAAAATAGAAGTGCAATCAGAAATCCCAAGGACTCTACACATAAAGATAGATGTCTGAATACATCTGTACTGACCATGTGACTGTTTAAGTTCATCCCACCAAGATGCTCTTGATCCACCCAAATGGAATTATTTTTAGGTAATTCTTTCCTATATTGTATTTTCCACTGAAAATCGTAATGCATTTTAGGGAGCATGTAGTCACTAAGAATATGCTCCATGCACAGTTTTATATGAATGGAAACTGCATTTTTATAATAATCTTTTCTTTTATTAATATGTTGTCTATAAAAAGCCAATACATTCAACACCTTTATATAGAATAGTTACAAAGAAAACAAAAATAGTCTTTCTCCTAAAAACTGATGTCTCTAACAGTCAAAATGGGACAAAGCCAAACATGTGTCTCTTCATGTATGTGTGTGTATAACGTGTGTGTGCACATATGCACACACAAACAAGAAAGACTCAAAGATTAGAAGTCCTCAGATTAAATTTCTTGAACTAGAATATACTTTTTGTTTTGGTCCTTATAGTTGAAAAATCTTCTTATGTCAGAAAAATATATGAAATACAATTTCAATTTTCACCAAAGGGTGAGATTCTTCAAGCATCTGACAAGTATTTCTTAATGTATATGTTTATTATATTTGATCAACTACGGTTATCACAGATGTGGATTTTAAAAGGAGGAAATTGAGCTACTAACCCAAGTCTATGTATAGGAAGTTGCTTTAAAAAATATTTGGCAGGGGTTTTTTTTTGTTATTTATAGCTTTTTTCTCAGTTGTAAAGCAAAATAACTTACAGTTAGCCCATCAAGACTTTTTTGCCAACAGTTATAAGTAACTGAATACAACAGTGAGGTATGTTGCACTCAAGGCAGTTCAAGTTCTCTTACAGGTAAGAGGCAATGGCAGGTCCTAGGCTGTCATATAGAGATGCTGTGACTTGGTTAGAATAGAAAGTCAGTGACTGAGCTGAGATTAAAACTTTGAGATGAAAATTCAACATCATAGCTCAGAATGTTGCTGGTGTTTCTGGGTAATGTAATTAATTTGAAGGATATTATTAAAGGGAAAAGAACAACACAGAGATTATCAAAATTAACTAGGTAGTCTCACAAAACTCCCTGAGTTAGCTAATTATTGATTCTGATAAAATTCCTATACTCTGACAATGATAAAGTATCAACAATTACACATTTATACAATTGAATTGAGCTAGAAATTGGTCGCATGGCTAAAAGACATTTTACAAATATAATTATCCAGCATTTTGACACCAGGAACAATATTCTTTGAAAGCCTTTAGAATCAGTATTCCTTCACACATCTGGTATTACTTGTTACAATTTTCAAGGCAAAAGTCATTATATAGATTATGTCCTGGTAGTAGGGTTTTAATTAGAAGAAAACATAACTAATTAACGGAAAGTACCAACTTAAAAAATCATTAATTGATTTTATTCTATTGGGTTGTGCCAACTTAATTAGTGCTCATTAGAAGAATTATTAATTCTCCTCAAAGAGCCTCCAGCCAGTGCATATATCTCAGTGATTACCTTCGTGAGGACATGCATATAACCAAAACTCAATTCGACTAGCTAAAGCACAAGTGGGTGTGTGACTAAAACATCTAGGAATGGTTACAGCTTCCAAAACAGCTGGATCCAGATCAAGCAATATGGTCAGATAAAACCTTTTTATATTAGCATCCATCTCTTCCTGCATCTAATGGGTTTCAAGCCCCAGAATGTTTAGTTTCCAGTCGTGGCTCCCAATTGATTTTCCTCACAAATTAGCCACTCCAACAGGAAGAAGGTTTTTCTTTTCCAAGAGTTCTAACAAAAGTCTTGAGATTGAGCCTCAGTGTCCTGTCCCGGGTCACACACCCAATCTTGAGCCCATCCTTGTGGCCAAGGGGATGCAGTACTTTGATTAGCCAGCCTGCATCACATGACTTGCAGAGGCAGTGAGGTAAGTCCCTGCGGAGATATGTGGAGGAGTAGAGCCCTAAAAGAAAATTGAGGTGTTGTTATCCAAAGGAGGAGAATGGACTTGGACAAGCAAAATTATGGATATCTACAATTTTTATCTGTAAGGGTTTAGTGTTAGTATAACAATTGGAATAACTATTTAGCTCATACACTAGTGAATCGGTGATTTTCCTAGCCCTGCCAACAGGAAAAAAGACAGTCTCTGCAGCTATGTAGAAGAGTGCTGTCCAACAGAAACATAATGTAAGCCACATATGTGCTTTAAATTGTTCTAGCAGTCACTTTTTAAAAAGTGAAAAGTAACATGAAAGAGCCATATGTGGCTAGTAGCTACTAAGCTGGACATCACAGATACAGATAATTAGACCAGAAAAATGTTAGTCAACCATGGAGGCATTTTAGGCCTAACTTTTTCAAATTGGTACCAGATAATTATTCGGTTTCAACTTTACTATTTTTTTACATGTTTTCTAAGAATAACATTGACAGAGAAACTCCACAAGATACAAAGAAACTTCCATGCTATGATTTCAATCTGTACATGATCAGAACCAACCCAGGTGAAGTTTAGGACTTACTGTTAAGTACCAGGATCTCCTAAATCTCACTCACACTTTCTTACTTGGCTTCCATTGGCTCTGCATTTGCTTGTCAATCCTCATGGTGGGGAGAGAGCTTCTCAGGCCCAATTTTCACCTGTCGGTCTCTCTTCTGGTATTCAACTTCATTATTTTTTTTGTAGCACTAAGCACAATTAGTAAGCATATGCTTATTAGGTCCTGTATTCCCCTCCATTAGATTATAAACTCAATGAAGGTAGGAATTGTGTCTTTTGTTATTAGTCCCTAAGGAATAGTACTACAAATATTTTTAAATGAATAAATAAATGATAATTTTCAGAGCCAAACATTAAAGTAGCAATATGTAACTTGTTTTGACTTTTTATTTCATCTTCAGATCCTAAAACAAAATTATAGTCAATACATTTCCAAAGGATATATTCTGAAGGGCCCTAAATAAACTCTACCATCCACAGAATTCTTGGTCTGAGAAAAATCACTCAATTAACAGATATTTATTAAGCACCTACTATTTAACTGGCACTGTTCTAGCTACCAAAGATGCTTCATCAACCTTATTCCAATTGCGAAGAAATAGCTAATAAATAAGTATATAATACATCAGATGACACCAAATAAAGCAGGGCAAGGGTAATTAGTGCAGAGTGAAAGGCACTATTCGTATGGGGTAATTTTTCTTAAATATGAGAACATTTGGGGGAAAAAAAAGCATAAAGGAAAGGATTAAGCTCTACAGCTGTTCTCCCAGGGTAGAGCATTTGAAGTAAAGAGATTAGCAAGTACAAAGGCCCGGGGGTAGGAGTGTGCTAGGACAGTTTAAGAAATAATACAGAGCTCAGTGTGGCTCTGAAGCAGAAGGACCAAGGGGTGACTAGTAGGAGGAATTGAGGTCAGAAGATAACATTTTAATGACTTGACTTTGACTTCAGCTGAAATGGGAGACCATTGAGATAGATAAAACCATTTCACTACTTTATGTGAATCACAGCATTTTTCAGAAAAATCTGCTTAAATGAGCTGAGCGACTGCAAAAATAAATAGTGTTAGATAAATAGAGAAGACATAAAAGTGTTCTAGACTAAGAGAATGGTTCCAGAACTAAGGATACTCAGAGGCAAGAATACATACATGACATGTATTTTCAGGGCAATGGATAGACCAGTGAATTAGTGGACTTGGGTAGGGAGTTGAAGAGTAGTGAGGTAAGGTTGTGGAGGGCCTTGAATGCCAGATTAGGCATACTCAAACTCTATTACAAGAAACATAAAAAAATCGCCAAAGGCTTTCAAAAATACACAGATGTCCAACGTGACCCAGTGGTCAGCAACATTTTGTCCTGGATCTATTTCCTTTCTCATAGTTACAAGTTTTAAAAGATTATGCCTATCAAGCATACTATTAATATTAATAGTGGTATAATATTAATACAATAGTATTAATAAATTAATATAGTAGTATTAATAAAGTCCTTTTGTCATGGTTATAATCAATGGAATCTACAACTGCCAATTAATATTTTTGATTATCATAAAAAATAAGCATTTTCTCACTGACTTAATTCTAAGTCAATATGAATATAAAATTAGACATAGACATAAAGGCGAAATATGATTTCTGATAAGGCTTTTAAAACATTAAAAAAGCTTATGACCCCCTCTCCCTTCCTTTGGTACCATCGAAATGCCTGCTTCTGGGGGTTTAGGGATCACATATGGGAGCCAGTGACCTAGGCTATGTCGTGGAGGACTTCTGGGTTTTCAGCTGGAGGGCTACCACCAAGTCATCTCCACATGGGCTCAAACTCACTTCACCATAAATATTTTGGCAGTGTCCCCAATTCCTCACTTCATCTGTTGACACTAATGCAGCATTGACCATCTGGTTACTAGGTTGGACAATCCTCCTTTGAACCAGAATTAATGCCCCATTGATTGGTTCATAAAAGAAATTTGTTATACAAGAAATGAGCCTTTTTCCTGCTTTCTCTCCTCTCTGATTATCTCTGGGAATCAGTGTTTGCTGCCATGAGACTGTATTATCTCATGAGGTCAGCTTGAAGCTCATGTTTTGAAATCAAAGTTTCCATACTGCAACTGACCCACATGGGTGAAACAATATAAACATTTGTCATCCATCCATTCAGCCAGCTGGCCAGCCAGCCAGCTGGCCAGCTAGCTGGCCATTTATTCATTCAACAAACGTTTAGCAAGAAACAGCAGAGCTAAGCTAACCATATCCCAGTTGGCCCAGGACAACTCCAGCTTATTCCTGCTTGTTGGATATCATTATTATTTCAATCTCATAAGTGCCCAAGTTTGGACAGTAAATTATATGGTCATCCTAAGCCAAGCATAGTGTTTAAGAGCATCTTTAAATGCACAGTGGGTAAGAACATATGCTTAAAACAATACCTGTGATCCAAGTCTGGTTCTACCACATAATAGCTGTGTGACCTAGGACAAGTCACAAACCTGTCTATGTCTTATTTTACCCATCTATAAAATGAGACCAAAAATAGGATGCTTGTCATGGAGTTAACGTGAGAAACAGAAGTCCTATCCTACATGAAGCACTACATGAAGCACATGACAAGCACTGTGGGACAGTTAGCTATTATTATGCAAAAACACATCTGGTTCCTGCCCACAGAGACCATATAGTCCAGCAAACTCACAATTTTTTAGAATTTTATTTTATTTAAATTCAGTAAAATAACATATAATGTATCATTAGTTTCAGAGGTAGAGTTCAGGGATTCATCAGTTGCATATAACACCCAGTGCTCATTGCATCACACAGCCTTCCTTAATGCCCATTCGCCCAGTTACCCCACCCCCCAGATCCCCAGTTACCCATACTCAGCTCCCCTCCAGCAACCCTCAGTTTGTTTCCTATAGTTAAGATTCTTTTATTGTCTCCCTCTCTGATTTCAAAACTCATAATTTTATAAAGAAAAGAAGTTCATTATTAACAAAGATATTGAAATATTACCATACATTTCATAGATATTTTCAAATATTATAAAATATTTATCAAGTTACAAAGAAGGAGAAACAGTTTGATAGGTACCAAAGTATATAAATAGGTCTGCCCGAAACTACCAGTGGCTTGAAAAAAAATGAGTATTAGGAAAAAATGATGAAAATGTGAGCATTCTAATGACACGGATAACATCTCACCCTAACATAGGGTGAATCACAAAGAGCACTACTCAAACCAGTTCATCGAGATAATTGGCATACTGACAATATTGGCACATATCAACTCCAAAGTCTCTGAATCTCTAAAAGAATGATGCTTATTTTTAACAAAATGGCATAAAGCGGACCATTAGTCTCCGAACTTGGTAAAATTTCATTTTCTGTTTGTTGGCATCGCATAGATGACAATTGAAGTTGCATCCAGGAAAAGAGAAGGTGGTTTGTACAGCCATGGATTATGAGCTAAATTGTTAGATCGTTTGTAGTTCAACATTCGGGAAAGCATCTGCTCCTTGGAGAATGGGACACCTGGTCCACAGAACCCTCATGGGTGCTCTCCCCTCAGTGAAGAGCACCCCCGTGGTTCCATGGTTCTTGTCCTAGGAGTTCACTAAAGTAAACACATTACACGCTTTAGCAGAAGAGCTCATTCTAAAGGCCTTTGGGTTTTAATCGTTTTTAAATGTTTATTATGCTTCTCATTCTTCAATACAAAGTGAATATGACATCCTTTTGTTTTACATGATTATATTCAATTATCTTATTTTAACAAGACATTATTTATGGTTCCAACTGGGTCACTAAAGTTTTTTCATCATTGACAGTAAAGCCAATAATTAAAGACACATCCTCTAACCTAACATTGTAAAGATGCTCAGGTACTAGGGGATCCAGTGTCTGATAAATGGTTCTAGTTAATGGCAAGTAATATACCCAAATGATGAAGGGGGACAATAAAATGAAGGGCTAGAAATGTGTTCACTTCCAAAATAAATGAAACACTAGCACCATCTAAAATATAGTCTTAAATCTCTTATGTGTATGTAAAATAAAGTGAGTTTTATATACCACTTAACTCAAATTTATCTTCCATTTCATTTGTATAGTAATTAAATTCATACTTGGTAATACAAGGAATAGTAATGAACCCCTTTGGAAAATGTTAAACTGTTCCTCAATGTATAATAACTCTTCTCTCTGTCTCATTATTTTTCCCTTCACGTAGGTCTCATGCAATCATTTCAGTGATACTGAGTTCAGTTGAGGAGGTTTATGCATAGAAAAGGTCTTCACCAATTCTCGGTCTCCGTTATTATAATAACAAGGTGGAGAAGGATCCCTAATCTCCCAGAATGTCATGTTGGATGTCTCAGTTCTATAAATAGTTTGTCTTGACGTTTGCATTATATCAGCTGATGATTATCATGCCCTAATTTTCCATTTTAGTGTTTCAGTGATCTTCTATATTAGGTACATACTGTTCAGAGATGGTCCTCCATGGTCAGGCCCTTTTCCCTCAAACAATTTATTTTTAACAACTTTTAGTGAATCCTACCTTTCAAGCCTCCCAGTGGGAGTTCTTTTCTGCTAATCTTCCCAAGCAAGGAATAAAATAAAAATACCTTTTCCACCATGTAGTGAGAACTTTACTCCAGCCAAAATGAAGGGAAATGCTTCCACTTTTGTCTAACACATATTTTTATTTTACATCCTCACATGCACATTATATTTTAGGGCAGTTTTCTGAACTAAATGCTCATTTGTTGAGAAATATTAGAATCATAACCAATTTTCTTCCTTGAGGCTGTAACTGGGAGATAAAGGTGTATTTTTTTTAAGATTTCTTTATTTATTTGAGAGAGAGAGAGCAAGAATGGGAGGGAGAGAGAGAAAGAGAATCGCCAGCAGACTCACCAGTGAGCACAGAGCCTGTTGGGGGGGCTCAATCTCACAACCCTGAGATCACCACATGAGCTGAAACCAAGAGTCAGAGGCTCAACCAACTGAGCCACCCAGGTGCCCCTGGGAGATTAAGGTGTATTTATGAGAGAATCAATTTCTTCTCATGAATAAAGTCAGAGAAGTTGTAAGCAGTGATATCTGGGTGCTAGGCTGTGAAAGAAGGAAAAGGAGCATGATTGTCTTCAGCAGTGGCGTTACGGAGACCTTAAAAGCTGAGTGAGAGACCCCAAGACTGTTAGCTCTGCTGAAGAATGTGTGTAAAAGTTGAGTATTTGTGAGGAGAAACCAAGATAGGGCACCATAAATATTTTCCTCAGTGTGGCATTCTTTCCATAATCAACTTCATGTCATGTATTTTTTTAAATGGACATGAGCCTCAAATATTTGAAACACAGGTAATCATTAGGTCCTAAAAATGGATTAGTTGAGACAATGGTGACTACAGTGTTCCCTCTGGATGACAACAGGCACTAGAGGCAGGAGCAGCCCTGAAGTGGCCTCGCATGGTTTGGCAGGTCTTCGTCATTTAGCAGCTGCCTCACATGCGAATGCTCTGGACTGCCTTCTGTTTCTGTTTCACCCCATTAATTGTGCTAAAGAAATACACTTGACACCTATGCTGGGTAAGCTCATTTAGCCCCAATGGCTGCAAAAGTACTAATGCCATTAACGGAGGCATTTCAAATGCAGCCAAACGCTGCACCCAGTAAGGCAATAGGCCTCTCTCCATTACTGATGATGGGGCCTGTGGGAGTGTTTGTCCCCACAAACCAAGTGTGCCCCACCAAAGAATGACGTTTTGAAAAGGCATGTGCTGCAATAATGCCCTTTTAGACCCCAGGGCTTCCCTTCTCAATTCCATTCGCCTGCTGTCTCCTGGCTGTCTTTTTTTTTTTTTTTTTTAAGATTTTATTTATTTATTTGCTTATTCATGAGAGACACACAGAGAGAGGCAGAGACACAGGCAGAGGGAGAAGCAGGCTCCCTGCAGAAAGCCTGATGCAGGACTCAATCCCAGGACCCCGGGATCATGACCTGAGCCCAAGGGAGACGCTCAACCACTGAGCCACCCAGGTGCCCCTCCTAGCTGTCTTTAGGTCTTTTGCAAAAGAAAATTAAGAATGCAAATATAAACTATAAATTAAAACACAGTTTTAAAAGTGCGACAGTAAATTTGAGCACCTGAAAATTAAGTTACTCAGCTGCCCCTTGATAATGACCCATGGTAACTCTCTCTGTGAGCTGCTACAGTGAGGAACAGCATGTTCCAGGCCCCTTGCCCTCGATCCATCAGAGAGAAACTTTACATACACACACACACACACACACACACACACACACACACACCTTTAGTCCGTCTGTCTCTGTCAAAATTCAGTAGTACTGGAGCTGTAAAGAAGCAAAATCAATGTAGGATGCTTTACCAATAGTCCCACCTAGAGGCGGGAGGATGAACCAGCTAGAAAATACTTTTTCATTGCTTCCCAAGAGGCTCCGTTTGAACTTGAATTTATTCTGTGTTAACACTTTCTTCATCTGGCTCTGATGCTTCTGCTCTAATCACTAAGTAACCACAGGGTTTTAAAGATGACCTAGATGACCTCAGCATGTTCAAGTGGAGGCCAGAACAGAGACTTTCTATTTTCTGTGGCCAAGTGGACATTAACTTTGCACTGCTCACAAGTCTCCAAAGAAAATTTGGCTAAAGAAAGAAAAACAGGCAGGTTGGGGTTGGGGCGGGGAGGTATAGGCGGTGGAATGAACTGAGAAAATGAATTTGACAATTTGATTGGCTAGAGTTGAAAAGCTTACTGCAAAAAACTCAGTGTACAGGTGATCAAAAAATGGGGCAGGGAAAACACTAGAACTTGCCCCAATCTTCCCATATTCTCAGGCTTCAAAGGATGCTGCTATCCAGTGATTAACTGCAGCATTCCGGGTTGCATAAATGCTTAGCAGCAACTTATTCTCAGAAACAAAACCAAAAAGTCCTTCATAGGGATTAAATGCTTCTTCTAAGATGGGGCATCCAAAAATTTCACAGCTGAAATCTCAGCAAACCCCATCTCCCAGCGAACCACATTCTACAGAAAGCTCTAAGCCATGCAGATGAGTACTGAACAGTGCTCAAGCTAGTAGTGTTCATTTGAAAAGAACACTCTCGAATCAGCAGACCACTGTTCCGCCAGGCTGGCATTTGGGTGACTATAAGATGGATTTGTTTTTCTTCCCCAGTCTCAGGAGGCCCAGGTGCTGAAACAATTGGCAGAGAAGAGGGAACATGAACGAGAAGTCCTTCAGAAGGCTTTGGAGGAGAACAACAACTTCAGCAAAATGGCAGAGGAAAAGCTGATCCTGAAAATGGAACAAATTAAAGAAAACCGTGAGGCTAATCTAGCTGCTATTATTGAACGTCTGCAGGAAAAGGTAATCCCGACAAAGTGGGCATTAGCACGCATTCACATGCAACACAGCTGGGTGGCTTTCCAGTTCCCCGGGGACCAGAGACTTAGTCAAAACTTGCTTCAGGTGCAGAGACAGCCAACCCCTTGGGCAGGTTCTCCCTTCATAGCATTGACTTCGTGGGTACTGCAACATGGTAGAGGAATGGGGATCCAACACTAGAGCTAGAATCGTGTCAGATTTTTTAGTGGTGAAGGGATTCAGGGAGGCTGATTCATGCTTTTCAAGTACATAAAAGATTTCTGTGCAAACCTTAAGAGCCGATCTATTAGGAAAATATTAAATTGGAAATATGAACCATGCCATACAAATATATAATATTAATAAGTAGTGATAAATATGATAAAACAATATGTTCAATATTTACTATTTAATTTAGATGTAATATTAAATACATAACTATTTGGAAAAATGTGCTTGTCAGAAAAGAACAGAATATCTATGAAAAATGGGAAGCTGATACTCTCCATGTAGGAAAAATCTACTTGGCAAACTAGAGTATGATGATCGCATGGAACCAAAGCAAAGGGGACCCAGTAGAGGATGCTCATTTCCTCAAGTTCTGGTATCCTGGTGCCTTTCTGCTCACCAGCCCTAGCATATACCCACTCCCCTCCATCGGGATGAGCAGTGCTGGAGAGCCTCTGGAAAATGTTCTCTCTTTCCCTTGTGTGGGCTCTACTGCTGTCTATCCACCACCACCACCCAGAAAACTTTCCTTTGAAAATGTATAGTATAGCTATGAATAGTTTAGCTTTGTCTATATCCAGAAATTGGATTAAGCATGAAGAAATATGATTTTTGAGAAACGATGTCTAGGTCCTTTTCTGAGCAGTTGCCTCCTGCGCCAGTAGTGAGTGCTATCACATGTTGGCAATGGAGAGAGAGATAGGACTGTCCCTGTTGTCAGAGCATATAGAGTCTAGACAAGATCAGCCTCCTGTTTTCTAAGTATTTCTTAGGAAGACTCGTGTCCTCTATTAGAATTAGCCCATCTCATCTAAGAATCAGACAGCCCTACTCTGATGTTTGCATCTACTCTGATGACTCTGTTTTTGATCTCATTCTCTGATTACAAATATCAGGCCAGAACCAAAGGAAATCAGGTACAAGACCTAAAAATATATGCCCTTAGTTCCATGGAGATTTTTGTGGGCATCTGAGCTCTTGAGGAATTTGTGAAAGCATCGCTGGGGAAGCATGTGTGGGCTCTGAGACAGCAGTAGGACACTGAGGCTCTCGGATGTGTGTAGAGAAAGTGCTAGATGACCTGGGAAATCCACTTCAAGCCTTGGTCAAAACCTTAAAGTTAAAATGTAATTCACTTATATAGGCTAGTGCTTCCATACTCTCAGAACATTGTGTTTCATCTAAGTGCATCAGGTCACAATTTGAAGGTGGCACTTCGGCTCTCTGCATGTTACACACGGTGGTACCATAGGAAGTGCTTTGCTGAGATGCAGGAGAGCAAAGGTCCACTGGCTAAAACTTATGCCCCTCACCTTGAACCATTCAGTCTTCCTCCATTTGCCCTCCGTTCACACATTTCTGCCCAACCAAGGAGATTCTTGCTGACTGGTACTGGTACCATGGACAGCAGAAGACCACCATGTCTTCTGTTCTTGATAATTATGACTCAATCATCTCATATCCTTGGCTCTTAAAAATTAAATCGAGTGGAGCTTCTAGGAATGGGGCGTGCTGGTTATATTTCAGGATTTTCAATTACGCCTTAGTATCGAGTACAAGATTTCTATCATTGACAATAAGGACCATTATTGGTTTTGAAATTACACACAGGTAAATATAGAGCACGTCCCTCTTGATTTCAATTATAAAATGGTACATAAAATTTGCATGTTTTAAGTAGTATTTCCAGAAGTGTTGGATTTTAGTAAGCAATTTCTTTTTTACTGTGTGTTTCTTTTCACTCCCTCCCTGCCCAGCACCTTGTTGCCTTCTTCCCCATTCTCACCCAGATTTAATCTCCACCCCCTTTCAGACACACATGCATACAGACATGCAATTTGTCCTAGAAATAATCAACCTGTGGACAGTTTAGCCTTCCTGACATGAAGCTGCAGAATCTCCACAAGTGGGACCCAGGCACCTACATTTTTTAAAAACTCTCCAGATGACTCCAGGTTTGACTAGGGGTTTATAGCCCATTCTGACTTAAATCTCAGCTGACAGTATTCTATCTCCTGCTGAATAATGCAGCCCAGATCATTTTTAAGACCACATTTCCCCTGGTATTTCATAGCCACAGAGACGTTTTTCAAATCTAATGGGATCTTTGGCCAGAGTTAGCCAAGATCTATTACCTTCTCCATAAAGTAGAGAGATTCCTTGGGGATACCAAATTTACTTCCATTACTTCCTACGTTTTCTTTTTCCTAAAATAAGACAAAGTAAGTTTCTTATTATGACCAATATCTAGCCTTTTGTCTGAATGAAATTACTACAATGAGATTAAAATTTTAAAAAGAATCAATAATAATAGTAATGTTGAAAATACATGAAATTGCTAATACACATAAGCTGTTCTGGAATCTGATGCATCAAAAGATGATTACCACTGAAAATGAGATCTATTAATGAGTTAGTTATTCACTGAGTATTTATGGAGTACTGACTATGTGCTTAGAAACCTGGAAGGAGATGTAATATCAAAGAGCATTTACTAACCATCTCTTTCCCCATGCAGACAATATAAAGCCCAGCAAAAAAGAACAGTGGCAAAAATTAGAGAATAAGTTAACATATATTATGGACCAATATAGATAGTAAACACAAAAGCACTGGAAAATGTTAGTAAAAATAAATCCACATCAAGGCTAAGACACAAACTTTCCACCATTTTGACAGGCCTCACTAACCCTATCAATTAGCCAGAGACGTGATACAATTTCATGTGAGCTTTTGCCAGCACTCTGCCTCCATCTGCTCCCCGTGCCCCTCTTGTACTCAAGTAGGAGAACAGAGCATCCAAGCAGAGCATGTCTTCCCATGAAGTCCATGGTTTTTTTTAGTGTCATTCACAGATAAATTCCCACAAACTTCTTGGAAACCCAGCCATGTTAGCTCAAAGTCCCTAGCTAAAACCAAAAGCCTAAAGCAAAAACAATCTCAGTATGTTCAGTATGTTTACAACATACTGAAGTGTTCTTTAAACTAAGAGATTTTTTTAAAGATTTTATTTACTTATTCATGAGAGACAGAGAGAGGCAGAGACATAGGCAGAGGGAGAAGCTGGCTCCCTGAGGGAAGCCTGATGCAGACTCAACCCCTGGACCCCGGAATCACACCCTGAGCCGAAGGCAGACGCTCAAATACTGAGGCACCAAGGTGTCCCTAAACTAAGAGATTTTGATGTGATTGTCTGGGGTGGAATCCAGAGATCAGTATTACTTTTAATATTTGCCAGTAGGTGCTAATATTTAGCAGGAATTGAGAACCACTGAGCTAAAGACTTCTTAAATATGCTTTGTTATGTTGTCACAAATTATATTTAAATATTTTTTATCTCTGTGCTATAAAACTGTCCCTTTTTCCTTCAAAAACGAGGGTTACACTCTTTTTTTCAACATCTGTTTTCATAGCATCTCATATCAACACTCCAGCTTATTATATAGAAAAGAATCAAATGTGGAGAAAGGTGTAGAAAAAGGAATGTCTATGCCACAAAGAGCTACACTAGACTGATCTGTTTATGTCACTCAAATTGAAATTACACATACCCAACAGTCTTCAAATTGAGTGACATAAATAGTCATGCCCAGGACTCAAAAGTGTAGTTTGTGGACTATGATTGACACTCTGGTGAAGTTTACAATGTTCCTATTCTTGGCATAGTATAATAGAAACAGACACTGAGACAGAGATGGAGACAGAAAGAAAAGTACCTGTTCCTCCATGCAGAAAGGATTAAAGAGACACTTTCTTCCTCCCTGAATGTGTCCTTCCTCTCCTAACACTCAACAGTATCCTGTAGAAAATTCACTCCCTGGCACATCAGAAACCCTGAGTAGCAACAGCTGTTCATCAAACTCAACCAGGATCTGTAGTGGATAATTCTGAAAAATCAGCTAAAGCAGATATAATCATTTTAACAATAATACATACATTCATTAAACAAAAAACTTTAACATCAAACATTTAAATGTACAGCCAGTTACCAATCTTTTGATATAGGCCAAGACCTTTTTGAGAAATGAATCAGTCCTTGTCCCCCCCCCGCACTTTCCACCTATATCATATTAGCCATGATGTACAGTATCAATTTCTGTAAAATTGGATGAGGACTAAAGATATCTGCAAAATCATATGGATATATATAAGATCTTAACAACTTTTCTTTTTTTCAGTTTCCCCTGGCTTTTGTAGTTGATCCAATATCTGATCATAATACCCTTTCTCGAGTATTTCCAAAGCTTTCCCTCCACCCTGACAATTTTCTATTACTGTAATATTTAATTAAATTATGTGATTAAATTTTCAACTAGCTAGTCAAACAGGCTGGAAATATCATTGACCACAAGCAATATGTAATTCAACTAGGGAAAGGGAAAAGTATGTGGAAATAAAAAGAAAGAGCCTATAGCTTCACAAGCAACCCAACATTTAGGAGATACTAGAATGATGGGGGGGGATGGAGATTGTTGGCTATCCTAGCAGGTCAATTAAAAGGACTTCTACTCTTATAGAAGTTGAATTCTTATTGAATTATCCACTTAATTCAATGGTGTCACATCTTCTTGCTTTTATAGCTCTATCACTAGCCACTGCTAAGACTGCCCAGACCATAATATTGTAACAAAGACCAAAGGAACTTTCCATAGTGTTCAGGAGTGAGAGAACCAAAAAAACGCAGGCAACCTTGACAGCTACTTTACCTAGCCAATCACAAAGGACAGTACTTAGGAAATAAGAGACATTGCTTTAGTATAATTGATAATTTCACCTCTGATACAGAAAAGTTGGAGTGAAAACACTGTAGCCATTACTTCAGTGATTATCACATCACATAATATGATATAGCTTAAAATAATAAAAATAATTTGAGGGACTAGGATTCTGTGATTCTTTTCCTAAGGCACAATTTTGATGTTGTATAACTCTTTAGATAGAGATCTCAACCATTATTAATTTTCATCTATTATCAATTTTTATTCTCTTATCTGATTTTTATTTGTTTGGGGGGGGGGTCATTCTCATTCATGAGTGCCATTTACGTAACTATTTACCATTGAGCTTGTCTCATGAATGAATAATGAAAGGAAAAGAGGAGTTAAAACTAGCCCTTACTGATAGCTCCTTGTGGGCCAGCCATTTTGCCTGTACTAATGTATTTAATCCAAACAATAACCCTGTAAGGAGATACTGTTATTGTCCTAATTTCACATCTAAGGAACTTTGTCTTTAGAGAGGTTAAGCCATTTGGTCAAGATCACAAAGCCAAGTAGACCACAGAGTCTGGATTTGAAGCTGTGCCTTTTTGATTCTCACCCTTTATACTAAGCTAAAGCTACAATTCCTTGCCAATCTTCAAGCACTGCTCGGTAAGCAGGCTTGGCAGTACCATTGGAAGTTTTTATTCCAGTGACCACTGTCATCTTGATATATGACAATGTGCCTTCCTGGCACCAACAGCTCACTCCTGACCCCTCTTTTGTTTTGCAAGTGCATTGTCATTTGTAAAAAGAATTCTTGATGATATTGATTGACCTCATCTTGCATTTGAAATAGACTCATGTAGCAGAATTTCATATGGCACTGATACTCTAGGTCATCTGATTCAAGTCCCTGGTTTGTGTTTGATACCTAACAAGGCAAAGGAGACATTAAAAGGTAAAGAAAAAAAAAGAACACCTCATATTCCTTGGCTTTGACCCAGAAATCTCTCTAATCACATTTTCTTAGGGAATCAGAATTTTTCCTAAAACCACCTTTCATACACTTTTGCATATCAAGGGAATAGTTGCATGCAATGCTAAAATATGATTTATTACACCTCCCTTATATTGATGGAAGGAAGGAGGGAAATTGCAGAGAACTTCGTGAATATAGATATGCTTCAGACTGTCTCGCCATGTGTCTGACAGCGCCTGATGAATAGTTGAAGCTCAATAATGAAATGAATGTTACCAGAGACTGGCCTTGACTGTTTGATGAGCTTTCTCAGAGTATCACAACTACCTTAGTAACTTCTGACAACTGCAATTTCCTAATTTAAAAAAAGAAAAAGACTATGTTGAAAACCACACGCCTTCTGCATGTCTGCCCTTTGATTCTCCCATGTTCATATCATAAAGTCAAATTGCAATTTCATGGTTATATATTTGGTGATTTGATGATTGCAAAGTTTTCCAAATAATAGATTTACCAAAATACCTGAAATAACAATATTTTTCCTAAAAAGTCAGAATGTATTTAATTTCCCTTTTTTATGTTTATTTCAAGCTCACGGATCTATTTGTTCTTTTCTGTAGCAAAACCCATTTCCTTACGACTAATTTTGAGTTTAATAAGAAATGTGCTCCAGAGCAGCCCAATAATACTAATTATAATTCTCCCTATTATATTATCAATTTGAATTTGTATCAATCTTTAGACGTAGATCTCTGTTATTTTGTTCTAGTAAACTGATGGCCTGGGCTTTTTCCTAATTTTTGTCAGAGCTCAGCTCTCACTAATTAGTTTCTTTGTGAGAAAGATTTTGCTGCATCTTTTTCCTCATAATGGCAGGACAAAAAGAAGGCAGAGCCAGCTATAGCCACACTACTTTCGCTGTGACATTTCTAAATGGGACACATATAACTTCCCTATATGTCTTTATCCCCTTCTTGACATGGCTTTTAAACATACATGAAAAGCTCTTTCAAACCAATTAAATAAAATTGCATTTAAACTCTCTAGAGTCAACTTCCTGCTTAACTCCAATTCTATCTTTCAAGGAAGTATATAAGATGTTATATGCCTTTTTTCTCCCAGCACCTACATTTGAAAAGACACATTTTCCATGCAACTATTAAATTTTCTCTTTCCACTAACATTGAGCTTACATAGCCGTGGTTAGCAGAGTGGGCTGTAGAACCAGGCTCCCTGACATGGGGTCCCAGCTCTGCCGCTTGTTAGCTCTGTGATCCTGGGCAAGTGACGTATGCTTTCTGTGCCTCCCATCTGTCAAATGGGAACCAGCATTACGCCTCTACCATGGGACTGTTGTGAGGAGAAAGGGAATTTAACAGGTAAAAATCTGTATTCATGCAGAACTGATCACATGTTAGGTGCCTAATCAATGTTCAGCATTATGAAGAACACAGTAAACAAAGACTCATTGAGATTAAGAGTTTGATGATAAGATTTACTTTATAGCTGGTCAAGGTCTTTGCCCCTGAACTAAGGGAATCCACAAGAAATTTCTGGAGTTATAGGAGGAAAAAATAGCTGTGTAAATAAGATACTAAGTAGAAAAGTAATACTAATAATCATCAGCATTTTGAAATTTCAATTCAAGAAGCAATTATTTAGTACCTATGGTATGCAAGACAATGGGCATATAGTCATTTAGTACAGAACCATGTACATCTACCTTTCCTCTCAGTTCCCTCCACAGAAAGTTCAGTTCCCAAACCAATCTTAGTGCCTCAGTTCCTCAGGTAAATAAACACCCACCAATCACGGGCTTAGTGCAAAACACTCTACTATGCCCAGCAAGTGTAACTAAAGTGAAAAAATGTAGTCCTGCCCCTGAGTGAGTTTATATATAAGCATCTACTTAATATAGAAGATGAGACAAAAACAGAAATGCCCAGAGCAGAAGTTAAAAAAAAAGGGCTGCCACCTATTTGCCACATAAGCAAAGATTTGTGCAGGTGTTCAAATGGAAAGTAAGGTTAATTTTATTTTGTGGTCTCCTAAAAATCTTCATGGAGGAAGATGTAACAACCACATGCTTTAAAGAGTAAGTTATGATCCTGACAAAATAGAGACAAAAGACTAGGAATCTCAAGCATTAAAAATTGCATGAAAAGACAATTTCATTATATGGAAACATCAAGTATGTGTGTGTTAGAGAAGAATGGAGGGTAAGGCTAGAAAGGTCATTTGGAGTCAAGTTTTGAAAGGCCCTGACTACCAGGGCAAGCATTTAGGAGGCATACAAAAAGTCATCTTCCTGCATCTAGTCCTCTCAGAGTGTCCACTGGCAATTATAAAGCCCTTAAGGGACACCTGGGTGGCTCAGTGGTTGAGCATCAGCCGTTGGCTCAGGCCATGATCCCAGGGTCCTGGGATCGAGTCTCACATCAGGTTCCCCTCGGGGAGCCTGCTTCTCCTTCGGCCTATGTCTCTGCCTCTCTCTTTGTGTCTCTCATGAATAAATGAATAAAATCTTTTTTTAAAAAAAAAAGCCCTTAAAATATTCTGGAGGAGGAAAAACACCATTAAAATGAGAGGGCAAACAACAATGTGATATTTTAGTGCTATTTCCTAGATTTCTACAGTAGCCGTCATATTGAAAATTCTCTGAATCATATGATCTCTTGATCATAGTTTTGATCAAATGCAGCATTAAGGTTTTTTTAGACTCTGTAAGGCTTACAAGATCCTCTGTAACGTAACACTTCCTGGGTCTCTTGTTGTCATTTCTCGTAAAATGAGAACAGTCCCTAAAGGGAGACACCAAACACCTGGGTGATTTCCAGGGAGAATGTGTATCGTGTACAGGAGTAAGCAGGCCTTCCTGGTTCTCTGCGGAGCAGACAACCAGGCTCTGTGACGTTGCTTCTCCCTTTGGTGTTTTCCAGGAGAGGCATGCTGCGGAGGTGCGCAGGAACAAGGAGCTCCAGGTGGAACTGTCTGGCTGAAGCGATGGAGGGTATGGCACGCCCTACCATTAGGAAATCCCCCTGCCTATATTATAATGGATCATGCGATATCAGTATGGGAAATGTATGACATGGTTTAAAAAGAACTCATTATAAAAAACAAAAAACAGAATCAAAAATTAAAAAAAAAAATTCAATGCGGTCTCTTTGCAGAATGTTTTGCTTGATGTTTAAAAAATACCTTGGATCTTATTTTGTAAATACTTACATTTTTGTTAAAAAATACAAGTATTGCATTATGCAAGTTATTTCATAATCTTACATGTCCTGTAACAGGCTTTTGATGTCGTGTCTTTCCACTCAAATGAATTTGCTAGGTCTGTTCTGTTTGAAGCCCTCATGTTGAACTCCATTCCCTGCCCTTTTCATTCCAACAGAAAAATGAGGTCAGTAGACAGTCTATGGTGCTAGAAACCCACCATTGCCTAATGACCTAGACGGCTTTGTAATCTCTGAATTTGACTAAGACCATACCTAGGGTACAGGTATTATGATTCCACGCAAACCTCCACATTTGTTCACTCATAATCTACTAACTGCCTAGAAACCACAAAACCAGGCTAAGAAAAGAAAAATACACCAATCATAGCATTTACTTCTGCTTCTACTGGATTATGTACTACAAATGTGCTTTGGCGTTAGAAAGGGATGGATGAGAAGACAGATCTGAGATCAGTCTGGGTAGAAGCAGAAAGCTGAACCTTTTAAAACTGCTGAACACAGATCCAAATCCACATGGTTCAAGCAGCCGTGAAATCGCTCTTCATGAAGTGGGCTTAATTCTCTAGTTTAAGTTCTTTTGATGGAATGAATTAATTAATGTGTCAGGTGGCTTATTTGTGGATGCCATGATTGATGATGTTCATTTTAAGCTCTTACCTATAGTACAAGTACATGATGCTACTGAATATTTTTCCACTTGGAAACTGTGAGCTGGTTGTTGCATTAAAACACACGTACAAACAAGATCAAAAACACTGCGGACTTTCACTCAAGCTGGTCTTTCTTCCCCAGTGTGAGGCAATCCTGCCTATTAAAATAAAAAGAAATTACTCCATCTGTGAGGGCTGATACAGCTAAGGGGGGTAGGCAGGGCGTTTGTGCCAACTAAGAATCACCAGACACCCACCATAAGTACCTATCGCAGTTTTGAAGTCGTTTCTCCCCCAAATCCCAACTCCTGAAGGTTGCTGCCTGCATATTTACTCTTCATTAGTGCTATTTTCCTGTATGTCATTGTGAGCAAGCTGTGATTAATAAAGAATTGGAGTTCTGTGAACTAATAAAGGTGCCGTCTGTTCTCTTGCCCCTTCATGGACCCGACCCCGGAGTTCAGATTTTTAAAGGGTGCCCATTGGATTAGCCAATCTCCTAAGCAAAGAGACAATAATTAGTTTGAAGGAAACCAGTGCCCTGCTGATTCACTTCCCTTCTGGAACAGCAGGCGGCATCTCTTTTCTCTCTCCTTCTGACAGGCCAGCACGGCAGGAGAGGTCTTCAATCTGTTCCCCTTAAAAGCATTCAGGACTGAAGGAGATAACCATAGGTTCGGACTAATAATTCGGAGAAAGAGACCCCCTTTCAGAGCACTTGGAAGGTTCCTGGCACACCTCACACTCTCCCATGTGGCCAAAGAACACCTTTGCCAGCCTGTTAAATGTGATTGCCCTGCCATACTGCTGAATCTTGCGCTGCCAATAAGCACACTGCACACATGGACACAGCAGGGTCCTGTCAATGACCCAGATGGATCCTACAGGACCAAAGGAACCACATCCAGTTTTAGCAGAAAATCATAAATAAATGAAACCACACAGACTTATGAGTAAGTACACTGGGCTGTAGTCCATAGAAGCACTAGCCCAGCCAAGTTTGGAGGTGAGGCCACCTGGTCCCTATCTTAAATATCCTTTATTTGTAGGAATCTAACACAGCAATGATCAGTACACATGCTTACAGATGTGAGCTCCATGATCTTCCTTTGGGAAGTCAATTGGAGCTTCTGATTGGCATAAGAAACTCTGCATTTTCATACTGATTTTTATGTAACTTAGTTCATAATTGTTTCTGATAGAACATTATTTGAATGGCTCCCATTGGGCCAGACCCTGTGATTAAGCCCTGGAAACATGAAAATGAATGATCACAAGAAGCTCACAATCTACTTGCTTATTTTTGGCTCAGAACTAGCAAACAGGATATTTTGGTCTGTCCTTGCAGCAAATTAAGGGAGAACATAAAACTTCTGTGAAGCTTTCTGAAATATTAGAAATAGTTGACAAACATTTCACGCTACTTTGTGAGTCCCAAAATTGGAAATACTGACCGATCCAACTGCCTAATCCCAAAGGTGAAGAAGCTAAGACACAGAGAGATGGAAAAGGATAAGTGATTTCGTTCCAGGTCACACAATGCCCACTTATCATGATTTCTCTCCTTATTAATAGCTTATCAGCAGACCATCCTCAAATCTTACCACACCAGTGAGGATATGTTATGTCTTTGAAGCTCCTCTAGACTAGTGGTTCCCAAATTTTGGTGTGCTTCCTAGTCATTTGGAGAGATTTTAATAAGCTTGCTGAGCTCCAACCCCAGAATTTCTGATTCCTGGGGTCTGTGTGGAAGCCTGAGAATATGCGTCTCTATCATGTTCCCAAGTAATACTAACACAACTTATCTGCAACCTCACTTGAGAGACCCCACTATGAAATAGAATCAATACAGATATGTGGATTCTTGGTGATGGCCACAATGGTGATCGTGTTTCAGTCAGGGCATGTTCCATTGGGGTGGGGCTTGAAAAGAAACTCATACTATGTTATTCAAAAAAGTAGAAGTGGAACCCAAAGGAACCCAACAAGAAAAAAAATGAACAACTACATCTTGCAGATTAATAAAACAATAGAAAGAAAACATCTAAGAGACGGATAACGCCAAGGAAACAATCGTCTTGCATCTCTGACACAACGTATTTCACGGAGTCTGGCTTCTTCAGGACTGTGTTTAAATTGTATATATGACTTTGAAATGCATTCTGAAGAAAATTCACGTACTCTCATTGGTTTAACGATTTACCCTGCTCTCCTATTTCTTCTATACTCAAAAATACACAGAACAAATGAAGGTTGACAAATATTTTCTCTGGAGGCAAGCACCAGCCTTTACAACACTTCTGAGGAGAAAACAGAAGTAAAAATGTACTGATAGCCACGCTGCACCACATCCACCCCCGTCCCAGTGAGGGAGAGAACAAGAAGGAGGAGATAAGGCACCCTTGACCTTAGCTACCAAATAATCGATCACCTTTTGTGTTCCCAGCCCTACAAAAGCAATTATCCTTGACTTCTAATCAGGTGCTTTGCTGAAAATTCTTAAGGCAAACACACAGTCCAAAACAAAACTTAAGATTCCCAAGCTCCTCCCCCAAATTACTGCAGAGTCATCTTGGATCCCTCACTGTCCTCACCACCCACCTCCAATCAGTCATCAAATAGTATCAATCTGACCTCCCAATTGTTCTTCATTTCTCGCTTCTTTTCTATTTCCACAATCACTGCCCTACTTTAGGGTTTTTTTTAATTTTTTTTTAATTTTTTTTATTCATTTATGATAGTCATACAGAGAGAGAGAGAGAGAGAGGCGCAGAGACACAGGCAGAGGGAGAAGCAGGCTCCATGCACCGGGAGCCCGACGTGGGATTCGATCCCGGGTCTCCAGGATCGCGCCCTGGGCCAAAGGCTGCGCCACCCAGGGACCCCTACTTTAGGTTTTATTAGATTTTACAGCAACCAACACACATCCTTCGCTCCAATCTGCAGTCTCCTCTACACTCTGTCTCTCTAGTCCTCTACTATCTCTTCCTGCTTCTGGATCAGAATGAAATTTGCACTCCTATGCATGGCATTCAAGTGCCCTACTATCCCCTCAATATCTCAAGAACATTACTCCTCTTAGACACCAGACTATTCACTTTGACAAGAAACTTATGGTTTCTGGAACATGCTACATACTCTGTCTAGAATTATCTTTGCTACAAATTCAAATAGAGATGCTAGATTAGGCTGTGATAAAACCTACAAAACCTCAGTGAGGCTAGTAAATCACAGCGCTTATTTCCTACTCCTGATTCATGTCCGGCATGGGCCACTTGGACTCTCATTTCTCACTCTGCGCTAAAGGCCAAGCAGTTCCATGGTCACGCTGCTGGTCACTACGGAAGAAGAAAAATGGAAGTGGGCAAATCACACACTGGCCCTCCTAAAGCTTCTACCCAGGAGCAGCACACATCATATGTCACTGGCCAAAGCAAGCAATATGTCCACGTTTAACTCCAAATGGGAAGGAAAGTACAATTCTAACATAAGCTCAGAAGGAGGCAAGTCAGAAATATTTAATGAAGAGCACCAGTGACTACCACCCTACTGGTTACCACGCATTCAATCACTCTCCTTCCCACATATAAAGCACACTCACTACTGTCCCTAAGATAAAATCCCCAGGTCCATTTGACCACAGCAGCAAGCTCAATATCCAGGGTCTCTGGGTGATGCACAGTACTCTCTCTGACAGATGTGGATGTGAGCCCTCTTGAACAGAAACAAATTAATTAAGACAAGTTATTTTCCTCAATAAATTCAATATGCAATGATGAAATGGGGATAGGATGATCACAATAAACACCTAAACAGCCTTGTTTTAAAAGGAAATGATAGAGGATACATAGCATTCACTAACAATAGAAATTCTGGCGAGATATTGTGAGGGCTCTCTACCCTTGCGATAAATAGGGAACATTCTTTGCTCCTGTCTCTATTCTGATACCCAGAAAGAAGCTCTCTCATCTATGGTTCTTGGACCATGGCTCTAAATAGATCTGCTTGTCCTTTATTCTCCTTGGCCACATCCACAGGGGCACTGGAGAATATGCCAATGGAATATTGGAATCTGAGCAGTCCTCTCAACCAGCTGGCTACCCTCCATGTGGATCCAAGAGTTGCTAAGTTTTTACTGATCATCATATGGGTCCAGATCCTGGCAAGAAACAGATGATACATCACTATAAATAGGTAGATGGAGAGAAATTAACAAAGATTCTATTGCAGTAGGATAGTATGGACATATTGAAAGAAACCAACTAAGTAAAACACCGAAGGTGTACTAACAGAGAGAAGCCATTTACAACCACCTCCTAAAGACCCAGGAGACAGTTGTTCCTATAGAAAAAGGCTACCTGGGCAGCCCCAGTGGCTCAGCGGTTTAGCGCTGCCTTCTACCCAGGGCCTGATCCTGGAGACCTGGGATAGAGTCCCACGTCAGACTCCCTGCATGGAGCCTGCTTCTCCCTCTGCCTATTTCTCTCTCTCTCTCTCTCTCTCTCTCTCTCTCTCATAAATAAATAAATAAATAAATAAATAAATAAATAAATAAATAAAATTAAAGAAAAAGGCTATCTAATCTGGGGCTATGAGGGGCTATGACCTTCTGAAAAGGAATTTAGCCTCTAACAAATGTAGCCTGTCAAGGAAGGATTGAGGAAACATCTTTCTACTCTCACCCTTCAATCTCTAGCCAAGGCCTCACATTGGCCAAATGCAACCAGAAACCAAAGGGGAAGAGAGCTCAGTCAATACAGTGCATAGATGTCAACCTCTAAGGCTGAGCAAGAAGAAGAAAGGTAGAGAAAGACCGTGGAGGGGCAAACAGAGTGTGGCCACCTGCAGCACAGATCACAGTCTGACTTGGTGGACAGCACTGATGACAGCTAAGATGCCTTCTCACTTATTTGTCATTAGCACTGTTCACTAAATATTTCTGGCTTCCTTTCGGGATTGTACTTCCTGACACTTGGAGTTAGGTAAGGTTGTATGAACTACATTGGTCAGTGGGATGTGAGCAGAAGTAACGTGTGCCCCTGAAAGTGGAAGCTTTAAGAGCAAACTCATGATTCACCAACCTGTTTCCCTCCACTACTACGACCTGGAATAAAGATAAAGGAGAGCACAGCCCCCATCAGTGAGAGACATGTAGCATGAGTGAGATGAACTCTTTTTAAAGTCTTGAATTTTGGAGTTGTTATTCATTAACAAGGACTAGTGGATTGAAACTCTTTTCACCATCACCAGGTCTCTTAGCTAGCCATATCATCTTCAGTCTGAAATTGAATGTTTCAGCAGCTTCTGAGTGGCTTCCATATCTTCAATTCATCTGAACCCTAAATGCCAAGGAAACCAATTAAAGTCATGATATTGGGAAGGAGACGTGATCTAACCAACTGAATTATTTATCTTAGATACTAAAAGGCAAATTGAATGTTTTCATTGGTTTATTATGATGATAACTAGAATCACCTGCATTGTTTTAAAGGGTAAGAGAGCAAAGAAGTAAAAAAAACAAAACAAAAAAAAGAAACAAACAAACAAACAAAAGAAATCTCACAGAGGAAGACATAGACATGGCCAACAAGCACATGAGAAAATGCTCCGCATCACTGGCCATCAGGGAAATACAAATCAAAACCACAATGAGATACCACCTCACAGCAGTGAGAATAGGGAAAATTAACAAGACAGGAAGCCACAAATGTTGGAGAGGATGCGGAGAAAGGGGAGCCCTCTTGCAATGTTGGTGGGAATGTGACCTAGTGCAGCCACTCTGGAAAGCTGTGTGGAGGTTCCTCAAAGAGAGAGTTAAAAATAGACCTGCCCTACGACCCAGCAATTGCACTGCTGGGGATTTACCCCAAAGATACAGATGCAGTGAAATGCTGGGACACCGGCACCCCAATGTTTATAGCAGCAATGTCCACAATAGCCAAACTGTGGAAGGAGCCTCGGTGTCCATCGAAAGATGAATGGATAAAGAAGATGTGGTTTATGTATACAATGGAATATTCCTCAGCCATTAGAAATGACAAATACCCACCATTTGCTTCGACGTGGATGGAACTGGAGGGTATTATGCTGAGTGAAGTAAGTCAGTCGGAGAAGAACAAACATTATATGGTCTCATTCATGTGGGGAATATAAAAAATAGTGAAAGTGAATAAAGGGGAAAGGAGAAAAAATGAATGGGAAATATCAGAAAGGGATACAGAACATGAGAGACTCCTAACTCTGGGAAATGAACTAGGGGTGGTAGAAAGGGAGGTGGGCGGGGGGTGGGGGTAACTGGGTGACGGGCACTGAGGTGGGCATTTGACGGGATGAGCACTGGGTGTTATTCTATATGATGGCAAATTGAACTCCAATAAAAAATATACAAAAAAAAAAAAAAGAGGATTTGGCCTCTAGAATATCCACCATATCCTTGCCCCTTGCTACAAGATAGATTATTGGGAGGTAAGGAAGGAAGATAGAAGAGTTGGATATGACTCAAAAAAAAGGGCGAAGTGATGATTTCCATGATTGTGTGTGCCATTGCACATTAACATGTGATCTAGCTTAGCATCTGTGATATAGCATATAGAACTGAACTGATACATTTATTTAACTTGCCTTCAGGATCTGAGGTAACATATTTATTACAAGTAGGTGTGAAAAGGCTTTCCAGAAGTATCCATGGATTTAAATGAAATGCTAGTACACCTTGTGTCTCCCTTTAATACACAAAAGGATCTACTGAAACCTCAGTCATTGGATTTGGTGTGTTAGGAAATCATAACTTTTAGAGGTAGTTGACAAGTATGCATGTGAAGCTTTTGTATGCTAGAGTTTTCTCTATTTTTAACTCTTTGAGGAACCTCCACACAGTTTTCCAGAGTGGCTGCACCAGTTCACATTCCCACCAACAGTGTAAGAGGGTTCCCTTTTCTCCGCATCCTCTCCAACATTGGTTGTTTCCTGTCTTGTCAATTCTCCCCATTCTCACTGGTGTGAGGTGGTATCTCATCGTGGTTTTGATTTGTATTTCCCTGATGGCAAGTGATGCGGAGCATTTTCTCATGTGCTTGTTGGCCATGTCTATGTTTTCTAGAGGTCAAATCCAAATCCAAGGGTGCCTCTCTACTAACTTTCATGTTAGCCTTAAGCACTCAGGTCTTTGAAGAAAAAAAAATGCTATCCTCTACCCTACTCCAATCCTATTTTTCCCTATTCATCTCAGTCAAGCTTCCAGAAGCTGTTCCTCTCTTTTACTTCCCATGCACCCCTTAGCCTACGACCATCTGCTTTCTGTTCTCACCTCTCCAGTAAAAGTACCTAACGCCCTCTGTGATGTTAAACCAAATAGAAACTCTTAGTCTGGCCAAATACTACTAAGGTCACCCCCAGGTCTTACCTTCTCTAAGAGCCTTCCTTCACACTCCACTAGACTAGCAAGCCACCCTCCCCCATCCCAAAGCACTTGTGCAAAATAGTGTAGTAGGCAAGGGCATGGTCACTGGGGCTAAAGGTTCCTGGCTCTCTGGCCCGGGGCAAGTTGCTTGTTTTCTTTAAATTTCTCACCTATAAGTTTGGGATAATATAATACTAAATGCAAATGGCTGATTGAATCACTGTTCTCAATTTGTTACTCTCCCCATGTGTCCTTGACATTTGCCATGTGACTTGCAGGACCTCCCACTAGAGGAGAGAGAATATGTATTCCTATCCCACTGATGTCGTGTTTGACTATGTGTCATACTTTGGCCAATTGAATAATAATAAATTTGACATGAGTAAATTCTCTAAATGTGCAGAGGCTGGCTAGCTACCTTATACTCCTATAATCTGTCATGAAAATATGTCACAATAAAACTGCTGTAACAACGAGAATGTGGAGACAATCAGCAGACTTAAGTCCAATCAAAAGCCTGGAGCAAGGCCAGCTAACTGAGCCCCTAAAACAGAAAAAAAAATATGCAAGAAAAGTAAATATTTGCTGTTATGAGTCCCTGAGGTTTGAAATGGTTTGTAACACAACATTATTACAAGATGATTAATATAATGTGTGAGAATATTGCTGAGAAGACTAAATGAGCTAATATAAAAGATCATCCACAGCCCCTGGTGCACAGTAAATATCCCAATAATTATTAATTATTAACCTATGTCACACTACATTATAATTTCTGTTTGCTTCGATGTTTTAACCATAAGCTCCTCTAAGATGAAGTTTCTAATTTATTGTTGAATCCCTAGTATTTAGCAAGTATTACACACACACACACACACACATTTCTGGTGAGTTAGTGAATGAACAAAATGAATTAATGAATCCATTGACAAAAATACTTACACAGTACCTGAGCCATTTAATAAATATTAGTTTAAATATTATTTTAAATATTAGTTCCCGTCTCTTTCCTCCTTCTGTAGTTTGATAGTGCCTGTTTGGTTTTAAATTACTTATGTCATATAAAGTACCATTTTAGATAATCAGAAAAACCAACTTCTGTGAAAAATGGAAAACTTTCTTACATCTAAACACAAAGAAAAACAGAATAAAGTCACTTGGGGATAACTCTTTGACCAGAACTTTACCACCAAAAGCTTCAGCTACACACACCATCAAACTAATACTGGTCCCAACAGATCACACCACCTGGGCTGCTGACTCTGCTTGCAGGTCATGCCGTTACAGGCTACTGCTAGTCCAGGTCTCTGAAGCCTCAAGATCCCATTTGTTGCTGAGGAAATGGAGTCTAGATGAACTAAACTATCATCAGAAATGGGAGAGTATCGCATCAGCACAGTTCGTAGGGTCTGGTAATAAACCCCTGGTATTTGTGTCCTGAACACTGGATGTGCTCTGTCTCCTTCAAATCACAAATTCCCTCTGTTCCCAATGTAAACCCCTCTCTCCCCTGAGTACAATTTTTCCTCTGCTGGTGTCTCAAGAAGACATGCTAAATATCAACCTTGCTCTTGTTTGCCATGTCTAGATCATTCCACTTCCTCCCTAAAAACACTGTCTTTTTTTTTAAGATTTTATTTATTTATTCATGAGAGACACATGAGAGAGAGAGAGAGAGACAGAGAGACAGAGAGAGAGAGGCAGAGGGAGAAGCAGACTCCATGCAGGGAGCCCGATGTGGGACTCAATCCCGGGTCTCCAGGGTCACACCCTGAACTGAAGGCGGCGCTAAACCACTGAGCCACCGGGGCTGCCCTAAAACACCCAGTCTTGAAGCTCATGTTACCCTACTATTCAACTTCTTCATTGTTGGCATTCACTACCAACCTCCAGGTGTTGTTGCCTCATTTTTCCATTATTTTTAGTTCTTGAATCACTGTAACTCTCTTCAACTCTACTTCTGTTCTAGTGATTGGCAATTTTAATATTCACACAGTTGAGGCTTCCTCACTCTGCTTGGATTGCTTGGCCTCCCCTCCTCGAGTGATCTTGGTCTCTCAATTTTCCTCATCACTCAGCCTTCTGGTTATTCCCTAGACCTTCTCATTATCAATAATCCAAATCCCACCATTGTCTCCATTCCTTGCATCTCTTTGACCACCACCTGCTGTATCCAGTTGAATCTCTTTAGTACCTTGACTCTTCCCCTTCAACCACACTGGAACTCCAGTCTCTTGACAGTAACTCTTCATGTTCTTTTCCTTCCTTAGTCATCATTTCTCTCCCCCTTACCAGCCTATTTTCCATGGGCAATCCTTGCCATCTCTCTCTTTTTTTTATATCTTTACCCTCCCTGAATGTGTTGTACTTAGTTGGCCAAGCCTGTAACCCCAGATAAATTAACTCTCCATATGGTTCATGCTTGTACCCATGCAGATGAACATAACTGCAGGAATCACACAGCTATTCTGACTGACATTTCTTTAAATTCATGGACATGATCTTCAGTGGAGTCCTTAATTTTTTCTGACAATCACACTTTATTTCTCTGGTCTTATCTTTATTATGTTCTTTTACACTGCCTCAAACCTCCAACATCTCCTCTCCTATGTTCACACTTAGTTGATGACTCTGCTGCCCACTTCACTGAGCAAATGAAGTAATTAGAATATAATATCCATCAACTCCCACCAACGCATCTATCCACCTACCACGCTTATGTTCTGCTTTCCAGTCCATTACTACAGATGAGCTTTCCAAAGCCAAGCCTTCCATTGGTGAACTAGAGTCCATCTCCTCCAACCAACCCAGATACATTGCTCCAAGAAGTCTCCACTCTCCCTCCTATCTCATCATCCTTTTTCTTTCTACAATGTCAGTATACAAACATGTTACTACTTCTTCCATCTTAAAAATTTTTTCTACTCCATTTTCCACCAGCTACTGACATATTTCTCTGCTTCACCTTGCAGAAAATTCCCAAAGCATTTTCCCTGCGCACTATTTCTCCCCCTTTCTTCTCTCATGAGCCTCTTCAAGGAAGCTTTTACTCCCATTCTACTGTACCTACAATGTTCTCGTCAGAACCAACAGGGTGCTAAATAGGGTGAATGACAAAACGCTGGACCCATACAAATCCTGAAAATTTGAAACATCCTGTCCTTTAAATTATCAAGAGAGGTAAAAATAGTTTACCTACAAAGGAATAAAAATCAGATTGCCTCTGACCTCCTGTTGGCAACTCTGAATGCTAAAAGCTAATGGAATTTTTTTTTTTTTGCTAATGGAATATTTTTAAAGTCTTGAGGAAATAATGTAGAATTCTATAATCACCAAATAATCAATCAAATGTGAAGGCAAAATAAAGATATTTTCAGAGATATAAAAACCATAAGAGTCATTGTCCATTCCTGAAAAAAGTACTCAAGGATGTACTCTGCCAATACAAGAAACCAGTAAGATGTATGGATAGTCTGATTATTGTCAACGAATATGCTAGATATCATCTAAAATCATTCCGCATCCTCCTCATTTCCTCTGTGCCATCCCCAGAGACTAGAAACTTGTGAACCACATTTCCTTTGCCAGCAGAGTTCTCGATACTCTATAGATCCTGCCAATGATAAGCACTTATATCAGATTTGGAAGGTGGAAGAGAGGAAGGCATTCTTTTCCCTCTGGAATTAGCAGTGGATGTGTGGGCTTCATCTAAGCATGATCTTCTGTAGCGGTCACATATCCCTGACAATGCCTCATTTCAGGAAACCTGTGACCACGGACATTGGCCCTTCCTGCCATCTCTTGCTTCCTGGGTGGCAGTGGCAAGTTTCTGGCTTTCTGGACAAAACAGCTAAAGGCCTTTTGACTTTCATTCTTGCAGGTCTTCCAAAGTTCAAGTAAACACTGAATTCCCTTAAATCTCTTTCCCTTTGAAAGAACTGGTTCCTGACTGAATTTTGACCAATAATGGCCCTTTTTAAAAGTAATAACAATTTGGAACCTTAAAAAAATGTTATCCAAAAAAGTATTATTCATAAAGTAAAACTGTCTGGAGTTAAAGTTCAAATCAGGTTTCTTCTCAAGCCTGTGATCAGGGTACTCACATCCTATCTTATCACTTAAGAATTCAGCAAACTCGGGCAGCCCAGGTGGTTCAGCGGTTTAGCACCGCCTTCAGCCCAGGGTGTGATCCTGGAGACCCGGGATCGAGTCCCACGTCAAGATCCCTGCATGGAGCCTGCTTCTCCCTCTGCCTGTGTCTCTGCCTCTGTGTGTGTGTGTGTGTCTCTCATGAATAAATAAATAAAATCTTTTTTAAAAAAAAAGAATTCAGCAAATTTAAAAATACATGAAACCTTGCGATGCCTGGGTGGCTCAGCGTTTGAGCATCTGCTGTTGACTCAGGGCGTGATCCTGGAGTCCCAGGATCGAGTCCCACAGGCTCCCTGGGAGGAGCCTGCTTTTCTCTCTGCCTCTGCCTCTCTCTCTCTCTCTCTCTCTCTCAAATAAATAAATAAATAAATAAATAAATAAATAAATAAATAAAAATTTTTTTTAAAAATACATGAAATCTGAAGAAGAATAGATTATTTCTTAAATGTTTACAAAATCTAGAATACTGACAAAGTATTGTGCTAGACTTTTAAATTCTCAAGATCTCCAGAAACTACGATAAATTCTAGGAAGATTTTGCCATGCAGTGAAACTCATTTAGAGTAATATACTCATTAAAAGGCCCATGAATCTCAGTTAGTCTCTGCAAAGAGAACAGCATGCAAGGAAAACTACTGCAAAATGGATATTGCTGTATGTATAAGTTTAAGGTAGATTCTTATTCTATGAATAAGTGCGAAGATATTTTTCATGGAAGCACACCAGGAACAAAGCTTATACAGTTTGAATTGGGAGTCAAATTTTAGGAGTGATACCCAGATTTCAGGGTTTATTTCCTCAATCATTTCAGAATTGAAATATTATGAAATGTAGGTTAAAAATCTAAGTACATCAATAGGCTAGGTCTGTATGTGGCACACACTAAGGAATGCAACACCAAACAGAACAAAAGTAGGGCTTGATTAATGCAACTAAAAACACAGAAGAAACCACAGAATCTGTAGGATTTCACTGCCACAACTTCTGCTCACTATTGCTCTGGCAACTAGCCCTAAGGTTCATTGATTCATTCAGCAAACATTCATTGAGGATCTATTGTGCAGTTTACACAATCTGAGGAAATTATCACATTCGTTTTCAGTCTTTTACTCCCCCTTCTACACACAAACATATGCCCACTCTCTTCACTTATCTTTTACTTGCATCAACCACCCTCAGGAATGTCCTTATTTTACTTCCATTCTTACTGAGTCGTGTTTGCATTTAACTTTTGTGGAGTGGTTCCTGCACATCAGGCTCAGCATATAAGAGAAACTTATCCTCAGCTCTGGGGCCATCCAGATGGTGAACTGGTGAAAAGTCAAATATAGCTCTCTCACGCTCTTGCAGTGGCTGTCGGTTGTCCATTGGATAGTCTTAGTCTTGGCATCTTCCAACATTACTGAACACACATTCCCTGCTCCTTCCCAGGTCCATGGTTTTGGTCATGCTGTTCTCTCTGCTTGCGTGCCTTACCTCCCTGTGCAGCTCAAGCATCCAAAGTCTCCTTTAAGGAACCCATCTTGAACACACCTCCATCCGGTGCCACCTCCCCAAATTTGCTGGCTCGCCTCTCCGTTTCTATGACCCTATGTGGTTGCTTCTTTCAACTGAAATGATTTAACTTTCATCCATTCACTCCACAAATGTTATTAAGGTATTACTAAGTGACACCAATATAAAAATTAATTTATAAAAAAAAAAAAAAGGTATTACTAAGTGCCAAACACGTGGCTGGGTGCTAAACACACAACAGCAACAAGTCGTCAACAACAATTAAGTGTAAATACACATATGCATATATTCATATCACTTAGGAAAATGATGAGCTTCACACTCTGTTAGAATAAAGAGACAGATAAGATAAAGTTGTCCAAAAATTTCTGGTGGTAGCAAATGCCTGGCATATAGTAGGTGCTCAATATCAAACTGAGCAAGACTACACTGGAATTATAAAAGTGTACGTGACAGTTACAGTGGTTTAAATAACATGGTGGAGAGGCAAGGACAGTAAGGAAAGAGGAAGTGTGTGGGGAAGCAGGGAGACAGAGAGGGAGAGAGGTCCTCAGGCACCTCAGCCTGGGACATGTTGCCTTCCCTTTTTCTCTTTCTGGAGGAAATACGTGATCACTTTGGACCACCAGGGGGCAATGTCTGATCACATGTGAGACCAACTCTTGACCCAGGCAATCATTTTATTTCAGGAGGCACTCTCTTCTCCATTTGTTAAGAAACAGAGGACTTGAACATAAAATATTGTTGTTGTTTTACATTAATAATGAAATACGCATACCTAGAAGATAATAAACACTGTCGTTAGATTAAAATGTATTAAAATGGAAGACAAAAAGAGGCGTTTCATATTCATAATTTTATAATTATCCTTATCTAATGGAACAAATCCCCACTTCCTAATCATTTCTAATTTTCATCACTCAACTATAGGTCACAGCAGGTATTAATACTGGGTGGGAAGGAGTTTTCCGGTTTCTCCTCTGCATTTATGCTGTTCAAGCACTTCCAACCGCTGCTTCCTTCATATTGAATAATCTTATTTAGACTCATCATAACTCATTCAGATAGATGAGAGGCAATTATCATTTTTGCTTGGCACATGAGGAAACATGGAAGAGTTCTCGGCTGGTTGGGGCAGAATCAAAAATGGCCACCCAAGTTTGACAGGCTGCCCAGAATTCACTCAACTCACCACCAGCCAGAATGAACAGGCCCCTGGAGCAGTGCCATTTCCTGGCAAAAGTCAACGACCAGGTGCTTTCAAGAGTGTGTTATTTGAGACATCTAGTGATATTATTCCTGTCAGAGCACATCAGGACGTGTATAAAGAGCTTAGAGCCCTTGCTTGGCCCAAACTAAGTTGTTCCCAGAGGCCTCCGCAACATCTTCACTAGGAACCATTCACAGGAGAGGCCAGATACTGTTCCAGGAAATAAAAAGCCATAAATGTTGGAAGAAAATAATCCAGGCTTGGCTACCTGGTTATTCAATCAATGGACGTTCATTAAACAGTACTGCAAGAGTCACTGTGGGCTTAGCAATGCATAAAACATGGTCCTTACCCTAAAGGAACTTAAATCTAATGATGAGAGCATGGCATATATGCGTAACATTTGTTAATAATAATAGAAAACAGACTCTACCCCTATGTGGCAGAGCTCAACAGAGATTGTCAATAAATACTTGTTGATTGCCTCCTAAGTTCCAAACATAAATGAAATACAAGAGTATATATAAAAGGCACTGTACTTGCCTTTGCAGACTTTACTCTCTAGTTGTAAAGAGTATGAGTTATTCTGTGTATTAATTTATTCAATAAATATTGACAGACCACATATAACATACAAAAGATCACGCTAAACAAGAGGGATCTGAATAACCCACAATCACACCCACAAGGAACTCAGTCTGCTGAGGGAAGTGGACCTGTAAACAAACTAATAATTTACTTTCAATGTACTGTGTGAATATAATTATATATATGTATGTTATATATTGCATAGAATTTATATATTAAAATGGAATTATTTTACATTATATTTTACTTTCTAATTTATAGAGTACACATTTTACTTTCTAATTTATACAGTATAGAGATTTGTGTATTTATAAAATATATATATAATTTATGTTATATTTACATTTTATTTTATTATTTTATAATATATTATAATGTATGAAAGTCAAATTATTGGGCAGCCTGGGTGGCTCAGCGGTTTAGCGCCTCCTTCAGCCCAGGGTGTGATCCTGAAGACTCGGGATCAAGTCCCACGTCAGGCTCCCTGCTTGGAGCTTGCTTCTGCCTGTGTCTCTGTCTCTCTCTCTCTCTCCTTGTGTCTCTCGTGAATAAATAAATAAAATCTTTTTTAAAAAAAAGAAAATTGAATTATTTATGGATAGATAATAGAGATAAATAGAAAGATAATGCATAAAATCAGCATAAGAACTAGAAAAACCATCACAAAATGGTGACATTTAAGGAGAGTTTTGAAGATGTTTTCCAAGTAGACTCATGAGTGAAGACCTTCCAGGTAGAAGGAACTAAGCCTGCAAAAGCACAGAGTCAGGAAATTGTATGATGATTCATTAATGACTGAAACTCAGAGTAAAAGTTGAGCAATGATGAGAGACGAGAATAGTAGAAGGACAGACAGCAGACGGCAAAAGGGAAAGGGATTTTATCTTTCCACAGTGGAAAGTCTTTACAATATCAAAAGAGGAGACTAGGACAATTTCATTTGTGTATTAGAGAAATTATTATAATTGCTGCATAGAGGATGGTTTAGAGTAGAATAAGATTAGAGCCAAGGAAATAATTAGGAGTCTATTTCAGTAATCAAGACAAAGCTAATGAGAGGGCTGGGACAAAGAATGATTTAGGAGGTAGAACCAAGACAACATGATAACCAATAGACATTTGGAATAAGGAATGAGGAGTGTCAGTGATGATGTGTTTCTACTGGGTTTTCTTTATTCTACTGGGCCGTGGTTGGGTGTTCTCAACTCACAGGCTGGTAGGCAGCAATAGGAGAGAAACTATAAGAAAGTGAGTGGGGGGCAGCCCCGGTGGCTCAGCGGTTTAGAGCCACCTTCAGCTTAAAAAAAATAAAGTGAGTGGGAAGAATGAGGGCTAAATAAATAGCTAAAATCTAAATATGTTGAGTCAAAGATACATATGAAACATCTAACGAAGATGACCTATAAATAGTCGAAAGCTAAGGTAGTCAGAGAATTCATCCCGGAAACATTTGCATTAATCTAGATCTAGAAGAATAGGCAGCATTTGTGGAGTGGAGGTGGAAGGGAGGAAAAGAGTTGGGAAGGAAGGACATACCAGGTAATATTCTTAATGAAGTCAAAGAGGTGGGAACAAGGGTAGTATAAGAGACCAACTCGCACAAAGCAAAGGGTAAAAATAAAAGGCAATGTTTCACAGACAGAATGAATCCAAGTTCATGGTGGAGGTGGGGTGAGGAAGAGTATTCTAAGAGTGAGATGCAAATGGTATCTGGACCAGGGTGGCAAAGGGGGGTGAGTAATTTTTCAGGGCAGGGAGAATATAAGATAATGTCCTTTCCTTTAATAAAGTAAAATACAGAAACTCCAAATTTTAGTTCCTAAAGTAGTTTCCTGGTGAAAAGCAGAGATTGACATGGTATTTATTATATTATATTATTTATTTATTATTACAATACTATGTATTTATTACATAGTATTTATTTATTACTGTTTTAAGCACTTTACAAATAATATATTTCATCTTCCTAGCAACCATATTGAGTGGTATCATTATTATTGTCATTTTATGGCCAAGGTAACAGAGGCACAGCGGGGTCCAGTAACTTGATAAAGGTCATACGACTAGTAAGTGGTGGAAAGAAGTCTGGCCCTGCAGCCACATCTCCGATCACTTCACCGCCTTGCTTCCCAAGTACTGTGGCTGCTCGACTCAGTTCCTTCCCTCTGAGTCCACCCACCACCACCACCAGCACTAATTCCAGTGAGAGGTCTGCTCTGCCCCCTTGTAGCACTGACACAAGCCAAAACTTAGAAAAGTTTTCAGTGTTATGAAGGAGAATAAAGTAGAAACGCAGGAAGGGTACTCAGAAAACTGATCTGACTTATGAAACTCAAGTCTCTAATTGTTTTACAGCTAGTTTGCCCCATTTTTCATGATCTCCCCGGAACACTACACTACCCCAAAGGCTGATATTCCTGCATGCCTCTCTGGAGACTCTCACCTTCTAGCCTGTTCCATATGGTTAAATCATCTTCAAAACATGTGATACTGAGCAACTACCTGGACATCTAACTCAAAGAAGATCTTTGTTAGTGGAACTCTTTCCTCATTTCCACTGATTTACCTACAGGGACCACCTGTTCCTCAAGTGATCGACATAACATATGACTTCATTCTACCAGTGAGATTTCCTGTCCATCACCCCCATGTTCTCAACTTTTCCCCTGAAGTGTGTCTCCACTCTCTGAAGCGCAAGAGCATTTCCTAATACACTACATCATTGTGTCCCCATGGGAGGAACTACACATCCGTAAATATGGGAGTATTTCCTTACAAGGTGACAGGTGTTAGACCAGGGAAGGGCCATCAGGCATAGAGAGGAAAGGGCTGGACTTGACAAAACTTGGATGAATGCTTTGCTGTAAGGGTTGAAGGTGAACCCAAAATTTCAAGCCCAGGTAACAGATAACTAATGTATTGAGAATGTCAGGAAAGTTGGTGGGAAGAACTGGTTTGGGGAGTTAAAACAAAGAACGTTTTCTTACCCAAGTTGTATGTGAGGTGAGGGAGCCAGATCCAAGTGTAGATGTCTGATGGCCAACCGGACACCTGAGACTATAGGTTGGTGCCAGAGACATAGATCAGGGCATCATCAGCATAAAGGTGAGAAAAGAAAAGGAACTGATAAATGTTCCAAGATTTTAAGAAGGGAACAGAAAGACTAAGTGGGAAGAACTCATAGCTATAGGGCAAAATGAAGAAAAAGAAGAGGAAACAATATAAATGGCAAAAGAATCATTCAGGAAAGAAGGGGAAAACCAGGGACCACTGTAGCACCACAGAAAACAAGATAAAGATTTCTAAAAAGAGGCTGAATTACTTAAAAATTCTGTGTGACAAGAGAAGCCATAAATAACAGCAGAAAGCAAATAATAGACTAGAAGGACGTGTCTAAACTATATATGGCAAATGAGTTAATATTAATATGAAAAGAATTTGCCATAGGAAAAAAGGCAAAGAATATGAACAGGAATTTCACAGAAATAGAATTAGAAATGGCCAGTTTATATATGAAAAAATACTCATATTCATCAATAATCAAGGAAACAAATTAAAACTGATCAGAAAAGTTGATGGCAGTCATGGTGGCCAGGATGCAGAGTCGGGCTTTTTCATACAAGTGGAAGCATGAATTGCTAAACCTTTTTTTTTTTACAACAATCTAACAATACTTAATAAATTTCAAAATGCACATTCCCCTTGACCAAATGACACCACTTTTGAAAACCTGCCATATAGCAATAAAAGCACCAATATGCTTTAAAATACTTGCATTTGACTATTGGCAGCATCCTCTGGTAGCAGGGGGAGGAAAACTTGAAAAATTGAATCAAGATAAATAAGACAATAATTGAAGAAATGATGGCATATCCATACTATGACATAACAGTAGATCCATTAAAAAGAATATTCCTGGGACGTCTGGGTGGTTGAGCATCTGCCTTCAGCTCGGGGCGTGATCCTGGGGTCCCAGGATCGAGTCCCAAATCGGACTTCCTGCATGGAGCCTGCTTCTCCCTCTGCCTGTGTCTCTGCCTCTGTGTGTGTGTGTGTGTGTGTGTGTGTCTCCCATTAATAAATAAATAAAATCTTCAAAAATAAAAAGAATATTCCTGAAGGAATATGCTATATTTTAAAGCAAAAGGCAAGTTGCAGACTAATGCTTATTGTATGATCCCCTTTCTGTAGAGGATAAAATCAGGGAGATGAACCCATATTCATTCGTGTTAGATGTGTTTGCATAAGCACGAGAAAGAGGCAGCATACACGTGGAAGGGTTAACTCTGGCTACTGCAGTGGGATGGGAATTGGAGGGAAGGGAAATTGATTCACTTTTACTTCACATACTTCTGGATATCATCTGAACTGTTTCTACATCCATATATGTTGTGGCTTTTTTTAATCCAAATAAATGATTGTAATCAAGAAAACTTGAAATCTATTAGAAGCCACATTCTTGGGATGCCTGGGTGGCTCACTGGTTGAGCGTCCACCTTTGGCTCAGGGCGTGATCCCCGGAGTCCGGGGATCGAGTCCCACATCGGGCTCCCCGCAAGGGAGCCTGCTTCTCCCGCTGCCTGTGTCTCTGCCTCCCTCCCTGTGTCTCTCATGAATAAATAAATAAAGAAGAAGAAGAAGAAGAAGAAGAAGAAGAAGAAGAAGAAGAAGAAGAAAGAAGAAGAAGAAGAAGAAGAAGAAGATGGATCGAGTCCCACACCAGGCTCCCTGCATGGAGCCTGCTTCTCCTTCTGCCTGTGTCTCTGCCTCTCTCTCTCTCTCTCTCTCTCTCTCTCTCATAAATAAATAAAATCTTGAAGAAGAAAAAGAAGAAGAAGAAGAAGAAGAAGAAGAAGAAGAAGAAGAAGAAGAAGAAGAAGAAGAAGCCGCCACATTCTTCTGGAATAATGAACATGAAGACAACTCCCCTGAAGATGACAATAAGGAGAACAAATTCTTTAGGAAAACAATTTAGGAAAGGAAGGGTCAGTGGATGAGGCAGACAGCTGGAAGATTCCTCATTTTAAGAAATGCCAAAGGAAAGGGCACCTGGGTGGCTCAGTGGTTGAGCGTCTGCCTCTGACTCAGGCCATGGTCCCGGGGTCCTGGGATCAAGTCCCGCGTGGTGCTCCCTGCCGGGAGCCTGCTTCTCCCTCTGCCTATGTCTCTGCCTCTCTGTGTGTGTCTCATGACTAAATAAATAAAATCTTAAACAAACAAACAAGAAATGCCAAAGGAAGTAATAGATAAGCAGATTCTTACAGAATGTCAACATTTGATATATAGTTTCAGTTTGCATAAAGTTTTTAATTTACAAAAATAAACACATGTGGATTTTTTTTTAATTAAAACACTTTCTTAAAAAAATAAATAAAATAAAACACTTTCTGGTGCATGAGGACCTCACAGAAACCCTGCCCTGTCATTAGTATTGCATCCCCATTTACACATAAGGAAACCGAATCTGATAGAAAAGTGACTTTCCCAAGACCACGTGGCTACTAAGAGGCCCTACTGCTCTGGCTACCGGCTCGCCTGCAACAGTCCCCTGTGTTTCGTTCTACAAAAGCCCCGAAGTGTGGAGGTTTTTTCTGGACTGCAAGAAAAGCAGGCTGGCTGGCATAAGAAGAGCTCATGTCCTTTGTCAGGTAAAGAATCGATCAGAGCAAAATCAGCTCTGAAGCAAAATCAGCCACAGCTGAAGGCAGCAAGCTGTACCAAGAAGCAGCTGCTGGAAGTTTCCATCCCTGTCTGTCACAAGCTCTCCACAATCTCAAGAAAGTAACTTCACCCGGGTGTCTCAGTTTCCCTCCCTTAATATAGGACACCCTACCTTTCTCCCAAGAAAAAGTGTGCTGCCATCAATTGGGCTTTGTTTGCAACAGCTTTGAACTTGCTGGGAGAAAGTACTACACGGGTTGCCAGGTTCTCCCTCCCTTAGAAGTGGCTCCTCGAGAAGAGGATGGAGACCTTCTGGAAGATGATTTACAGTGTGGCCATCCACCCTGTGGATACCAGTTCTGTTTGGCAAAACTTAGTTTATCTTTCAGAGAAACACATTCATGCTTCAGGGAAACACGTTCTAACAGCCTCAAAACAGCTTCTTTGGAGTCATCGAGGAGCTAAGGAGTAAACACGTGGGTTTGCGTGCATTTTCTGTTCACTGAGCAAGACAGTAAGTTCCTGAAGCCAAAGAACCTGTCCTGTGATTGTCTTTTTTGCTGTCTGCTCTTCTTCCTGCCTTGCTCACTCCTCGAATGTGATGTCTAATACAGGCTCTGCACACAGAGGCTCACTCAGTGCTGGTGGTCACATGCTGGTGAATAATCACAGCCAAAAGATTTCTGGAGAATTCCACAGGGAAAAGGCAATAAGCAGCAGCGACTGTCTCAAACAATGGGGTTGTAACTGATCTATTCCCCCAGCTAGTAGCATGCATTCGGATGGAGATAGCCGGAGCTATACTATCTTGGTGTCCTTTTATTCCTTTTTTTTTAAATTATCACAGGATAAACAGACTGCCTTATACTCTGACCCCCCCTCCATTTACATACATATTCTCTCTCTTTAAAAAAAAAAAAAGATTTTATTTATTTCTTCATGAGAGGCAGAGACACAGGCAGAGACACAGGCAGAGGGAGAAGCAGGCTCCATGCAGGGAGCCCGACGTGGAACTTGATCCCGGATCCCCAGGATCACGCCCTGGGCTAAAGGCAGCACTAAACCTCTGAGCCACCCGGGCTGCCCTTTTTTTTTTTTAAGATTGTATTTATTTAGGCTGATGTGGGACTCGACCCAGAACCCTGAGATCATGACCTATGCTGAAGGCAGACCTTAACCGACTGAGCCTCCCAGGGGCCCCTACATACACATTCTTAAAGGCAATCCAGGAGCTGCTTACACACCTAAAAAATAAACACTCTCATCACTTACTGAGTACAAATCATATATTGTAGTTTAGTTATTTGTGCTTTCTAGTATCTGGGTGGGACCTAAAGTTTTGACTTTTTTTCAAGTCATGGTTACCGCCTTCCAGAAGGTCACAACAGAGTGAGGGAGATAGGCAGTTCAGACTAATACCCTCTGTTTCCACAGTCAGAGCTGAGTGGGCGTCCGCTCTGCGGGAGACACTAGGCCACATGCAATGGGACATGAAAGTGCAGGAAGTAGGGTCTCTGCTGGCAAAGACAGAATGAAGAGTCCCCTCGAGTGGTTTAATTGAGTTTTAAAAGCCTGGTACATTACCTCTGGTCTCTTAATGTGGAAGGCAAGGCAGTAGATGGCATCACGATGAAATGAAAAACATAAAAGGCAATTTTTCCTAATGCCTACCCCCATAATCCTGGATAGGCACCATAAAATAGCAGTGTGGTTGTGAATAGAGCGTGCAGGGCATCGTAAAGTGTGATGGTTCATTTGTGCACATCCTTTACTTTTCAACAAAGCAGTAACTTTCTTTAGATTCTTTATATTAGGAGAGATTGGCAAGAGAGGAAAAAAAGCAAGAAGGGAGGGAGGGAGAAAAGGGGAAGAAGGCAAAGAAGGAAAGAGAAAGAAAAGAAACAAAAAAAATCTATTGTTTTGAAAACTGGATCAATTCTTTAAAGAAAAATAAATCTATTGATTCCCAGGAGAAATAGTCACTGGATCACCCATCTGCTTCTTGTGGAGCTCCAAGGGTTTAGTTCCAAGAAACACAAGCTCCTTGCTTCCGTTAGAGGAGCCCCCGGGTGTCAAACTCATTATTCCTCTCAGTCCTTGAGCTCCTGCCACTGAAGCTGCTTCCCATCCCTAACCGTTGCCTCTCTGGTACCTGGGCCACAGAATCAGGGCCAGGTTTCAGTCTGGAAATCTGATTAAAAAGTGCAGGAGTACGGGACATTAATCCAGTTAGAAATTTACCCACTTTGCAACTAAAAATGGGACAAGAAACCAGATTTTTATCTAGGAGGGAACAGGGAGAGGTTGGTAAAGGGCTACAAACTTTCAGCTATAAGGTGAATAAGGCCTGAGGTCCTAATGTAAAACGTGGTGCCTACAGGAAGGAAGGAAAAGAGGGAGGGAAGGAGGGACAGAGGAAGGGGAGCCATAGAGACCTCTGTGATGCCAGAGACAAAACAGAAGCTGGGGGCAGCCTGGGTGGCTCAGCGGTTTAGTACCACCTTTGGCCCAGGGCATGATCCAGGGGACCTGGGATCGAGTCCCACGTCAGGTTCCCTGTGTGGAACCTGCTTCTCCCTCTGTCTGTGTCTCTGCCTCTCTGTTTCTCATGAATAAATAAATAAAATCTTAAAAAAAAAAAAAAAAGAAACAGAAGCTGGGAAAGACTGGAGCTTCCCTGACACACTCCTGCCAGGTTAGAGAGCCAGAATGTGCCCTTGCATTCAGACTTTGACGAACCAGAGCTGGGCCTAAAGAACAATCTGGAAGTGAGCACAGCAGGCTCTTCAAACAGTTTTTGTAAAAGTGTGGCTGTCACAGGGCCAGGTCACAGGGCGAGGTCACAAGTCCCAGCTCAGGCGGCTGACAGGCAATCCATCAGCCCTTAGCTCTGCCCCTGGGAGCCCTGACACTTTGCACAGCCCCTCCACCTGCCGCCCCCCTCCACACCCCCAGGTGAGACAGGCTCAGTGTTCCTAAAGTTATCACTCCACGGCATGTTGAGCCCGAAGCTAAAGGAGAGGCAGAAGGGAGGAAAAAGCAGAAGGACTCAGGCCTAGGACTGAAATCACTAAGGAAAAACACTGCGGGCCCCACGATTTTATTCTCAGTGTTGAGGCCTTGACAGCCTCCTCCTGCAATATACAGGAACTCCAGGGGGACACAGCTCCAGGAGATGGAAGCACTTCTACTGCCAAAAATGAATCTCTTACCCCTCCAACCCCCTCAGAGCATTTAGGTTTGCAGCTCTGCACCCGAGGCCTAGGAAGATGTCAAAGCTTTGACAAATCGCCCAAGATCACACTTTAGTCTCTGGCCAGAGAGTCCCAGAGTCCATAAACATTCTTTGGTTTCTTTGGAGATATCTGATCTCGAATGATTGGGGGTCCTAATGACAGAAGGGGAAAATCCCAGGGTGCTCTGTGCAGCTGGAAAGTGGCTTCCCGGATAATTGAAGGAGCCGGTGGTCTTCTCCCCGGGGTCCGCGCTCGCCAGGAGGCGCTGTTGTCACTCTCTGCTTCCACCTCCCCGCGGCCTGACTTCATTCTGCTCCCATGGGCCCGAACCCTCCAGTCCTTTAGCAGTCTCATAGGTTTGTTCCATCACCCCCTCGTTTTCCAGAAATCTTCATTTAATCACTTATGACAACGTGAAACAAACACCACCTCACATTAATGTCCCTGCATCTCCGCCAAAGAATATCCCAGGTTCCAACGCTGAGAGGGAACCCCAGCCCCTGCTTGGCCAGGTCACTTGGCAGATGCTAGGACAACTGGAGTGCAAACACCCAAGCATGGAAACAGGATTTACATTCTTACCCCACCTTCTCCTCCTGGGCACTGAGTCATTTCCTCTACTCATCACAGGCGCCCAATTTTCTTCCATTCCCTGAAATTGCTCTTCAGGGTCTCCTCCACCGTGTAACATCCCGTTTACAGCTGTGAATTAGACTTTCTCAGAGGGCTCTCAGCCCAGTGGATCCCAGAGCTCCCCTGAGGAAGGGAAGGGGGCTTCGGGCACCATTCCTGATCTGCCTCTCATCATACCTCAACCTGGACGACCGCACTCGCCAGGCCTTGCCCTCATCCTTGTAATCGTCTTAGGAAGGTCCCCAGACCTCTGGGCAGAAGCACTCCATCACAGAGCTGGGGAGACTAGCTTTGTTTAAAGTGTACCCTGGGTCCCTCGTGAAGTTTCCAGGCAGAAGGATGTCAGGAGAGACCTAAGGAGATGAAAGAGCTGCTGGTAATGAGAGGGTTTCTAAGAGGCTCTCTGTTGCTTGCTTTCTCCCCTTCATTACCATTATTAAGATAACATCCTAGTCGGCTTTCCTGTAACATTCCAGCAATTCACAGGCCACGAACGTCATAAAGATGGAAGAGATGGCAACAGTGCATTTATCTGGTATGTTCCCGTTCCAGTTCCTAGCACTGTAATCTAATTCTTTTTCAGGAAGAAAGCATAGAAGGGAAGGAGAAAAAGGAGGATGAAGAAATGGTGACTTTTTAATAAAAAGTTGGCGTTGGATATACTCTAATTTAAATATACAAACTCTAAGGGCTAGAAAGATCATAAAGATACCTCCTCCAGAGGCCCCTGGGTGGCTCAGTGGTTGAGCCTCTGCCTTCGGCTCAGGTCATGATCCTGGGATCGAGTCCCACATCAGGCTCCCTGCATGGAGCCTGCTCCTCCCTCTGCCTATCTCTCTCTCTCTCTCTCTCTCTCTCATAAATAAATAAATAAAATCTTAAAAAATAAAAAAAGAGAGACCTCCTCCAAGAACATCTCCCGTGTACCAACAGCCCTTCTAACATTTTTCTGCCAAGGGGTCCATATCTTTTGTGTGATTACTACTGAAATGCCCAGAGAAGGTGCCCATTCTGTCCACACTAACACCGTCCAGCGTCTCAGAAGGACACCACCCCCAGGACCTGTCTGGACTGTCCCATGACCATTACAATGCTGTTTTTGGCACACAGCCTGGGTTCCTCTTTCTTTCTTTCATTTTTTTAAGATTTTATTTATTCAGAGGATCACTTTATGCTTAATTTAATACTTATAACACTGGAGGTTATAAGACACAGAGGAGAGAGAGAGGCAGAGACACAGGCAGAGGGAGAAGCAGGCTCCATGCAGGGAGCAAGACGTGGGACTTGATCCCGGGACTCCAGGATCATGCCCTGGGCCAAAGGCAGGCGCTAAATCACTGAGCCACCCAGGGATTCCCCTGGGTTCCTCTTTCTATTTCTTTTCCCCGTGTTCTAAGTCAAATATGAGTGACCGTGGTTTGTTCTTAAATAATTGCAGTGTATTCTAGAGTCAACCACTCTGCCTTTTTTTTTTATTCCTTCTCAACTAAGCTATGCACAAGGCTCCCCTTACATTTCTAATCATAAGTCAATACCTACTTCCTTAAAATAAGAGTAGGCTTGTTATAAGTCCTAAATTAAGCATAAATATAGAGTGATTAGAGTGGTGTCCAATGCATAAAAAGACCTCTCTTGGTACTGGCTATTATTAATAATTTTTATTTGTGTACATTTCTCTTTTAATTCCACGGACACGGGCCTTTTTCAAGGATGGAGCATGTAAGTCTGAAAGCTGGACCTAGCATTCTAAATGCCCTGGCACCTAGAAGACTCTTAGAGAGGGACTGGCCCTCCCTTCTCCATGAGGCATTCCATCCCAAACAGCCCTGCTCTTTCCCACTGGGAGATCACATTGCACACATGGGTCTCATTAGCTTCCCATTATTACCGTGACTACTTTGACATTCTTGTTCTCGTCATTGCTTCGAGAGCTTAATATGTACTTTGAATTATTTTCCTTGAAAGTAAACAAAAACCATCTCCACGTAGGTTTTTTATTGCTTCAAGCCCTTCATGAGTGCTTGCTATTCCTTTAACATCACCTACAAGTTGCGATATACTACTGATTATATTTCTTTTTAGGTTAAAAAAAGTACTGATTGGGTAAATACATGTGTAGGAATTTTTAATTGAAACATATCAGTCAGTAGGCAATTGATGCATTGCCCATTGACTGCAGAGCACAGTTTTTGGAAAACATGACTAATACTTAACAAATATTCATTGATTCCCACCACGTGCAAGTTACTGTGGCAGGTTTCCTTATGTGGAAAAAATGTAATTTTATGGGAAAAGATAGTTTTTAATTGAAAATAAATATGCATAACAGATACTTGGTGTTAAGAATCATCTGAGGTATTTCTGCATCAATCACCAGCGATGGCAGACAATGTGGCATCCCCCACTCTGAGCTCAGCCAAGATGAAGCCCTGGAATCTTCCTCAACATAGCTCCTTAGGCAATCTATATCAATCTGTCAGAATTCATCTGGGCGTTCACTTAGTCAACAGCATTTATTGAGCACTTACTATGTGCCAGGCATTGTGATAGGTGCTAGGTTGTAACAGCAAACACTACAGAATATGGGTTTGTCCTCCTGCAAGGTGTGTGTGATGAGGCTGGCATTCAATACGAAAGATTTTTCCATCCCTGACTTGGACTATTCCTTGCGCTATGACACCTTTTCCCTTAGAAGATATAAGATGAGAGACTCTTCTTGTCTATTAACTCGAGATCATAGTACTTGAACCTCTGAGTAAACAGACTGATAATAAAAGGGTAGATTACACATGAGGAAGAGGGTGTGTCAGTCAAGATGTCTTTAGTTCTAAGTTAACAGAAAATCCAATGTAAATTCACCTTAAGTGGTAATGAAGTTTATTGCCTCATTGTGTCAAAGACTGAGTTGTCCCCTAATATCCCATAGTCATACATCCCCCATTATTACCGTAGCGTTTGGCTACCCAGAATAAAAACTACTTTCCCAGCCTCCTTCACACTAAGTTTTAGCCAAAAAGATATAAGCAGAAGTGTATTTGGCAGTGTCTAAGAATCTTCCCCAAGAGACAGATGGTACATAACACTCTGCCTTCTTCTTCCTTATGCCTTCCTCCTTAGAGCCGCCTGGAAAACAGATGCCATTATCTTGAACCTTAAGGATAGGGTCATATCCTAGAGATAGTGGGCTGATGATCTAGAAGAATCCTGGGTCCCTCCCTGACTCCTCCATAGGATGTGGTCACCACACTAGCCCTGGCCTGCATTCCTTTTACATGAAAAAGAGTTAAGCATCTATCTTGTTTAAATCATTGTTGCTTTAGGAATGCATGACTTTCAACAAAACCTGACCTTAATGACATACTCATGTATTGAGTGGGCTTCAGGGATGGTGTCTCTGGCTCCATTTCCCTGTGATACTTTCGGCCTCTGTTCTTCTCCGTGAGGCAGACTCATCTCGGGCTGGTAAGAATATAGGTGTAGTGGTTCTGGACCTCAGTCTGCACATAACAAAAATCTAAAAAGAGAGGGAAAAAGTAGCTTGCAGAAGTTTTCCCAGAGGGGAGAAAAGAACAAGCCAAGAAATCCTCAACAAACCTCTTCTGTTGTCCGTGGGCCTGAACTGAATCCTGAAACAATCATTTGCAAGTGGACAGGAATACCCTTAGCCCAAACAGAGCCATCCCTAGAACTGGTGATGGGGCCACCTCCCTCTAGATCACATACACGAGCTGGTGGGAAAGGGCTAGAAAGCTAAACAAAAATGAAATTGTGTTAAGAAGGAGGAAGAGTAATGCTCTGGTTGCTTATTAGCACAATAAACCACCCAAACTTGGTGACCTACAAACCATCTTATTTAGTTTACAAGTCTGCATTTTGGCCAAGACTCTGTGGAGCAACTCATCTCTGCCACATATGGCATCAGCTGGAGGAGGGGCACCCTGAAGATCACCAGGGCACTCGACGGCATCTCTGTTTATTTCTATATGGCCCTCTACATCGTCTCTCCCACACAGAGGCTTGCAAGTTGCTGGATTTCTCACATAGCAACACAGGGCTCTAAGGTCCATGTCCTTAGAAAGAGTCGAGGAGTTGCTTTTACTAACTTCACCTGACTTTGCTCACATCTATTTATGCAGGAAGTCACAAAGACCCACCCAGCTTTAAGAGGAGGGAACATAAACTCTGCATCTTGATGGATCCGTGGCAAGATTCTTGAAGAATTATATGAGACTGGAATCATTGTTGCGACTTCTTTGTGGAAAATACCATCCGTCCCAAGGTGAATGGGAAGTTGATAGACCACCAATAACATCCACCACCAGGAGATAAGACATATCTACAGACACCCAGCTGCTTGCTGTGCAAAGTGATAGATGCTTTAAGACCTCGGCTGCAAGCACTACAGCAGCTCAGAAATGCAAGAGATTATATATTTCTGATGACAGGGCAATGCCAAGAAGATGACACCAGTGGTGGGCTGTGAAGAATGGAAAAGCTGAATGGGGAAATGTAAACAAGGGGATGCCGGTGAGACACAAGGTAAGCAAATCCTGAGATGCAAGAAAGTGCACACATGAGGGAACTCCAGAATATGAGACCAGGTAAATAAATCCAGAGGAGCAGGAACCGAAACCACTACTCATGAACGTCTTCTACTAAAAGATTTATAATACTATTTTCCAAGGACTCCCTTTTAAGAACGGTTGAGAACATAATATAAATAACTAAATTGAATGACAGGTAGGCAGGCAGGCAGACAGGCAGAAGCACAGACAGATGAGGTGGGGGGAGTGAGGGAGAGAGACACGAAGCACGCATATAGTGGGTACCCTCTGTTGGAAGCTGCCAGTTTACAGAGTTGACCCAAATGGCTGCTTACGTTGACTGCTGTTGGCATCATGGTACTCACACTGATTTCCTGTAAATGGAAGGATTGATTTTAAACGACCAGCCTGTGTCACATGGAAAATCATCATGTTCCTCAGCAACCTAAGTGAGGAGGTTTGAGGACAGAGGTGACACAGCCCTGCCCAGTAGCTCTGGTCATGCTAAGGACTGAGGGGATCTATATCCCATCCCACCTGTGACCTGGTTTCAATTTTATAAGATTCTGATTTAATTGACCTGGGGCTCAGCATGGTAAAATGGGAAGACCTCTGAGCTGGAAGGGACAAAGCTGGCTCTTATGGCTATATTATGCTAAATTTCCAACTATATAGAAGTAACTGTATGATTTTCTTTTTAATCTCCAATCCAGATGTGTAAGGCTCTGAGTGGAAAACTCTCTGCAGTCTGGAATTTCCAATGGGAAGAGACTTCTTTGTCAGTAGACATCGAGGAATTGGAAGGTAAGTAAACCCAGGCTGGGAACACTCTTTGTGCATCAAATCTACTCTTCCCCAAATTCATCTCTGCCTGTGACAAAACACCTTTAGTCTATAATTTTTACCAAGTCCATAGTACTACCCATTCCAATTGGGTGTTTTTTTTTGGTTTTGGTTTTTTTTTTTTTTTCCGTTCCAATTGTTAATTGAGAAGTTGGCGTGCCTTAAGTCATTTTAGTAGCGTAAGCACACAGGAACATTCCTAGCCCATTGGTACAATCATATCAAGAGTTAAGAAATGCTTTCTAGGGTCACATGAGCCACCAATCAACTGTGAATTTTCCAAAGCTATTTCAGAGATGTCCAAATCATCCCTGAGGGAATCAGAGAAAAAGTTTCAGATCTGTGGGTCCTAACTCCTACTTGGGTGATTTGGAGACCTACAGAAACTGGTGTGTATGAGAACACACCTAAATGTCCACTTAGGAATGAGGCGGGAATCAAGCAGTGCCTTCAGAAAACCGAGCTCGCCATGACCCATGGCTGGACCCAATTCCTAATAGATGTTGTCAATTCTTGACTCACCTAGGCCAGTATGAGCATGTGCCAGGCACCTTCTACAACAGACTGTGAGCTCTGCTGTCCGATGGCAATAAGTGCTGTGGAGAATGAGACTCAAGTATCACCCAGTGGTGCCTGTCTCTTACAGACATTGATTCTGACGGTCTGACCCCACAGTCTTACTGTCCCCCTTCACAGGCAGGGGTTGGATTCCAAAAATTCTTTTTTTTTAATATTTTATGTATTTACTTATTTTAGAAAGAGAGAGAAAGCAGGGGGAATGGCAGAGGGAGAGGGAGAAGCAGGCTCCCTGCTGAGCAGGGAGCTCAATGTGGGGTTGATCCTAGGCCCCAAGGATCATGACTTGACACTTAACCGACTGAGCCACCCAGGTGCCCTCCAGAAACTCTTCTTCCTGGAGACTCCTTTCCCTTCCAGGCAACTATCCTATCTCCTCCCCAACCTTGGAATGACCAGCGTCTGGAAACTACTGCTCTGGTGGCGATTGCCATGCCTCTGCTCTACCCACCTGTCCCAGGTTCCCGCCTTTGTGCATGCCCCAAAGTAGGAACTATTCCATCTCTCGCCTCAGCTCTAGTTCTTTCATTTTGGTTTTTTTGTTGTTGTTGTTGTTTGTTTGTTTTTGGGGGGGTAGGAGGGTGCTTGCGGGGGGATTGTTTTGTTTTTTGCTTTTTATTGTTTTTCCACATTGTCACGATTGTCTTCCTAGAGCTACTGTGTTTCGAATAGTTGGATGCCTGGGTCACATGAGCTGCAAAAACTTGGGCACTTTTTGGTGCCCAAGGGCAGGGCCTGTGCCCCGGGCAGGCACTGCCCCCGAGCCCTGCTGTTCGGGGAGGAGCCCGGGGTTCCCGGTGCGGCTCGCAGATGCAGCGCAGGCAACCCAAGAACCAAAGGGACACGGAGCCGTGCCCAGCAAACAGGTTTCCAGGGAAAAGCTCCCTTGGTGGGAAACGAGGACTATCCACCGATTCACACGCCCTCCTGATTGCACGCATCCTGTCTAGACCCGCAAAGCCCACCTGGACCCTCAAACCCACCACGAGCCCCGGACTACGCTCGCACCTGCGGCCGGTGCCTGCCTCCTGCTCCCCAAGGCCCCACACTAAGTTCAAACCTCATGCAACGGCTCTGGTACAGGTGAGGCCCAGCCCACATAGCCATTTGCCCACAACTGGTTAATGAGCCCGCGATCACTTGTTGTTTCATAGGAAATGAAATTAGCAAAACAACAATTCAAAAAGCAATCCGTTTGGGCTCCCATATCAAGCCTGTCAAAAGAGCAATAGGCCAGGGGGCAAAGAGTATGGCCTTCTGGTCCCACAGACGGGGACTCGTGGCCTGCAAGGGTGAGCTCATCACTGTAGCAGAGAGGCTCAAGCAATGCCCAGCCCAGGAGGTAAGGTGAGCCAGGGGCTGGGTTCTGAGGACCACAGCGTGGCTTGCGAACGGGGCAGGCTTGCATGCAGAAGCGGAGACTCCTTTCCCTCCAGCCTGGCAATTGTTCCCTAACTGATACCACCTCCTTCAAAACCAGCCCTGGTATCCCAGGCTCCATGCATGCATTCCTTACAATATGCCCAAAGCCCTGGTTAACCAATCCCGGAGTGAGTGAGGCTGAGTGGGGAGCTGAGTGACCCCCCCCCACTTCCCCCAAGGATGTAGCAGCAGTGACTCAGCAGCTTCTAGTGCTATGCCTGTCAAAACAGCACTGTCTCATCCCTCTCACAGCAAATGCAAAGGTATCAGCCACTGGCCAGAATCTGCAAGCACAGATGTCACACCCTGCTTCTCCTTGGGTTCCCGGGAGCCCAGATATGGGCCCTCAGATCCCCGCCCCTCCCACTCCACCGGCAGGTTCCAGTTTTCCCAGATGACTCTCAACCAGCTAGGTGCCCTTGGCATCCTAGTCTGGTGAACAGCAATATATAGTTCTGCTCTTATCACCTGAAGCTCAAAAGGGATCATGTCCTCTGGGGTGGTGATGGGGGCAGCTGGCTGTCCATGGAGGTACCAGCTCTGGAGTGATGCTGTCGTGAGGCTCCGGGGAATGGAGCCCACTGCAGTCCATAACTTGATGGTAAGGTGTTGTGATGCATTTGAAGTTAGAATCCCTGGGGGCTAGTCCAGGCTTAGCCATTTACTAGATATATGTTGGGCAAGTCACTAAAACTTTCTCAACTCCAGTCTCCTCATTTGCAAGATGTGGTTTTATTGTCAAGTTGTGCCAATAACCCACAGTTAATTTTTTTAAAAAAACTGCAATTAGAGCATTTCAGTTACAATATTAAGGTAACCTAAGGGCCAATATGCAATAGAGCAAAGCATATGAGCTTTTTAGTAAGGATAAAGATAAGGCCCTTTATCATCCTAGCTTCTGTTTCCTCCTCTATAAAATAGGTAATGGCAGGTCAAGGGGTAGGGAGTCAGGCATTACGACTTGCACTTAGTGCTAATGGCCTTGGGCAAGTCATTCAACTTCACTGTTCAGTGGAACTAATGTTATCTATTTTTGCATGCAATTATGATTTTTATTTTTAAGATTTATTTATTTGAGGGGGGCAGGGGCAGAGGGAAAGGAAGAATCTGAAGCAGACTCTGCACTGAATATGGAGCCTGACTCAGGGCTCCATCTCAGGACCCTGAAATCATGACCTGAGCTGAAGCCAAGCATCAGCCACCTAACTGACCGTACCACCCAGGTGCCCCTGTAATTATGATTTTTAAATGGAATAATGAATGCATGTAAAAGAAATCTTCTTGAGAGATTCCTAGCATATAAGAGACGCTTAACAAAAGGAATAAAATGAAACTACTAGTATTGTTATATGTGAATATGCCTTGTAATTATGTGAAGGGTTATACACATATCAGTTATTAACACACACACCCCCATGCCAAAGGATACAAACACAGTGGAGTGCCTAAAATTATTACCTTAGGAAAGTAAATAAATGAATCTGTGGTCAAAACACAATAATTAAAATAAACATATATATTTTTAAAGATTTTATTTGTTTATTTTAGAAAGAGAGAGAGAGAGCACATGTACATGTGGCAGGGGGGCAGAGAGAGAGAGAGAGAATCACAGTCAGGCTCCATGCTCAGTGCAGAGCCTGATGCAGGGCTCGATCCCACAACCCCAAGATCATGACCTGAGTCAAAACTGTCAATCACTTAACCAACCACCACCCAGGTGCCCCTCAAATAAACATTACAAAACAAATATGCAACAATTATTAATGTGAACGATGCCCCACAGTCCTGTGCAGTACACAGCCTGAACAACCATACCTAGGGACCCTGTATAACTGAATGTAATAATTCATGTGTGCATGAATGTGTGTGCGTGTGTGCGTATACCAAAGCACACATTTTATTAGTAATGGAATAAAGAACCAAGTAAAAAGAGAGGCGCAGGGAGAGAGCAGAGAGAGACTGTACAGAAAGTGACATTTAAACTGGGCCTTGAGTGATGAGTAGAAATCAGCCAGGTGGAACTGAGGGCTAGAAGGGGAGAATGAAAAAGGATATCCAAGTGGAGGAAACAAAATAAGCAAAGTTCAGAAGCACAAGCACAACTATACAGTTTAAGAACTATCATTGCAGGCAGCCCCCGTGGCGCAGTGGTTTAGCGCCACCTGCGGCCTGGGGTGTGATCCTGGATTCCCGGGATCAAGTCCCACGTGGGGCTCCCTGCATGGAGCCGGCTTCTCCCTCTGCCTGTGTCTCTGCCTCTCTCTCTGTGTGTCTCTATGAATAAATAAATAAAATCTTAAAAAAAAATGGAAAGGAAACTTTACATGACAGCAGGTGGCCCAGTGGGTTCAGTGAGTACTGCTTGGCATCATAGAAGCAATGCATGGACCTTGGTGGACCGAGAGTGGGAGGAACTGGCCAATCCAAGGAGGTGGGAAAGTGAAAGGGAATTGGAAACATCCTTTTCATAAAGGGCAGAAGGGCCCAGTCAACTCTTGTGTGTACACCAAACCAAGGAATATAGCCAGGTGTTAAAGGGAAAAGTATGTATATAAAAGATCTCCCAGAAATATTGTTGATTGAAAAAAGCAAGTGACCAAACAAAACACATAGTGTGACCTTCCTTTTTCTAAAGCCAACCCACATATCAACACACAAAACAACGTCCCAGGACCCCTACATGTGCATTTACAAGTATGTGAATACACAGGACATGTTCTCAAATGGATCCTCCATGCACTGATAAGAGCAGTGATCTCTGGGAATGAGTTAAGCTTGAAAAGAGCAGTCCAGGGAAACTTGACTCATTATATCATTCTATTTTTATAAGGAGAACATATTCCTGTCTCATTTGTAATTAAAGATTAATTGTGAGGAGAAATCACAGATTAAAATGGAGCTGGCTTGGAAGACAAACCTGTCCCTCCTTCCCAGTTTCGCTCCCAAGGTGACATGAGGCCATCACCCCCATATGTGTCTTCACCCGACAAATCAGAGATAGAGACCAGACAGGACTAACCCAAGGCCTTCTGCCTCCCAATAAACCAGAGCAGGCAAAAACTACTAATCTCAATAAACACATGAAATAGAGGATTCTTAAGAGTACCATCTCATTCCACACGGGATTGTCTTTGTAACAGTGTGAAATAGTCCTCATTTACTGAGGTTCAGCTGTTGCTGGGCAACCTGGCAGGAAGGATTTTCATTGCAGCGAAAGCTTTACAGCTTTGAAAAAAGGAGTGCGTGACCACACCACCAAGGTAATAAAGAATGAAAAGCCCAAGTGTGCTTTTTTCCCCCCTCATATGTTTTAAGTTCTCTCTCTAGTATCATGGAACTGGAAGGATATTCTGCTAGGAATTGTTCATGGAGAAGTAGGTCTTCCGTAGGGATTTGCACCAAGGGATATAGCAGCATAAATAGCAAGGTAACACTTAATTTTTTGTGCACAACCATCATTAATTCATGTGATACTCCTTACAAATGCCCCTGGTCAACCCAAGAAAACCTGTTGAAGTCACACACGAGAAACTGCCTAGAAGCCAAACCTTGTTGTTAAATTGAATTAAGTGTTTTATGTGTCACTTTTTGAAAAATAAACTGCATGACACATTTACCAGACCAGAAACTGCAGAAATACTTAAGGTTTGGCTCTTCCGCAATTGAGACCAATAGATGTCTTGATTCTACGGGTTTTCCATAGAGGGATTACAAAATGGAATATCTAAAGCAACTATGGGTTATTACAAACAGGGTCGACAAATGCTCTTGGTCACTTTTTCTGTGCTACCCCAGGTAGAGAGGTTATGCCCCATAAGCTCCTGGAAGTGAATCATTACTTTGCAAATTCTATGCTCTGCAGTGATTCAGCACATCACTCATTGCTCTGAAATTGCCAGCAACTGTTGCTTCTCCCTTTCTCCTCCGCACGTTACTTACAACAGTGCGGGACAGAGTAACCCCTCAAACAAGAAGGTATTTTGTGTTTTCCATTTAAGTTACCTTAGTACAAAAAAAAAAAAAAAGTTAACTTAGTACAGAGTTACTATGGGTTTTATAAATAAATACCAAGTTTTAAAAATAAATAAATAAATAAATAAATACCAAGTTTTTTCAATACCCATGAAATACAACACAATACATACAAGCAGGCAAAGACATTTTTCCAGATGATTCACTAATAATCAAAAAAGGCAACAAGTGAAATTTAAATATTCAGAGTTTGAGTTCAGATGCAGAAGAGTTGGGTTCTTCAAAGGCAAGACCCAATTAGCTGAGGAGATTGTGTACCTACGCTCAGTAAAAGTTTTGAACCAACAGTTGAATAATATATGAAAAAAATTCAGGTCAATTTAAGCCACTAGATATGAAGATGTTTGCCAACAGGACTCTTGAGAATTGAGGCAGGCTTCTCCATTCAAGAGTCCACGGAGGTTGTGATCTTCTTTAGTAAATTAGCTGTAAGAACAGCAGGTGTGGTTAAAGAGATAGGAGATACAGAGGCATCCTCTACTCTTACTTTCATTTTAGAGCCCTTTTCTCTAGAGGATAATAATATCTGCAACAGACGAGTAGGTACAAGTCAAGGGGGGAAAAAGTGTGATTGGTATTCCAGGCAAAGAAAGTAAGGTGTGCAAAGATCTGCAAATGGCACAGAAACCACAACCCGGGAAATAACAATATTCCAAGGCAGTGAGGGGCATCTGGGTGGCCCAGTCAGTTAGGTGACCAGCTCTTGGTTTCAGCTCCAGTTTTGATCTCAGGGTTGTGAGATCGAGTCCCATGACAGGCTCCTAGGTCAGCAGGGAGTCTGCTTAAGATTCTCTCCCTCTTCCTCTGCCCCTCCTGCTCGTGCTCTCTCTTGCTCTCTCTTGCTGTCACTAAAATAAATAAATAAATCTTAAATATATGTATTGCAGTGAAATGTAAGCTGCAAGCAAGCAGAGGCTGTGATGGGGTTGGGACTGGATATTCTAGACTTTATCTTGAGAACAATGGAGAGACAATAAAGAGTTTTAAATCAGTAAAAGCTACAATTAGGATTTTTCTTTAAATGTATTATTCAGGAAGTGTTTATTTTATTTATTTATTTATTTTAAAGATTTTATTTATTTATTTATTTATTTATTTATTTATTTATTTATGAGACACAGAGAGAGAGGCAGGCTCCATTCAGTGAGCCTGATACGGGACTCGATCCCAGCACCCCAGGATCACGACCTGAGCCAAAGGGAGACGCTCAACCGATGCTCAACTGCTGAGCCACTCGGGTGCCTGCAAGTGTTTATTTTAAAATTCAAACTGGCTTAGGGACTCCTGGGTGGCTCAGCAGTTGAGCGACTGCCTTTGCTCAGGGCATGATCCTGGAGTCCTGGGATCGAGTCCCGCATCAGGCTCACTGCATGGAGCCTGCTTCTCCCTCTGCCTAAGTCTCTGCCTCTCTCCTTCTGTGTCTCTCATGAATAAATAAATAAAATCTTAAAAAAATAAAATAAAATTCAAAAAAAGAGACAACTATCAACTTCCATAGCTGGATTGGAGTTTTGTTCTGATGACATCAACTTAAACCAGTCCTGCTGGCCATGCTGATGGCCATGAACTAAGCATGGACATACCCAGAATCAATCATTGAGGCAGAGGGATAAAATACTGCTAACTGACCTATAACAGAGTATAAACTTAGAGCACATCCAAAGTACAAAACTACTACACCTTAAAGAAGATGTCCAAAGAAGTAGATCCCTAAAGGAAAATCCAAAGAAAGCAAGATGGGAAGCAGATAGCCCAATCTGATGTTATAACGTGGGAGACATTGTTGATGCCTAATCCACTAGGCATTTCCTCCTCCTTTGTTGCTTTTATAACTCTTCTTTGTTGAGGAATTAAGTGACCTTTTGCTTCATGGACGCCTCTCTAGTTTTTTCTGCAGTGACTGGTTTGGGCACGGAACTGAGTCTCAGCCAATGGGAACTGAGAGAGAATATGCTTTGGGGTCTTTTCCTTGCTAATAAAAAGATATTTACTGAAGCAAACACCGCTTTTCTTCTTCCTTTCATGTTGTCCTGTCTGCATGTGATACCTGCTACCACTGCAGCCATCTCACAGCCACCAGAGGGGACAGCACTGAAATGCTGAGGATGGCATAGCAAAAGCCTGGAAAGCACCTTTGGTGGCATCATTTTGTATCCAAACCAACCCTAGAACTTCTCTGGCTCCAGACTTCCTGCTATGTGAGATAACAACCCTCTTACTGTTTATGCCACTTTTGCTGGGTCATCTCAGAGTTCAAAACGTCTTAACTGGAAAAGTGTGTTTGCTCCATTTGTTCTTTTTCTCTCCTACTCATCCTCATCCTTGTCCTCCTCCTCCTCCTCCCTTTCTTTTCCTCCCTGCCCCCACCTCCTTCTTTATTCAGAGCATGGATAGTTCAATTTCTCAAACTCTGTTCAGGAAAATAGATCAAAAGCTCTTAAGGTCAAAACATCTGGAGAAGTGTGTGGGGGATCCCTTTAGGTTTATCCATGCCAAATCACCACACAAAATTCTACTATGATCCCTTATAAGCTGTGGCTATTTAACAGATAATATATAAAGATAGCCAACCAGAAAATATTTACTAGGCATTTTCTATGTCCAGGATACAATGTGGAAAGCAAAAAAAGAAGAATGAAGAATAAGAAAGAAGAAGAAGAAAAAGAAGAAGAAGAAGAAGAAGAAATCCAAAATCCATTATTATCTGAGCAGGGTAAAGTTAGTTGGTATTTTTTACAGATGTTTTCAATTTAAGATCTTTGGCTATTGTGGTAGCCCTTATATTTCTACTTCAGTCTGCTCCAGACAGGTTCCAACTCATTTGTTAGAAACAGGTTGCCACAGTTTTTACAGAAGACCCCACCTAACCACAGCTTGGTGAGCAGCTCTGAGGACCAGTAGCCTACGAAGAGGCCCAATTTAGAGCTCCGCCACTTCTCCAGAGGCACATCTACAGAATTAGGAACCCAATGGGTTCCTCTATTAATGGGAATTTTAATTTGTGGGTTTTCTTTTCTTTTTTTTATGAATTCGACCTGAGATTTATTTATTTTTTTCATAAACTTTTTTTTATTGGTGTTCAATTTGCTGACATATAGAATAACACCCAGTGCTCATCCCATCAAGTGCCCCCCTCAGTGCCCGTCATCCAGTCACCCCCACCCCCCATCCACCTCCCCTTCCACCACCCCTAGTTCGTTTCCCAGAGTTAGGAGTCCCTCATATTCTGTCTCCCTTTCTGATATTTCCCACTCATTTTTTCTCCTTTCCCCTTTATTCCCTTTCACTATTTTTTACATTCCCCAAATGAATGAGACCATATGTTTGTCCTTCTCCGATTGACTTATTTCACTCAGCATAATACCCTCCCCAGTTCCATCCACATCGAAGCAAATTGTATTGTTGTTTCTAATGACTGAGTAATAGGGAATTTTAATTTGATCCATACAAAAGGAATCAGCAGACCATAGAGGAGTGAAGTTCTAGGAGGAGAAGCATTGGTGTCAGAATTTTAATTGGCATAGAAGAAACTATTCATGCATCTTATTTTCTTAGGTGAGTCATGATCTTGTTGCCTTATACTCCATTGGAGTCATTAAAATGAGTGATATTTATAATCAATATTTATAAAATACTAGTAACTAATCTTTGACACCTATTTAAAATTATAATGAAAAATGTTAGACCCTTATTTTTACATGTTCAAAATTCATGGAGTATATGCAACCAATATTTTGAAGACTGGTGCTCAAATGGAAAAACTATGACTTGAGAGACAAAAGGGGATTTATTGCTGTATAGAGAAACTGATACGCAGAACATCCATCAATAGCACACTAACCATAGAAATCAAAGTGACCTTTATTCAGTGGAGAAAGGTCACACTTGGCAAAGTTTCAAAAGGTGAAGAATGGCTTCTAGAAAGGCATCAGAGACCTTCCAATGCACTATAGTCTCAGTCAGAGTAGAATTTCTATCCTTCCATCCTTCATCCTCTATCTCTCCATGAATGATTGTCCCACTCAAGGCTCCCAAGACATTAGTTGTTATCCTATCATCTTAATAAATTTTTCCCCGTGTCTTGCCACCAAGATGAATACTTATTATTGTCTTAAAAATCAACTCATTTTTTGGGCACCTGGGTGGCTCAGTCGGTTAAGTGTCTGCCTTTGGCTCAAGTCATGATCCCATGGTCCTAGAATTAAGCCCCACATTGGACTCCCTGCTCACTAGGGAGTGTGCTTCTCCCCTCTCTCTTCCTCTCCACTCTGCTCATGCTCTCTCTCTTTCTCTCTCTCTCTCAAATAAACAAAAGCTTTGAAAAAAAAAAGCAACTCATTTTTAAAATTTTAAATTTACATTAAGGAACTAGATTTTAAGGAAAATAGCAGATTTAATGGGTTAATTGTACTTTTCCTAATACGTGATAAAATAATAAAACTTTAAAAATAAAATGTTCCCCATTGTGCAAACTAAACACATTCTGTGCGCCCACTGGTAAAACTACCAGGAAGCATCGTTTTGACTGGAATTGCCAGTGGGCTAAGGCTTTGATCTTCCAAACACTGGTGGACAGAACTGTCTCATTACTAAGGAAGAACTTGAGGCTGTTTCAGCAACCTCAAGGATTTAAATCTGCCTCTGGGCTCAGAGAATGTGTTTGGTTGAGAGAAAGGCCCAAAAGTGACCAAGATGGTCATTTTCTCTCCCTCAACAAAGAGATAAAACGATATTGTTCACTAGCTTCATATAATGTGTTTCATTGGCTACTTTGCCTGGGAAAACAGTGTGTTATAAAACAGTTGGAGTTCTTACAACCAAAGTCAACTGAATTTCAGTGGCACCAGAATAAAGAATGGGAAAATCTCCCAAACATTCCTTTAGCAATATTTGAGTTTGAGTCAATCAATTAAAATAGAAAAAATAAGGGTGCCTGGGTGGCTCAGTCGGTTGAGCTTCCAACTCTTGGTTTCAGCTCCGGTCTTGATCTCAGGGTTGTGAGATTGAGCCCTGCATTGGGCTTCATACTAGGCATGAGGCCTACTTAAAATAAATTATGATAATAATAATTTGCATGTAGCCAGAAGTCTGGCAGTACCTTTAGGCTTTTACAAGTCAAAAAAAGGAGGGAAGAGAGAGGGGGGGAGAAGAAATGAAGGTGGCAAAGAAATGGGAGATGGGAGACATGCTAGATATTAAGACTCTGTGGAAAACTATTAACAAGTATTAAATTGTCATGTATTTATATAGCTATTTCCTTCCAAACTGCTATCATATTCTCTAAATATCTTGCAAAAAAAAAATCTTAGTTCTTTATATATATAGTAATACAAGAAATATGCTATATATTATATATTACATAAGTAACACATGTAATATAATATAAAACCTATAAAATATTTCATATCATATATGATAATTTGGGTTTAGCAACCTAGCAGCTAATACAGAAGAAACCTGATCCAAAAAGCCTTATCAATGCCACGGAAGACCTTGCAACCAGAGAAACCTACATTTCATTCCCAGCTCTAATAAGCTCTATGGCCTTGAGGACACGTCACCAAACCTTCTGGGCCTCAGTTTCCTCCTTTATAAAATAGGAATGACGATAAGTACCCCTTAGTTACAAGCTACAAAAGTCAAGTACAGGCATATCTCAAAGATATTGCCAGTTCAGTTCCAGACCACTGCCAGAAAGCAAGCCAAATGAATTTTTTTTGGATTCCCAGGACATACAAAAGTTATGTTTATAGTATATTGTAGTCTATTAAGTGTGCAATAGCATTATGTCTAAAAAAGCAAGGTAAACACCTTAATTAAAAAATGTTTGATTGCAAAAAAAAATATTTGATTGCTAAAAAAATGTTAACCAACATCTGAACTTTCAGCAAGTTGGAATCTTTTTGCTGGAGAAGGCTCTTGCCTTGATGTTGATGGCTGCAGACTGATCAGGATGGTGGCCGCTGAAAGGTGGGATGCCTGTGGCAATTTCTTAAAATAAGACAACAGTGAAGTTTGCTGCATCATTTGACTCTTCCTTTCACAAACAATTTTTCTGTTGCAATGCTGGGTGATAGCTTTTTACCTATGGTACAACTTCCTTCAAAATTGGAGTCAGTCTTCTCAAACTTTGCCACTGCTTTTATCAAGTTTATTTAATATTATAAATCCTGGGATCCCTGGGTGGCGCAGCGGTTTGGCTCCTGCCTTTGGCCCAGGGCGCGATCCTGGAGACCCGGGATCGAATCCCACGTCAGGCTCCCGGTGCATGGAGCCTGCTTCTCCCTCTGCCTATGTCTCTGCCTCTCTCTCTCTCTCCCTGTGTGACTATCATAAATAAATAAAAATTTAAAAAAAGAATATTCTAACTCCTTTATTGTCCTTTCCACAATTGTCACAGCATCTTCACCAGGAGCAGATTCCATCTCAATAAACCAACTTTCTTTGCTCATCCACAAGAAGCAACTCCTCACCCATTAAATTTTTATCATTAAATTGTAGCAATTCAGTTGCATCTTCAGGTTTCACTTCTAAGCCTAGTTCTTTTGCTATTTCCACCACATCTGTGGTCAGTTTTATCACTGAAATCTTGAACCCCTCAAAATCATCTGTGAGGATTGCGATCAGCTGCTTTCAAACTCCTGTTAATGTTGACATTTTGACTTTTTTCTGTGAATCATGGACATTCTTAATGACCTTTAGAATGGTGAATCCTTTCCAGATATTTTTCATTTGACTTTGCCCAGATCCATCCGAGGAATCACTATCTATGACACTTCTACCTTACAAACTGTATTTCTAAAATAATAATCTGGAAAAAAAAAAAGATGGAATTACTCCTGGATCCATGAGCTGCAGAATGGATGCTGCATTAGAAGGCATGAAAACAACATTAATCTTGTTGTACAACTCCATCAGAGCTCTTGGGTGACCAGGTGTGTTGTCAATGAGCAGTCCTATTTTGGAAGGAATTTTTTTCTGAGTAGTGGGTCTCAACAATGGGATCTAAATTGAAACATGTTATTAACAGATGTGCTGTCATCCACGCTTTCTTGTTCCATTTTTAGAGCATAGGCAGAGAAGATTTAGCATTTGAGGACCTAGAATTTTTGGAATGGTCAAGGAGCATTGGCTTCAATTTCAAGTCCCTGGCTGCATTGGTCCCTAACAATAGAGTCAGCCTGTCCTTTGAAGCTTTGGAGCCAGGAATTGACTCCTCCTCTCCAAATATGAAAGTCCTAGACGGCATCTTCTTCCAATAGAAGGCTGTCCAATCTCCATTGTTAAGTGTAGTTCTTCCATTAATTATCTTAGCTAGATCTTCTGGAAAACTTGCTGCAGCTTCTACACCAACACTTGCTGCCTCCCACCTTGCACTTTTATGTTATGGTGATGGCTGCTTTCCTTAAGCCTCATGAACCAGCCCCTGCTAGCGTCACACTTTTCTTCTACAGCCTCTTCATCCCTCTCACCCTTCTTAGAATTGAAGAGAGTTAGGGCCTTGTTCTGGATTTGGCTTAACGAATTGTTGTGGCTGGTTTGTTCCTCTATCCAGACCACTCAAACTTTCTCCATATCAGCAAGAGGCTGTCTTGCTTCCTTACCATTCCTGTATTCACTGGAGTAGCACTTTTAATTTCCTTCAAGAATTCTTCCTTTGCATTCACAACTTGGCTAACTGTTTTGCACAAGAAATTTGGCTTTCAACCTATCTTGGCTCTTGACATGCCTCCCTCACTAAGCTTAATCATCTCTAGATTCTGATGTAAAGTAAGAGACATGTTTTCCTTTCACTGGAACACTTAGAGGCCATTATAGGCTTATTAATTGGCCTAGTTTCAATACTGTTATGTCTCAGAGAAAAGGGAGGCCAGAGAAAGGGAGAGAGAAACAACCAGTCAGTGGAGCAATCAGAACACACAACAGGTATTGATTAAGTTCACTATCTTATATGGGCACGGTTCATTGCACATCAATTACTAAGGTAACATCACAGATCACCATAACAAATACAATAATAATTTCAAAAGTCTGAAATATTGTGAGAATTACCAAATTGTAATTGTAACACAGAGACACAAAGTGAGCAAATGCTGTTGGAAAAAAGGCACCATAGACTTGTTTGATCTAGGGTTGCCACCAACTTTTGACTTGTGAAAAAAAAAAAAAACAACTACAATGTCTGCAAAGTGCAATTTAAAAAAGAAAAGAAAAATATGATGAGATATGCCTGTATCTAATAGAACATTTGGCATTCAGCAGATGTTTAATAGGAGTCATCACTTAAATGGCTCATATGATGCATAGAATAAAAAATAAAACCAGTTGCTCAGGACCAGCTAGCTAGCAAATAGCTAACCCTCTAACACTAGCAGAACTTCAGTGAAACTCTAGTAAAGAGAGGATGAAGATCCCACCCAATTTCTTTAACAACACTTGGGTTTTGAATCGATCATTGTGAAAAGTGAAATAATTTACACGTGGCCAGGAGTTTGCCAGTGGTTTCAGGCTTCACCATAAGGCATTTGGATTTGGTTTTATACGTGTGTGTGTGTGTGTGTGTGTGTGTGTGTGTGTGTGATGCTATCATTTTAATTTAGTAGTCCCTTGACTAAAAGTATTTCACATCCCTTCACAGATTTGCACAGGTGGCTTCAACATTGACCTTCCTTTTTCTATTTACTTCAGAAATAACTGGACTTCCGGGCTCTGCTTTCCTCTCCCAACATCACTGGAGACTGTGAGCTTTCTCTGGCTGAGAAGCCAAGTGAGTCCATTGAACCAGATTAACATCATTTTAATGGATCAACCAGTGACAAGTGCTAGACTCACTAACTAGGTGGCAGACTTGCCTGCCCAATCTCCTGGGAGGATTTCAGATTTCACGCACACCCAGCCCGTTTGGCTCATCACATCTTTCAGCTCCAGATCTTCTGGGATTCCAGTCAGCAGGCCCGTGTGTCTCATTCTACCTCTGAAACCCCCAGCCACTGATCCATGATGATTTTTCCACACCTCAGCCTGGGGTGTGTCAGTACACAGAGCCAAACGATCTGAACTCTTCCGAACTCATTAAAATACATGTACAACTGGGGTCTGCTAACTCAGCATCCACTACTCTGGCTCCCCACACCCCACTGTCCCCCTCAAACTCACAACCCCAATAGATCCCATTAATAAAGACATGTGTAGCTGTCTCTGGTGGTCTGGAAACAATACAGTCATATTTAATTCCCACTTGCACCTGATTATATTTTCAGTAGAGCAATAGCCTTTGCTGCCTCCCACATTAGCATCCCTCTGAGGCCATAAAAGACGTGACTGGAGGCCAAAGTCACACTTTCCCACAGAGGCCAAAATTGCCATATTTCTCAGAAAGCTGTATATTTTTATCCAGAACTGATTTGAAATGCTTGGAGAAAGAAATTTTTTAAAGTATGATCAGAAAAGTAGAAGCAAAAACAACTAAATGTCCTTTACTTGGTAACAGTACTTCTTGGGAAAGAGATACATTTGGTGGGGGGGAAAAAATCTCTGGGCCTCAGAAGACAGCAGTATGAAAGGAATACATTTTTATTATCAGAGAAGTTAGAAGGCGATGGATGAAACACTTTTAGCCAAGCTTCTGACAAAGAAATACATCACATCAGTCAACCACAAGATTTGAAGGTATGCCAAGCGCTGCTCATGATTAGACAAGCAAAACAGCATCAGGCTCAAGAGCTTGAGTTTTGGAAGAGATGTGGGGTCATTTTTTGGGTTCTTGCTGTGGGCTCTTAATCAGGCTCTCCCACGTCCTAACTGCGGGATGTGGGGTGAGCCACATAGGAACTCAAACCTCAGTCTCTTCCTCTGCAAAATGGGCTAATTATATCTCTTCCAAAGGGCTGCAGTGAGCTGAACTGACAGCTTCGCATTGCATATAGAACAGGTAGGGCAACGAACATTCGTAAGTGCCCATTACGGGATGGACAGTTGTAAAAGAAATGGTCACTGCCCTCGAGAAGCAAACAACTGAGTGACAAAGAAAAGTGCAAATATCTAATTACAATATAATGCAACACCTGCCTCAGTGGAGGTTGGAGGTACTGCTCCAGAAGTGCAGAACAAGGGACATCTTCCTGGTGGAGCCAGGAGGCAGATGCTGACAGTCTCATCCCAGGACCTCTGCACTTCCCTTTTTTTTAAAGATTTTATTTATTTATTTATTTATTTATTTATTTATTTATGAGAGACACACAGAGAGGCAGAGACATAGGCAGAGGGGGAAGCAGGCTCCCTGCAGGGAGCCCAATAAGGGACTCAATCCTGGGCCTGGGATCATGCCCTGAGCCAAAGGCAGACACTCAACTGCTGAGCCACCCAGGTGTCCCCTGCACTTTCTCATCACTTCCCACAGGAGAGGACATGTCCACATGTCCTGGAGCAAGAACATGGCATGCTGATGATCAGTTTGACGTTGCATTCAACGTGAGAAGATTCCAAACACAGCTGGCCACTTTCTTTGACCCCGTTGGGCCCACCAAAACCAGTCATACCTGTGCCTCCTTCCAAGTCAGGAAGACTATCATAAAATAGATTCTTCCTCAAAGGACCTTGGTCACTTCATTTATTTTCTTGAAGATTTTTGAGTCCACATCAAGTCACACCACCACTCAGCTGTACAGAATGTCTTCCACCAGAATCTTCCCGTGAGAGTGGAAATGTCAAAATCAATTTCCTGGAGAAGAAACAAAAAATGGCTTTTTTCCCCCCTAAAATTGTCTTGATAGCAAAATTTATGAGAGTTGAAGCATGTCCTGAGGGATAAGCTGGAAGGCTCATTTGAAAGGTCGTTTTTATCTGGACCAGGGAAAGCCCTGGAGAAGAAACTCCACTGGGCCCCAGAGGACAGACTGTATGTTGAAATTTTTCCTCACTTTTAACAGCTACAATTCTTTTGCAAAGTGCTGGTTGTATCTCAAGGCTAGCGGGTTGGCAAGGTGTTTTACACAGGAAAACTGAACAAGCTGGAGTCACAGACAGAGGCTGGCATGACATATTGCAGACAGCCTGGCGATGGGTGAGGTATGTCCAGGTGCCAAAGATATTTGGAAAGGCCCAGAGCCCTGTTAAGCTGTCTGGAGCTTCAACTACAAGGAAGGCTAAGCTCTCACTGGAATTTATCTGAAAGTCTGGCCCATTGTAACTCGGATCACCACCCAGAACTCATTACAGAATGGTCAAAGGTGAATGGGTAACTTTGCCACAACGGGAAACAAGATTCTGAAGTAAAAATTAGAAACAGTTCTTTTCCATACTCTCCCTGTCCCCACCAAATACATGCTGAACAGAATTTAAGGACTGTCAGCTTGAAGGGATGCCAAACTTCTATCCTTCCCATGCTCTCCAATGCCACCCCATCCAGTTGGTCCAGAAGTACAGGCAACTGTTCCGGAGTCTCAGAATGGAAAGACTGAGCACACAGCAGGGAAAGTTCCGGCAAATCACCAAGTCTGATAAACAGGAGTGATCAGAACAATGATCCCACAGCAGATCTCAGGGCAGAGCCCAAAACTGGAAAGCCAGGGCCCATCCCAGCCAAAGCCCCGGTGGCAGGCCAGTTGATGTGTGAGGGTAGTCAAAGCCTGGGTCTAAGGAAAGTCCCATTCAGAAGGATCGACCCCAGTATCAGAGTTTAAGAAGGGCTTAGAGGCAGCAATTTTGTCGGAAGAGGACTAGAAAAGCTGAATGTGGATAACACTTTCCATAGAATTGGGGAAAGGTCAGTTACCTATAGCAAAACCCATGAGTGGGCAGCCCAGGTGGCTCAGCAGTTTAGAGCCGCCTTCAGCCCAGGGCGTGATCCTGGAGACCCGGGATCAAGTCCCACATCAGGCTCCCTGCATGGAGCCTGCTTCTCCATCTCCCTCTGCCTGTGCCTGTGCCTCTCTCTTTCTCTCTGTGTGTCTCTCATGAATAAATAAATAATAAATAAAATCTTAAAAAAAAAAACAAAAACCCATAAGTGCTATGGAGAGTTGGAAGGAAAGCTGACACCTCCCAAACCACACACTGCAAGCCTCCCCTGACACTGCAGACCCCTAAAGTTTTCTGGATTCGGAATCCTCTGAGGTCACTGCTCTAAGGTCCCAAGCAGGATGGCAGGCTTAGAGAGGAGGGCACAGGGGCACCTGGGCGGCTCAGCGGTTGAGCCCCCGCCTTCAGCTCAGGTCCTGATCTGGGGGTCCTGGGATCCAGTCTCCACATTGGGTTCCCCACCAGGGAAGAGGCTGCTTCTCCCTCTGCCTGTGTCTCTGCCTATCTCTGTGCCTCTCATGAATAAATAAATAAAAATCTCTAAGAAAATAAAGAAGGAAACCAGGACGCACAGTGGAGGATAGACTGAGGCTGCAAAAGTCAGCTGCTGAGGCCGGGTCCCAGCGGGCAGGAGGGCAGGGAGGGCGCGTTGCAAGCCTGAGCTCTGCAGCAGCAGTTCAGGTCCACGGAGGGACAGGCATGCTTGGGGAGCGGGTGCGAGGGCGTCTGGACGTGTCCCCTGACACTGTGGGCAGCGGGCACCGGTGGGGCTGCTGCTTAATCGTTTCCTGCCTACAGCCCAGACTGGTCTGGGAAGGAGGCCCGGCTGGGCTAGAGCTGCAGGTGGGAGGTCTGTGCGGCCAGCTGTGATGAGGCAGGAGGAGGCTGAGTCAGGGGAAACGTGGGGGGGGGGGGTAAGGGAGGTTAGGGGGAGGAGGGAGGGAAGGGGGGAGGCCACGCATCCTCCAGCCTCCAGGGGGTTGAGGAAGAAGAGGGGCCATTGGAACTTCCGTCCATCATTCTTTATTTTCCTTCCTCTCTCTTTCCTCACAGGCAACCAGCCAGAGGCTGGATGAACTGTCTCAAGGAAGAAGAAATAAAAACAGCTTTTTAAATTACTGGAGGTCATGTCCTGTTTGAAAGGGCAAGAAGAAAAGAGAACAGCCTGCCGCCCAGGCCGCGCTGGGGGCCCCCAGCCACCGGGATGACCTGATAGTGAAGGCGTGAACCCACAAATCAGCCTTCCAGGCTCCTGTGGAGAAGCTGCCTCCACCTCCACACAGCTAAAGCACATGTTCCTTTTACTACGGATGCTGCCGCAAGGGTTTCCTTTGAGAGCTGAGTGCAGATACAACAACCCAAGAGGGGGTGCCGGGGGCTCCTTTATCCTTAACCCCTGCTTCGGAACATGTGGCCCAGAACATAAAGTGGAGACACCTTCCTTCCCCACCCCGGAGCTGTAATACAACAGCCAGTGAGTGAGCAAGGTATCATAGCTCCCCTTTCCAACACATATAGTTTAGAATTCACCAATAACCTAGTTTTTGGGTGAAATGCAAGTGTCCTCAGGGTGTAAATCTTCTGCAAGCTGCCCTTGGGCAATCCCGTCTTCAGGCTGGTGGCCTACAGTTGTTAAACACGCCGTGCTCGCCGCAGGGCGCAGGGCGGCAGGAAGCAGAAGGCTGTTGGCAGTCCTTAGATGCAGCAGCAAGCCACACCCAAGAAACTTTCAAACAAACAGGTAAGATACACCTTGAGACACAAAATATAAAATAGTACCTTGGGATGTCTGGGTGGCTCAGTGGTTGAGCGTCTGCCTTTGGCTCAGGGTGTGATCCCGGGGTCCTGGGACCGAGTCCCACATCGGGCTCCCTGTGAGGAGCCTGCTTCTCCCTCTGCCTATGTCTCTGCCTCTCTCTCTATGTTTCTCATGAATAAATATAATCTTAAAAAAAATAAAAATAAAACCAGTACCTGGAAAAATAGGCCAAGTACCTTAATGAGTCAGAAGAGCTTCCGGAATATGCTGATCATTTATGGGTGGGCTAGAGAGGCAGCAGGGTTGGTCAACCAGCCACTGGACTATGGCAATGCCTGACAAGGGAGAGGGTGGCCCGTACTCAGCACTGGCTGATGTGATCCAATACCACGCAGAGCTCCATGGGAAGGCAGGTGCATCAGGCCAACTGAAGCCCAAGGCATGAAACATGCCATTCCTTTAACTCACCAAGCAACCTCTGCTGATAATCAGGATCCTCCTGGAGGCCCATGGTGGGAAAGCATGCCAGCTGAGGGTCAAGAGCACTGCTCTAGTTCCTTTGGTGGGTCTGGTTCTTCATTTTAATGGACATGGTTACTTAATTTACAAATAATCTTGGTTAGTGTAAATCTGCCTTTGAGACATTGGGTCTGCTGAAGAATTTAGTGCCTGTGGTAAACTCAGTCAACATTAACTGTTTGAGAAAATGAATAAAATTAGGCTTCTTTGCCTGCAAGATTGAAGGTTTGTCGTTGAGCCATGGGAAATCCCTGTAGGCAACGCCTCTCTGTGAGCAGCTGGAGAGATACCCCGCTGGCCTCTCCGGTGCTATGAACAAGACTGCCATAATTGCCCCTTGATCAAACATGCAAACTAACGTGTTTCTAACATAGACCAATGCACATAAAACCAGCTGGCTGGAGTGGTGGTGGGGGACGTCAGGGGGGGGTCCCTGGGGAACTTCCATACTTCAGAGAATAATAAAAACCAACAAATAACTAGATTGCATGGTTCATGAGCAGGAAAGTGTGAAGAGCTGACAATGGGCTTCAGTTAGCTTTGTAGGTTGACAAGGACAGAGGACTGGCCCAAGGGATCCTGGGTAAGGATGAAAATATATGGGAACCAGGAAAAAGATGGAACACTTACAACAGAAAGTTTAGGTTTTGAAGTACTGGATATGATATTGGAGACTAAAGACCTGGCCAGATCTCTCAGTGTCTGAAATGCCAGGCTACAGCAGGTTCAGAAGCAGAACAAGGCCTCAGAAGCCTGACATGGTAACAGTGCATAGGCTGTGTCACTCCCTGGAACTGAGAGAACAATTAATATTTTGAAGTCTGGCGGAAAGGGTGATTGAATCTATTTTGAGGACTTCCCCTCAACTCTCTAAAATGTTTCTCCTAAAAAAATAATAAATAAATAAATAAATAAATAAATAAATAAATAAATAAATAAAATGTTTCTCCTATGCTCTACTATGTCAGTTCAGCCCACTATATTTTACTGGCTTCTGCTACACTCATATTATCTCATTGAACTGTTCAACAAATATGAGTTACTTACTCTTCCCCCGATTTGTAGGTGAGGAACAGAGGCTACTTGCAAGTGAAGTGAGTTGCCCATGGTCATGCGGCTGATGGCAAATAGCTGATCAGAGGCACAGCCCCGAATTCAAACTCAAGTCTGCTGAGCTGAAGCCCGACAATCCTGTATGTGTGTGAACAGTCCTCCTGCTATTTAGGGAAATTAGAGAGCATGATTTCTTAGCAGAGGCTTTAAAAGTCAAGTTCTCTACTTGGCACCTGGGTTTTTAAAATTCTTTTATAACAGCATCACATTTAGTCCAGGAAGCATTTGCTTTCAACAAGCATTAATTACACATTAGACAAGTGAAATTCTCGGTTATATTCGATCCTCAATCCTATGAACAGGGCCAGCACTAATTAGCACAGTACATCGAATAGGATTGGTGGCTTAAACCAGATAAAAGCTTATTTTTCTTTTACAGGAAGGAAATCCAAGAATAAGCAATCTAGAGTGGTGACAGTGGCATCACCGGATGGATCATCAGATTCCTGTCTTCCTGCTCCACCATTCCTAACAGAGGAGCTTCCATCTTTAAGTCACCATTGGGTCCAATATGGTTGCCCAAGTTCTAGCCATCAAGTCCATGATCCAGGTAGGCATCTGGGGAGGTAAAGATGGGCAAGGAAAAATGCCCTGCCTCCATCTGTCCCTGTCATAAGGGGCATTTTCTAGAAGTCCCTGTCAACAAATTCCACTTGGAGCTAATTGGCCATTCCAAGCCACAAGGGGATCTGGAAATGTGGCTTATTCTAGGCAGCAATGTGCTCAGCTAAAAATCTGTCACTCAGGAAGAAGGCGAGAACAGATACTGAGTAGGCAACTAACAGTCTGTGCCACTCAGATAACCTGAATCAGCAAGGAAGCCAAAAGTTAATTTAAATTCAGGCAGTATTCTAGGATTCCATTTGCATGTGAATAATGGAAATCTGAACCTCTTACAGCACTTTTCTTCAGGCCGAAGACTAAAAACATTTGAAAACATATTTGAGGGTCTTTAAAAGTTTGCTTTTAATTTTTTTCATGACTTCGGATGTTTTAATGAAAGAGGTATTCCTGTCAAGTAAGCCTAATTTCCTGAGATCTATCAAAATTTTCTCTTATTATATTTCCAATGTATGCACTTAGAAGAATGAGGGCAATATATGAAACATGAGGGGGATCCCTGGGTGGCTCAGCGGTTTGGCACCTGCCTTCAGCCCAGGGTGTGATCCTGAAGTCCCCGGGATCGAGTCCCACATCAGGCTCCCTGCAGGGACACTGCTTCTCCTTCTGCCTGTGTCTCTGCCTCTCTGTCTGTCTCTCATGAATGAATAAATAAAATATTTTTAAAAAAAGAAACATGAGAAATATAGCCAGAGGGGTTGGGAAGGTTGATGCTGGGTCTAGGGAGTGGTAAACGGTGAAAAGACACCACTATCACGCAAATCATCAGAGGCCTTCTGAGGTCTTCCCTGAGAGTTCAGCTTGTTCACAGAACTGTTTTATCTTGAGATTTGCCATGTGAAAATTGTGGAATATTTTTAAAACCAACCCCAAAGAGGGTTATCTTGATTGCCTAGCCACCAGAAACGGCCTCTTCTTGGTAAAGTAGACTCCTCTGTACCCTTTATCTTATGCCTAAATAGGCCACTGTGGTTTAGCATTAAGGTGGCAGAAAGAAATTTTTCAAGATCAGAGGTTGGCTATTATCTGTGCAAAATCTGATTTAAAGAACACATGAGAACAGGGCCAGCTGTATCCATGACTCCCCAGACTCAGCCAATTTAGAGTAAATACATGAAAACTCTCCTTGACCACAATTCCAAATTTTATTAGAAAATTAGAATCAAAAAATAAAAAGAAAAAGAAAAGAAAATAAGAAAATTAGAATCTGCAGAATTTCAGACCTACCATTTTTGATACGCTCAAAATAATCTAAGACCATTTTTCCACTTACGTTAACTTGAGAGAAGCATTGTCAGACAGTGCTGAGTTTGGGTAAACAGTTCCATTTCACCTCCAAGGAAAATAGTGACCTATTTTTAGAGACCAGGGGTTTCAGTGTTTTACCATTCTAGAAATAAACACCATCACCATTCCTTCTCTTTCAATGAGCACAGCTGTCCGGGTGAGGATGTAAACATCCCCTGGCCGAGTTGGGAATCCAAACACAATAATGTCAGGCTGGTGTGTGAGAACCAGGGAATGAAGCTGACTCCAAATTGCACAGGAACTGATCTATTCTCGTGAGCAAACCTAAATGAAACAAGACAAGATACGCAATACACTTGGGCCCCCTTTAAAAATTAACCTTTTTGTCAATCTAGGCTTCTCCTAGAATTGATGCAATGCTCTATTAATCGTGTTTTCTGTTTTCTATATTTTATGATGTTTTTGACATCTTGAGGGGCCTTGCTGGCCAGGGAGAGATGGCCCCTCCCTCCCTGGGATGGTTAATTCCCAATATACTAATTTACCTGTGAACACACCTTTCATATGCAAACTACCCAACCCTGAATCCACACTCCCAACCACCTCCTCTATCTAAGTCAATATTCCCCCATCCTGAATTACCCCTGGGCCAGGTACCGGACAACCAAGGACAATTCACACACCCCAAACCCTGGCAGAAATATTTGAACTAGGCAATCCTAAACTATTTCCCCTGTCCTGCCTTGCCTTTCCCACAGAAAACACAATAAAGACCCTGGCCTGGGTTTCTCTCTCCTTTCTGTCTCCTGACCAACACTGGTGCTTCTCCACGGCGTGGCATGCGCCTCTTCTTGGGAAATGTAAGTAATAAAAATCTTCTTTCAATGCCATTAGGCTGTCTGTGCTGTCACTCAGTCACTTGTATAAATTAAAATCCCATGGGAACCAGGAGGACCGACACAGGCTCCCATTCACCAATGCTTCAAAACATGGCACTAAATGTAGACGTGTAAAGTCCCTGTTCTGTCTGTGTCCATCATCCAGTCTCTTGGCTCGGTCCGTGTGCAGTTGGGTTAAGTATGACATCTGACAAGAGAAAAATATTTTCTCAACTGTGTAAGGATATCAGAACAATCTCATCTCACAAGAATCCAATACCATTTTGCCCCAGCTTTTCTCCTACGCTGAGAACATGAAGGAGGTTCCTTACAGACAGCACAGCTCTCCTCCCCAGGACACAGGATGTGGACTTGGACCCTCATGACTCCCTGCCTGGACCACTGTGGTTTCCCAGGCTCATCTGGCCGTAACCAACCATGGCCTGTGGGCCACGTCTGGCCCACAGATGTGTCTTATTTGGCCATCACCAATCGTATGTTTAAATATATTTAAGTCAACATTTTAAAATCATGAAATTTCACACACAAATCTAGATTTCCAGCTTCTTATAAAGTTTGAAAACTAGCCTGTTTTCTTGAATGGCAAGCACAACTAGATAAGCTAGAGCTGAGGAGAAGGAGCCCCTTAGCTGGGACGCTTCTCCAGCCCGCCACGGGCCCCTTTGCACTAAGTTAGAGGCAGCCTCTCTCAACTCCCCAGTGAAGTACTGGGAGGTGAGTCACGGGAGGTGACGGAAGGTTTGTTGGAAATAGGGAGGAAAGGAAAGGACAATACATTGAAGATCGGGGTGCATTCAAGCCATTATCAGAACTGAAAGGAATTTTCATCGACTTCAGGACCAGGAAGACTGGAGGCAGAAACATGAGTCCTAACAAAAAAAAAGAAAAAAAAGAAAGAAAAAAAAGAAACATGAGTCCTGAGGCACAAATGCAAGACCACTCAAAACATAAACCTGCCCACCTGGAAGAAGGTAGGAAGATTTTTAACTCTCTCACCTTCTAATTCATGGTCACATATACAGATTATGAGAAAATAGAACAAAATGAACAACATAAAAAGAAAGGAACAACAACCAGGGAATAAATTAAGAAAGCACGTTTTATAGCACTTTTCTTCAGGCCGTAGACTAAAAACATTTGAAAACATATTTGAAATAACACTCCCTTCCCCCAAAAAAGTGCAAAAGCAAAGACATCAAGAACCTGAAATTGTTGAGATTATGCATCTTTTTTCCCTCTAGTGCTGTTGTGTAGTTTGTCATTTTTCTAGGATAGCTTTTGCAATAATAAAAGAAGTAGATAATCATTACTAATTCTTAAAGTTTTTTAAAAATACAAAATAAAGGGACGTGAGATGTCATATTATCTGTTACAACAGAGGAATAGACTATCAATTATCCGTAAAGCTAACATTTATTAAGTATCTACTGTGTACTGAATATGCTAAATGATTCTCTACCACTTCAATTTGTCTTCATGCCATCTCATTGACATTTGAGAAACTGAGGTTCAGCAAAATTAAATAACTTATTTCAAGGCCCACAGCTAGGATGTGATAGAGACCAGGCCCACCCAGACCCCTCAGATTCCATAGTTTCAGCTGGGATCACCAGGTATACTGCCTCCGGAAGCACAGTCCTGCAGAGGGCACTAGGAGACACAAGCATGTGTTGTTGAGGGAAGTGTAAACCCATACAATCTTTCTAGAAAGCAATTGTGCAATACATGTCAAGGGCTTTAAAAATGTCCCCATTCTTTGCAAGTAATATCTCCAGGAATACATGCTGAGAAAAGAAGATTTGTTAAAAAATTTGCGCACAGGATGTTCACAGTATCATTATATATTATGGTGAGAAAATGGAAACAACTCCATGTCAAAGAAAGGAAATGGTTACATTAAGTCATACTGTTTCAATTTAAAATTGTTTTCCATGACTTCAGTGACATGGCAAAATCTTAAATAGAAAAGCATGATATAAAAAAAAAGAAAACCATGATATGAAAGCATATTTTGTATAATTCTGTTTTATAAATATGAAAAACCTATTTACATACACATGCACAGAAAAAGGACTGGGAGAAAAATCACACAGTTACTATTTATTGTGATGAGATTATAGATTTTTTTAAGTCTGTGCTTTCCATATTTATTATGATGAATACATTCATGTTTGTATACATGAATTTTCTTATACAAGATCCACTCTTTAAGAACCTGGTTTGTACTCAACTTCCTGGATTGCACCTGTTGCCTCAAAAACACCTTTATTTAAGAGGAATGCTTTCAGATTTTTGGAATATATGGAATTACATAACTAAGCTTTACGCATTCCATATGGACAGCATTATGTTAATAATGTAACATAATAAATTTAACTCACATGGAGTCCAAAAAATTAAAATGCGATCATTATTAAAGATAAATTAGAAATTGTTTTATTTGCAGCAAAAGTCTGTTTATCTTGAATCCAGTCTACTAGAAAAGTAAGATAAACATAATTATTCCATGCTGTACAATTGAAGGGTAATTACTGTTCATAATGATGACTCTAAGGCATTGCAAGACGCCAAAATATGTCCTAAGTCACCGAAGAAAGATTGCATTACATTTAGAATAGCTTCATTGTTAGGACTGCTTCCTTGTGCTGAATTCTCTGAAAATGGGCTAACCTACATTTGGAAGGTGAAGTTCCTTTCAGGAAGCTAAAATTGTTTGTTCATCAGGATACCCTATTCCCTAATACTTTGGAATAAACCGGAGGGCACTATATATTCACCGAAAATCGTTCCGAAAGCAGAAAGCATGAACTGCCTCTGGGCTCTTTATGCTAAGCTTACCCTTATGGTGTGGGGGCTGGTAGTTAAAAAAAAAAAAGAGAGAATTCGTGGAATCGGTAAAAAGAGAAAGAAATCCTGCAAAGGTGGCTCCAGAGAAGCTGGGAATGGTCCTGTCTACAGATGATGCGATGTTGGGACAGTCAGGTTCCCTTAGCAAAGGGATGTAAAAGAGGTCAGAAGCCAGAAGAATTTTGGCAAGCGCTGAGCTTGGAGGGGGTCCTGCTCTGGGAACTGCAGGATGCTCCCTGCAGAGGACAATGGCAGCAGGAACCATCCTTCTCAGAGCTCCCTGGTAGAGATGCAATGCACCACCAGCCTGAGAAATGGAAACTTTAGGTTTCCTGAAATCACAGGCTTGCTGCCTGGGGCCAGACGTGGACAAAAGGGTCCTGTTGACCAAGACAGAGAAGCTGCAGGCAGGTGAGCAGCACCCAGTGGCAGTGGTGTTTACCTCTCCTGGGAGCCCAAGAGCCCCAGAGAGAATGGCACGATAGCCAGCATCTCAGCTGCCTTGTGGCCTTCTAGATTTACTCATGGACAACCCAAATTGGGCGATTAGGGTTGTACTTGTCCCCGGAAATAATACTCTAGTACAGGAAATCCATGAAGCCAGGGGCTTAAATGCACTGTTTCCATCTAGAGCTGCACTGCCCACTAGAGCAGCCTCTTCCCCATATGTAGCTATTCAAATTAATTCAAGTTCAATGTAAAACTTCAGTTTCTCGGTCACTGTAGCCACATTTTAAGGGCTCTAGAGCCACACGTGGCTAGTGGCTACTGTATCAGACTGTTTGAATATAGAACATTCCCATCATTGCAGAAAGTTCTATTAAACTTATACTGAAACCAACATAGATATATAAATGGCACAGAATACAAGTGTCTCATGAATTTTTAAGACAAGATACAGGAACTCAGTGAACATTTGTGCTCGCACCCGGCTGCTTTGAGCTAAGCCCCCAGGGCCTCGAGGTGTACCAATCCATCCTCTCCTTGCTGGAAGCAATTCAGCAGGAACGTCTGAGGAGCCTTGGATGGTGGGCAGCACCTGGAACATTGCATCGGGAACCTATGATATACTGCTTACTTATGGGTTTCGTGAACCAGAGGAAAAGCAAGATTTTGAAATAAAGACCATTCTCCTGGGCTCCTTCTGCTCCTAAGCAGCTCCCTGCCCACAGGTTATAATCAGCTACTTTCAGAAGCAGAAAAGTAAGTCTGACAGTTTTTTTCTACTCCAGATCTCAGGACCCTGTCATCCCTCCCATCATTGGCCGAGCTCAATGAACTGGTGGAGGATCACAGGCAGGCTCACCCAGTTCCCTCCAGTTTGAAGACAGGTCAACTCTGTTCGGAAAGGGGCAAATGTTTGTGACTCAAGGGTTCTTTCCAGAGTAATTTTAGCATTTATTAGTCATTGTGAGCTCCAGAATACTCGGGTGTCTCTAAGGACCTCCTGCTTCCTGCACCCATGTTGTAACCTCCACCCCACCTTGGTGAGGTTCACGGAGCTCAAGAAGAATGTACTCTAGTCCAACAATTGACTGTATCTTGAGTACAATAAGTCAATCTTTAAAAAAAAAAAACAGGGTTGAAAGTCAAACCTTGTAAAATAATTCAGACATTTTATAGTGTTGTTCTGATTACATACAATTCCCACAAGAAGGGAAGTACCTTTAAAATAAGGACTATTCAATACTAGTACAGGATTTCCTCTTGTTGTTGATAATTTCCTCCTAACAGAAGACACGACGCAGTCCAAACCAAATTCAAAGGAGGTGTCCAGAGACAACGCGGCATCTACATTCTGCAGGGAACATTGTTCAATCTAATTGATGTTTTCCTTGCAAGGCAATAGAGTGAGTGGAACTATTTATATCCAGAACAGAATAGGTTCCCCCTAAACTTAGGGTTCCTGCGTCCCCCACCCCCAACTAGTTTTATATATAGTCAGAATCACAACATGTACCTTTCCAAAGTCAAACAGTTCCATGAAATAAGTTATAAACAATAGACAAATTTAAATGCCAAACTATGTTCTCATTCAGCAGGCAAATCTTTAGCAGCCATGGCGTTTTGAATTGTGGAAATTCTGGTTCAACCATTGTGTCTTCGATGGATCCTATCTTCTCAAAGGATTTGGTGCCTAGAAAAGGATCCTCGGCCTTCATGAAATTGAATTTCTTCCTCTTGGCTAGAACAAGCTCACATATATCTACTTATCAGTTTAAGTTACCTGTAGAGGCCAAGGCCTTTCGTTATATACGGTCAGCCTCTCTGAGCAGACAATAAACCTTGACTCCTGTACATGCAACATCAGTAAATCAGCAAGTGCATTTTGGCAGAATATTTTTCCAATTTCCTCCCTTCAGTCAGAGAGACACAATTCAACCTTCACAATCTGGCCTGACCTTCTAGAAATAAACTAAGGTTAGCCTTTCGTCCAACTACGTAAACATACCTCACGAAGAAGGTAGTCCTTACTTCAGCTTGAATTAGATGAAAGCTAAGATTATGAGAAATATGACTGCCTGGACCGGGGGGAAATGTAGCAAAATAGTAATAGGAAACATTTAAGAGCCTATCATCATGCAGACTTCTTCGAATTTTAACATGAGAACGTCATAAAGTACAAGGACACTAGTCAGCATAGCCCAGAGCTCAACTCCAGGCCTTTGAGAAATGTTTTTGAATGAATAAATGAAGAATGAATGCACGATCTGATTAATTTTTGCGGAAATATTATGTTCTCCAGGTCACACCAGCAATCTGGTGGTTAAAACAGACTCACAATAAGAGCAGAAGAATGCTACTTCTTTGGCTCCATTTGCTCCCACCCCTATGCATGTAAAATTTAAGAAGCTGGTCTCCTAATCTGAACAGACCAGTACTTATTCGCTGTGTGCTAGTCCTGCGCAAGTTACTTACTTTCTCTGGAGACTCAGTTTCCTCATCTGTCAAGCAGCTATCATCATGGATCCTAGTTCACTGTGCTGTGAACATTAAAGGAAAGAAGGGTGTTGAAAGTTCGACCACACGCCTGGCCATTGTAATCACATGCTATTAGAAACTATTGCATTACTATACATTTTATGACATATTATTAAACTATTGTCATCATTATTGTTATGTTGTTGTTGTACCTGTTGTTGTTTTGTGCTGACCATGGCGGCGACTCTCAAGCCCAGTCCTCCCTGGTTAGTCTGTCTTAGTGGCTCAGGGAGGGCTCATGCATACTTTTGGCCTCAAGATGACGTTGTTCTTTCCTATTTAACAGCTGCTACCGAAGTTGTCCATGTCACCTCAGAGCAGCCAAGACCACAGGAGCATCATGTCTTCCCTGCATCCCTTCCAGATGCTTTGTGCTTTGGGCTCCCCTTGCAGAGGCGGGGACTTTTCCATTCTCCATCAGGCTTTGACAGCAACCAGTGGAGAAAACATTCTTCATTCCAAGTCATGCTGGGCTGTAGTTCAGCCTGCGGTTCCAGTGCCACACGCTCATCTTAGTGAAATGCCTTCTTAAATTTCTGGACTTTTTTTTTTTTTTTTTTTTTTTTTTAGAAAGAGCAAGGGATGGACAGAGACAGAGGAAGAGGAAGAGAATCTTAAGCAGACTCTGTTCTGAGCTTGGAGCCCGACAGGGGACTCAGTCTCATGACCCTGAGATCATGGTCATGACCTGAGCAGAAATCAAGAGTCGAACACTTAACCGACTGAGCCCCTCGGGACCCTCTTTCTTATAGACCCCTACGTGGGTCTTTTAGGATGGACTTGGGAGAAAATCTAGATAGCAGACACCATGTTGTGTACAAAACAACCCCTGGTCTTCCAAGGCCATTACCCTTGGGTTGGTTTTTTTTTTTTTTTTTTTTTTTTTTTGGTTTCCTCTTCCCTTGAGTTCTGCCCAGAAGTCACTTGAGTCCTTCCTATAAACTGGCTACTCTCCCCAAACAAGCACCCACTGGACTTAGGCAGAGCCAACCTGGGGACCCTGATTGACACCTAGCACCGCAACCCAACCCTGAAGCCACAGTGAAGAATAATTCTTCAAGGCCGGAATTATTTGGCCAAAATATCATTAAATACTACACAAGAAAATACCGAAGTGCTAGCCTGAGGTCCCTGCATAGGCCGCAGAAGATTTTAGCAGTGGAAGATTCCATTTGGCAACATTATTACTCTTATGCAAGGGGACCCCCATCCCCAACTCATTGGGGTCCCCCATGTTACAGCTCTTCAATCGTCTCACTCCCCACATAACACCTTTGCCCCTGGGACTTGCAGCCGGGGCTATGCACTGTGCTTAGGCCACACCGTCCTTGCATCCTGAGAGCCCAAGGCAGTACTTGCTCAGTAAGAAAGGGCTCGTAGTGGAACCTTAATAAAGCCCACTTGGGGTCGAGCCAGAGTTTATATCATTTGGAGACCTCTTTAAGCATGCAAAAAGAATTTCTTTTTCCAAACTTTACAAAATTACACGACCAGGCAAGACACATTGCAGCAGCCCCCCCCCCCCGGCTCCAGAAGGGGCCCGTGCAAGTGGGAAGCCCTGAAGCCCCCACACATCTGCCTCTGCCTCTGTGGTCCTTGCTGCCAGTACTTGCAGCCACCCCCGTGTAAACACAGAAACATTCAGTCCTCTGATTGTTTTAAAGCTGGAGATAGCCTTATATGTAGCTGGATGGTGGGGGGGGGGGGCCCTATCCTTAGCTCTGATGGCCGAATGGAGGCTGACCACAAATACACCCGAAGGTAACATTTCTGTGTCATTTTAACTTGATTTGGCCCAACCTTCCTAATTGTCTGGTAGTCTGGAAATTTTCTTTTTTGTTTATTAGTTTTAAATTTAGTTTCTTTGCTGTTACATGTGCTGAGAAGCAGTGTTTTTTATCTTGTTGCACTGAGCATCCTTGCAGGTCCCCCCACCCCAGAGGGGAGGAGTGCGGTATTGTTTTGTTTTGTTTTGTTCCTAAACTCTACAAATAATAGAAGAAATGATATTGTTTGTATTGGGTGCACCTGCTTCCCTAAACCAGGGTGAGGTGTTTTGTTTTTTTTTTCCTCTCCACCCCCACTGTCCTTTTATCTCGGCTACACGGCCTTTGTTGTTTGGTGGGAATTTAGTGGCTCCTGCTTTCTAAGGGAACTTCCTATCCCAGAGAATTCAGAGATTCTCCCCTGGGGCCCCCAGAGACTGTATTGTTTTATTGCTCCCACCTTACCTCACCCCCATTCTACATAAGCCACATAAACAGGCACCCAAACACACAAGATGTTTTTAAAGGAGCAAAAGCAATGCAATTCTGGAAAGGTTTCCTGCGTATGTGTGTGTCTGTATGTACGTGTGCGTGCACGCGTGTGCATGTGGGGGGGGTTGAATGTGTGTACATACATGTGTGAATGTTACAAAAGAGAAAAGTTGAGTCTGTATGGTTTTTTCTGTGCGTTCTCTTTAGCCTTCTTTTCTTTTTTTTATTATTGGAGTTCAATTTGCCACCATACAGCATAACACCCAGTGCTCATCCCATCAAGTGCCCCCTTCAGTGCCCGTCACCCAGTCACCCCCACCCCCTGCCCACCTCCCCTTCCACTACCCCTTGTTCGTTTCCCAGAGTTAGGAGTCTCTCATGTTCTGTCTCCTTTTCTGATATTTCCCACTCATTTTTTCTCCTTTCCCCTTTATTCCCTTTCACTATTTTTTATATTCCCCTCTCTTTAGTCTTCAATACAACAAAAGTAAATCTGATCATTTCTTCTTCTGCTACCTTGACCTTTCTCCAAGTTACAAGATAGCCCCAGATGCTGAGCAACTTATGCCTCCTGCTTCTTTGTCCCTTGCACCTCTATCCCCAGGGCCAGTCTCAGCTACTGGTTTGGAGTCTCTGGACAGCACCTCCCATAAAGCCAACACCATAGACTGTGCTGGGTGTACAATACAGGAGAAAGGCAGTGGCTCCCTCTGATTCCATTTTATGAATCATGCCAGAATCATACTCCACTTTATCTCTGTGCTCCCAGATCCTGGCAAAGAGCCTCACACATAGGACCTGCTCGATATGTATTTGTAGGATGAATGTTAAATGATGTGACTTTGGGCCAGCCACTACAGGGCCCTGACTCTGATTTTCTTCCTGATAAATAAGGCAGATGATTCCTTGAAATATTTTTTAAAGATTTGTTTATTTATTTTAGAGAGAGGGGGGGGGGGAGAGGGAGAGTGTGTGTGCATGGGGGGGAAAGGGAGAGAATCTTCAGGCAGGCTCCCTGCTGAGCGCAGAGCCTGATTCGGAGCTCCATCTCATAACCCACGAGATCATGACCTGCTCAGAAACCAAGAGTCAGATTCTCAATAGACTGAGCCATCTAGGCACCCCTGATTCCTCAAATTTTTGTCTAACACTACTATCATGCTCTTTCAAATGGATTTGAATTTACCTCTTTATGTAAGTTGAGATTAGATGCATGTAGCAGGAAAAAAAATAAGATAGTATCTCAGATAAGATGAAATTCCTTCTCATGTAAAATGAGTAGAAAAGTGGGCCATTCAGTTCCAAGGTCTCCTCAGGAACACGGGCCACCATCTTTCTGCATTACCATCCTCAGTCTAAGGAAGATACTATAGCTACCACGTCTTCCTACTAGATCACCAGGAATAGAGAGTATAGGAAGACAAGAGGGCCCCCTTTGCAGCTGAGCCCCAATGAAGCACCTTCCTGAAAATGTCACCCAACAAAATATTTATATCTCATTGGCCCAAATGTAGTCACATGGCCAACCCTACCTGCAAGGACCTATAGATATTCTTTTAGCTGAGCACAATATTGCCCCAAATAAGAACTAGGGTTGTATGACTAAGAAAGAAAGGTAGAATGGATATTGGTGTCAAGTAGCAATCTTGCCATACCTGTTCATCTCTGCTTGGCCTGATTTGCAATGTGAGGCACCTTTTCCACTCTCTAAGTAGTTACCCCTTCTTTAAGATCTTAAATAAAGGCATCTCAGATCCTGTTGACATTTGCACCAGTCCTTGAAATACATGAGCAAGAGAAAAAAAATTAATGCATTGTACTTTTCAAATACTAAGTTTATAATTAAATTTTTTTTACTTAAAAGACTGCCCTTTATTTCGTGATTATATCATCTTTTCTCTCACATGAACATTTGCTTTTTCATCAAATGTTGCTCAAGGCGGGTGATAATTTTTATTAATGCCCTTACTGTAAAAAGTAAAAAATTGTGAACTCTATGTGGGTCACCTGATTTTTTTTTTAACCTGATCCTTCAAATTCAGAAGTCGAGGAGCATCACCTTAGGTCATTTCCTTATTTCTCTCCCCGACTTCCCTCCTCTGAGGAAGGAGGATTGAGGAAGGCAGATTAGAAAAGTCTGTACCCCATTAATAATATTAGAGAAATAGAGAACAGAGTTGTCATTCATTGCAGAGGACCATAAACCTTCTCAGCCCTTGATGTCAAGGGAACTGCATAAGAGGGGTGTCCTCAAAATACGGAAATGAGGGCCGGGTTCCCGAATTGTGCCTACCTAAAATCCATACTGCCCCCAGAACATACCAGCTGAGTGATATTAAACAAGTGACTTAACTACTTTATGCCTAATTTAAATCTGTAAATGGGGATAATAGTAGAATCTCTCAAATGACTTTGATGAGGGTTAAATTAGAAAATAAACAGCTTAGCATGGTATCTGTCCCATGAGATATCATCAAAAAACGTCTCACATATTATTACAGGGTTTGAGTTAGCTGTGAATAACCAAAAAGCCAAAATTATCAATGGCTTCAAAACATAAATGTTTACTTTCCTCTCCTGCAGTGTAAGTCCAGAGACAGCCCAGAGCATGACTGGATTAGCAGTTACGGGCCCACTGGGGACCCCAGTCCTTCTATCCTTCTGTTCAACTGCCCTTAGCTCCTTGCATCATGAGCCAACGTGGCTCTGGAGCTCCAGCCAACACATCCACGTGCAAGAAGTAGAAATGGCATAAAAAGATGGCACCTTTACCTTTACTTTCAAAAACTCTGCACAGCACTTCTGATTATAGCACCCTGCGTGGAATTTAGCCTCATGATCACATCACACCTAGAGGCTTAAAAGACTGGGTGCTGTCCTGTAAACAAACTGAGATTTTATTAATAAAAGAGAAAGAGACAGCGAATGACGTCATGGGCATATAGTAATCTTTGCCACAGGTATAAATGCTGATATTATTATTACAAAAGACAGGACTCTGAGAAAGGGAAGTAGGCGGAAGGCAGAGATTCTTCGAGTCCCCAGTGTCACAGCTGTAGACTACAGGGGCAAGAGTCCTGAAGGAGAGCTAGGATCAGAATTCCAGAATCCTCTAGGACTGAACACATAGATCTCCAGGTTTCAAACAATTCCTCCTCCAACCCCAATTCTAATTCAGTAGATCTGGGCTCAGCAGTGAGCATTTCTATTTATAACCAGCACCACAGTGGCTGATGCAGCAGGCCCATGAACCAGTCTGGCTCAGGTGTAGGTTACCTCTCTGCTGGAAAAACCTGTAGGATTTCTGCTCCAATGCCCACACAAGGTTAGGCCTGACCCTGGGCCTTGGAAAGGGGAAGGTAGTGATTATAGAAGATTCTAAGGACATTGTCACCACCACCCCTCAAAATTCACTTATCCAATTTTTAATCAAATGAGAAAGAAGATGCCTATGTACTGTGTTACTTAATTCCAAAACAATTAATCTAGTTGTATTAAATTGCTCAGAGTGTCTGATACAAAACAGCAAGAATATGGAAATATCTTTATTAACGTAAAAATATTTCTATGAATATAAACAAAACCCACGATAGACTTTGCAAGTTTCGCTCAAACACCAAATACCAATTGCAGTCACTCAGAAGTAAGGGTTTGACCACACTGTACAGAGCCACTTGCTTTTGAAGGGATGTCAGACGGGAAGCAGGGATGATAGACCACGTACGAACTACTCCCGAGCCCGTGGTGGGGTTCAGGTTCTTCTGCATGGCTCTCAGGGTGCCAAGCCCTCCCATCCTATTAACTTCCTCATCCCCAGATCCCCAGGGGTGCTAACCCATAACCCATGAATGCGCTGGCTGCCTCTGCAGGGCCCCATGGACTGATCCACTGCCAGATGACCCACCTTAGATCAGAGAACTCGGGTTAGTTTTCTCCCGACACGCAGGCTTGGTGCTGAACCCTCTCCTGGGTCTGTGCTTTGTGGCTCTTGATGGCCCTGGCTTCTAAGGAACGTCACTTCGCAGTCTCCCATTTCTGACCTCCCCTGGCCCTTATACTTCACACCCCAGCCTGTCTGCTCAGATGTCACATTGGCTCTTTCTTAATGAATAAGCTTCCAATCCTTCTTTGTGACCCCTCTCACTTAAACTGACCCTGTCCTCTCCTCACCTCCATGCCACCATGCGTTGTGCAATGTATCTGCCCAGTTCAGCCCACCCCATCAGGAACAATGAGGTGCTTTTAGAGCGATGCAATAGGGAGCATAAGCATAAATTTGTACAAAGAAATTTTCCCAAAGCACCCCTGCTCCTTTTTTTCTCCCCCCTGTATGCATTTTTCACTGGTGCTCCACGCATTGCACTGTCCTCAGGAAGGAAGGAAGGAGAAGACAGAGGGAGGAAAGTAAACAGAAGAAGGAGAGAAAAAATACTAATAAAGAGATGTCATTCTCTCGGGAGGTCTTGCAAACCCCAAGTCCCCAGAAAAGTTAACTTTGTAGTCCAATGATGAAACAGAGCATGTTCGCTTCAAGTAATCAATTAACCAGGTCACACATTCCTGTATCCAGCCAAGTGGCCAAGAGAGTGCTCTAGACATCAAGTGTTACAGGAGCACAGAGGAGGGTGAAGTAGCAGGTTGGATGAGACAAGAAAGGAGGCAAATCTTCTAGGCCGGATTATGGAGAACCCAGTGCAGTTGGGACCTTTCATTAAGAGTGGACCAACCCTGTGTGACTCCTTTGTTAGCTGTTTACTACTTGGCCCCACTCTCTTACTCTGACAGCCTATCTCTCCAGTGAGGCTTAGCTACACGCAGTGCCTTCTCTGCCCTGTTTCCTCAGGAGGGTCACTGTTGACCTCTCCCTGGGGGAAGGTGTCTACAAGCCACAGGGCTGGCGCTGGGGAAGAAGGGCATTTCCACAGCTCCTGGTCAGCAGCCAGAGCTCCCTGTCGTTGGAAGGAAGTCAAGCTCCAAATGGACAGAGAGAGGAAAGTTAGATCAGCTCAGGGGCGATCCTAGTGAAAATCCATGTTGACAGTGAGGACCACAGTCTCTCTCCCACCTACTCTCTTTGATTGCTAGACCAAGGCTCCCACTCTTTTACAAGCTTCCTGGGTAAAAGCCCCAAGTCTGCAGGCTCACTGGTGCACCTGTGATCACCCCCAACAACAACCTTCCTCTCAGCAACTGGCCTCTCCCTTGTTGCCCAAAGAAGCACGTCAAGCTCCACACGACTCCCCTTCCATTTTCCTAAGGCGGCAAGTAACAACCTTGGCTGCACATTTTTCTATCCACCCAAACAATTTTTACAAACATCGGTTGGTGTCACCTCTAGAACACCTGATTTAGTCAGTCATGGGTGTGGACTGGCCACCGGGATCTTCTCAACCTCCCAGGTGACTTTCGCCTGCAGGCAAGTTGAGGTCCACCATCCTAAAGCATTGTTACCAGAAGTCATTGTTTTTCAGGTTCTAGATGAGGTTTGGGGGTTTATGAAGACAAAATTATGGTAGAAGATGAAAAATAATTTCAAAATACATTTTAAATTCTTATGCCCTTAAGAAAAAGTCCCTCAGGCTGTTTTCTCTCTTTGGAAGTTGATCCTGGCTGGAGAGAGAGTAACACCAGCAGCCACTTGATTCCACCTCCACCGGCCCTTCTCTGCCCCGCAAGTCCTCTCTCCTCCCCACTCAAGCACCCTGCCTCCAATCCTGGCTTTTCTGCACACAGATCTTGGCGATAATTCGATAAGTGGTGTCCCCAAAATCTGCAAGACACTGTGAGGTTAATGAAGTGACTGTTTGAACCTCTGTATTTGGCCAGCTGGGAATCTGGAAATCTGGGAATCAGGCTGTGCCTTCCAAAGACATTCCACCTGCTGGTGGTTTAATGGCCCAGCTACAATATCCATAGGGATAATTCTGGATGCTCTTGTCCACTAGGACTTCCAGGACTACACAAGGATTATAGGAACTCCAGGTAGCTGGCAACCTTTTCTTCCCATCTGGAGAGATTAGATAGGAGACCACATGAAACCCTCACCTCCCAACATTCCAGAATGAGGTGCCCACCCTTTCCTGATCTGTTGTCCCTGTTCCCAGGTCCCCTACTCCTCTACTTTCCTAGCCCCTACTTCCTTACCCTCTCTCCCCAGTCCTAACCATTAAAAAAGCTGAGAATTTCAGGTGGCCCAGGAGACAGTGGAAGGTTAGCAGTCAGAAGAGGGGCATTGGTTACCCTCTTTGTTATGAAGAGCACATCTACACCTCCAAGTCCAATATGCCTCAACTTTCACAGCCCACACACCCATCAACGTACTCTATGCACCAAATGACAGCCTCTCCTAGGTGGAATCTGGTGTTCCTTGGAGGCCATCCAGATCAAACACAAATAACTACTTCAATGAATATTTTTCTTCCTGACATCCCTATGATATGTCAGCTACAGCATCATCCCTATTTATCCTCACACCTACCCCAATTCCATGGGGAAGGTTCTGTAGATACCCCATTTTTCAGATGAAGATTAAAGCTTGAAAAGCTTAAGTAACTCACCCAGTGTTTCAGCTGGTAATCTGGATTTGAACCAAATTTAATTTCAGACATTTCTCTATAATAAAAGAGTTTCAGGCTTAAGACCAGGTAGACCAGTGGTATTGAAGGTTTTTGGATTGTGTGATATTATTATTTATAATAAGATACATGTATATCTTGTTATATTTGGCAGAGCTCCTAAAACCCTTGGAATTCCCTAAGTGATAAGTGCACTAAACATGTCTTTTGATAACCGTAACAAGTCCTTCTCAACCATGCCTGCATCTACAACAATAACATGACTTTGAAAAACCACTGAAGGATGGAGGCTGGTTGCCAGAACCAGGCAGGCGATTAGACAGTCGAAATTTTCATTCCCATCCCCAAATCTCCAAGGAGGGGAGAGGGCCTGGAGATTGAGTTCAATCATGAATGACCAATGATGTAATCAACTATGCCTAATAATGAAGCCTTCAAAGAACCCAAAAGGGCGAGTTTGGAAGACCTTCCATGTTGGTGAACTCATCCATGTGCTGAAAGGGTGATGCAGTCCAGCTCCACTGGGACAACCACTCCTATACTTGGGACCCTTCTGTAGCTTTAAAAAAAATTTTTTTTTTATGAGAGCCAGAGGGAGGAGCCAAAGGAGGGGGACAAGCTGACTCTGCTGAGTGCAGAGCCCTGACATGGAGCTCTATCCCACAATGCCCTGAGTCAAAATCAAGAGTCAGAAACTTAACACACTGAGCCACCCAGGTGCCCCTTTCTTTACCTCTTCATCTGGCTGTGGAACTACATCCTTTATAATACCTTTTATAATGAAGTGGTAAACATGAGTAAATGGTTCTCTGAGTTCTGTGAGCCACTCTAGCAAATTAATGGAACCAGAGAAGGTCAGCGGAACCTCCAATCTATACCACCAGATCAGAAGCAAGGTGGCAACCTGGACTCGTGATTGTCATCTGAAGCAGGGTGGGGGACTGCAATCCCTTTTGGGAATGAGCCCTTAACCTGTGGGATCTGACACTATCTACCTGTCAGAATTGACTTAAATTATAGGACACCCAGGCAGTGCCCCCTGAGAATTGGAGAATTGCTTGATGGTGTGGAAAACACATACATTGTAGATTGCATACTCCACAGAATAATTTTGAAAAATTATCTCCACCACATTTTAAAACTGTTATCTAAAATTTTTCCCAAGTTTAAATAGTGGCAAATTTTGCAATGGTATAATGTTGATGTCTAATGAAGTGTTAAAGGCCATTAGAGAAAGCAAGATGCTATGATGACTTGATACCAGCCATTGCCTTTGTTGGAAATACCAAAGCAAATTCCTCTTGAACAGAGGGAAATTCTACATCATTCCTCTTTCTCTTTGAATTCCTATTGCCATCTCACCTCCCTACAGAATTTTATCCTAGTAACATTTTTATATTTGAAAGTATTTTCTTGATCTCCTATCCTAGTTCTCTCCAATAGGGGGTATGTACATAAATTCTTTTTAGTTTTTATTTCTTGGTACCATAAGGCTCTAAATTATGGAAACAGTGGAAAGAAGAAAGGAAGGAAAGGAGAGAGAGAGGTGTAGAGGGCAGGAAGAAAGGACACAAGGAAGGAAAACCCTGGATTGGGTTATTAGTACTCTACAATTAAACACTATTTTGAATACTTTATTATTAAAACGTTATTGCAAGTGCATCTCTTCATCATAAAATGAATAAGGCTTCCCCCCCCCAAAGTAGCTCATGCATAAATGAATGAATATTGCCAAAAGTCTCGTTCTGATGATTCGTCATCAAAATTATTAGTAACAGTCTACCATCTGACAATTTAGGTCAGTCTTCATTGTAACAAAAGGAAAGAATTGTAAAGTACCTAATTTAAAAAAAATGGTTACACAGTCATTAGTCAGTCTATTTCCCAATTTCTGGGAAATGTATTAAAAAGATTTACCAAGTCTTGTTAAAGGAACTATTAATTATACCAGTTTCTCTTCTACCTAGGGCGACCTAATGGAAGAGTGTTGAGAATAAATGGAAAGAACTCATTGAGTTTACCCTGGGAGGGGAGAAAGAAAGCCTTCTAACCATCACATTTCTTACCCATCCTCTCTGCTTTGCTATGACTTGACTCTTCAGAGAGGGTGTAGTCCTGAGCAGCATGCTGAGGATGGAGAGGAAAGGCCCTTAAATAATCATTGCCATCATTCCGATACCGTTGTCAATATTTCTAAATTCAGAACTTTTGAACATGTGCCCAAACACCCTATTTTATCTTTTAAAAAATTATTTATTTTAGAGAGAGAGAGAGTGGGGATTAGGGGCAGAGGGAGAGAGAGAGACTCCTCACCCAGACTCCCTGCTGAGTGCAGAGCCCAGGATCCTAAGATCGTGACCGGAGCAGAAACCAAGAGTCAGATGCTCAACCGCCTGAGCCACCCAGGTGCCCCTATAGCCCATGTTTTGCCCATAACAAAAATATGTGTAAGACAGGCAGAAATAGGAAGGAGAAGGTAAATGTATAGTTCCCCAATTATCATTAGGGAAGACTTCCCTGAAACCAAGTTTTAGAATTATCCGTTTGTTTGGGGTCCTGTAGGTTTCTGAGTCCCTGGGTCTGGGATGGGTGAGGGGCATGGCTTTCTCTTGTACTCTAGGGGGTTGCCGAGGCTAGGGAGGTGGAAAAGTTGCAAGTCAAGAATTGCATACGTGTGGTGGTTTAGCACTTGGGGATCGATGCTTATAAAACATGTACCTGTATATCGAATGGCCCTTGGAAAGTCCTAGAAGCTCTAGTCAATTTCCCACCTGAAGCTCTTTTACAACATCCGGGGTATCTTTTACAACATCCAACATCCCTCTGCTTCTCTGCCCTCTGTCCACGGAGCTCATCCTCTCCCAAAGGAGTTGGTTCCATTTTCAGGTTGCTGAAGTCTTTACAGGGGCAAGGAGACCCCCTACCAGGTCGAAATCAATCAACTGATGAAAGGAGTTGGTGGGCTCGACAACAAGGACGACACAGACTTCTGAGCTGCCCGATCGAATCCTGGCTTTGCCTCTTAGCATAGGATCTTGGACAAGTGTCTTCATCTTGCAAGATCTCATGATCAGACCACAATGCTGACCTTTCGGAATAACCACTGTTAAAGATGGAAGATGGTGTATGCGAGTCCGCTAGCCCAGTGTCTGGCTGGCATACTGCAAGCGGTGACTAAAGCACAGTTGTCATTCAACAGACTCCTGAGCCTTCTCACGGCTCCATCATCCCGCTCACGTTTCTCTGTTCCGGGAGATAGTGAGACGCTTGATGAAATGACTCGCTGCGGCCCAGATACGTTATTCTGCAGTGTGCCCCAGTGGCCCAGCAGCCGAAGCCTTTTTAAAAGGAATGGAGGGGAACACCTGGGTGGCTCAGCGGTTTAGCGCCTGCCTTTGCCCCAGGGCGTGATCCTGGAGTCCCCGGATCCAGTCCCACGTCGGGCTTCCTGCATGGAGCCTGCTTCTCCCTCTGCCTGTGTCTCTGCCTCTCTCTCTCTCATGAATAAATAAATAAAATATTTTTAAAAATAAAATAAAAGGAATGGAGGTGTGCAAGGCACAAGAACGAGTGTTTTTATTTACTTCCTGTAAGTGCTCCACATGCCAATGTGAGTAATTTGTCTTAAAAAGTCGCCCTGTATTAACATTAAGCTCGGTGATTTGTGTATAGAAAATCCATCTTCTTTAAAAGATCCAGAACTTGGGACACCTGGGTGGCTCAGTCAGTTAAGCAGCTGCCTTTGGCTCAGGGCCTGATCCCAGGGTGCAGGGATTGAGCCCCGCATCCAGCTCCCTGCTCAGTGGAGAGCCTGCTGCTCCCTCTTCCGCTCCCCCGGCTCAAGCTCACTCTCTCTCTCTCTCAAATAGAAAAATAAAAATCTATTCTTTTTAAAGATTTTATTTATTTATTCATGAGAGGCAGAGAGAGAGAGAGGCAGAGACACAGGCAGAGGGAGAAGCAGGCTCCACGCAGGGAGCTGGACGTGGGGCTCGATCCCGGTTCTCCAGGATCAGGCCCTGGGCTGAAGGCAGCACTCAACCGCTGAGCCACTCAGGCTGCCCAATAAATAAAAATCTTTAAACAAAAATATTTACATAAATAAAAAAGTAAATTCAATTAGCCAACATGTAGGACATCATTAGTTTCAGACGCAGTGTTCAGTAATTTATCACTTGTGTCCCCCAGCCTTTTGATGTAAGCCGGGATGGGGGGCGGCTGTGGAGGCTCTTGTGGAACATGGCAGGGGTAGTCTGGCCTCTGATTAAAAATCACGGAGGGTACTGGGCCCCAAGTGGGCTTTGGTTCTTTAGAAAGTGAGGTACTTGCTGCTCTGTGCCCTCAGCAGAAAAAGCTGCTCTCAAAATCTGCTACAAACCCATTAGCCCTTGATGGTCAGAATCAAGGTCAAGAATGAAGCCCGCTCCCCCATCATAATCCTACACTGTCCTGTGCTCTAGGAGAATGTCTCAGTCTCTTGAGAACTCCCTGGCCTCTACTTATATAAAGTTCTCTCTTTACATACGTAAAGCAGTAATTTTCATATCAGTTCTTCAGCCTTCAACTTGCTCCAGACTGAACTTCCTTTAAACTTGTCACATTGAGGGCAGGTGGGTGGCTCAGCAGTTTAGCGCCTGCCTTCAGCCCAGGGCGTGATCCTGGAGACCCGGGATTGAGTCCCACATCGGGCTCCTGCATGGAGCCTGCTTCTCCCTCTAGCTGTGTCTCTGCCTCTCTCTCTCTGTGTGTCTCTCATGAATAAATAAATAAAATCTTAAAAAATAAAAATAAAAAACTTGTCACATTGAGCCTAAATATTCCATCTGTGCTGCTCTCCTGTGAACCCTGTATGGCTAAGGTCTGTCCCCATAGTAGAACACTTATTTATGAGAGAGAATGAGCACGAGCTGGAGGGGCAGAGGGAGAGTCAAGCAGACTCTGCTGAGTGCAGAGGCCCAGGCGGGTTCGACCTCATGACCCTGAGGTCATGACCTAAACTGAAACCAAGAGTCTTTTGTGGGGAATATTAAAAAGTGACCCTAGGACACCTGGGTGGCTCAGTTGATTAACCAACTGACTCTTGGTTTCAGTTCATGTCATGATCTCTGGGTCCTGGGATAGAGCCCTATGTAGGGCTTGTCTCCCTCTCTCTCTGCCCCTCCCCCGCCTCTCTCTCTCTCTCTCTGCCTCTCTAAAATAAATAAATCCTTTCTTTAAAAAGTGACCAATGTCCCTCAATCCCCACTAAGCACACACACAAAAGGAAATAGCCCTGAAGTAGGGTGGTCAAGCTGGATTTCTTTTAAAGCAAAATTTTAGAGCAGTGATGAGAAAATGCTGAAGTGAAACATGAAAGTGCCTTCCCTGATAGTTTTTAAAATAAGATTGGGGGAGGGGTGGATAGAGACCTCTCTGCGTGAACCTGCTGGGCTCGGCTTAGTGGTGGTAACAGAGGAGAGGATCCCATCCACGAATTCATCCAACACACGCGTCTCGGGGCCTCCTCTATGTCAGGAGCTGGCTGAGCGACCCAACCCTGGAGGTGACCACACCAGGCGAAGCAGACAGTAAGCAAGTCAGCTGATGAGCTGAGGATTTCGTGGGGAACGCTAAGCCACCAGCCTGGAGAAACTAAAGGGGGGGAAGGGGGTGGGGAGCGGCGGGAGGGGGCACCGGGCTGAGGTTTAAGTAGACGGCGGGCGGCGGGAGGGAGACCACAGGGGAAGGCGGCTTTGCGCAGAGCCCCAAGCGGTGGCCAGTGCCCAGGGAGGGGGGAGGGCAGGGGGAGAGGGTGGGGAGGGGGCGGGAGCACGGAGGGAGGGAGGGGGGACGGGAGGGGTGGGCGGGGGTGATGGGGAGGGAGGGGGAGGGCGGCAGTGGGGAGGGGCCGGGCGGGGGTGGGCCGTGCAAGGGCCTCGAGGGAGGGGAAGGGACAGGAGGGTGGGGAAGGGGTGGGGAGGGGGGGCACGGGAGAGAGGGAGAGGACGGAGGAGGGGGGAGGGGAGGGGGAGGGGGGGAGAGAGGGGGGAGAGAGGGGGGCGGGGCGAGGGGGAAGGAGTGGGGAGGGGGCGGGGCACAGGAAGGAGGGGACAGGAGGGTGGGCAGGGGAGATGGGGGAGGGGGAGGGTGGGCACGGGAGGGAGGGGTGGGGGGAGGATGGGAGGGTGGGCTAGGGAGGGCGAGGGGGAGGGGGAGGGGTGGGGAGGGGGCGGGGGGGCACAGGAGGGGCGGGCGGGGGCGATGGGGGAAGGCGAGAGGGAGGGAGGGGCGGGCCTGGAGGTGAGCGCCCCCTCCGCACCTTCCAGCACCTTCCAGCACCTTCCAGCAGGCGGGGGACGGGACAGCGACGGGAGGAACCGGGGCGGCGGATGATGAGAGGCCCCGGTAGGGCATCCTTTAATCCCCGACCGAGTCCGCCTTCCCGCGCATTCCTACGCTCCAGAAGCGGCGCCCGGGGGAGGCCGGGGGAGGCCGGGGAAACCAACACACACAAAACAAACAAGCAGACGCCGCTGGAGGTGACTCCAGCAGATTCTCAGTAAGTAAGTTGGGGGCCTCCTGCCCCGCTCGGCCCACTGGACGGCACCTCGGCCGCTGCCCGGAATGCTCCCCTCTCGCAGGGTCTTTTAACCCGAGGGTCTGTCAAACCCCGACACAAAGCGCCGCACGAGGAACACGGAGGGGAGGGCCTATAACGGGGGTCTTGGTCTTGCACGCTACCCCCCGCGCCGCCGCCCGTCCGCCGCGGACCCGAACCCGGAGAGCTCGGGGCCCCGCCCACCCGGGCGTCCCGGACCGCGCCCCCGCGCCCCCGCGCCCCCGCGCCCAGAACAGCTTCCCCAGAGGCCTGGGCTTTCCTCCCTTGCTCCCCCCCCTCCCCCCCGCCCCCGCCCCCGCCCCACAGCGGAACCCTAAAGCATCTGAGTGCAGAGCCCTGCAGTTCATCAAGATCAAGGCAGGCGTCAGGTTTCAAGTTGAGGTTCCCAACAGCTTGCTCTGCGGAGACTTCTTACCTCCTGAAATCACACGGCGCCTTTTAGGACCTCAGGGTGCTGAGTCACGGCTGGCTGCACACTCACTCTTTCATTCAAGGCCACCAGGCCGGACCCCATCTTCCTCCCTGGTATAAAGTGAACACAGGGTCCCCTCCCCCCCCCACATGCCCCTTCAGAAGTGGTTCCTGTGAAGTGACCAGACTTAGAACAAACAAGAAGAGTGATTTTACCTTCCCTCTCCTTGAGGAAATTTGACAACTCAGAAGTAAGAAACACTCTGCCCCCTTCCTTATCTTTACATGATTCCTACATTGGTGGGTGTTGATCCATTAAGCAAATTCATAGGCCATGATGGCAAAGATACTAGAACATTCTAGCCCTCGGGGAGCCATGCAGATTAGAGCCCTACAACCTGAGAGATGGCTGTTGCCCCCTGGCCCAGCCTTTCTTACCTGCAGACAGGCTTTGGTGAGTCAGTATGAGCCTAAAAATCTAAAATGGGACATGTTCTCGAAAGCTTGAAAGACCTGGCAACACTGCACCAAAACTCCAGCGTAGAAAAACTGGCGTAGCCCTTCAGAGAGAAGGTGCTGGGAGCACGTGTTCCCTGGGTCAGCACCCACCAAGCTGATGCCCCTGCATCCTTCCCCACTAAAAGCCGTCCCCGTGTGTATGTGCCCAGGACCTCCACCGAGTCCAACCACCTTATCTGACAAATGAGGAAAGCAGGGTCCAGAGAATTTTAAATTTTAAATTCAAAGGTCACTGGATTAGGTAAAAGCAGAGCAAGAATTTAGGTCCTGTTTCCAAGACGCCCCCACCCCCCAGAGCTCTGGGTGTCAAAGAAATTGGGCCACATTTGAAGCAGTGTCTCAGATGATATTAGCTCTGAAGTTATTTTAATTATAAATCATCACTGGAAACTAATGAAGGCATCAAAGCTGTGATACGGGTATAGACCAGAAGGGCTGGGGAAAAGTATAACTAGGAGATAGAACATTTCCTGGGGGATTTTAAATATAAGTAATCTATATTTAAAATATCATGATTTTAGCGAGTAACAGAGCAAGGGGAAAAAACTGAATAAAAATCACATCCTAATTTAACTATACTGAATAAATTAAAAATGACACTTCTTCGATTTTTGTAAAGTGTTTTTTAATGCAAGAATTTTTGCCCATCTATGTATGGTTCATGTCATTAATTCATGGTAATACATAGAATGAAAATACGTGAGCATTATTGAGACCTTTCAAGATTCTTTGTGATGAATGGTATTATTTACCTCATAAGGGAGATTTATGGGCCATATAAAAAATTTTGTTTACAGGAGTAGAATTATTATAAATGCATGTATAGTATAAAAGTGTGCTGGTGCTGGACGCCTGGGTGGCTTAGTGGTTGGGCATCTGCCTTTGGCTCAGGGCGTGATCCCGAGGTCCTGGGATCGAGTCCCACATCGGGCTCCCTGTGAGAAGCCTGCTTCTCCTTCTGCCTGTATCTCTGCCTCTCTCTGTGTCTCTCATGAATAAATAAAATCTTTAATAAAAAAAAAAAGTGGGGATACCCAGGTGGCTTAATGGTTTAGCACCTGCCTTCCGCCCAGGGCATGATCCTGGAATCCCAGGATCGAGTCCCACGTCGGGCTCCCTACATGGAGCTTGCTTCTTCCTCTGCCTGTGTCTCTGCCTCTCTCTCTCTCTCTCTCTCTGTGTCTCTCATGAATAAATAAAATCTTAAAAAAAAAAAAGTATGCTGGTGCTAATGACCCTGATGTTCTTTTACTTACTGCATCAATTCAGAATAGAAATGAGTCTTCCTACATTCATTTTTCTACATACCACTGGCTTATCATTATAATTCCACCCTGGTTCCCAGGAAGATCCCATTCCACCTGCACCATATGCAGAAACCTGTCACCTTGAAAGGGTTTAAAAAGAAACTGAAATTTTTCTATGGAAGATTATGTAATCTTGAAAATGACCCCCCCCCCCAACTCCTCCTCCAAACAAAAAAAAAATTACTAGCCAGATTAAGATCCAGGGATCATTGATGTGCAAGTGGATCCTGCCACGTGTCTCACAGTTCCACAGCGCTTGCAGCAGGGCCAGCAACATGACAGGCCTTACTTCTTACATTAGGAACCGTCTACGCCTAGGTACGAGTAAGAGAACCTAAGGCAGTCTGAGCACAATGCTGTTCAGTAAAGCTTTAATGCCACTTGAAATCACGGTTGCTAAAATTAAACTGACACTTGGCAGAAATTACCATAACACTTTCCATCACAGCATTATGACAGGCAGAAAGTGTCTGCGTGGCACAGGCAGTGCTAAGAACAGAGCTGCGCATCCCAAGAGGGACCAAAGCGTGAGGCCACGTAGAGAAAAGTTTGAGTGGGAGCTCGAGTTTGAGACCCACAATCACAAAAATGCTGCAGCTTCCATTCCCTTCAGAGAGACCCAGAAGCCGCCTCTCAAGTTCAAAGTCCAAACTTCTTTCTGCCTTCCTGTCTCTTGTTTTATAATCAGAGCAGGGAGGAGGAGCTCAGCGGTTGGGCAAAGGAAAGGCAGGCTCTCTTTTGTCATCTGCCAGAGAAGGATTTCTCCCTCTCCTCGCCATCAACCTCAGGACCAAGGCAAACGTCTTCCAGGTCAGGAGACAGCACCCCTTAACTGGCAGGACTACTTTTAAGGCAATGGGACGGCACCGCTCTGCCCTTGGGGCCCAGGGGACTGCCTCTGTTCTGGCATCGTTTTGTTCTAACCTAAAGCATTTGTCAGCTTCCTCACTCCACAGCTCAGGAGTCAACAGCAACTAAAGGGTTAAGCAAATTCCTTGAAACAAGGCAAGGAAAGACTCCTGGAGCTGTGCAGGTGCAGAATTACAGCCTGCCACTGCTCATCATGCCGAGATCCTGAGCCCCTGCATGGGTTTCAGAGACAGCAATGCTTGGCTTTTCTTGTTTTGCAATAAAAGAGAGAGAAAGAAATAAAAGGAAAAGAAAAGAAGGAAAGAGGGAGAGAAAGAAAATGAAATAAATTTTCTGTTCTCTCAGCACAGAGCTATGCACAGAGTAGATGCTCTCAGAGAAAGAAAATTGTTGAGTGGTCAACATGGTTTTAAAAGATTTCATCAGGGTTCTTTCCCCCTCTGCGGATCCCACTGTGACTTGAGGTTTCCTAGGCCCCAGATGGCCAGGCCAGCGTGGGGCAGATCACCTGACCTAACAGTCAAAGGGCTGCGTCTCCTAGTGGGAGTCAGGCCACAGCTCTGCGCTGTAATGGAGTCACCTTATTCAATAGTAAATGCACACAGTTTAGGATTCCCAAAATAATGAAGTTATTAAACACAAGAAAACTGGTGACCAGGTAAAAGGAAAATGAGAAGAAAAATTTATCTCTTCTGAACCAAGAAAGGTAAAGGCCAAGGCATGTAAGACATAGGCAGCAGAATAGTTTGTTCTTCCTTTTTTATTTAGTCACAACACATCAGTATAACAGAGGTCAAACCCAGTTCAGTGGAGGTCATTTAAATTACACCTGCTAAAAGAATAAACCTGTAAAATGATGCTTTGATAGCCTGAACCAAATTAAACCAAAAGAAGGCAGCAAAGCCCTTCTGAATATCTCAACAACCACGTTTCCATGCACCAGAGAGGAAAATACAACATAAAAATTTCCAATTAAAAGAGAAAACCTAGCGGTTCTGGGAAGAAGTAGGTTATGCATTTAACAGGTTCCACTGGACTATTCCATTGACGGCTTGCACCCCGCGATCACTTATCCGTGTTAACACTTGTGAATTTGAGATCCGTGAGATTGAAAATTCATTGCATTGCTTGGGGCTGGGAAATGCAGGCATATTCTATGCAATTACCTTTAGTCTCCTCCCCACCAACTCCAAATGGGGATCTAACCTACAAGTGGCTCTCTCCTAAGCCAGGACTGCCAAATCCTGGCAGATGACAGCAGGGCCCCTGATGATTTATACACTCACCTGACTGCTGCAGGAGGCAGAGAGAATTAATTCGGTCTTCTTTCTTGGGTAAAGCTGATCATCTGATTTGTCAACGCTTTGTTCAGAAATATAAAATTCAACATAGATTCCCCACCCCACCCCGGCAGAAGAATATTATTTATACAACATCTTAATTGTCGAAATATTAACAAATAGCATCATGTTAACATTGAACTTAGTGGTTTGGAAAATTAATTCTAAAAACAGACTTCAACTATACAAGAGGAAAAACAGACCAAAATATGAAATGTTAAAATCCCCAAAACTTTGAGGCAAAAAAAAAAAAAAAAAAAAAAAAAAAAAACGGGATCATTCTTAGAGAGGTTTACAAAGTAATTAGCCATAGAACAAATCTATTACCAAGTGTTGGTTTATACTCACTATTTCAATGTAATGTTTGGAACAAAATTTAACAACTAGCTTTTAAAAACTGCTAAGACGTGACCTGATTTTAAAAAAGAAAAAAAAACACATTAAAAAAGAAAAAGTAAACCAACAAACCTTTAGTCTTTCAACAAAATTGATCTGAACGTGTACCTTTTCTCCTCTTTACTTTTACTGAGGACTTTAAGGTGATGTTGGCCACAGCCCAGCTCAGCTGGGCCTTTAGGTGTTCCCCTCCCTCCATCCTACAGCGTCGGGTCTTTAAAAAGCTCCAATCTCCGTCCCCCAGGGTCTATAGGGCTTGCCAAGGTTTGCGGCCTGCGTGGGTGCCGAAGGGCTCAGTGCATTGGGAGACAGGAGGTGAAAGGAGCCGAAGGAGAAGGGGAAGGCCGACAGGGAAGCCACCGAGGACAGCAGGGGCGGCGAGAGTTTGGAGGCCGAGGTGACCACGGGGAGCACCGGTCCGAGGCCGCCGCTAGGGGGCGCGCGCAAGGCGGGCGCCTCCGGATGCGCCGCAGCCAACCTGCCCTGGTGGTGCGGTTCCGTGGGCGAGGCGCTGGTGCCAGTGTTCCCGTGGCCGCTCTGGGGCAGCAGCAGGGGGTGCGCGACGTGCGGGTGGTGTCCGAAGGCGCTGCCCCAGGGGAGGTGTCCCAGGCCTGCGTGGGCGCCGCTGGCCGCTTCCCGCTGGGAGGCGTAGTTGTTAAGGTGGGAGACCAGCCGAACTCGAAGCGGGTCGGAGGCATCCAGACCCTCGATGATGCTCAGATAACGGGCCACCTCCGCCAGGCACTCCCGGAACCCCAAACTCCGATAGTCCATAGCAAGGGCGTGCGCGTCGAAATAGCCTGAGCCGAAGAACAAAAGGGAAAAAAAAAAAAAAAAAAGCTCAAGGCTTTGCTCACTTCCCGCACTCCTTCCACGCCAAAGGCGGCCCTTCCCAGCAGAGAAATGCCCACAGCCCTACAAACGGCACCCGACGGGTCCCCATGCAGGTCCTGGTATTTGGGGGCCGACCAAAGCCTCTGCATTAATGGACAGGAGACGTATGTCTTTGCTAATGCAAGTTCAAAGCACAATTAGAAGCTGCTGAGCAGAAAGTGGAATTATACCCTACCAGCAGATGAAACTGCGTTCATCCCTTTAATGTTTTCCCCCAACAACAACAAAAAAATACATCAAGGACAGAGAAACCACAGAGCAGTGAAATTCATTAGACACACAGATGTAAGTTATCATCATGCAGCTTTTAGGCACTTGGTCCTGAGTAAAGCATTTTCCGGCTGGAGACAGACACACAGACCCCGGTCTCCCACCTTCTGTTAGGGCTCCTCTAATTAACCACAACAGGTTTCTTTACTCAAGAGTCACGTGGGAGCTTTTTTTTTTTTTTAATCCTGTCGATAAAATTAAGACCATCTACTTTTTTTTTTTTTTTCTAAAGGCTTTTTCTCCAAACGTCAATAAGCAAATGTGGTGAGAGCTACCTGGATTTGATCAGGACTCTCACAACTTCAGGGCACCTAATACGTAAAAGGTCTTCTCCAAAAGAAGGTGCGTTAGCTTAGTCCGGAGACGACTGGGGTGATGAAGTCACTGGGGAAAACCCTCTGTGCATTTGAAAACGGACTGACAGGCAACTGTACGCACCGCACATTCTCTCCCCACCCCCAAAGCACACAGCAAAAAAAAAAAAAAAAAAAAAAAAAAAAGGCAGTGACTGCACCAATGCTGGCCTCGGGCAGCTGCTCATTCCACCCGGAGCACTCAGGGCCACCACTGGACGACGAGCTGTACCTTTTCCTCCTGCCGTGTGCAGCATTTTCAGGTGATCCACGGTCATCTGCAGGATTTCGGCTTTTTCTAGCTTAGCAGATCCCTAGAGAAGAGAACAGCAAATAATGATAACGATAATAAAAAGAAAAGGACTGGGCACCAGGAACTGCCTAAAACGGATATGCGGGTACAGGCTTTGCAAATCATAAAAGTCCGAGCTAACGCAAAACGCGCTGCCTTCGCGAAAGATGTTGGAATCCGCGTTATGATTCATCTCCGGCACCAGCAATACGGTTATTTTTCGAGGCACGGAGGAGGTTCAGATTAATGCGGGGAAGGATCCCGAAGGTGTGGGCAGCTACCCTGAGAGCTCTCCCCACTTTCTCCAATTACCTGCTTCTCAAAAGCACTGGGTACCAGCCGCCTGAGCTCAGACAAACTGTTATTAATCCGGTCCCGTCGGCGCTTCTCAATGATCTGTGGCAAGCAGGCAAAACAAAGGAGGAGATTTCCATCAAGGCTGTAAATTTCAAAATGAGGCAAGGTAGTTCTTCCCATTAATTAATGACAAAAAAAAAAAAAAAAAAAAAAAACCAAGAAGCACTGTAAAGAGACTCACGCCTCTTCGTCTTTTCCTGGCCAAGATCTGTGAAGATGTAGTTGGGGACATGGAACCTAGAGCCGAACTCAAGTTTCTGAATGAGGAGGGGGGAGGGGGGATAAAAAAAAAAAAAGAACAAGAATCGCTGTTAAGCGAGAGGAGGTGATAGGAGGGGTGCCCCCCCACGCCCTCCGCGCACTCAGGCTGTTTTGGCAACTTGGGGCCGAAAGCGCGTCGGGGGTGCCTCGGCCCGGGCGGTGGCGCCCCCGCCCCGGGATGCGCAGAGGTCAGCGGAGGGCACCGGCGCGCCCCGCGCCCGGCCCGCGGCCACCGCGGCCGCCCGGGGGCCGCCGACTCACCCATTCTCGTCCGCGCTCTCCTTCTCCACTTCGACGGTCTCGTCCAGCTCGCTGTCCGAGGAGCTGTAGTCCGGGTGGGCTCGCTTCATGCTGGCTGCGCGGCCGGGGCTCCGCGGCCGGGGCTCCGCGGGCGGGGCGGGGCGGCGCGGCGCGGCGCGGCGGGCCGGGGGGCTCTCAGCGGCGGCGCCTCTCGCGCTCGGGGGCTGGCGTCCCGCGCACACTGCTCCCGCTCCCGCTCTGCCTCCGGTTAAAATTCAACCATCCCTTTCCCACGCTGCGCCCCTACTCAGGTCCCCGGGGGGAGGGCGGGCGGGCGGGGCGGAGGAGGCGGGCGAGGGGGCGGGGGGGCGGGGCGGCGGCGGCTCCGGGGCAACGGCCTCCCCTCCGCCAACCCGGCTTCCCGCTCCGCTGATTGGCAGCCGCCGCGGGGCGGGCCCGGAGCGCGGCCCCCCGGAGCCCCGCCCCCGCCCCCGCCCCCGCCCCCGCCCCGCGCGCCGGCCCCTGCCCGGCGGCGGTGCGTCGGCTCCGCGGGGGCTCCGCGGGGGCTCGGCCGGGGCTCCGCGGGCGGGGCGGGGCGGGGCGGGGCGGGGCGGGCGGCTGTGGGCCGGCGGCGGGCAGGCGGGGGAGGCCGGGCCGGGCCCCGCGCCCGCCGCCCGCCGCGGCCCCGCCCCGCCCCGCGCGCCCCGATTGGCCTGGCCGCGCGCCAGGGCCGCGCCTGCAGCGCCGCCGGTGAGCCGCACGCGCCGCGGGCCGTGGGAAAGTGCCGGCGCCGCGGCCGCCAGCCAATCCGGGCGGCCGGCGGCGGCGACGGCGGGCGCGCTGGCGGCGGCGGCGGCGGCGCTGGGCGTCCGCATGAATGGAGAAGAATGGGCGGGCGGGGCGGCGGGGGCTGGGCGGCCGCGGGCCGGGCCCCCCGGGCGAACCTGTAATCGGAGCCCGGGCGCCGGGCGGGAAGGCTCGGCTGCGGGGCCGCCTGTGCCCGGCGGCGGGAGGCGCGCGGCTGGCGGGGCCGGGCCCGGCGCACCTGGCGGGGGCGGGGGCGGGGGCGCCGGCCCCGGGGGGCCCCTGCGCACGCGGCCCCTGGGACGGCCCTCGTGGTCTGGAGGGGCCCCCGTCCCCGTCCCCCGGCAGCCAGTCTCGCCTCCGCAGGGCTTCCCACCTCCGGCGGGGACCGAGTGCCCCGTGCATCTAATTTCCGGGCGAGTGGAACGCTTGTTTTCTCGGCCGACGAGGTGGAGAAGGAAAAAAAAAAAAAAAAAAAAAAGACCCCTGGGGATATCCATTATGGGGTTTTTGTTTTGTTTTGTTTTTTGTTTCCAGGCCTTGGCGGCCAGATCCTCTCAGCGGGCGACAGGGTGGCGGGGCCGGGCCGCTGCGTCCCAGGGCCGCCCTCGCTGCGGGAATGCACGTCTCTGGGCCTTGCACACACGCGCGCACACGCGCGCACACGGCACAGCCCTGGCTTGGTTCTCGGCGCGTCCTGGCAGCTCCGCGAAGTTACCCCAGTCCTCCAGGAGATACGGGGGGGCGGGGAGGTGGTTGGGTCTCCCTGGCTTGCTGCCCTCTTGGAGGATTTGTAGGAGCAGCAGCCGGATGGGTGTTTTGAATTTGGAAATCCAGGATTCTCTGTCCCTTACAAAGGAGCAGAGCACTTGGTATTCCTCTCGGGTCCCTCCTTTGGCTGCTGACCTTGCAGTCCTGTCAGTGAGGGAGCCCTTGATAGATATTGAGGATAACAAAATTGTCCTCACTTTAGCAAACTGCGGCCTCTGTGTCTGTCCCCCCCCCCATTAGTCTTAACGCACTTCTGACGCCACACCCTCTGAATGGCCTGAGCCTGGTATGTAGGTTCCTTCGATTTTAACCCCTCGCCTCCACACACGCACTATCCCACCTCCTGGCTCCCACTGAACTCTCACACTTCACTTCACCTTCACCTCCAGCCCCTCAGCCCTTCCTTCTGGCCTCCTCTGCTTCCTTGTCTAGGCTGAGGCCCTCCCTCAAGCCAGGTTGGATTTTTTTTTTCTTTCTGGCACACCAGATGCCTTTGCTCCCTGTTTGTCCCCCTCGTGTCAGTTGTCCACCCACCATCAATCCCATTATCTGTTTACTCTGCCCCTACTCACAGGTAACAGCTCTTTGGGGTGGTAGAGGTTCGGCCTCCCAAGCTCCTTTCCAACCCCCACAGTCTTCAAACACTTCACTCACTGCCACCTGCCTCTTCCTGGGTTCCCAGAACCTAATAGTCCAGACATAGGAGACCCTCCCCTCACTTCCTTCTGCATTCCAGAAGTCCCTCTGACAGTCAGTTTCTTCCCCCAAGGTGACAGGCCACCTAACCCCAGAAATTAGTGTGTCCACTCACCCTCTGTGATTCTGTGCTCCCCAGCCTTGAACCTACAGTGAGTGAGCCTCTCCTGCTCTGGCCCATCCCTGCTGCCTCGCAGGGGCATGGCCCAGCTGCAGATAGGTGGGTGAGAAGAAGACACAAAGTTGGGGTTAAGGACTCCCGACTCCACAGTACCTAAGCAAACTATTTCTTCCACATTCAGTATGACTTTTCTGTCAAAAATGAGATCTACACTACAGTGTTACATTTCTCCTGCTTCTCAGTCTTGACTCCCATCCATCCATCCATCCATCCATCCATCCATTCATCCATCCATCCAACACCCAAGTGTCTTCGGTGTGCCTGGCCCTGTGCTAGGGCCTGAGGTTGCAGCGTTGACCCAAAAGTAGTATGGCCCCTGCTCTCCTAGAACTCGCATCTTGGCAGGGGAGCTAGACAAGGCACAGGTAAAATCACTATAGAGGGCAGCCCAGGTGGCTCAGCGGTTTAGCACCGCCTTCAGCCCAGGGCCTGATCCTGGAGACCCCGGATCAAGTCCCACATCAGGCTCCCTGCATGGAGCCTGCTTCTCCCTCTGCCTGTGCCTCTGCCTCTCTCTCTGTGTGTGTCTCTCATGAATAAATAAATAAAATCTTAAAAAAATAAAATCACTATAGATGTGTTAAAGCTTGGAAGTACCTTTTGCTAGGGAAAAACAAGGATACTTCATGAGGTCTGGGGAGGACTTTTCTGAGCTTGGGAAGGCACTTCAGAACGAGGTGGCTCAGTTAGAGCCACAGAACAAAGGGCTGAGGCCCTGCTATGGGCCTCCTAGAATCAAGGAGAGAGCTGGACTGAGTATGAGGCCTAATTTTCCACCACCTGCAGAGTAGAGGGGATTTATCCCTGGAGGCCTTAAGTCAAGAACTGCTTTAGACTTCTTAGCAGTCCCCTGAGCAAGACCCAACCTGCTAAAGCAACCCCTTTTCCAACCTGAGTGGGGCTACCTGGACCTAGCCCTGTAGGAAAGGGCCTTTTTCAGACATAGGTGGGGAGGGGGTGTTTTTCCTGTGGTACCAGCCTTTTCAGATTTGCACACAGACCCGTTTCCTTGCCTGTCTGTGGAATCTGGGTTTATTTACCTATTCATATCCAGTGGGCTGCCTTTCTCTGTGTTTTGCAGAAAGGATGTTCCAGATACCCTGGAAGCAATAGATACTTCCTATTAAGGAATTTACTCACAGGGCCAGGGCCAGGTGAACCAGCAAGACCCCCCAGAGAAAGAACCCACCCTCAAACTGCAGTTCTAGCATTTCTGTATGAAAGAACATTAAGGGTGGCCAATTGGCTGGAAGGGACACAAACAGTCGCTGGGTAGGGGACCACCCATGATAAAGCCCTGAATCTTCAACTGTCTGTCCATCACAAGCTTTGGTCACTGTCAAGGTCCCTAACTTGGTGTCATCCAGGACACCAGCTTGCTAGTGAGTGCAGGTGATCATGGTGAGAGGTGCTGGAAATGGCATGCAGGAAGGCCAGAGACCACACAGTACCCCCGTAAAAGGGAGGGGCTGCCTCACTCTGGGCTTTCAGGTAAGTCATTTTATCCAGTCTGAAGCAGAACACCTTTGTTAAAACCACTTAGAGGTGAAGCCAGCCCGTGTTCGAGACTTCTGAGTCTTGCTTGTTTATGTATTCACTTGACACAGGTATGTAAAGCCCCCACTATGTGCTGGGCACGGAGCCAGGCCTGGAGCAACGAGCTGAAAAGCCACAATCTTCATCAAGCTGCTCACGAGAGTGCGTGGCAACGATGCAGTCAGATCAGCCCTAGCTGCATGCCAGTGGGCTCGCCTCTCAATCTCTTTAAACTTAAAATGGGGATGTTAATACTAATGATTTTCTGATGTCACAGATTACGTAAGATCAGTTATATAAAGCATTTATTTTAATGGCACTTGGCCAAGAGTAAGTACTTAATAAACAGTAGCTGTCGTTACTAGCTACTAATATACCTGATTTACCAATGAATAAACTGAGCACTGGGTTACCCCTTGGTTTTCTGGTGATACTCTGTTACACATGTAATGAGGTTGAAAGGAGGGGGAAAAATAATGATCTAGAAACTGGATATATTAAAAAATCTCTAGAAAGTCATATCCTTTAAAGACGATGAGAGAGAACCAGGGCTTTTTGCTAAGAGCACTAGATTATTTTGAGTAGAGCTTAAAAATAAGCATCTGCTATTCATTATTAGTGAAAGTTGCGCTTTTGAGTTTCTTATTAAGGAACATCCCCTGAGCATGCGGTGATCTAAATATGGGCATGAATAAGTTGCATGCTTACCGAGTTCAGAGACGGCTTCTTTAGGAGAACACCCCAAATCAGACACCACAAGACGGAGTCGCCCAAAACTGTCAGAGCAAAAGCTTGACCAAATGCCAGTTTCCCTCTGTTCCTCATGCTTGCTGCTTTCCGTAGATGCAGTCTCAAACGCCAGATTGCCTTGTGGCATGTCATGCCACGCAAAAGTGCACTTCCACTATCAACTCCCCTAATTGAGGTCAGATGTAAGACGCCTTGGCGTTCGCCCTGGAGGAATTGCTTAATTGGAAACCCAGCAGGCAGCAGTGGGTACAGTGGGAGGAGGAGAGGGTTCCAAGCTGCCTGGGAGGGTTGGGTCTGAGGGACCCTTTACTCGCTGTGGGCCCTGGAGCCCACGACCATACCTCTCTCCTCTGAGCCTGTTTCGTCATCTGTAAATAAGAATAATCCCTCAGCTTTTGTTTTTTGGTGTGTGTGGTTTTTTTTTAATGTAAGATGAGGCAAGCATTTTATAAAATACTACACAAATGTTATGTCTTCTCCTTGTGGATGATGATGATGATGATGATGATGATGATGATGATGATGGTAAAAACATGGGCTGTTTCAGCCTGAGCTTTGCTGGGCCACCTAGGAGGATGCTTCTGTAATGCATTCTTGCTCCTGCCCGTGAATTCCTGCAGGATGGGCCACTCTGTCTTTCAAAAGGGGGGAGAGGGTATTTAAAATGCTAAAATGCATTTCACAGACCATTAATCTCTCAAGACTCCGTAAATAAAAGAATCTGTTTTCAAATGCATTGGGAGATTCTTGGAGATGTGGGGACGCTGGTGAGCACGAATGGCCCTGAGAGGTCTGTAGTAAAGAATCCTCATTTACATGTGTCTCTGCACTTCCCAAACTCATGGGCCACAGAACCCTTTTTTCATATAACATCTGCTAATGGGCCACTGAAATAGCATCCCCAGAAAACAGACTTGGTGAAATTCTGTCCTAGCTTAAGGACAGATGCATTTTGCTTTTGACCCGTAAGAAAATTAAGCCTAAGTTGAAAGCAACTTAATAAAAAGCGTTGTTGAGTTCTGGTAATAAAACTTCTGCTTTGTAAGTTCTTTGCTAACTAATCTGAGAGACCACTTTCTTTAAGAGATGTATAAATACTTTTTTTTTTTTAATATGGAACACTTCATGAGTTTGTCTGTCATCCTTGTGCAGGGGCCATGCTAATCTTCTCTGTATAAATTCTTTTTAATAACAAACATTTTTACAATGCTTGCTATATGCCAGGCACAGTTTTAAAGAGTTTAAATATAATTAACTGAATCCTCACACTAAACCAAGGAGGAGGACCAGGCAGAGAAAAGTAGGAAATTTGCCCAAAGTCCTATCTGAATCCCTGCTAGTGGCTTGATTCCATGATGCCCTCTTTTCTTCAAAGAGTAATTTAGGGGGGAAAAAAAGAGTAATTTAGAGTATTCCCTTCCCAATTAAAATGATGCAAATAGTAATTTACAATATATTGTTTTCTCAAAGTAATTCAAATACAAATTTGTATTTGTATGTATTCTTTTCACGATTTAAATAACTCAACTACTTTTTATTTCCAAACTTTCAAGGCACCTCTGGATAGAATTCAGATAAATCTTAGGGTATTACAAAAGCAAGTTGGTGAACCAGTACTCCTCTGAACGTGCACGGAGTTGCCTTCAATGGAAGTGAACGCCTGTTTTCCTCGTTGCCCAGATGCTCATACGATACTGCCACAGTGTGTGTCACACAACTTCCCTAGATCCTGTTTCTAAGTATTTCATAATTGAGCACTTTGTGTTCATAGATATTTATTACGAATAAATCTAAGTGACTTTAAATGATTAAAATGCAAAGTGCGGCAGGAGGTTCCAGGTGAACCCCAAATGGAAACTCACAGACTCTGAAAATAGTGAGCTGCTAACCGCCTAGGTTGTCTGAATTGATATACACTACTTTGGTTTTATTATTTATTATTATTATATTATTATTTATTATTATTTGGTTTTATTTCTTTTTATTTTTTTAATATTTAACTTATTTGTTCATTACAGACAGAGAGAGAAGCAGAGACACAGGCAGAGAGAGAATCAGGCTCCATGCAGGGAGCCCGATGTGGGACTCCATCCCAGGACCCCGGGGGTCACACCCTGAGCCAAAGGCAGACGCTCAACCTCCTGAGCCACCCAAGCATCCCTAGAGCTTTGGTTTTAGATTGAAAAGAATGCTGTTGCTTTTTGGTTTGTTTTGTTACGTTTCAATTTAGGAGCCCAGGGCAGATATGAGAAAGAAGAGAATTGAGGGGATAGATTTTGAGTCTCAGTAGAGCAAAGGATTAGGACCAGAAGCTGAGGAAGCCGTTTGCATGATTATTCTGGTGAAAAAAAATAATGGTGACCAAGCACCCCAGTAACAACACGATTCAGGGTTCGGACAGGGTCCTCTTTCTGCAACCCCTGGCCCACCTCTACATGCACACCTACCACCAAATGGCACTGTGAGGGTGCAGGGTAATGCACTAGGGGAGACTGGGGGCTTTGCAAAGCAGCGGTCTTAAGGACCTGGCAGTGGTGAACTCAGACCTGACCATCACTGAGGCACTGCCCAGGTAGGGCTGAGCATTGAGAAAGGGGTCAAAATCTGACAGACAGGCAGAAAGGGTTACACTGTAATCTGGAAATTCATGTGACTTTGTCTGTACTCAAAGCCTAAGGAGGCCAGGCAACATTCCAATTACAGGGGGGAGAATGAAGTGACGGATATTCAGATATCATCCCTCCTGTGTACTGAATTGTGTCCCCAACCCCCAGAATCATATATTGGAACGCTAACCTGCAATGTGATGGTATTGGGAGATGGGGCATTTAGGAAGTCATTAAGGTTTTTTTTGGTTGGTTGGTTGGTTGGTTGGTTGGTTGCTTGGTTTTGTTAGTGGAGGGCGGTTAGAGAGGGAGGGGGGAGGAGGGACAGAGAGACTCTTAAGCAGGCTCCATGCCCCTGCAGAGCCCAACAAGGGGCTTGATCTCACGATTCTGACATCATGACCTGAGCAGAAATCAAAAGTCAGACAGTTGGGGTGCCTGGGTGGCTGAGTCAGTTATGCATCTGCCTTTGGCTCAGGTGGTGATCACGAGGTCCTGGGGTCCAGCCCCACGTCGGGCTTCCTGCTTAGCAGAGAGTCTGCTTCTCCCTCTCCCTCTGGCCCTCTCCCTGCTTGTGCTCTCTCTCACTCTCTCTCTCTCTCAAATAAATAAATAAAGATCTTTAAAATATATGTAGGTTTAAATAAGGTCATAGAGTGGGGTCCTCATGATGCGATTAGTGCCCTTATAAGAAGAGACACCAGAGAGCTTGCTCTGTCTCTCTGCTATGTGAGGACACATTGAGAAGACAGCCTTCTGCCATCCAGGAACTGTGAAAAAATAAATTTGCATTGTTTAAGCCACCCAACCTATGGTATTTTGCTACGGCAGCCAAAACTAAGAAAATTCCTATTTCAAAACATATAGAATGTTAATATATCTCTGTAAGTAGGCATTTCTGTTATAGATGTGTTCTATTTCACAGCTTTTAGAATATATTTTTCCTTTTCAGTGATCTAAGGAGCTAAACAAAAGCTTTTTACAAATTTTTCCCACTTAAAAGGCTCCATTTTTACAGCATCAAAGATATTTTTCTATTTTTCAGTATCTTGTCTTTATAGAATGCCTTATTAATTGTAAGTTCATGAAATTGGACAAGTTGCCCCCCACCCCCCAAACAAATGGCAAAGACCTTAGTTAGTATCACCATTTAACAAGAGCTTGGGTTTTCAGCCTGGAATCTTCCTTCCTGTCCCTCTGCTTTTTGAGATACTCATCAAATGACAATGAAACTGTCTCTCTGCTGCAAGCTGTCACTGTAGGGAGCTGGCCCTACTGACCCTCTCGCTGGCACATGAGACAAATGAACCCGTCTTTTTTTTTTTTTTTTTAATTCATGAAAGACACACAGAGAGAGAGAGAGAGTGGCAGAGACATAGGCAAAGGGAGAAGCAGGCTCCATGCAGGGAGCCTGATGTGGGACTCGATCCCCGGGCTCCAGGATCATGCTCTGAGCCAAAGGCAGATGCTCAACCACTGAGCCACCCAGGTGTCCCAAATGAACCCATCTTTAAGCCCTCTACCTCATCTCCCTGTCATGCGAAATACCCAGAAGGGGTCTGGAAGTTTCCTTTGGCCAGTCTTGCAACAGTGGCCATCCCTCTGTGAACAACATTCCAGAGTGCAGCAGGCAGATGGCTTGAGCTCCTTGAGAGTACGCTCTGGAGGACACAACTTGCCTCCTCGGATTTTAATAAAATGTACAACTGAGTGAACTTTTCTTTTACCATCAGAAAACACTATAAAATATTTAACTATTTTGGCTGTTTGGGGTTTATGCTTGTTCCATTGTATTCAGTAATGACAATAATAGTATGTAGGATAAAATTAATCCATTTTTTCCACTTGGGAGAAAAAAATGATAGAAACAGAAAGATGAGTTGGCAGTATTTGTCCTAGGGTTTAACATATGCCATAATTTTTGAAAATCAGAATGTATTTAGCTCTTAAGGAGCTTGATTTGTCTTTGCTTCTGTGTGCTGTCACCCTTCACTACCTCCGTCCACATGCAATTATCATAATACATACTGAAGTCCTTAAAACTTTGCATCAAAAGTACACAACCTCCAGGGCACTTCGGTGGCTCAGTTGGTTAAGCGACCAACTCTTGATTTCAGCTCAGGTCACGATCTCAGGGTTGTTAAGACGAAGACCCAAGTCAGCCTCCATGCTGGGTGTGGAGTCTGCTTAAGATTCTCTCTCTCCCTCTGCCCCTTCCCCTTCTCCCTCCCTCTCTCTGGAAAAAAAAAAGTTTTCTACACAAGTCACCATATTATAAACTATAAATATTTTTCTTTCTTCAATTGGACGGTCTGGCCCACAGCACTAAACTATGGGAACACAGTACAAATCTTAGAGAAGATTGTGCAAGAGCACGTCATAGTGTCCTCTCCTTTAGTATTTTCTGTCGGAAACAAGATCGACAGGTAAGGAATTAAAAGTTTTTGTCCTCTGTGAAAGGCCATCCATATTGTTCTCTAGGAGGAATTCTCATATCGCTTCCTCATTTTTGTGTCTTCGTAAATCTGGTCTCTATGACTAACATGTTTAGGTGCAGGCCGGGAAGTAAGACTATGTGGATGGTGAATACAGAAAGAATTGTGAAGTAGACACTTCAATGCAATGGGTCAAGAGCACTTAGCTGCCTTTATTCCCTCTACCTATGCTTGTGGCATTTATGGAGTTAGGAGAGAAAGCAGGAGAGGGTGTGGTGTCTGTGCCTGAGGGGGGGGGGGGGAAGAGGGCCTCACGTGTTAGGAAACAGGGTGGCAGAGGGACAGTGCAGGGAAATGGGATTACCACTCCAGGAGGACAAAGAAAGTGAAACAGAGTAAGATAATCTAGATGGGTTCAGAAACAGAAGGGGGAATTTTGAATTCCTTCACACATAGTTGCGGTGATACAGAAAGAAAGAGAGTCTAGAGTTGGAGATTCCACTAGGACTGAAACTGGATTAAAGCTAGGGTTTCAGGGAGGGCAAGAAAGAGGATTCAAGAAAGGAATTCTGAAATAACACGGAGCAATACTTGGCATGCCAGTTGGTGGAGATGATAGAGCCCTGCCAGGAAGCAAATCCAGAACCAGTCCCAGGTTTCTTGCCCTAAAATGGTGATTCCCAACGTTTAGCATGAACTACAGATATCTGGAGGGCCTGGTGCTACTGCTGCTGCTGCTGATCCAAGGACCACACTTTGAGAACCACTAATTTAGAAGCCATTTGTCTTTGCTAGTAAAGAAAGTCGACTCCAACAGAGAACAGTGGCGGAGAGAAATTTGCTTGTTTTCGTCTATCCAAAGATCGCAATGGGATATACAGTATTCAGCAATGTGTCTCGGAAGTCAGCCGGGCTCTTTCAAATGATAAGAACTATATACTTTTCTAATTAATCAGGATATACATTAAACTCCCCAATGGAGCTATTTGGACTTGGGGATGGTTTTGTTGGCAGTGGTAAAGGTTTGATGTTTTCAGAAAGTCACTGCCTACTTGAGAAACTATGGTCTCTCAAAATAAATTTCCCATGGGAAGAGCCCCATAGAGAAGAAAGGGAGCTGTTGTTCCCCCCATGTCAACTGAAATATACAGGCATCTGAAACCCAAATATATGAGCAAATAAAAGATGAAAGCATACAGGAGATCATCCTTCAAATCCACAAAGGTGAAATAATTAAAAACTAGGTGAACATTACAGTGGTAATAATAAAACTTAATAATACATATTAATTATATAAACAAAGAAAACTGTGCTCCTCCAGGGCCTACTCCATCATTTTGTATTGAATTATGATTCACCCAAAATACATATATTCCAACTTCAGATCTATGTTTAGGTCAGTGGTTCTCAAACTTTAGCAAGCATCAGAATCACAGGGAGGGCTTACTAAAATAAAGTCTTGGGCCCCACCCACAGAGTGTCTGGTTCGGCAGATCTAGAATGGGCTCAGGAATTTGTATTTCAAACAAGTTTTCAGGCAAAGCTGCTGCTGATTGTTCAGAACCACACTTTAGGAATTGCTGGTTTAGATCCATAGTTCCCAACTTAGCCATATATTAGAATTTTCTGGGAAGCTAGTTCTAAAGATTCCAATTCTTTTTTTTTTTAAATTTTTTGTTTTATTTATTTATGATAGGCACACAGTGAGAGAGAGAGGCAGAGACACAGGCAAGGGGGAGAAGCAGGCTCCATACACCGGGAGCCCGACGTGGGACTCGATCCGGGGTCTCCAGGATCGCGCCCTGGGCCAAAGGCAGGCGCCAAACCGCTGCGCCACCCAGGGATCCCTAAAGATTCCAATTCTTATACCACACCTCAAAACCATCACAATCAGAATCTCTGCGGATGGACCCCAGGCATCAGTATGTTGTTGTTTTTGTTTTTTTAAGTTCTCAGGTGATTCCAATATGTAGCCAAAGTGGAGAACTTCCAGTTAAAGCAGTAGTTCTCAACCATTGGCACATGTCAGAATCACCCCGGGGACTCGTTAAATCCCAGAGAACTGGCCCTTCTTCTAGATTTTCTGATTCAGTGAGTCTGGGTTGCACCCAAGAATCAGCATTTCAATCACATTCCCAGGGGGACGATGCTATTGATCCTAGAACCATACTCAGAACCATGAGGTAGATGGACTTCGCCTGGCTGAACTTGGAATCTATTAGGGGATATGGTACCAAATACTGAAGTTTGCCTCCCCTCCACCGCCCCCCCCCCAAAAAAAACAACAAAAACTGAGCATTGAGATTTAATTCTTCTGGGATGGTGTCTGGCATAAGTGTGCTGTCCATGCTCCCCGGTGATTCTAAGGTGCAGCCAAGACTGAGAATCACTGCTAAACCAAGCAAAGGTGAGGATGCACCAGTATATGTGTCTGTCACCTGCAACGCTTGCTGCTCATCTGGGTAAATACGACCTCTTCCAACTAAAACATATTCCTGCTGTAATCACTATACGCAGCCTGTATCTTTGCTTAAGAAAAATACTACATTGAAATAAATGGAAGATTATGACGGTCATTTCTGAATTTGAGAAATAACTAGGTTAAGCCAGGAAGGGATTCCCTACCCCCCCACCCTTGGTTGCTATAAATACAACCTACTGTCTGAATTTTTTTTTCTGAAAATTTTTTAATGTAACATGGTAACCCACCCCTTTGGTGATCTGTAGCTAGTCATGTAAACAGAAACATTATAACTGTTATTATAAAAGCAGTTTCCTATAAATGAGAATTCATGCTTGTATCTAAATAAACTTGAAACCTGATCAAACACCCTGGCTCCAGGAAAATAACTTTGGGTTTGGACAACACAAACCAGAATAACGTTTTACTGCCAGTTAAAGTTTTTGAATATACAGGGTCATTCTTAATCATATAGTATGAGAATAGCTTGTCTGTTACAGACAGGAGAAGCTAAGATTTGTAAATGGGGTGGGGGTGTGGATGGAGAAGTAGCAGATGGAGTCAACTGTTAAGCAGAGCTTTCTTGGCCAGCCTTATGATATCAGATACCTGTTTGTAAATAATTACTTTCTACTTCAGCTTCCACTGGAAACAGTAATACCTATTGCGTTTTAGCAGCTGATTCACTAAGCTACCACTCAGGACCCTTCTAGAATATACTATGCAAGGTCCACACTTAACACCCAGAAAGACTTTAGAAATTTAGCACAGGAAAGGCTGAGAAGCCACTTCATACCAATTAAAATGGCAGTAATAGGGACACTTGGGTGGTTCAGCGGTTCAGAGTCTGCATTCAGCCCAGGGCATGATCCTAGAGTCCCGGGATCGAGTCCCACATCAGGCTCCCTGCATGGAGCCTGCTTCTCCCTCTGCCTATGTCTCGTGTGTGTGTGTGTGTGTGTGTGTGTGTGTGTGTGTGACATGAATAAATAAAATCTGTTTTAAAAATAAAGTGGTGGGGATCCCTGGGTGGCTCAGCGGTTCAGCTCCTGCCTTTGGCACAGGGTATGATCCTGGAGTCCCGGGATCGAGTCCTACGTCAGGCTCCCAGCATGGAGCTTGCTTCCCCTTCTGCCTGTGTCTCTGCTTTCTCTCTCTCTCTCTCTCTCTCTCTCTCTCTCTCTCTCTCTCTCTCTCTCTCTCTCTCCTCTCTCTCTCTATCATGAATAAATAAATAAATAAATAACATCTTAAAAAATAAAGTGGCTGTAATAAAAAAGACAATAGCACGTACTTGGGATGATCTACAGAAAGTAAAACCCTCATACACTACTGGCTGGGAATTAACCACCGATTTGGAAGCTGTTTGTCAGTATCCTTAAAAGTTAAACACAAACTGACCACATAACTGAGCAATTCTGTACCTAGGTATTCACCCAAGAGAAATGAAAGCATGTTCACACAAAAACTTGCATGTGAATGTTTATAGCAGCATTATTCACAAATGGTTAAAAGGTGGGAACAATTCGAATGTGCGTCAACTGGTGAATGGATAAACAAAATGTGTTTATAGCTCATGCAATATTATTCAGCAAGGAAAAGGAAGCCTTTATATGTATTACAGCATAGGTGAACTTTTAAAAACATGCTAAGTGAAAGAAAACCAGCCACAAAGCACAGGGTATGATTCCATTTAGATGAAATGTCTAGAATAGGGAAATCTATAGGAGACAAAATGGACATTAGGAGTTGCTTAGAACTGGGGAGTAGGGGAGAGATAGATATAGAGGAAGTGAAAGCTAAACGATGGGACGGTTGTTTCTTGTTTTTTTTTGTTGTTGTTTGTTTGTTTTTTAAAAGATTTTCTTTATTTATTCATGAGAGACATAGGCAGAGGGAGAAGCAGGCTCCATGCAGGGAGCAGGAGGTGGGACTCGATCCCGGGACTCCAGGACCATGCCCTGGGCCGAAGGCAGGCGCTAAACCGCTGAGCCATCCAGGGATCCCCTGTTTCTTGTTTTTGAGAGAATGAAAATGTTTGTTTCTTTTTAAAGATCTTGTTTGATATATATAGAGAGAGGTGCCCACACCAGTAGGGAGGAGGGTCAGAGGAAGAAGCCAACTCTCCACTGAGCAGGGAGCCCGGACCAGGGGCTGAGCCGCAGGATCCCGAATCTCAACCTGAACGGAGGGACCCACCGAGCCACCCCGGGGCCCTGAAAATGTTCTCAGACGGGCTCTGGTGCAGATACGGACACCCATACAACTGTCCACTTTAAATGAGCGAATTGTGCGGTGTGTGAATTCTATGTCATGAAGACTATTACACGGAATGCCAGGCTCAGGGAGAGGCCGAAGCAAATCTCCATCAAGGCGTCCCTAAAAACACGGGGGACCACACCTCCGGGCGCAGGCAGGCAGCACGGGGGCCAGCACACAGGGAAGCCGGGTCGCCGCTGGAGGTGCGGGCCCTGCAACAGCCTTAGCCCTAACCCTAAAGCCCTAACCCGAACCCTAAACCTAACCCTAACCCTAAATGTAACCTCCAGGTGTAGGCGGGGAATACAGGAGGCCAGCTCCTCAGGGGAGCGGCTCACCAGCAGGAGGTGCGGGCCCTGAAAGAGCCCTGACCCTAACCCTAACCTAACCACCCTAACCCTACCCTAACCCTAACCACCCTAACCCTAACGCAAACCCTAACCTAACCCTAACCACCCTAACCCTAACCCCACCCTAACCCTAACCCTAACCACCCTAACCCCACCCTAACCCTACCCTAACCCTAACCACCCTAATCCTAACCCCACCCTAACCCTAACCACCCTAACCCTAACCCTAACCACCCTAACCCTACCCTAACCACCCTAACCCTACCCTAACCCTAACCACCCTAACCCTACCCTAACCCTAACCACCCTAACCCTACCCTAACCACCCTAACCCTACCCTAACCCTACCCACCCTAACCCTACCCTAACCCTACCCACCCTAACCCTAACCCTACCCTAACCACCCTAACCCTAACCCTACCCTAACCCTAACCCGCGGGAAAGGGGGGGCGCGCTGCGGGCACTCAGGACCGCACCCCGGGGCGCCCTCTCCCCGCAGAGGTCGGCGCAGCCCTAAACTGCCTCAGGGCGGCTCTCCGGTGGCCTCTTTCTTCCCTCCCTCTTCCCCCAACAAAGGGTAACTGACCGGCCCCGTGACCCGGCAAGAGCTGAGACTCCCCCTATCCTGTGCAGACACCCCCAGAAGCCCGGGAGGGACGCGGGGGACCCCGCAGGCCCCGTCCCCCCCCCGGGGGCGGACCCCGCGCCGCGCGCCGCCGGGCTGGGCGGGCAGCGGGGGAGGGGAGCTGTAATTGCGCCGCGGTCCTGGTTCCCACGCTCCTATTGTTGGCGACTTTGTTTCCAATTCCCATCACGTGTGCTAATTAGTTAGAGCCGCTGGCTGGCTGGGAGGCGTGTGGCTGGCCTCAGAGCAGAAAGATCACTTCCTGTAGGGAGCCCGGCCGCTGAACAGTCCTGGGGCTCTTTCTCTCTCGCCTTCTCCGGCGGGCCTCCTCCTCTGCCTCCCGGGGGCGCGGGAGCGGGAAGGCAAGGGGAAGAGACGCGGATTGTGGGGCAGATGCCGCTGAATTGCAATGGCAACGGCGGGGGGGGGGGGGGAGGCGGGTACCAAGGGCGGGAGTCCTGGACCAAGGATTGAAGAAATTCTCCTTAGACCTCTAACCTGATTAAGAAATGCGTTACAAAATCACTTTCACAGTTTTGTTCACGGAGTCTTTACCAGAAAGGGATACTAGAGGAAAGGTATTTCAGTGTTGATTTAATTTAAAAAAAAAAAAAGTGTCCCCACTGAATAAAACCAGCACTTGCATCAGTGTACAGTAGGAAAGAGGGGTGAAATCTAGTTGAGTCATGACTTTGGAGCCAGTAACCTGTCCTTGGACTGAAACCTCTGAGTTTTTTGCACTTGTGTTCTAAGCTGTTAGAAGGGGTGCGGGGAGATGTTGGAGACCACTGGCAGAGGCCAGGGGGAGGCTGGACAAAACACATGGGCTCAATTAAAAGAAAAGGACTTTCTATGTTCCTTGGCTCTTCACCGGGTTACAAGATATAGTAATGCTTTGATTCTCACATGGAAGTCTCCACTTTGAAAATACAATATTATCCATTCTTCTTCCCTGTGAATGAGAGGAAAGCTGCCCTTTTATGAGGACTCCCTGTGTGACCTTATAGACTGTAGCAACAGGGAGAAGGTTCAGCCCTTTCCTTGGAAAGCGGCAGCGTGGTGGAGGAATAAGATCAAGGGTGACTTCATTCAACATGCATTCAGCAAGGGTTTTTTTGTTTTTTGTTTTTTGTGTTTTTTTTTTCATCTCATATGTGCCAGGCATTGGGCTAGGGCTGGAGATGGAGAGATGAAACATCCAGAACCTGTCTTTAAGCAGCTTACAAATCTAGTTGAGGAGACAGATAAGTATGTAAACCAGTAATTAAGGATGACTCAGAAGTGGAGGTCTGTATTAGGGACTGTGAGGGCCAGAGGAGGGGCACCAGATCCAGGCTGGGGAATTTGGGAAGCCTTCCTAGAGAAGGGATGACTCATCTGACACTTAAATGGTGAATAACACATGGCCAAGAGAAGAAGGCAGAAAAAGGCATTCCCAAAAGAGTAACAACACGTGCAAAAGACCCAGGGGTCTTGACAGAAAATGAGGTGCTCTGCAAACAGGTGTGCACAGGGCTGGAGGGGTAGGCACGGATACGCTGGAGGGGTGAGGGTCATGAAAAGTCTGGTTGAGGACTTTGAACCTTATCCTAAATACCATGAAAATTTTAAGCAAGGGAATAGGATAATCAGATTTGTTCTTTAGGAAGATAACTTGGGCAGTAGTTTGGACTGTGAATTAAAGGGAGTCAGGCTAGAAGCAGGGAGAAGAGGTTAGGGACTGACCTAACCTAACTGACAATAAGATACTGAAATGAGGAACAGGATGGAGGAGATGGTCGAGTTCAAGAGATATTTAGAAGAGCTGGAAGGAGACCAGTGTTACTTTGCCATAAGCACCTAGGAGGAGTTGAGACAACTCTTCAGTCTCTGTCTTGTCCGACTGGCTGAATGATGGTGGGATTCCCCAGGGACAGGCAACCGGGAGGACAAAGAAGAGGCTTAAAATGGAATGAGGTGTTGAGTTTGGTTCTGGCCATGTTATGTGAGAAGTGACTGTGGGGGTATCCAAGTAGTGACATCTGAGGGGCAGATGGTTCTATGATGACTACGGAGCTCAAAGGGGATAGTTTGGGGCCGGGGTGGATGACGTAGCAGTAAGGGACAGGAAGGCAGCATGGCTGGCCCCTCACTCACAGAGGTCACACTCACTCACAGTTTTTCGGCAAGTAGTTTCTATTCCAAAAGGGACTTTGGAGGACCGTATGATCCCACTTATAGGAGGCATGTAAAGTATCAAATTCATAGAAACAGAAAGTAGATGACAGTTGCTGGAGGCTGGTGGGAGGTGGGAGAGAAGAAAGGGAGAGTTGTCTTTTAGTGGGTATAGAGTTTTTGATTTGCAAGATGAAAAAGTGCTAGACATCCATTTCATGACGATAATGAACATACTCCCCACGACTGGACCGTACACTTAAAAAATGACGAAGGTGATAAACTTCATTGTATTTTTAAATCACAATAGTTTTTTAAAAGGTACTCAAGAGGAAAGGAGATGGCAACCCTATCAGCTTCCTTTGGACGGCACTAGGCTAAACCCCTTTTATCTTCTGCTAGTGCACCCTTGCCCATTCTTGGTGGGAAGGTCAAGTTGAAACAGACATTCTAGAATAGACAATATAAATCAAGAACCTTAGAAATGCCTATGCCTTATGATCTACATATTCTACTGTCTGAAATCAGTCATAAATAAGAAACCAAAAATACTGGAAGAAAACATGAAAATATTAGATGTAATTTTTAAATGAAGTATTTAATAATAGAAAAACAGACATAGTGAAATACCATACAACTGTTATAAATTTTTTACAAAGAATATATAGCCACATGGGAAATACTTATAAGGGTTGAATGAAACAAAATTTGGTACACAGCATTGTATTTGTGTTTTGATCACAACTATGTCAGACACAATCTATACACAGAATAAAAGCTTGGAAGAAAATGTACTAAAATATTTATAGTCGCTGTTTCTGGTTGGGGCCATTGGTGATTTTTTCCCCACCTACTTTTATATATTTTCCAAATTTCCATATTAAGCATATACTCTTTTATAATGGGAAAGTAACCTATATATCTTCTATCTCCCTATTTTTTTTCTGCAAAATTTTCTTATTGCTTCAACCTTAAAAGAGGTGATTTGCATTTAGCTGCAATAGATTGGCAAAGCTGCAAGAGATTATTACATAACTGATTTATAAATGTGTCAAAAGCCAAAAGGAAGGAGAAATGATCATCCGGTAAAAACTTAGACTTTGAAAACTCCTCCATTTGAATACCCTTTTCTTTTTGCTGCTCTTGTGTGGGAAAGAGGAAGCAAGAGATCTTAGCATCAGGAAGTGATGTCGAACATTTTAGCTGATTGTAAGTGTTAGAAAGGCAAATTAAGCCCTTCCCTTTAATTGGCTGTAATCGGTTAAACAAGGTAATAGACCACCTGTGGCCGAGATGGAGCCAAGTCATGAAGAGCCCCTGAGACCACAGCTTTGGCATTGAGCTGCCCTAAGGTCAGCTGGGATGGGCTTTTGATTCCATATCAAGTTACTCAAGACTATGCCACAAAGAAACATTCAGTCAAATCCTGAGTGTACGATTTGATTGAGAATATGTTCATAAAAGGAAGAAAAGTATAAAATTAAACATTTTAAAGAATACTTTTTTAAAAAAAATCAATAACCAAGCAAGTAAAGAGCATTTCCTATACGCCAAGTGCTTTTCTAAGCATTTCACATATAATTGACTTACTAAAAAGCCTGAGGGGTGGATTCTGTTAAGTATCATAATCATCCCCAGTTTGAAGATGAGGAAACTGAAGCACACAGTAAGATTGACTGGGTCACACAGCCTGCAGTGGTACAGGTGGGACTTGAACCCAGACGGTCTACATTCCTAACCACTACACTATGCTACTTCTCAAGATCTCGCTCGAGTTATGCTTTACTAATTAATTGTGAATTCCAAACATACCATAGGCTAGATCTGGCATTTGGAGCAACCATCTGCAGGACATTCCTACCTCCTCATGGTAGCATAATACTTGCAGAAGCAGCACTTGGGAAGTGAAAAAGCCCATTAAAGACTAATCAGCAAGCCTAAAATTACCAGGTGACACTAAATGTCACAAACACTTTAGCCGTGCGCCATCTCATTTGAGCTTTGAGCATGACAGTGAGAGGATTTAGTGAGGAGCAATTAAGCAAACACCCCTTTGGAAGCAAAAAAAAAAAAAATGTTCACACATGGTTTGGCTACAGTGTGGGAAGACCCTTCTATCAGAGCTTGGATGGAGTCTGGGCTGGCAGTAAAAGAAGGCTCCTAAGAGTGTATAAGCTCCTTGAGCCCATATTCTTCTTGGCTAACAACGTGTCCTCGGAAATTCTCCAGTGACCTAAGCATCCTTTAGACTCTTCCATGACATGAAGATAAAGGAAAGCAATGGACTAAATTTTCCTTTGGTTTCTGCTTTGCCCCTGCCCTCAATCCCCATGCCTGCATTTCATGGGACCCAGTGGCTTCTTGTCCTTTCAATTCATGAGTTTGTTTTGCGTGGAACATACAGAGGATGCAAGTCTAAAAATAAGTTCATCATTTTCTCTCCAAACCAGTTCTTCCTCTCAGATCTCTTAATCAGTAAATGGCACTACCATTACCTGGTGGCCTCGGCTACTGGATCTCATCATGTTTGGCGCCCCCCCCAACATCCATTCCACCTGACCTCACCCCCCAACCCCTATGATTATAAGTCCACTGGGGTGATCATCTCATCCCCGTGCTAGTGATTGTTTGGGTTGTGAGTGGGCAGGTCTAACTTAATCTAGACCAAAGAAACAGAAGAGGCTTGTTTCAGACTTCTCAGAAAGAGAAGCCAACTTTCCCCTCTCATTCCATATGAACAAAAACCCATCACTGGGCATGGCCACCAGTTGATGTGATAGGAGGCCAATGCTATGGATGGCAGACTGGAAAGGCAAGGAATGTTGAGCTGCTGAATTCACCCTACAGTGGGTCCTCATCTTAAGTCTTCTGTTGAGAGAACACGTTTCCTTTGTTTTTGCCAGCATGAGGAAGGGTGTCAATTATTTATGATGGAAATCATCCCCATTGCATTTTGCACATTCAAACCATCAAGTCCAGTCTGTTCTCCTTCCTCAATATTTCAAAACCCACTACCCTGCCACCCCCATTTCTTTTTTTTTTCCCACCCCCATTTCTAATAATGATTCTGTTCAGGCCACCACTGACGTCTCATCTGAACTACTGCGAAGCCTCCTTTTACCAAAATCCTGAATTTTGGTAAAATCTGAATAGCCCTGAAGACAAAGTGAAGGTTGAGGCTATGGCAGGCACAGGGAGATTTTTCCTCATCTGGTCATAGAGCGAACTTTGAAGGCTACCCTGCATCGGCCCATCCCAAAAGACATTAAAGGAAGTAACCCTCCATTCTGAGCGTCTCTAATCTTGTGGGCCTTGCACTGAGTGGGTGTCAAGACCACCTGCCTCTGGTCCCATCACTTCACTCATATCCTTATCCGTGCTATCTCCTGTCCACAGTTTGTCCGCTGTAGTAACCCCACATGACGTAACCTCAGCTAGTCTAAGTTATGGTTCTTGCCAGCCTTTGGACTTGGAACAGCGTATGGTCAGGTCTCACTTGGATGTTCACCCATAGACACCAGGGCCATGAAGCCAGGAAATGTAGTTATTTCTGTCAGTCCTAACTTCTGTTCAATTCTACAAGCACTTGTGGAGTGCCTTCTCTGTGCTGGGCACATGCTAGGTCTTAAAAGGGTAGATAGGGAGCATGTCCTGCTTTGTGTTCCTCACTATTTGACACACCGTGTGCTCAAAAATATGTAAATGAATCAAATAAAGACAAAATGGTGAATACGTTTCAGCCTACGCTCCAGCAACTCACAACTGATTGAAGAGATAAACCCAAAGTCAGGCTACCACAAGGCTCACTGGTATATAAATTTTTTTTAATTAATTTATTTATTTATGATAGTCACAGAGAGAGAGAGAGAGAGAGGCAGAGACACAGGCAGAGGGAGAAGCAGGCTCCATGCACCGGGAGCCCGACGTGGGATTCAATCCCAGGTCTCCAGGATGGCGCCCTGGGCCAAAGGCAGGCGCTAAACCGCTGTGCCACCGGGGGTTCCCGGCTCACTGGTATATAAAATGCAAAAATAAAAATAATAACCCATGCTGATGAGTCCAGTAAGACTCAGGCAATGTTCTAAGAGCTGACATGTCTTCACTTATGTACTCTCCACAACTCGTGGGGCACCTGGGTGGCTCAGTGGTTGAGTGTCTCCTGGCTCAGGTCGTGATCCTGGGGTCCTGGGACCAAGTCCTGCATCAGGCTCCCTGCAGGGAATTGTTTCTCCCTCTGCCTATGTCCCTGCCCCCCCTCTGTCTCTTAGAATAAATAAAATATAAAAAAAAAATAATCAGCACAATTCTTGACATAGGCTCTCATGTTATCCACACTTTACGTAGGAAGAAACCGAAGCTCAGACAGGTCAGGAAAGTTGCCCAGAATCACACAGCTGGTAACATGAAGAAGAAAAGTTGGAGAATAGGGAAGGAAAATATTTATTTAGCTGGGACTCCGAAAGAGCACCCATGGAAAAATGGGTTTTGAGCCAAATCTTCAGGGATGAGTAGGCCTTCAACACCCTGGTGGGGTGTGTGTGTATATTCTGGATTAAAGGACAGCATGAGTAAGGACTTAGAGGTGGAGATTGCAGGGTATATTCCAAGAACAACAAATAGTCCCACGTGGCTGAGTATAGGACGTGAAAAGGAGGTAGCTATGGTGAGGATTGAAACAGGATAGATGGTGAGTAGCTCAACTGTGGAGGAGAGAGCTAGTGGCACACTCAGCTTTCCGTCCTTTCTTTCCAGTCTCTCATTTGTTCTGGAACCTTCCATTCCTATTCCACCGAAGTATTTCAGGTGAGCTTTACCTAATACCCATGTGCAGGGTAGTCCCTCACTTATTTAAGCCAACCAACACTTCCCATTCCCCTGGCCACAAAGATGAGTTCCAGGTTGGGCCCGTGACCTAAGCCTATCCAATCAAGTGAATCTCAGGATTCTTGCCCAGCATCCAAGGACAGCACTCTCTCCCTTTGAAAGTAGGCAGGGAAGTTCACATTCCTACAAGCTGTTGACTTCTTCTTGCAAGCCCAGGCCAGACCACACCAGTACAGAAGGCAGCTGGCCCCACCACAGGAGGCACAGCAGGAGACGCAAGATACTGGGTCCTGAATTACATCACTGAGCCTCGGGATTAAACCATCCCATAGCTGGTCCTCCCATCTCTGGACCTTCCCATTACATGAACCTAAAGAGTAAATTTTTTATTTAAGCAGCTTGAGTCAGGTTTTTTATTATTTGCAATAGAAAGAGGGCTAACTCATAAAGTCTTTTCATTAGGTCATGTGGTTTTAAATTATTATTCTGGGAAGTGGTTTAGAAAGGTCATGCCGTGGCCATGCGGAGGGTAAAGTGGTTAGAGAATCTCGAGGAAGAGAGATGGCTGGAGGCCCAGTGAGACTTAATGGAGCAAGAACTAAAGCCCTGACAGTGGACATAGGGGGAGATGATATGGAAGAAGAGGCATTGATGCAATTTAAAATGCGCTAGGAAATTCATCTGGGGTTGAAATCTTCATTTGTTCTCTTTCATTCTACAGCAATGGATGCTTGTGTTGGAAAAATAACTTTTGGGGCCCCTGAGTGGCTCAGTGGTTGAGCATCTGCCTTCGGCTCAGGTTGTGATCCCAGGGTCCTGGGACCTAGTCCTGCACAGGCTCCAGCATAGAGCCTGCTTCTCCCTCTGCCTATGTCTCTGGCTCTCTCTCTGAGTCTGTCATGAATAAATAAATAACATCTTAAAAAAAAGAAAGGAAAAGAAAAGAAAAATCACTTTTAAGCTCATCAGTTCCCCAAAGTCTATCCCTTTCCTCCCTATGAAAAGAAGCGAAAGAAGAGAGAGTTATTAGATATTATTCCATTATCCAACTTCTGGTTTTGACTTTGTACTATTCATTCCTTCATCATATCCCCTGCTACATAGCTCATCCTGTCAGATGTTTCCATCCTTCAAAAATGTGCAGCCTGAAATCACATCCCCAGTAATCATCAAGTAGCCCAGTTCCATGTATTTAGCTCCTTTAAATCTTTCTTCATATTTCAGTACTTTTTTTTTTTTTTAAGATTTATTTACTTACTCACAAGAGACACACACAGAGAGGTAGAGACACAGGCAGAGGGAGAAACAGGCTCCCTGCGCGGAGCCCGATGTGCCGGGATCACGATCCAAGCTGAAAGCAGATGCTCAACCACTGAGCCACCAGGCACCCCAATATTTCAGTGTTTTTAATTCCTCTGCATAGAAGGAGCTATGCTCATGGTTCCCTCGGTTGCATTTCGCAGCTCCAGTGGCAGCGGCCCACCAGTTGCGTAGGGCCCCCTGGACGAGTGAGTCCCAGCAGGAAGTGAGGCATGCGGCAATATGCACATCAAACAGAAGGCTTGAATGGATGCAGTTCTCACCTGGTTCTAGCTCTTTCCAACTGCAGACGTAGGACAAGTGACTTAACCTTCTGGGTCTCAGTCTGGCCGCCTCAGTACAGGAGTGATTATTATCCCGCAAGGAGGCTCTCTTCCTTTAGGCCTTCCTGCCTCTTCCCCAAGGAGGAGGAGGGCAGATATGGGGGAATCAGGGACCCATCCCTGGGCTGAGTTTTGAATAGTAAAATCTCACTCTCTAAAGGGTACTGATCTTTACATTTCAAAGCCCTCATGGCCAGAGACTCAGGACAGGTCCAGGCTACTGAGGCTCCTGGGAGCTGTTCTGCTCTGATGAGGTGAAAAGAGCCAGGCCTGCTCTAGCCTTACAAGGAGTCTCGTTTTCCTCTCCTTTACTTATCTCCCATTTTCTTGGACCATCTTCTCCTTGGAGCCAGAGCAGGAAAACAGAGGACTGAGAATTAAATGCAGCTTGCTGGCAAGCACTGAGAAAGAGCCTTGGCCTACTTGTCACATTGCAGCTTCGGCCTGGTCACAAGGAGCCCTCCAAGTGGTCCAGCTTGGCTCCCTGGGGGACGCACTGGTATTCAGGGGCAAAAGGCTTGTGCTAACGAAGGCTTTGAATTAGCCCTCACTTGGCTACGGCATATATAGATCTAGGAACAGGGGCAGGACAATATTGACAATTGACAATTTTGCTACCTCAACAAAACTACTCCTAGTTAATAAGACCACCGTCTTCTAGGATTATGATGATGATTAAATGAGATCGCACAAGAGGAAACATTTTGAAGTCTCCAAAAATGTCAGGTGATAATCTGGAATTCTCAACTTTTCCTATTCCAGTTTCCTCGCTCGTTAAATGTTCAAAGCTACTCATGAAGCTCTGAGGGATGGCGAGATGAAAAATAGGTGAAAAAAATGCCAAACAATAGCCATGGGAAAACTCTCTTTTATCTTCACAATTGACAGTTTGGCACTGAAATCCTCTTTAGAGCTCATACTCTGTTAAAACTCTTCTGGACCTTATGCCTTGTCACGGATTTTCTAAATCCACAGAAAACAGGAAAACTCATTTGTTGTGTTCTCCCGTTGAGACAATATGGTTGTTTTGCCCTAATAACACACAACTGTTTCATTTTAGATTCCTTGTAATTACATCATTTCTAGCAGTAAATGAGCCTCTATGTGCATCATAAGGACCCTGTCCCCTTAGCAAGATCACTCAGTCTATCCTACTGCCCACACCTGCTTTGTTGAGTGCACTTGCTAACCCTCGTGTATCTCACAGGTAGAAAGCATGGCCCGGCCCCCCAGGAGCTTTTCCTTCAAGCAGCCGTCTCTGATCTTATAGATACAAGTGCACAGAAATCTCAGCCAGTCTCCTAGATATGTTGCAAACATCATGTCTCCACCAACATAAACAACTAAACATGTTAAGGTTTTAAAGAAAGTCTAAATTTCTCAAAGCACAGCCAGCATTTTGGAGGAAGAAACAAAAAGAAAAAACCATGAGGTACGGAAATGCTATAAAAGAAATCCCAGCAGTTACTCTATCTTTAAGGCAATAGGTGACTGGGTGCCCTGGGTACTTAGAGCCGACCAGAAGGAAAACCAGCCAAATAACTGAACAACTGAGAGCAGAATCTCTTTGGGATTTCTCCAAGACCTCATCAGTGCCACCACCGAGGTGCCATGCACCCCGCTTTCCTTCCCAACGGGTGCCTTTGCTGAATGCTGCACCATCAAGGAGCTGAGTCTTTCTCCTGTTTTCTGTGCCTCTTCTAGTTGGGAGGTCTCTAGGGGATTCCATGCCAGAATCCATACCGGGGCCTGAACGAAAGGGGCAGAGCACATGATCACCCCGTCTCTGGCCACCCATCCAGCAGACCCCCCCCAACCTGCTACACAGCACAGCAGTGCATGTACCCAGCTGGGGCCTGAGAAGCTGATGCCAACTCTGAGGAGACTCACAGTGTAAGAGGACAGTGGACTTGCTGGCTCTTGTCATAGACAGAAAAAACTTCAAGGCAGAGGCCTCCCAGGAAAGGGTCCCCTCCAGCATGTCCCTTGTCATTTGTCCCATAACTACTTTTTAAGCATCTACAATGTGCCATCCCCTATCCCCTTGTAGGCTCTAGATCTATATCAGTGACTAAAAGGACATCATGCCTGTCCCGGTCCCAGGGCCATAGTGAGAGGAACTGTCCCCTCAAGGTGAAGCTTCCTGACAAGTGAGGGATCTAGAATCCCCATGTCCTCATTTGTGAACCTTAAAGGGCATCTCTTATTTAAGAACACTAACATCGAACAGTAAAATCATTCATTTTTCTCCGCACAACACTCTCCGATAACACACTGACAATAGAATATTTTTCCATTTAGCAGGACTCCAGGCTGCCCTTCCGGGCAAGGAAATGCAAGGGGCTCCTTCCTGCTAGCCTGGGGCCAAGTGTTGCCTCTCTAAATAACCAAGAAAATGGCACTCCAATTAAATTATTTTTGATTCAGATTATCTGACCAAAGGGAGCTAAGAGCAGCAGTTGGGAGTGGGGTGACTTCCATCAGCATTTTAATGGACAATGGAAAGATACTGACATTTTCTGGGAAAGACTCAAAAAACATCACTTGATTAAATTCACATTTCTCAGAGAAGCAATTGTAATAACCCCTAACAAATTAGAACAAATTCCATTCTGTCACAGAGTCTGAATCAATGAGCTTCGCCGAATTTCCCATTTTGTAGGGGGGGATGCCAGAGGCTCATTAAGGCTGAGAGACTTGCAGGAGGTGACCGCTCACCCCATCTCCTGATCCCTCACCCAGCGTGGTTTTGGAAGAGAGTTAACAGGTTACACCTGCCTGGAGCAGCACAGAGACAGGACATCAACGCGCCGTGCAAGACGCTAGGCCCTGACGGGCTCTGGGCCCCCACACTGCCAGATGCAGTTTCCACCCCAGTTCACCATATAATTCACTCAGTCCAAAGCTACCTGGGGCCATGGCCCAAAGCCACAGAACTTCATAGGCATTTTTAAATGTTTATTTTATTTTATTTTATTTTTTATTTATTTGCATGCAAGCCCAGAGGGAGAGGGAGAAGCAGACTCCCTGCTGAGCAGAGAGGCCAACTCTGGGCTGGATCCCAGGACCCTGAGATCATGACCTGAGCCAAAGGCAGATGGTTAGCCAACTGAGCCACCCAGGTGCTCCTCACCAGCATTTTTTAAAAAGAAAAAGAATTTATTGGAAGACACCAGAGTGCATTGCACATGGTAAGGAAAGTATTGTTTTATGAAACTCTTGTCTCAGGTAGGTAGGTAGGTAGGTGATTCGTCATTATTGTGGGCTGGGTCATAATGTAGAGTGCATTTCTACTGAGAAGCCTGGTTAAAGTAAACAGACGATGGGCAAGGTGTGCTCTCATTACTATTTTTGAATGAAGATATAATTAGCATAAAACATCGTGTAAGTGTCAGGTGTACAACATAGTGATTCAGTGTTTGCATGCACTGCAAAATGATCACCACAATAAGTATAGCTGACATCCATCACCACACATAGTTACAAATTTTTTTTTGTTTATGATGAGAACTTTCAAGATTTACTCTCTTAGCAATTTTCCAGTATACAGTAGAGTATTATGAACTGTAGACCCCATGCTGTGCATCATATCCCCAGGACTTGTTTATAACTGGAAATTTCAAACTCTTCAACCCCTTTTGCCCACTCTCCCCTAACCTCTCATCTCTGGAAACCACCAGTCTGTTCTCTGGATCCATATCTCTTTACGACTGAGTCCTTCCTTTTTTCCACTTTGCTATTTCCAAATGTTTTTTCAGTGTTGCTGAACAAACCGTGTGCTTCACTTCTCATTCTCTTGCATTCATATTCCCCAGGACTGTCAAACAGTCTCTGCCTACCTGGTCAGGATTTTTACCTGCTCTGACGAGGTGATTCCAAGACGTATTTTGCTGTTTAAGATGAGATCAGCCTAGGAAAATGAGTGTCATTCACAAGATTCCAAACATTTTGCAGAACTTAACAAACTTATTACACACACACACACACACACACACACACGCACACACAATTTTTTTTTCCTTTCTTTGGTCACTGTAGCAAATAGTAGAATGTTTTTAGGACTTGGCCTGATGTTCATGAGAGTTCCGTGCATTGTGGCACCCACTGTTTTTAGGCTTCCAGAACCATTTGCAAAGGCCCTCAGTGGCCATAGCCGGACTGACCTGATGGCTCTCCAGCATGTGCAGTGGCTGAAACAGATCCACTCCCAGTAACTTTGCTGCAGCCAATGGGTTAATCCTCCCTGAGCTGAAGCCTGACATGGTGCAAACCACAAGCTCCCCCTCACAGCTGTTTGAGCATTTCATGAGCCTGACAGGAAACACTTACGTCTGACCTAAAGCTCACCTGTTGCAACGTGACTCCACTTCATTCATTCGCTCTGTCACACGGTCAACAGATATTTTCAACCCCCCGCCATGGGCTCACCCTTGCACGAGGCTCTCCGGAACCCAGGGTGCAGGTGCTCACAGCCCAGCCACAGAGACATCATGCTCATAAATCCCCAGGCCAGGCTGTCACTTGTGTGATGAAGACAATGGGATTTTTTTGGTACATGGGAAAGGAGCAAAAAGTGTTGGCCTCAGGAGGACTGTTCTGGCTCATGGTGACGCTGGGTATGACCTGCTGGAGATGGAAATGGAGATGGAGTTGGTATCTTCCCCCTAAAAGTAATTTTCCCTAAACTTCTCTTTTGAGTCTGGTTCAATATTCTAAATTGATTTTTCTTTTTATATCCAACTTTTAGCCCTTCCTTCAATTCCGTTATTGAAGTTCATTTATTCTCCATCTCTTCCTCTACAAAGAAATGAGCTCTGTGAAAGTAGGGGCTTTATCTATTTTGTTCCCGTGCTCTTCAATGTCTAGTACAGTACCTGGCAGTAAATGTTTGCTCAAAAAAATTTATGTGGCCCATTTTCCCTGGGCTTTGTTGGACTAAAGTGGGGGCTGGGACTAATGTTTAAAATGAGTTCCTGAAACAAAATAAATAAAATAAATAAAATAAAATAAAATAAAAATAAAAATGAGTTCCTCTTACAAATAATGAAACAGACCCCCTCACTCCTACCCACCATTGCAATATCTCTATCCCCACCAGGTCTCTCCTGCTTGTTTCTGAGCATTCTCTAAGATGTCTGTAGTGTGCTCAGGAATAAGTTCCTATAGGTGTGGCCACCACATTAGAGACCTCCACAAGCTGAGGGAGTTCTGTGTTCTCTGACGCCCTCCATGCAAGGGCCATAGCTGTGAGCCATGAAGAAGGGGAAGAAACACCTCTTCTTCTCCATTACATATACACCAAAGCAATGTAGCTTTGTGCCATAGATTTGAAAGATTTGTTTAAAAAAAAATCAATGCTTCTTCCCATATGTACTTACAGCTCCTTATTTCCCCTAGATTCAGACACCAGTCCATGAAGAGCTCACCTGAAGGCAAGGGGCAGTATTCAGTATCTCTTCTTTCTGCAGAGCTTCGAGACTTTGGTATTGGGCTGAACTTGTAAGGGCGAGGGATTCCATCACTATTCAGTGCCCCCTGCAGAAAGGACCGCTTGGTTAGCCCATCAGGCACTGCCAGGCACATCTAGACTCCAGTGACCATCTTCAACCCTGAGCTTTAGAGCCACCACTGAATCTCTTCTTTCAAATAGAAACTTGGGCTGCCATAGAAACTTCCCATGAGCCTGACCAGGCCTGTGTGTATGTCATTCATATTTTATTTAATATCCCAGAGCTTGTGTGCGGCCAGGAAGTTTAGTGAAGCAGGTCACAAATCCACATGATATGGCCAGTGGCTGAGTGCTTTGGGAGGACACTGAGCTTCTCTCTAACCCGTGGAGGAAAGTCTGCCAATCGAGCTATCATTGCAAAAGCAGCTTTGAGAGGGAGTGTGGACCTAACAGACGATACCATCAATCCTATCAATGCAGCTGCTGTGAACAGGCCCACTGTTACTCCTCAGATCAGGACAGTTCACTCAGCTGTTGGTGTCCCAACAGCATGCCAGTCAATCTGCATAGGACACTTAACAATTAAGCTTTAATGATCTAGTGCGTTGTGAGTGTTTTGTGCATAATAGAAATGCATTTGTAACAGAGGCAAATCTTAGCTGTTTTTGGATGGCTTATTCAAGAACCCACTGCTAGCTACTGCCTTCCTACTGTGTGCTTGGGTCGCTTCTAGTCATAGTCCTAAAGAAAAGATACAAGGTCACCCGTCTCATGCAGCTTACTTGAAATCAGAGGACACAGTAAGAAAACAGATAAATAAAACAAGGTGATTTCAGATCATAAGTTCTATGAAAAAGGTACACAGGACAATATGGCATAAAAGGTGACTGGGATTAGCTGACCCCAATAATTTATACCCCCCTCTGCCTTGCATTCTCTAGTATACATGGTGGGAAGATAAAATGCTTGTGTCTCCACCATCACTTACTGCTAGGTGCTAGGGACTATGGGACCCAAGTCCAAGACTCCAGGTTGAACCCTATGAGGAGGCCTTTGGGTCCAATAAAATGCAGAGCCACATAAGAAATCACTTTGATCCTTTGAACTCTCCCTTCTCCTTGTTTGGGATACAGATATAATGCCCAGAGGTGCAGCAGCTGTCTTGTGACCTTGAAGCGAAATCACAAGGAAGAAAGTCGAGATGTTAAGGGGGGCAGAGCAGAAATGTGAGAAAGAACCAGAGTCCCTGATAGCATCATTGAGGCTTGAACAGCCTTGACCTAACTACCCTGGATATCTTAATATGTGAGACAAAGGTCTACCAGCTTAGGCCCGTACCAGGTTTATTCTTTTTCTTTTTTTGTTTTTTTAAGATTTTATTTATTTATTCATGAGAGACACACAGAGAGAGAGAAAGAGAGAGAGGCAGAGACACAGACAGAGGGAGAAGCAGGCTTCATGCAGGGAGCCCAACGTGGGACTCTATCCCGGGTCTCCAGGATCACACCCTGGGCTGAAGGTGGCACTAAACCGCTGGGCCACCCCGGGCTGCCCCAGGTTTATTCTTATTTGAAGCCACTTTCCTAACTAATAGCGGGACATGAAGTTGTGGTTGGGAAGATATCTTAACCAAGGTGCTCATGGAAATCTTCTCTGAGAAGGTGATATTTTAGTTGAGACCTGAGTGATAAGAAGGAGACAGTCATGTGAAGATCTGGGAGAAAGAAATCCAAGCAGAAGAAATAGCAAGTGCAAAGGCCCTGAGACATAAATAAGCCTGTTGTGTTCAAGGACGATATTTCAATGTGTCCAAACAATGGGGGTTGTGGCCATACTGCCATCTTAGAGGCAGGCAGAAGCTAGACCACACAGAGCCTTGTAATTCATGTCAAAGCTCTACTTGAATTCCAAGGGCATTTAAGATAGATGAGTTTGATCTACGTTTTGGAGGTAAAGCCTTCCACAGGGCTTGATGGATTCAAAGTATGATGAGAGAAAATAAGGAATTAAGGGAGACTCCTAGATTTTTATCCTGAACAATGAATAGGGGCATCACTCAAGTGGGGGAGAATGTGAAAGGTCTGGGTGAGAAAGGGAAGGAAATGCAGTACGGAGGACAGTGTGCATGTTAAGTTAGAGATGCCCGTTAGAACTGCAAGTGGCAATGTTGTATGGGAAGCTGAATCCATAAATCTGAAACTCCAGGGAGGAGTCAGGGCTGGAGTCAGAAATTTGGAACCATCCACGTACAGATGGCATTTAAGTCATGGCTCTGGATGTGATTTCCTGGCCAGAGAATGCAGATAAAGAAGGAAATTTCAGCCTGGGGTAAATCAACATTTACATGCAAAATGGAGGTGGGTAGGCCAGCGGGGGGGGGGGGGGGGACCCAGAAGGAGAATCCAGAAGATTGAGACAGAAGCCAGGAAGCTCTGAGAAAAGGGTGTTTTGAGGACCCGTCATTAGCTCTGCTGAATGATGCCAAGAGCCTAGGAAAGTGACACAGTTGGATTTGTTCATCGGATGTGTTTGGTCATCTTGCTAAGAGCCGTTGCAGAAGAGAGGAGAGGCTCCTGCCTGACTTGAGTGGGGTCAAGACAACATGGGTGGTGAGAACACCAAGTACAGACCTCGCTTGAGTCCAGAGTAGTTCTGCGATGAAGGGAAGTGGAAAAGGGGGGCAGTGGCCACAGGGTGTTTGGGTCAATGGACAGTCTGGGAAGAGCTGTTGGTTAGAAGACAGGTTCTATCTGGACAGCAAGGTAAATGGAGTGAAGTGCCAGGGTGTGTGTGATATTTGTTGAGCTCCCCCTACAAATTTTAGTCAGTCCTCCCCACCGAGCCTGTCAAGTAGCTATTTTCCACCCTCCTTCTGGACACGAGGGACACGGTAGAGTACACTGATTGGCATTTCTGGTTTGAGTCCAAGAGAATCTGAGCTCTGCTGTTTGTGGGCTGTGGAACCTTGACCAGTTATTGAACTCTCTCTGCCTCTGTTTCCTCATCTGAAAAACGAGGATAAAAAAAAGTACTTGCCTCAAATGATTGGTGTGAGGAGGAAAGTGTAATCATCCACATTAAACAGGTACACAAGCATCACACATAGTGAGTGCTCAGTAAATATTAGTTCTTTTCAGAGATGAGAAAAGAGAGCCTCTGAGGTTAACTATCTTCATTTATTGAACAAATAATATATTGAGCTTCTACAATTTGCTCAGCACCACATGAGGCCAGGGAGTAGAGCCATGGACAAGATACAAAATGTTCTTGTCTTCATAGAGCTTAAAGTTGATGATGATGATGATGATGGTGATGATGATGATGATAATAATAAAACCAACAGTAGCCAACATGTATTTACTACGTGTCAGACTCTGGAGGCTTCATAGTAGTAAATAACAAAAGCAGAATCTGTCTTGCTCCAATTTGTAGTTCTAGTATGTCATCCTTCCCAGCGGTATCATTTTGCAAGGAGAATGAAACCCAACTCTAGTGACATAATCCTGGGGTGTGAGGACATGTTATTGAAAGGAAAACATTAGAGGTGATGACTAACCTTCCTTGCTTTCTCCACCACTTCCCCAAGATGCTATCAGAAACAGGTTATGAGGATTGTTTTTCTCTGCATCCTGCCGTGTCCCCTTCCCTGGTTTCTTCCTTTGTTTAACCAAAGACACAAATGTGACAGGCCCCATGTTAGCTCATTGTGGGTACCAAACATGAGTGCTGTGGGCTGAATTGTGGCCCCCTCAAAATTCACAGGGTTGAAGTCCTAAGCCCCAGAATCTCAGAAAATGACTGCGTTTGGAGATAGGGTCTTTATGGAGGTAATTAGGTTAAAATGAGGTCATTAGGACGGCCCTACTCCAATGTGTCTGGGGTCCTTATAAGAAGAGGAGATTAGGGGACACCTGGGTGGCTCAGTCAGTTGAGCGTCCAACTGTTGATTTCCGCTCAGGTCGTGATCGCAGGGTCACGAGATCGAGCTGCACGTCGGGCTGCTCACTCAGTGTGGAGTCTGCTTGAGATTCTCTCCCTCTCCCTCTCCCCTTCCCCTGCTCATGCTCTCCCTATCTCAAAATAAATAAACAAAATCTTAAAACAAACAAACAAACAAAAAAACAAGAGGAGATGAGGACACAGATAGGTCCAGAGGGAAGACCACGTGAAGACCGCCAGAAGGTGGCCATCTGCAAGCCAAGCAGAGAGGCCTCAGAAAAGACCAGCCCGGTCCTCACTTGCTCTCAGACCTGCGGCCTCTAGAATCATGAGAAGATAACTTTCTGTCGCCAAACCCCCCAGTATGTGGGTGTGGCCGTCAGAGTGGCCCTAGCACACTAACACACTGAGGGAAACACTGCTGGTGTGCAAGGCCTGGAAGCATTTTGAGGGCAGGCAAGTTCACACTAAGTACCATGCAACACACAGCAAGACCGGGCCGAGTGAGAAGTGCTCAGGTTAAGTTCCTGGACACCACAGATGACGCCCCCCCCTCCATTTCTCTCAGCATGGGGGGCAGTGGGGAAGACCCCAGGAAAGGTTAGGCCACAAAGCGGAACTAGGGGGACTCCCCGGGGTTCACTCTGGGGAACTCCAAAGCATCCCAGGGAAGTGGGCCAGCATGGATCACCTTTCTTCTATTTTTAGGTCACTCTCTTTGTCCCCCTTATGTGTTATCCTTACTGGTTTCTGTCCAAATCAGCGTGCTGGCATTCCCGTATTGTGACGTTCATTAAGGGGCCAAAGCCTTGTGGCCCATTCTACCGGTGAGGACACTGAGGCACAGGCTGGTGAAGCCCGGCCAGCCCCACACCCAGGGAATGGTGGAGCCGGACCCACCCCCAGCGGTCCTCCCCCTCCGCCGATCGTGTAAGTGACACCAGGCTCAGTCGAGGAGCAGCGTGAGTGCAGGAGGAGCCCGTGAAGAATGCACAGGGGGAGAATGAGATTCCGCTTTGGAGACAGGTGTGTGGAATGCAAAGGGCAGAGCGACACAGAAGCTCGAGAAGGAAAGAGAGGGGGAAGGACGTTGGTGTTATTTGTGAGAAGAGGGAAGATTAGAAATTGCAAGTGAAAGAGAGGAAGGAGATACTGAAGATAGATAGGAAGGAGGTCATCAGCAAAGAAAGTTCTGGAAGGAGAGCAGAAGGCTCAGATATACCTGCATGTGCGGGGCTGGGGGGAGTTTGGGGGTGGCGAGGCCAGCCTTGGAAAGAAATAGGGGACAGGGGACACGGTTTCCTCCGAAGTGAAAGTGAGGAAGAGCTCAAAGGAGGAGATTAGAAGTTAGGGGGGCAAAGGGTTCATGGCCCCCCTGCCCTCCTGCCTGCATACCTGCCTGCCTTTTTTCCTTTTCTTTCTTTTCTTCCTTCCTTCCTTCCTTCCTTCCTTCCTTCCTTCCTTCCTTCCTCTGTTAAAAATTGCTTTTAGTATATATTTTCATATTTGGTGTTGTTCTCTGTGAAGCACAAGGCCTGGAGACGTGGTAGGGGAGGGGGAGACCTCAGAGGAGTTGTGAAGTCTGGGGAGGGGGACTGAGGTTCTGTTCTCTGTGAAGCACAGGCCTGGGGAGGTGGCGGGGGCGGGGGGAATACCTCAGAGAGACCGAGCACCAGAAAAAGGGTGCAGAGAAGTCAGCCCCGCACAGAAAGTGAGACTGTGCTGAGGGCTCCCAGCCCAGGTGCAGGGGCGGAGGGAGCGCATGGGAAAGAGGGGCGTGGGGGGCAAAGTCAAGGGGACCAAGGAACAGAGTCAGGAGGGGAGAGGCTGATGGGACTGAGCGAGGGACCCAGGCTAGGGAAGTGAGGAGAGTAAGGAAGCAAAAGATGGCATCAGAAAAGCAGGAGAGTTTCCAGAACTAAGCAATAGCCACGCCAATGTCCCCGGTTAATCACTCACTGGGCATTTCTCTTGTGTTGTTTTACACAGATATTTAAAAGTGAGACTCACAGGCACCTGAAGCACAGGCCGGATTTTGATCTGTGGCCGTGCTTAGCTGAGAACCATGCTGAGAATACGTGGTGGGCACCGATGGTACAAGGTGTGATGGGGGTGCGTGGATTTCACAGACATGAGAACTCCTATGGTCAAGGCAGTCTCCTGGGGGTGCCACGCCTGCCCCTGGGTGCTGCTGCGGCTGCCCACGGTCCTTGTTACCTTCTCCCTGCACTGTCCTCTCTCAGCTGTACCCCACCATCATTCTTTCTCTGTAGATTTGACTTGGGTGGGTTTCATTTTTAAGAAATCATCAACAATCTTTTAAGCAGCATCTGACAGATGAGGTCATTGACCAAGATGAGTATTGTACTCTTGGTCAAAACCAAAGTGTGAATAAAATAATGGGACCAAATTCGGGGTGAGAGGACTCACCAACTACTTGAGGACGAATACTGGAGGGATTCTGGAACAGTTCTGAGCAAGACAGGGTGAAGTAGGAGTCTGCTCTCCCAGGGCGAGGGTGGGAAGAGACAACATTCGTTTAAATACATTAACTATTGTTCCTGCTTAGAACCTCATCTCCTATTCCTCAAAGTGACACACAACATGCTGCATCGACAACCTCACACATCAGACTGGAGAAGCCCGTGTCTATAGCTGACAACCACAATGCACAAACGCACTAACAGCAGAACAGGAATGACAATATGCACCAGATGTCAGAGATGAAGGGAAACATGATCTCAATTTAATAAATATTCTTCACAGAAAAATACATCTGACCACGAAAAAAAAAACTTTAAAATTCCATCTTGAATATTAGAGGAGAAAGAAAATGTTCTTTCTTATGTTCAACTCATTTTCATTCAAGATACTGTTTTACTACGTTGCTTAAAGCGTAGGGGAGAGGAGAATAAAAGCTAATAGGAAATAAGTCTAAGGTAAAGTTACTCCACTAAGAAGGAGCTCCTTCTTATCAAAGTATGATGAGAGTCCTGGTCAAGGAGTCAGGACGTTTGACACATCCAAAAGTTTGGTCTTTCCTGGTCACTAAGTCATCGTGTATTCTTAGGCATGTTCCTCACAGACCCTCTTCAGCTTTCAACATACCTAATGTTTCCTTACCTCTTTCTCTCTTTGTTTTTGATTTTAAGTAATCTCTACACCCAATGTGGGGCTTGAACTTACAACCCTGAGATCAGTCCAAGAGTCCCATGCTCTATCAACTGAGCCAGCCCGGCGCCCCTCCTTACCTCTCTCTCAACTGTGCTGCAAAAATTCCCTTTTCTAAAAAAAAAAACAAAAGACAACAAAAAAATTCCCTTTTCTGAGCTTTAAGGAGAAATGAGCACATTTAGCCCCTAATTACATGAAAGTCTGTCATTTCTTGTTACATAAAGAAATACCTTAAAAGTTATATACCTTAGTTGTCCTTCGTGTATTAAATCATGAGAAACGATAATGAATTTGGTTCACCATTATAAAATAAACTCCCTTCCGAGCTCTTTTGTCTATTTGCTCAATTCAAAATTTGAACAGTATAATCAGCTTATATTTTTGGTATTCACATAAAATTAGTACTTCATAAATATGAATCATGCTATTAGCTGTGTGTATTGTAATGTTGTCTAATTACTGTCATTTGCATACTACACCACTCTTAAATAAGTCAAAAGATTAAAGGGAATTTTGGAAAGTACACTGCATATTTCTGGCTGCAGAGTCCAGCATGCTACAACCCGATCCTTTAACATATGTAACTCGATCCTGAACATATGTAGGAGAGACTTTCCACTTTCTAGCCATTCCCACCTCAGTCAAGCCTACAAACTCCAGGAGAAACTCATAAATAACCTTATGCATTAGAAAGAAGATTATGAATTTGTTTCATTTCAGACAGAATGAGGATATTTTTAAAACATTTTTAAATGTAGAGTTCTTTTTTCACATTAACTGGATTAAACTATTTTCTGTTAACATGCGAGGAAACAATGGTGGTAAGTTTTCATTTAAACATGCAAAAGCAAAAGGATCATGGAATGAAGATTATAGCTTCTGTTTAAATAATATTTGAGACAATAAATGATGTGAATCTTTGAGAATCAAAGCCATCAGAAAATATATTATTTTGCAAAGTAGCTTTGGTCAATGTTTTTAATACTTGGATTCTTTTTTTTTTAATTTTTTTTTTAATACTTGGATTCTAAGGAGGGTTGGCCGTGATGGTGGCCATCCACTACATAAAACTCCATAACACTAATCCCACAGTAGATGGCAGGGACAAAGCCGTTAAGAAATATGCTTGCAGAAGGGATCAACAGAACTCATCTCTTGAAAGGATATCCAGCTTTAACCATAGTAGTTTCTTCTGGAGTCAAAAAAGCATTAGTTTGTTCTTTCGCAATAATTTATTCTAAACCAGGAAGCCATTGGAGAATAGGAAAAAAAAAAAAAAAAAACCAACAACAACCCAAGAATGTTCATTGTTCTACTCAGATGGAGACTCCTCAGCGAGGAAAACAAAGAGAGTTAACGTGTACTCATTTTTAATATTTTCCAGTAGCCTTCCCTGGCCAATCTGACTTTCCAGTATTTCCCCAAGTAAATGCTAGTGCTGCGGGCATGCTGACGGATTCACAGCAGTGGTTCTCGAAGTGTGATTTCCTGGACCAGGACCATCAGCATCATGACTAGGGAATTTGCTAGAATACCACTTGCCACATCTTACACCAGACCTACTAAATCAGAAATGCGGGTGAGGCGCCCAGGGACCCGTATTGTGACAAGTCCTCTGGATGGGTCTGATGCTCTCTGCAGTTTGAGAACTGTCTTCAGCACACGACCTGATGCTCTTACTCCACTCATTTTTCCTTCCTGCTAACGCCGTAAATCCTAGTCCTCCTCAAGGCTGGCCCAGTACCTCATCAAACATTGACAGATTCCTTACTTGAAATAGCATTTAACCTTTCCATACCACAATTAAGTGTTAGCTATATCTGATGTGATTTGAGCATGCTGTGTATTATGCTGGCCTCAAAATTTTTTTCTTACCCATGTCTGTTGTATCATTTCACCTCAATTGAAAGCCTCTTGAAGGCAGGAACTATGTCTTATTTTACTTATTTTATTTATTTTAGTACTTGCCCGTGCTCATGCCCTTTTCTTTATCCCATCAACTTCCTTGTACCTATTTTTTCAAGGTTCAGCTTAAATAGCATTTTCAATGAACTTCTCTGTGTATAGTATTTTCCTTCCTTGGAAGAACCATAACTTTATATCTTTTTTTTTCTGCTTCATATTACAGTCATTCATTTGCGTCTTATCTCTCTCATCGTCGAAGATGGCGATAATTCTTCTAAACCACTCTTTAAGAAAAAAAAAGAAAGTAAGTAATTTAGCATGCCTCAGGGTAGACGTGTATAATTAGTTTATGTTCCCCCAATATTTATGACTCTGATTTTTGGTAATCCGACGATTTACATAGGAAGTAACTCTCACATTTCAGAGAGCTACAGATACTGTAGTTCTCCTAGGCACACTGGGGGTCTGGGACGGGGTCTGCATGCTGGAGACAATTGCTACAATTTGTGTGGTCTAATAAGCGGTCTCAGAAGATTAGACATGAAGTAATGGGAATCTGCAGGAAATCGAGCCATAAGGAAACCAGGGCGACTTGAAGCCACATCGGTAAGGAAGAAAAGAGCCTCACCCCAGGGTAAGGACCAGTAGCAGAAGGCTTAATTGTTACCATGTCGTGGTGTGAAGCCACCGTGTCGCTCCCTGAGCTAATGGGAACCTGATGCAGCCAGCTTCCTGCAACCCGCCAGTCCTGACTTCAAACACAGGCAGCCCGGCCTGTGGGACCAGGCAGGGGGGGGTCACAGGTTTATTTCCTCTCCCACAAGAGGACCTCCCCGCCCCCAACCCAGCCCCCATCAGTGAAAATGAGCTTACCCCCTCACCCCACCCCCGCTGGCTGGGCCTGGGGGCCACCCCCCCTGTCTTCCCCATTTCACACTTCATTCCAACCTCTCCCCATCCCTCCATGAAAAGCCTTCCAGACTCATCTCTGTCGCCTCCAGGAGCCTCTGGGTCTACTGGCAGACGCAGGAGTGGGGGACAGTTCACAGGTCACTTGCCAGCAAATCCCCGGGGGCCAGGGGGGAGCGCACAGCAGGTCCGCACGCGCCTGCAGTGACTTGGGGCCTGGAGAATGTGCTCGATGCCAGCAGGGAAACCGCTTGGGGCGGCCCTGAGCCCAGGGGTCTGGCTCTCCAGTGCCCACCGCCCCCCCGCCCCCCTGTTTTTCACTTGTTTTGCCACTGGCTCTTAATGAGAAAATGCCAAAGTAGCAGGCACAGAATCCAGCCACTTGGGTGACTGGAGAAGGGTTTACAGTCCCCGGTGTTTGGGGTCAGCCCCAAGCCCCAAGGCAGCCGAGCAGGAGGGGCCGGCCTTCTGGAACTCTCAGCTTCCCGGGCTCGGGGACTCGGATTCCCACAGGCAGCCTTGGTGTTTTGCCTTTGCTGAGATTTCTAAAGTTCCCCTTGTTTTTTTACGTCCCTTATCGACGTGTAAACTCCACACGAGGGTGAAAAGGTAGGTGTTTAAGACGGACTGCAACAGCTGGGATAAACTGCCTCTTAAAAGGCTGTCTTAATGCAATGCATCTCTTTATATTTGGGGCATTTGTAAGCAGAATGGGAATGAAACCCGAGAAGATTATGTGATAACCAGACTATATCCTGTCAAGAGAGAGAGTGTTTCTCCAATAACACGAAGATGAGCTTCTAGATAGGCCGCCAAGATAGCCACCTTCCGCCCAGCGGCTCCCGTCGTAAATCTGCATTCTTACTTGTTTTTTTTTTTTTTTTTTTTTTAAGATTTTTGAGGATAGAGCTCATTTCCCTGGAGAGACAGGCCTAAGGAAAGATCTGGAATTCCTCCAGTTAAAAAAAGCCCACCATTCTGCTTAATCAACATTTGCTCCATCAGAATCAATATCCTGCAGAGGGTGGTTTTCATTGTTCTAATGTCTGTTTGCAGGTGACAGAGCAAAGACTCGGTTGCTGATAAAGATTTGCTGAAAAGGAAAAGAAAATATTCCTCAGAATAGCAAACAAGCCTCCAAAACTCTCCTTTTACAAATGAGCTTCCTTTTGTGAGATACTCTGCCTGCTTTTGCACACTCAAGAAATTTCCGTAACCTGACAACACGTCTCTTCCCAGAGCGATCTATTATTTCTCCCTGACGGGGCTCAGGCCTTTACTATGCATCTAATAAGTTGTTGGTCCTCTTCACACCTTAATTTCTTTAGCTTTAATACTTGTTCCCTACCCTGCAGTTTGCAAATGAAAAATAGTGTGTGCGAAATTACCTCTCCCATGCTGGACACGCAAGTTCCCTGCTCTATTTGATTTATCCACAGAATGGAGAGGAGGTGGACAGGCTTTAGAATCTGAACGGGGTTCAAATTCTGGCTGCCTTGCTTTTCATGAGGTGTCCCCTGACAAATCCCTTCGCCTGGCGTCTTCCCTTAATCTCAGTCTCCTCATCTATAAAGAGAGGATAAAGATATCTCTCCTCATTTCAGAAAGGCTGATGAGAGCCTAAGGAACAATGTAAGTCTTGTAATAGGCATCTGTATATTTATAAACTGTAAAGCACATAAATCTTGTTAATTATAATCATTAGTTTCCTCACAGTTGAATACAATACATTGAACACTGCTGAACCACAAACATACTGCAGAGATCAAAGAAAAATATTTCTTAGAAAGCAATTCTATTGCTATCTGGTTCTAGTTTTGATTGGTTTTCTTGAAATTTTTACTCCTTCTGGGGAAGGCTTTTCTAGGGAAGTTGTGCCAACTGAGATGATCAAAGCACGTGCTCTTGAGCTACAGGGAAGAGATCCAGAAAAGGAAGGTCTCTTGAAGTTCAAAATATATGGACACCCAAATAATTTATGAAACTCCATTAATTAACTTGTGTTCATGGCACTCATCTTTCTCTGGGCTCCCTTGGCTTCCTGAAAGAGACTATGGCACTCTGGGGTCCAGCGTAGGTGGAACAGCTGGAGATCCTCGCAGCCTCCTGGTGTCACAGCTTATCAGTGTTGATGGATAGAATACATAAGGCCCTGCCTGCCTCGCTGACCAAACAGAAAACACACTTCTCGATTTCTACCGGGCTCTTCTCTTCTTGCCAAGGAAAGAGCAATTCCATTTATGACACTGAAGAAGGACGCGATCAATGCATTAATGTCAATGGGCAAATTCCAGCCCTGGACCTCACTAACCTAATTACTTACTCGATTCTTAGGAGCTGCAAAGCCTAACACAGTCAACTTTTGATCATCTTCAAAAGAAATAGCATAGCTTTTATGAAAATCGTAGGCACATAGGCCCCTCTTTTCAATTTCACTGGAAAGGGAGAAGTCTGAACAATCTGTGAATTGAAGACTACACATATTCGATACAACAAATACAGATGATATAAATGGGATACACGCACACCCCACAACCCATGGTTAATGATTTTAAAAGAAGCTAATCTCTGTAAATTTTGACTTGGGATTAAATAGTTCAAATTTCCAAATATGTATAATGTATGTGACAAGGGTTTAGTGGAACGTATTGCTTTCGTTAAGTTCGTTTACATCTCAAATGAGAAAATAAGCATGTGTAACCCTGAAGAAGTCTGAGTGCACTTTTTCATAAAGTTAGTAAGTAAAAAATCAGTGCATCCACTTATCGTTCATTCCGTAAGTATTTAGTGAGCGCTTACAGTATACCAAGTGCTGTGCGTGTACAGACTTGGTCCAAGCCCTCAGCATTGGCCTACTGATATTACAACAGCGTGTGCAGCCTCACTCCTTTTGGTCTAAGGAAAGAGAGACTAGTATTAAAAAAAATTATCTTCACACTCATGTAACTTGCACCTTACATTGGGCCAATAGGTAGGAACGAGTCTACTCTGTCACTCGTCAAAAGCAAATCTAAGGCTGTCAGAGCAGCAGCCTGCCATAACCATTAAGAGCACAGGCTCTGGAGTCAAACTGTCTGGGTTGAATATTGGCCTCCACTCTCTAGTTGTGTGCTCTTTGGCAAGATACTTGATCTCCCTGTAAATCTGTGAAGTAGGAGCCATATTAATACCCCCCTCATAGGGCTATTTTAATGATTAAGTCAAAACATATAAAGCGGTTAGAACAGTGCCTGGAGAAGAGCAGGTGCTCAATAAATGCTAGCAATTGTTATTCATATCTGACCTCATCTCCTGTCAGGGCTCCACACACAGCCTGGGGTCCAGGCAGGATTACTTCCATCCTTGACATCTGCCCAATTTCCCTCATCTGCCGTCTCCCTACAACCCCTCCATGCTTGTATATGTGGTATTCCATCAGCCGGGGGAACCTTAGTGTGTCTTTTGTTCTAAGCAAAAGACCTTTCTTGTATTCTCCAAGACTCAGCTCAAGCTCACTTCCTCTGGGAAAGTCTCCTTACCCCTGACTGCCAGCAGTTGGGTGCCCCTCTGCTCTGCGCGACAAACAGCTGTGCATAATTCTAATTCTCTGATGCACGCTGGACTTGGAGTGCTTGTGTGTTCCATCCCACCAGATGGGGGCTGCTATGAAGCCGTAGGAGAGACTCAATCAATGTTTGTTAAATGAATAAATGAGGGGCCAGCTGCGGGGGCTAAGTCAGTTGAGCATCCGACTCTTGAGTTTGGCTCAGGTCATGATCTCAGTGTTGCGGGATGGGGCCCCGTGTCGGGCTCCACACTCAGTATGGAGTCGGCTTGAGCTTCTCTCCCTCTGCCTCCCCCTGCTTATGCACTCTGTCTCTCTCAAATAAATAAATCGATCTTTTTGAAAAATGAACAAATGAATTCGTAAGTAAGCTGATGGAGTAAGGAAGGGAGGGAAGAAGAGAGGAAGGGAGGAAGGAAGGACAACTTAATCAAGACCTTGTAACAGGGATCCCTGGGTGGCGCAGCGGTTTGGTGCCTGCCTTTGGCCCAGGGCGCAATCCTGGAGACCCGGGATCGAATCCCACGTCGGGATCCCGGTGCATGGAGCCTGCTTCTCCCTCTGCCTGTGTCTCTGCCTCTCTCTCTCTCCCTCTGTGTGACTATCATAAATAAATAAAAAGAATAAAAATTTCTAAAAAAAAAAAAAAGACCTTGTAACATTTGGAGCAGGCAGTGAGATAAGCTCCCTGAAAACCTCGGAGCCTGATGATTATTGCCTCCTCCAGACTCTACAGTGCTCTGCTGTTGGCCTGAAGACATAAGGGCAACCAGAGATAGAGCTAAAAACAGAGAGTAGCTAACTTTTTATATGGCTTTACCCTCCACGAACTCTGACCACACCAAAGACCTACAGGCAGTCTTAAGATAGCATCTGCACCAACCCTCTGTCGTTAAGCACATGAATCCCTGCATTTCTCAGGAGGGATGGTTACCCTTCACTTTTTTCAAGTCTGGAAAGTGCACATTTCCCCTTGGTTAGCACTTGCTTTGGGATACTCCTCAACAGAAGTGACCTTTCTTAAGGAGCAATTTAAGCCTATGATTGCTGTCCTCAAAATTAGTTCACTTCCCAATTTCTGGTTCACCAACAGTACAACATTTTGATGAGCTGTTCGCACTCCCAACCAAAAAAAAAAAAAAAAAAAGAAAAAAAAAACAGAAACAAAAAAACCAAAAAAAACTTCCCAACACCAAAGACCCCAGGCATGTCAACATTTTCTAAACACTCACATGCCAAGAGGGGAGAGGGGAAATAGTCTGTTCGAATATCATATGGACTAGAGGTCTACGATAAAACAAAAATCACTGAGAACTCATTCACTGAGATCTCTGAAAAGGACAAGCATTGTGCTCATTGGCGTAGAAATTTCAACTAGCAAGAGCTTTTAATTTCCCCAATCTGAATAGAAACAATTAAATGTTAGAAAAACAAAGTATAGTTTTTCAAGTTTCAAAACTGAGATCTCCATATCCTCTTATTTTCCTCTCTTACCTTTCTTCATCTGCCTCATGTGAACTCGCTTGGGGCGTGTAATGAGCTATACCCATATCTTGATGTCTGCGGCCCGGGGCGATCTGCTTCCATTTTCAGGAATAAGACTTTCTGATCACTGTCCTTAAAATAGGTTCATTCTCATACTTGCTTATTCATTCAGTAATTATTTATTGACCTAGGGCAGACATTCAACTAAGCAAAGGGGGATAAAATACAAAAGCACAATCTGCCCTGTGCCCTGGGAAAGTTTTGACTAGTTGGTGATTTCCTGGTGGGAGATGATTTGCATGTATGTGCCTACCTTTAAAAGAAAAGAGTACTTTTGAAAAAGTTTCACAAGACTTGAATTTTTAATAAAATTTAATTTTTGACAAAACGAGACGCTCCCACTCCGTGGCATTGTATCTAGAATATAGTAGGTGCTCTGTAAACATCCTTTTTTTTCTACCTTTGAAAATCAAGTCCTGTTTAAGATGAATTTGGGGTCTCGATATTTCTGGCAAAGCATGAAATCTTACTTCTCTGAGAAGCTGTCTAGTGGAGAATATAAAACCATGGTCTTTATGGGCAGCCTGGGTGGCTCAGCGGTTCAGCGCCGCCTTCAGCCCAGGGTGTGATCCTGGAGACCCGGGTTTGAGTCCCACGTCGGGCTCCCGGCATGGAGCCTGCTTCTCCCTCTGCCTGTGTCTCTACCTCTCTCTCTCTCTGTCTCTCATGAATAAATAAATAAAATCTTTAACAAATAAAATAAAACCATGGCCTTTGGAGATGGCCTCATCTGGCTTTCTGCACAGGTTCTTTCTGCCACTCAGTGAAGCAGTGATGGCAAGAAAGTTGCTCAAGCACTCTAAACCTTCTGCTCCTCGTTGGAAAAATCGGAGAAGTAGTACATCTCACGTTGAGATATAAAATTACTGGAGATAATGTATTTAAAGCCATTTTCACAAGAGCCTGGCATCAACAGTAGCTATTATTTACTGTCAATAATCAGCAGCCCCAATTTATCTGCTTTGGGGGATCAGCTTATTTATAAAAAGAGATTTTCTTAAGACAAAACATGCCTATAATTTGCAACGAAACAGCAAATCCAGAGTGGAGGACTGTGGAGTTCTGGCAACCTGGTCATTTTTCAAGATGTGTATTAAGACAGCCACGTGTCCCCCAGGAGTCCTGTCCTGCCCTGCAGAAGGAGTTTGTACCACCACCTGCCCATGTACACTCTTCTCTTCCCAAGTGATGGAACCAAATCCTGCTCTAACTTCCTCATCCAAGTGGTTCATCAGGCCTGCACTAGAATGGACGCTCTTTCAGGTTCTCATGCCTTCTCTCTTCATCTGTCCTCCCAGACACCACCTTGGGAGTATAGCTTCTGGGCCCGGCGCACCCCCCGGCTAGACCCGCCCCAAGGAAATCTATACTGCACTGCCAGGTACTCCCGGCAAGTGCCATGTGGGCACCCCCACCTGCCTCTGTGTGTCCTCTCTGGGTTCCTGTTTGCATTCAGCTGCATGAATCAGGCGCCCAGGATGCACGACAGCCCAGCACACAGAAGACAGGGCATTTGATTTCACAAGGCCTGTGGTTGAGGGAAGCCAAGTACCTCCCCCACCCCCTGGCCAATAAATAAAATCACCTTTGGAAAACCTTTAAAACTGTAGTTCTTAAATCTCAGGGAGTCTTGGACTCTTGAAAAATCTGTTAAATACATAGAGCTCGCTTCTCGGGGCTGTGGAACATAGAACGCTTTTGCATATAATTTTTTTTAAGTTTTATTTATTTATTCAGGAAAGACACACACAGAGAGAGAGAGAGAGAGAGAGAGAGAGAGAGAGAGAGGCAGAGACACAGGCAGGGGTAGAAGCAGGCTCCATGCAGGGAGCCCGACGTGGGACTCGATCCCAGGTCTCCAGGATCAGGCCCTGGGCCGAAGGCGGCGCTAAACCAGGGAACCATCCGGGCTGCCCACGTATAAATTTTTAATACAGTTTCAGAGGATTCACAGACTCCCTGCAGTCCTTCCATGCACCCTTTGGGGTAACCCCCTAATCTAGGAGAATCCCAAATAGAATCCCAAATAGAGCTCAGGATTCTAATTGTCTCTTTCTTGTGAATCTCAAGAAAGCCACCAAAGTGGTGAGCCCCTAAAGAATTCAAACAGGGAGTGGGATCCTGCGCAGCCGACTGTCTCTGTTCTGGGAGTCCCTCTCTTTTACAGAGGGGTGATCATTCATCCCACTGGGGACATCCTGGCGGGGGTTTCCTCAGGCCCAGACCTGGTGCCAACTCCAGAAGCTTCTGCCTCCAAGAACAGGCGCGTTGTGCAGAAAGCACACGGCCTTACAGTCAGCGGGGCCCTTTGGTGAGCAGTTGCTCGGGGCATTTTCTGGCCAGACTCAGAACTGATGTGCAAACCCAAAGATCAGGGCGCGCCGGGCAGCCTCGAGGGTTGTTTTCTGTCTGGTTCAAGGGAAGCCGCTGGAGGAATTTTTTGCCTCCAGCCTCTCGCTGAGTGACAGGAAAGAAAAAAAGGATCATTTGAAGGCTCCCCCCCCCCCCATTCAAACGGAGCGGACAGAATGCCAGGCCCTCGCTGCCCCGGAGAAAGCCGCTCTGGTGCCAGCTTAGGAACAAATGTGTCCCCACTGTCTCCTGGAAAGGCCTTCCCCTCCCCTGCTGAGGGGGTGGATTTCAAAGCAGCTGACTTCTCGCCCTTTTTTTTTTTTTTTTTTGCTAGGACTGCAAGTGCTCCCGTTTCAATTCTGAAACTCCCCCCCGCCCCCGGGTCCGCGCGCTCGCCCACGGAGAGCCGGGCTCCCGGGCGGGGCTCAGGGCGGCCCAGGCGTCCTGCGGGCTCCCGCGGCGTGCGGGCGGAGGGTTGGCGGCGGAACCCTCAAGGCGGCGGGCAGAGCCACCCAGGCCCCTGCTGGGTGCGCCCCCCGCGGCTGCGGGCCCCTGCCCTGCCCCGGCGCCCAGCCGCGGGGGGCGTGCACCTGCCGGCCGCCGCCTCTGCGCCCCCTCCGCGCGGGGAGACGCCGCGGGTTCGCGGCCCGGGGCCGCCGGCAGCTGCCCGCCCTCCCACCTCGTCCTCGGGAGGCCGGCTGTGCGCGAAGGAGGTGCCGGTTCCCACAGCTCTGATCTCACTCGGCTGAAATTCAATCTCCGTGTGACCGACGTCAGCCCGCGCTCCCGGCCCCCTCCGCCCCCGCCCCTGCGGACGGACCCGTGGAGCCGGTGGGCTGGCCTTGGGCGAGGGGGGGCTCCCCTGAAGCCCGGCCCCCCCACCCCCCCAGGAGGAGCCACCCTGTACCTGCAGCCCGGCCCCCCCCGCCCCCCCCCAGGAGGAACCACCCTGTACCTGCAGCCCGGCCCCCCCGCCCCCCCAGGAGGAGCCACCCTGTACCTGCAGCCCGGCCCCCCCGCCCCCCCAGGAGGAGCCACCCTGTACCTGCAGCCCGGCCCCCCCGCCCCCCCAGGAGGAGCCACCCTGTACCTGCAGCCCGGCCCCCCCGCCCCCCCAGGAGGAGCCACCCTGTACCTGCAGCCCGGCCCCCCCACCCCCCCAGGAGGAGCCACCCTGTACCTGCAGCCCGGCCCCCCCCGCCCCCCCCAGGAGGAGCCACCCTGTACCTGCAGCCTGGCTCCCCCACACCCCCCCCAGGAGGAGCCACCCTATACCTGCAGCCCGCCCCCCCCCCGGAGGAGCCACCCTGTACCTGCAGCCCGCCCCCCCCCAGGAGGAACCACCCTGTACCTGCAGCCCGGCAGCCTCGCTGGGGGCGCGGGAGTTACCGCCGCAGAAAAGAGGCAGCTGAGCCCGGGGAGGCTGAGAACCCGAAACAGATGTGAAAGCCATCAGGCTGAGCCTCCCGTGCATCTTCAAGGCCCGGAAAGATTTATGGGCCCTTTTAACCCTCTTTTAACGGAGGGGGAGCCGGGCTGCTTTTAGAGCGAGGGAACCAGCCTGGCAGTCACACGCGCAGATCGCCGGAGCCACGGGGTCTGTGAACCCTTAGCTTCCTTTCTTCACCCTCTGTCCCCGCACCCTGATCCTTTAGCCTCCGCATTTCATGGGGACAACCCCACCACAACCCCTTCAAAACGTCCCAACCCCAGGTGGCCCCAAGCGACCAGTGCCTTGGACCCTAAACGGCGTTCAGGTTCGGTGTGCGTCTCTATCCTGAGCAGGGAAATCATAAACCTCTTTTAGAAAAGGTGGAGATTGCAAGGGGCCAGCGCTGGCCAGGGAGGCAGTGGCCCTGGCATCCCCCCCCCTTAATTGTCACGTAATCACATTATACTGGATCAAGCGCACTTTCTTTTGATGGAGAAGGCTTTGAACTTTGCTTTGCACTTCCTGCAAGAAGAGGATTTCTACCTCGGGGCAGAGAGTCACAGGAAGGCAGAAGTTTGCGGGCACCTTTTACAAGCCTTATGAAGCTAAAGGGAAGGGGTTTATAAAGGCGTCCTAATTAGGAATGATGTGTCAAGGCAAGCAAGCGCCTCCTGAACCTGACCCTGCCCGTCTCTGCACAGGCGGCCTCGGGAACATTCTTCAGCACGGGGCCACCAAGCTACTTTCCAAGGCAAAGAAGCCCGCTGACCTTTCAGTCCTTCATTCATTGTACTGCACACAGCGGGAAGAGTGACAGGCAAAATCACACCTTTGTATTTTGCTTATTTTTACTATTACTTTTCTTTTTTTTAAGAGCAAAACAATTTACATGAAAGGATCTCTCTTGGGTAATCACACACCGCCTTGCTTATCTTGATATATGGATAAGAACAGGCAGGTGATGCTGGAAAGTGTTTCCCTCACCTCCTCCAGACTCCCAGAGTCTGGGTCGTGCTATCCTGGAACGCCAAAATTTAATGTCCTACATAGGAAGAAAGACACTCTATTTGAAAGCAATCTTTTGGGAGCAAGTTTAGAGACTCCTGGGTCTCTGTTTCCCAACCCCACTCCCTTCTTGGGAAGAGAGGTGGAGATGACCAGAGTAAGAGAAATCTTGAGCATTAACAATTCTTTTTTTTTTTTAACTTATTATGCGCATGGGCTCCATCATGAAGGGAGGTGCCATGGAATAAAGAAACATGGTGCTGGAGGAGGAGATTTTTCCCTGCCCGGAGAAGATGAAGATTCCTACAGCCAGGCTCAGAAATAATAGTCTGCCTGAGTCCTGAGAAAACTGCCCAAAATGTTAACACATCAATCTTAAGGAAACAAGCCTGGCTTTTACCGACTTAATTTCATATAATTATTTCAGAGTTTGAGTCTTTACAAGAAAGAGGGAGTGGAGGAAAAAGATCAGAAAATTGAAGGGGATGAGCAGAAGAGGAATGAGATTTTCTTTGTTTTGAAGATTCCCGTTCCACACACCCCCCCATCCTACCCCGCCCCGCAGCCCCACGCCCAGGGCTCCTGTCTATGCTTTCATCTTTTGGGAGCAAATGCACAGCACATTCAACGGCATATGGAATAGCTCGGAAGGTACTGATTTCAACTCAGGTCTATTTTTTTTTAAGATTTATTTATTTATTTATTCATGAGAGACACACAGAGAGAGAGACAGAGACATAGGCAGAGGGAGAAGCAGGCTCCACACCAGGAGCCTGAGGCGGGACTCAATCCCAGGGCCTCTAGGATCGAGCCCTGGGCCAAAGGCAGGCGCTAAACCGCCGATCCACCAGGGATCCCCAACTCAGGTCTATTTTTAAGGGGCACCTGGATAAAGCTTTCTCTTGGGTCTCAGGTCCTAGAAATCAATGTGCAGTGAAATGAGGCTAGAAGACCTGCCCACCCCTCCTGACCCCTGCCTACTAAGGTATAGTGCGGTTGGTCTAAGTCATTAAGCTGCTTACCACTCATCAAATCCCACTCTCTGCCCATTTGAATTCGAGCTACCTTCAAAGTCAGTTTAAATCCTAAAGCATCCAGAAAGCCTCCCCCAATCACTTCAGCCTATATTAATCATTCCCCTCTTGGACAGCTTACAGGGTCCCGATTACACCTCTAGAATGGAGGTAATAATACAGGCACACCTCCGAGATAGTGAGTTTGGTTCCAGATGATCTCAATAAAGTGAATATCATAATGAAGTGCCTAATGTAAATGAAATGTAAAAGTTACGTTTACACTGTACCATAATCTATTAAGTGTATGATAGCATTATGCCTACAACAATAATATATATATATGTATATATATCT